>NC_136059.1:398278657-398930661 GCF_964261635.1 Lissotriton helveticus | reverse complement strand
GTTTTCTTGCGTTCTAGGCGTAAATGGCGGTCTGGAAATCTAGATTTTCCTACATACGCTATTCTGGCGGGATTCTCGTCGTCTACCTCTTCAGTAGAAGAGTCATTCTCTTTCTCGCTTACTTGTGCTGCTTTACGTTGTTCGTGTAACTTTATTATTTCCTTACGAATTTTCTTGTACATACTCTCTATACTACTGATAGTTCTGTGTTTACCCTCGGCTATATTATCACTCCACCTTGTCAGGATTCTCATTTCGGCCGGATCTTTGGACGGGTAATCTTGTTCTCTTATTAAACAATTAATCAGAAACTTTAATAGCATGAGTTGGATCTCAGCTTTCCTTTGGGACATGGCTTCGCCAATACTTTCTGGATCATCCCCTGTACGGATGAAACGATATATTCTGTCTAGATCTTCTTTCATATTCGGTAGGGTGTCCAAATACCCGGTCACCCGTCTTACACGGATGGAATATATAACTGTGCTATCATCACCTGCAACTGGATCATAGCGGCATTCAGTAAGAGCTCGTCGGATATCTGCAACGGACTTATATTTGGGCGTACGCTGTAACGCACTTTCATGTAACTCGACTAATGTTACACGTTGGTGTGGTGGCGGGGTACCTGGAGGACCTCCTCCTGCGGCCCCTATACTGGAATCGTCGACTGATACTCTTCGTGCTGGCAGAGTGGGAAATTGTAATGTAGGCTGGACCGGGGGTACCGTGGCAGGTACTCCGGTGTCTGGAGGAGCAAGAATTACATGATTTACAGGGACTGGCGGAACAGGATTTGCATATTCTGGAACCGTGTCGTCCAAGTAGGACGAGATGAAAATATCGGCTGCGGTCGGTTTGTGACGTAGCTTGGTCGGAACTAATGGTGGCGGAAAATTACTGGATGCCTCCGGGGTCGCTTTTGGCAAGCCCTCGGCAAGAAGAGGATACATACCCTTAATGAGGGCATTTCTCTGTCTGTCTGACTGTTCGGTTTTAACTCGTTCACCTATCTCGATTAATTCCCTTTCTTGGGCTCGTTCTAAGGATTCTCTACTTAATTCTGACTTTCTGATTTCTTTTTCGGTTCTTTTATGAGATTCTTTGCGCCATAACTCGATGGCATCTTTCTGTGACTGTCTGGCTTTCTTTTTCCATAATGCTTCTTCTACTCGCATGATGCACTCGGCATCCCATGTACCCGATACGGGCCATCTATACTTTTCTTCTAACTCTTTGGTGTACTCTACCCATAAATCTAGATACAATATGGCACTTATGCCATGCTTCTGATACATAAAGTGACCTGGACTGTCCCTAGGCGGGACAGGAACTGCTGCTTCTAACAGACCTTTTCTGGTTTTTAACTGACGTAGTTTAGAAAATAAAGGCATGACTGAACTGTAATCTAGACACAATACAATACACAATGAACACGATAAGTACACCACTTTCATACCACGACATTAAAATACATGAAGAACATTTAAAATAACAGTTCGAACAGAATACTACCTGGAATACGGAAAACAGAATACATGAATCTTCTCGAGAACAGAACTGGCTAGAACAGAAACTAGATGCACTGCTGAAACAGTACGAAACTTACCGGTCTCATAAAGAGACACGTCAGGACCCGCATCCACCGAAGTGGACACTTCGTTTTGGGATCTGTGTACCACCAAACCCCACGGACCAGAGACAATTAGATTGACCCTGTCTAGATACTACCCCAGCAACGGTACTCACCGGGCAGCAAGAACGGAAGGCCTCGGACTGGACTGGACTGCTTTGACGCCGGACAGACGGACTTCGGACTTCTGTTATGGGTGGGCCTCCGGATACCTCGGACCTTGGACTCTCGGCTTGGGCTCTGGTCGGGACTCGCCGCGTTCCTCCACCGCCTCGTCTGGATGCTGGACCGCGACCTCCGTCTCCTCCGTGGGCCTGAGGGATACTTGAAGCAGAAATATCTGCACATGGCCGGTATGGTTCCGTCACGGCTGCAGAGGGTCAGGGGGCATACGTGGCTTCACCGGCGCGTGGGGAAAGGGCAAGTCCCTATTCGGGCGCCATTATGTGGTATATAAATAAATAATACCGGATCTAGGTTTGACTGGACATAGCAATAACAGATAGCTCAATAAATAAGAGTCAAGATTCGAGGTAGTAGGAGTTTGCAGGTTTAATACAGCATAAAGGACAGGAACAGGACAACCCGCACAGGAATGGGATGGCAGCGCTGCCTGGGACAGGATTGGACTGGGGTCCTTTAATAACAGAGTACAATCATATATATCAAAACAGTTGCATTGCAATATATACAATAGGCGGAGCAGTGGGTGTGGTCAATAGCAGTCGCGAAAGATAAGGGTGAAAGTGGGTGTAACAGGAGGCGTATACATAGACATGTGATGTAAACGTAACAGAATATGTCATAAATGGGGCGGAAACATGGAGGGGGCTACCTAAGGAGCCGGGACCTCTAACCTAATGGTGCGCGCAAACTGACAATGACGTGTTACTAGGAGAAGCTGGGGGCTATGAACTCTGTGCTAGGAGCAGAGACTGAAGTCTGGAGAGTCAGGGCGACATGTACCTAAACACTATCTAGTATCTGATGTTTAGAGAACATGTTGATAGAATCCAAAAGTTATCGGGGTAAAGGCTAACAGACACTAAGACTGGTGCATGCATTATTCTACATGTAGTGCGTGATGAAGAATATTAAATGACCATAAATACAGTATTTCTCTTACATGGAGACGTAAGGGCTAGACGATGACGGAAACTATTGATGCGATTCAGTAGTTTAGGAATGCAGAGAAGAAGGGCTGGACTGATAACTAGAATCATAACATACTCTTGGCAGACTAGCAGGCAGAGCCAGGCTGAGCCGGGCACTGTGAGGCAGGAAGTAAGTGAAGGGTCAGGAACACAGGTGGGGGCTGTATCGCTCCTCAGCGAGGGCTCAGGAGACAGGAGTTGAATCTGGTGTCCGGGCCCTTTTGAGGCCTAGAAACGGGGACTTTTCAATGAAATAACGTGCACACTGAGAAACGTGGCAACGTAACTTTACATAGGCCTGATATTCGTAGTATTCACGAGAACTGGGAACTGGCATACTAGGGATGGACACAACTGTAATTGCGTCTTTAATCAAACATGGGGAATACATATGCATATTAATCATGCACACATAACATAAGATGGGGAACACGTAGGGACACAGAACATGGCAAAATTTACTTTTCCACATTCCTCTGGTGTAATCATGCCTTTTCTTTTTTTTCACCCAGCTATTCCATTGGGGTTTCTTCATCTCAAATGTCAACGACAGTGGTGGTCCAAGTGTATGCTGTTCTATGCTGGTTTTGCTCTTTTGTGCATACATGAGCATCTTTTCTGGGCAGTAATCTCCGCCCTGGTTGCACATGTACGCATTTGCTTTTGTAGTAACTGTGGCAGCTACAGAAGGAACTGCTGGAAAATGGGGAATACTTACACCTAAATGGGAGAGGTTTAGTGAGATGTAGGGTAGGGTTAAGGGCGCAGTCAGGAAGGTTGTAGAGAGGGACAAACATCCACCCACAAAAGAAAAAGACCACTGCTATTCACAAATTGCACTTCTAAAGTCCCTATAGCCAAAAAGACTCCAACACTGAACTAAAAGTATTGACGCACACTCTTAGAATAAGTCCAGCACCACACATAGCCACCACTGATACTATAACAAACTCTCATAGAAAATAATTGTGCCACCAAATAACTATAGAAATATATTAAAGAAGCAATATTTTTAGGTAAGATTCAATAATTGTTTTAACTTTTAAGCAAATCGTGTTTAATTTTATAACAAGATTTTGTACTGAGATGCATCAACAGAATAGGGCAGCAGTGTATCGCTATGCCACATGACTGGTCGAAAAGCAGAGGGGCAAGGAAATTATATACATTTGGCTGCTTCCCATATGGGCTAGGTGCCATTGACTGCACTCATATGAATCTTCAGCCACCTCACTCCACAGCAGACCTTTTCCATAACAGAAACCACAAGCTCGCCATCAACGTTCAATATGTCTGCAATGCCAGGAGGTGATTCACAAGTGCTGCCTTTACTCGAAGCACACAAAATAGCTACACCTGCCATCAGTCACCCACTACACAATGCTTGTTTGCTGGGGATTTCAGTGACATATGGCTTATTGATAAGTAACAACATTGTACTTGCACTGGCGTCACCTGGGCATCTGCAAGGTGGCATTTTAAACATACTCATTAATCAGTACAACACAACACACACTCATTATTGAACACACATTTGTATTCCTTAAGTCTTAATTCAGATGGTTTGTCCATACAAGTGGTGGTGATACACTCCCCAGAAGTTGTGGGAAAGATCTTTGTTGCCTGTTGTGTGTTGCACAACATCGCCACCTATAGACCTTGGCCCTTATCTATGCCCAGGTTGGGGCACAGATAAGGGCCAAGGTGCAGGATCAACACATTTTTTGTTCTGATAGTTTGGTTGCTGCATTGATGTGGTTGAACAGTTTTTTGTCAATGATGTATGATAGACTATCACACGGTCAATATATACCATCCCGAGGCAAGTCTGTTTATTTCATAGGATGTCAAAAACAAACACGATACGCTCTAGTAAGAACAAGCTGCAACTTCATTTTCTTTAACACTCAAACTCATTTCATTGACGACACTTATGTACAAGCTCTCATGTAGAACACTCATACTACAGAACATACACACTCCAATAAATGGCATACACAAACAATCCCTGCTTTAACTTTTGTGAACCTCAGAATTATTTGGGGAATTTGTCTACATGCAGGGGTCTCCCTCCTGTATGCAGAGGTTTCTCCTCAACATATAGAGGGTTCCCTCCAGCAAACAGAGTCTCTGCTACACATGTGGCACAGTTCTGCCCCATGTGTGGCTTAGAGATCTCCAAAGTTGGGGTGCAAAATAGGAAATTACTTACGGAAAGAGGAAGTCAGCCACTTTGCAGTCATTCTGAGCCATCATTTCACCACAACAGCATCCTCCTCGGTCCTGCTGCTCCTTTATTCATTCATCAAAACACCCCCAGTGACTGAGAGATAAGATGGGTGAGGCCCCTCCATTGACTCAGGTAGAATTATAGATCATTTGTAAGTGGGTCTTGCAAAGGTAGCCTCAACTTTAGGGAGGAGCAAAGACCCACATGAGCAATGCAGCACAGGCACAAATTAGGATGGACATTAGCATGCACATCAGTACAGTATCTGATCCCACCGGGGAGGGATGGAATGCCAGAAATCCTGGGAGAAGCTTTGATGGTGGGCCTGGATTAAGACCCAGGACATTTATGCTTTGTCCTCCCAAATGTAATAGTTGGCAGTCTAGTCGCCTACATCAATGCACCCACGACATCCGCAGGCCAGGCGTGGCCTGCGGGGATTTAATAAAAGGAGGGCAGCCGCTCGGGACACGTCACTTCCGAGCTGACGACTGGTGTGGCCTTCCATTATTCTGCTCAGCGCTTCTGCCCACGCGCTAGGCCTTACACCCCCATTGGGGCTATAGCCCGGCCCTGGTCCACAATACAACACTGGCGACGAGCGGAGGGGGTCCAACCCTCGCTCTCAGCACGCACCACTCGGCTGGACTGGTTGCCTCATGTGCGCTCGATCGTGGCTGTGCACCGCGCAGGCTGGAAACTGCCTGACGTTGGCAGCATGTGCGCGCCCTCCGCTGCCTCGGCGCCTGCTGCGTTTTGATGCGAGGAACATCGGGAGCCAAACACGACCTCACCAGGAGCCTCACTGTGCCTCGCCCGGGAAGGGCTGAACAAGCTGGCCACACCCCCGCTGAGATACACCGCTTTGGGCCCTGCCCGGGGGATGAACTGCCTGAAACCCCAAATGAGTATTACAAGTGAAAATCTATAAGGCAGGGACTTTTCTCGCTGTTGTTTTCCTGTGCCCAACAAGCATTGGCTAAAGGAAGGAAACGAATAAGACACTCAAGTAAGGAGAAGGAGGGGAAACCAGCACATTCAGTGTAAGAGACAGGACTGATACTGGTAAAGAGCACCACGTGGGACAAACTGCGCTTCCCTATCCTAGGCCTTGCCAGAGCACGTGGCACACCACCGGCATAAGCACACCCAGAGGCCTCACCGTCGGACGCAATGGGGGACGGCGACCAGGCCGCAGCCCGCATACCGTTCCAACATGCAGCGTCAGGAGTCTTACTTCCTTTCAGTGAGTTGGAGGATCCCGCGTCAGCATCCCCCCGTTGGATGATATGGATCGAACGTCTCAACAACTATTTTGTCGCGACGAGAGAGACGGACAACGCAGTAAAGAGGTCCTTGCTGCTACACTACGCGGGAGATTACATTTTCAAGCTTTTCTAGCTTCTACCTAATACAGGGGCAGCAGACGACTATGATGCGGCGGTCACAGTGCTCAATGGTCATTTCGACCCACAATTAAACCCAGATTTTGAAGTCTTCAATCTCAAACAAGCCCGCCAGAGGGAAGGAGAATCGATGGATATGTTCTACGCCCGTCTCTGGGAGCTTGCCAGCACGTGCACTGATGACGACCAGCCAAAGGAGATCAGGAGACAACTAATTCAGGGGTGCCACGACAAGACCTTACGAGGACTCATACTGTGCAAACCAAGAATCACGCTGGAGGACATACTGATACTAGCCAGATCACACTAGCTGTCCACGGCAAGGACAAACAAGATGGATCAAGCCCTAACCAAGCCCCACGGGAAACCGGAATCCATCAAGACGGAGCGGGCCGATGCCGTGAGATTGAAGCGCAGAGGATACACAGTCAGAGGACCAAAAGGAGATACCTCCAGATCAAGATGTGGATACTGTGGTCATGAGCAACATGCCGCCAAAGACTGTCCCGCCCAAGGAAAGACCTGCACCAATTGCGGGATACCCAATCAGTCAGTCAAGAGGTCTTTATTCGATTTACATCATAAAAGACAAATGCATAAACATATAAAAATGATTAATTTTGCATATAAGATAATAAATACATTACAATCACTTTGCATCCGTCTGCAGAAGGCGCAACAAGAACCAGGAATTCCGAGGACAGAAGCCCCCAACGCGAGCCGTTCGGCAACTGTCGGTGACAGACACCGCGTCACCCGACCATGCACAGAGAAGACCCGCGAAACACCTGCCAACAGTAGAAGATTCCTCTGAGGATGACGACGAAGAGGTATACATAGTATCCTTTGCAAGGGAACTCAAACAGCGCCGCCGACCACAGCCCATGTGCATAGTCCAGGTCGTGGGAACAGAGGTGAAAGCGGTCATTGACACAGGGGCGACAGTGAACGTCATGGGTCTACAACAATACCGAAGCCTACGCCCTCGCCCTCCGGTGATGCCGTCCAAAACCAGAATCTATGCGTATGGGGCAGACACGCTCCTGCCGCTAAAAGGCAGGATCTCAGTACCAATCAAGGCAGACGATCTTGAGGTAACAGCAACCATCCATGTTATAGACAGGGAAGCAGACACTCTTCTGGGCAGTCACACTGCAGAAGATCTAAAGCTAATCGCGTTCGCCAGACGAATCCGGACGTACCAGGTAGAAGAGCTCCTCTGACAGTTCCCCGAGCTGTTCCAATGCCTCGGGTGCATCAAGTGTGATCCTATCAAGCTACACATTGACAGGTCGGTCGCCCCAGTTGCCCTGCGACACAGAAGGGTTCCGTTTCACCTGCGAACGCTCGCGGAGAAGGAGCTAGAAGCCTTAGAGGAAAAAGGGGTCATCAAAAAGGTATCCGGACCGACACCATGGGTATCCCCGATGGTCATCGCTGAAAAGCCAAAACAGCCAGGAGCCATACGCCTATGTATCGACATGCGACTGCCCAATAAAGCAATTAAGAGGGAACGCCACATAACACCAACGATGGATGACATCATCGTGGATGTCAACGGATCCAAGTGGTTTTTAAAGATTGACCTGAACGCAGGATATCATCAACTGCCCCTGGCCGAGGAGAGCAGATACATTACCACTTTCAGCACACACCTAGGGCTCAGGAGATACAAACGGCTGAACTTTGGAATATCCTCGGCAGCCTAAGTATTCCAGAACACAATACTGGAGCTGTTATCAGGCCTACCTGGAGTATTGAATGTGAGTGACGACATCCTCATCCATTCAGCAACGGCCGCCGATCACCACAAACATCACTGTGACACACTGAGGCGCCTCAGCGAATACGGAGCACTCTACACAAGGACAAGTGTCAGTTTTTCCAGCCCTCCCTCGAGTTCTTTGGCTACGTATTCAACCAAGAAGGCATACAGGTGGACCCGAGGAAGTAGCAAGCGATCAAGGATACCTCCGCACCAACGACACCGACGGAAGTACGGAGCTTATTGGGGATGGCCCCGTACTGTGGGCGATTTATACCAGGTCTGGCCACCCGGAGCGAACAACTGCGGGCCCTCACGAAAGCAGATGCGATCTGGCACTGGGGCCCAAAGGAGGAAGAGGCATTCCAAGGGGTAAAAGATGCCCTCCTAGGAGAGGCCACGCTGGCCTACTTTGATCCCGAGAAGCGAATGGAGGTGCTGGTCAATGCCAACCCAGTAGGACTCGGTGTGGTGCTAGCTCAAGAACATGAACCAGGCCAGTGGGCCGCCTTGGCCTTTGCCAGCAAGTCGCTCACCCCCACAGAGACAAGGTACGCCCAGATTGAGCACGAAGCACTCGCCATCAAGTGGGCCTGTAGCCGCTTTCATCTGTACCTCAACGGACGACCGTTCACCATGATCACCGACCATCAGCCTCTTGTTCCCCTCTTCAAAGGGACTGCACCACACCCGCCCCGGCGCGTTGAGCGCTGGGCAGTCCAGCTGCAACCGTATGAAATGGAAGTGGTATACCGCCCAGGGTTGAAGAACCCAGCTGACTTCCTCTCGAGACACCCAGTTCGGTCGGAGAAGCAAGATGAAGATGAAGACATCCAACAATATGCCCATTTAGTGTCTCTGGTGGCATGCCCCAGAGTATGTCCTTGGACGAAGTCAAAGAAGGTCCTGCGACTGATGCAGGCTACACCAAGACACTAAGCGCCGTGCAAGAAGGCTCGTGGACAAACTACCTTCATCAGGCTAACTCGTGGACTCCAGAAGATCGGGACACCCTAACAAGAATGTGGAGGGTCCGTCACGAACTTAGCGCGAGGGCATCCTGCTGAGGGGACCCCGGCTAGTGATCCCGCAGAGCCTCAAATGCCAGCTAGCCCATGGTGGGCACCAGGGAATAACTAAGATGAAAGCACGGATGCGAGAAAAAGTCTGGTTCCCAGAACTGGAAGACATGGTAGAGGAATATGTCAGAAGATGCTCATTGTGCCAGCTGACAAGCGGCTCGTAGAAATCTCTCCCAGTTATCACAGAAGAAGCCTGCACCGTCCCGTGGTCCAAAGTAAGCGTGGATTTTGGAAGCGTCCCAGGAGGAAAACACACTCTTGTGATCATGGATGCACACTTAAAAAAACGGTGGTAGAACCTGTCGTATCTACGGCCTTCAACCACCTCGGACCAGTGCTAGAGAAGGCCTTCACCATGTTTGGTTTTCCCCAAGAAGTGCGCAATGACAATGGTCCCCCGTTCCAAAGGGCCGAGTTTGCCACGTTCCTCCAACAGCGAGGCATATCTCATCACCGCATCACCCCATAGTGGCCTCAGGCAAACGGGGATGTTGAACGCTTCATGCGCACTCTGAACAAGATGTTTCGAATAGCGGTCGTGGAACAAGTAGACCCGGAACAGAGCTCAACGAGTTCTTAAGAGAATACCGAAGCACCCCTCACTGTACGACCCAGCAAAGCCCGTGAGCCCTCATGTTCCACGGCCCCCGCCGGGACCTCTTCCCTACCTACCCAGGTGGTCATCACCTCCACTGGAGGTCGAAGAGGTGCAGGAGAGAAGAGCGCGACACAACCAAGACGCAAGCGTCAGACGCCGTGCCACCCCAAGAAGGCTCAACCAGGGAGCGACGGTCATCCTGCAAAGCCGACACCAGGGAGGAAAGTTCCAAACAAACTACGAGCCTGGCACCTGGACCGTCACCGCTAACCATGGCACCATGATAACTGCTCGCAAAGGAGGGGAAGAAGTATCCAGAAACATCTCATGGTTCAAAGAGGTCCCGCCAGAACATTGCAGGGAGACCTCAAGTGACCACACAAGTCCCATGACCACTACTGCACCAGAAGGAAGGGCGGAAGGATCGGCAAGTAGCCAAGTCGGTGAGACCCCAGAAGAAATTCTCTCATCTCAACACGGAGCTTGCTCTGAGAGCCCCGCCGGAACAGCACGGGAGGGCGTACCGGCACCCAAAGATACAGCCTGAGGCCGAACCCCCACCCGAGTCAGCGGCTGAGAGACTATGCCTGCTGACGATGCCCAGAGCTCGCCGACTGAGGCTCACGCAAGTTCTGTATGTTATATGTTGGACTAAAATAACATCTGTGAACCATTGTGATTGTGTTCAAAGAAATGTTATAACAAAAGAACTGAGTTGGATAGGGATGTAATAGTTGGTGGTCTAGTCGCCTACACCCATGCACCCACGACATCCGCAGGCCAGGCGTGGCCTGCGGGGATTTAATAAAAGGAGGACGGCCGCTCGGGGCACGTCACTTTCGAGCTTACGACTGGTGTGGCCTCCCATTATTCTGCTCAGCGCTCCTGTCCACGCGCTAGGCCTTCCACCCCCATTAGGGCCATAGCCCGGCCCCAGTCCACAACACGACACCTGCTACATTCTCGGTACCGGGATCGGTTCACTTCTGGAGCCCCTGTCACAATTTTGTGACTATTTTTTGAAACCTCTGGTACAATCCACTCCCACGTACCTCAAAGACACCAAGAGCCTCTTACAACTTTTATCAGAAATAACGTTCACTGAGAATTCAGTTACCCTAGTGACCCTCGATGTAGAAAGCCTTTACACGAGTATTCCTCAGGACGATACCATCAATGTCCTGAGGAAATCTCTAGATTCCATTGAATGGAACTATCAGACACCAAAAACCTTCATCATTGAATGTGCCACCATAGCCCTCAAAGAGAATTTTTTCTCTTTCAAAGACAGGCTGTACCTTCAATGCTCAGGGACCTCGATGGGTAGTGTCTTTGCTCCCAGCGTGGCAGGATTATACGTTGCGGATTTTGAGGCCAAATTCATATTACCCCCCACTGCAGCGTTTTCAACTCACATGCTTCTTTGGAAGCGTTATATTGATGACATTCTGCTTCTCTGGACAGGTAGTGATGGTGAACTGGACACATTCCTGATCTGGATCAACACGCTAGATCATAACCTGAGATTCACACACACCACTAGCAAAACAGACATTGTCTTCCTTGATGTGGTCATCTCTGCTGTTGGTACTGGGCTTACGACCAAGACCCACCATAAGCCCACAGCTAAAAACAATCTTCTTGACTTCAGAAGTTTTCACCCTCGCCCTCTTAAAGAGAATCTCCCCTATGGGCAATATTTGAGACTTAGAAGAAACTGTAGTGCCCTCTCTGATTTCAAGGAACAGTCAACCATTCTTACGGAGAAATTGAAAGACAGGGGTTACCCAGCTCCAATTTTGAATAAGGGCCTAAAAAGAGCCAGAAACCAACCTAGAGAGGTACTCCTGGCTGAAAAAGATAAGAACCCGGATTCAATCCCACTGACGTGTGTAACAACTTACAATAGTCTGTCCAATGTGATGAAAAAGACAATTAACAAACACTGGAATATCATCACATCCTGCAAAGAAAACTGGGAGAAACCACTTTTTTCTTTCAAAAAAGGTCGAAGCTTAAAAGATGCACTAGTCCACACCAGGCCGAAAGAGAAACTTATTAGTAATGCGCCATCTATAACCGCAGCGTGGGGCCTACCAAAAATTATAGGTCACTACCCATGTTCGGATTGCGCGGTCTGCCACCTGACAGAAGCAACTAAAACCTTAGCATTGGAACCAGGGAAGGTCTGGGTACAGAGAGAACACACTAACTGCAACACTACGAATGTCGTGTATATGATCACCTGCACTTGCCAGCTTCGTTACATTGGCATGACTACCCGCAGGGTGAAACAACGTATATGCGAACACCGAAGCAACATAAGGTGTAAAAAACTAACCACCAAGCTGAGCCGCCATTTCCTAGACAGCAATCACACACCCAATGATTTGAGGTGGACTGTAATTGAAGCACTCCATGGGACCACCAATATCACAAGCAGACTCTTTGAAAAAAGAACAACGCTGGGTGTATCGCTTGGGGACCCATACCACCGGCCTTAACGATGATATCCCATGGAACACTGTATTATCCTGAGTATCAATATGACTATCTGACCCATCACCCTGCATTTTCTGCATTTTGTCTTGAAAAGGACAATTCTAAGCCAATTGCCTGTTCTGTGCTATGTGTTGCTTTTTTGCAGTATGTCTCTCTCCTTTCCTCCTCCCCACACTGTGCATAGTATCTCATCACATTAATTCTATTGGTGCTGGAGTGCACAACTAGGGCGCTATCTACTGACCTCATTAGTCGCCCTCTCTTAAACATTGGCTATATACAGCATTGCTAACTGTTTGTTGACATGTGATCATCTAGCGCCGGTATTCCAACTGAGTACTGCCCATTAAACACGGTGTAATTATTCTTCCCCACCGACCCGGGCCGGTGCGTTCCAAGCCTCCTATGTAGATGGGGGGCGGGCGCGTTCCTGGCCTCTCTTTCGCGTGACACGCCCACCAGGAAGGACGCGAAGCCCTTCCCAGTCCGGTGCGTGTCAGGCCTCCTTGCGACGGGGGGTGGGCGCGCCCCTGGCCTCTTCCTGGTCGGGCACGCCCACCAGGAAGAACGCAACGCCCTGCGCCCTCGCTCTAATACTCACTCACCGGCCCCGCTCTCCATCGACGGGGTCCGGTCGCGAGGGAGATCCTAGGTGTCTAAGCGGGCTGCGAGCAACGAGGGCGTGAGTGCTCCTGAACGCTGATCGGCCTGGATACAGAGCTAAGTACTGCCCGTATTTCGGGACCGAATGGCTAATACCTCTTTTTCATTTATAGGATGTGCCAATTTCGCTCCAACCCCCCTCCCGAGACCCATGGTGCAAGTAGCGCCATATTTTAAAGTGAGAATTATGTATGTTATTACCAAACTAGGGGGTCACCGACCTTTTGGTCAATTGATCCCTTCAGAAGGAGTACATAGAGTGTGCTTTTAACTTGTTTTCTTTCCAATTAAGTGTATTTTAAAACACCTTATCACCCCACGTCCCAGAGTTACCGATATCATCCCTTCAGGGTTATGCGGATGGTGTTAAACCTACTTGTTACTTTGGGCACGTGAATTTTGCCACACTTTAAGGAGCACGACAACCAAACGCAATGGCATTTATTAATTATTGTATGTTTGTGTTTGTGTTTGTATGTGTACTTTCACTTTACAGGTGCAGAAATACTCCCGAATTTGGAGTTTTTTTGGGATCGAGCATTTGCTCTCCCTTTTTATGCACTTTTTTCACCTTTCCTTTTTTTCACTTTCACGTCCCTTGGTTAGGGTGGACGATTAGAGAGTCCATACCGCCGGGGTATAGTCCTGAAGAATGCCTTGGTAAATTTAAACCTCCAAAATGGCAGAAACATGTTGACTGACGAATTTATCCACTGTATTTATCTGAATTTTACCATTCCTAATCCTTGGCAACTAAATTCAGACACATTGTGGAAAAGTAAATTTTGCCATGTTCTGTGTCCCTACGCCTCATCCATCATATGTTATGTGTGCATGACCAATATGCATATGTTATTCCCCATGTCCGATTAATGACGCAATTACAGTTGTGTCCACCTTTAGTATGCTAGTTTCCAGTCCTCGTGAATACTACGAATATCAGGCCTATGTAAAGTTACGTTGCCACGTTTCTCAGTGTGCACGTTATTCCATTATAAAGTCCCCGTTTCCAGGCCTCAAAAGGGCCCGGACCACAGATTCAGCTCCTGTCTCCTGAAAGCCTCGCTAAGGAGCGATACAGCCCCCACCTGTATCCTCGACCCTTCACTTACTTCCTGCCTCGCAGTGCCCGGTGCAGCCTGGCTCTGCCTCTGAGTCTGCCAAAAGTATGTTATAGTTCCAGTTATCAGTTCAGTCCTCCTTCTCTGCATTCCTAAGCTACTGAACTGCATCAATAGTTCCCGTCATTGTCTAGCCTATGCGGCTCCACGTTAGAGAAATACTGTATTTAATGGTCATTTAGTATTCTTCATCACGCACTACATGTAGAATAATGCATGGTCCAGTCTTAGAATCAAGTTAGCCTTTCCCCTCATGACTTCTAGTTTATATCAACATGTTCCCTAAACATCAGATACTAGATAGGGTTTAGGTACAAGTCGCTCCGACCCTCCAGACTTTAGTCTCTGCTCCTAGCACAGAGTTCATAGCCCCCAGCTTCTCCTAGTAATACGTCATTGCCAGTTTGCGTGCACCACCAGGTTAGAGGTCCCGG
Organism: Lissotriton helveticus; assembly: GCF_964261635.1. Lineage (NCBI taxonomy): Eukaryota > Metazoa > Chordata > Amphibia > Caudata > Salamandridae > Lissotriton > Lissotriton helveticus. Next base: position 398,916,073 of record NC_136059.1, on the reverse strand, counting down.
CTCCTTAGGTAGCCCCCTCCTATGTTTCCGCCCCATTCATGACATATTCTGTTACGTTTGCACCACATGTCTATGTATACGCCCAGTTACACCTACTTTTACTGTTATCTTTCGCGACTGCTACGCGTCACGCCTTCTGCTCCACCCACTGCTACGCCTACTGCAATGTAATGCTATGTGTTTGCGCTATGTATATAAGTTCATGTATTGTTATTAAAAGTTAGCGCGCTCATCCCAGACCCGGCCCCAGCAGCTGCTGGGTCATCCTATGCAGGTTGTCCTGATCCTGTCCTTATGCTGTAATAAACCTGCAGAAACTCCTACTACCTCGAATCTTGACTCTTATTTATTGAGCTATCTGTTATGCTATATGCCTAGTCAAAAATAGGGTATTATTTATTTATTTACCACATAATGGCGCCCGAATAGGGACTTGCCCTTTCCCCACGCGTCGGTGAAGCCACGCCGACCCCCTGACCCTCTACAGTCGTGACGGAACTCTTCTGCGCAGTGGCAGATATTTCTGCTCAAGTATCCCTCAGGCCCACGGAGGAGACGGAGGAGGCGGTCCAGCATCCGAACGAGACGGTGGAGGAACGCGGCGAGTCCCGACCAGAGCCCAAGCCGAGAGTCCAAGGTCCGAGGTATCCGGAGGCCCACCCGTAACTGAAGTCCGAAGTCCGTCGTCGTCAGCCCAGTCCCGTCCGAGGCCTTCCGTTCTTGCTGCCCGGTGAGTACCATTGCTGGGGTAGTATCTAGACAGGACCAATCTAAATTGACTCCTGGTCCGTGGGTTGGTGGTACCCAGACTCACAAACGAAGTGTTCACCTAGGTGGATACGGGTCTTGATGCGTTCCTTTATGGGACCGGTATGTTCCGTACTGTTTCAGCAGTGCATCCAGTAATTCTAGTCTGTTCCGTTCTCGAGAAATTCTGTTCTGTTTCTGTTCTCAAGTATTCCAGGTAATATTTTGTTCGAACTGTTATGTTATGATATTGTTTAATGTAATTCCAATGTCGTGGTATGCCTGAATTGTTTTCCCAATTGTTATTGTTCTTCGTGTATTGTATTGTGTTCCGATTCAAGTTTACAATGCCGCTCTTTTCAAGATTACGTCAGCTAAAAACTAGAAAGGGTTTATTAGAAGAAGCAGTTCCTGTCCCGCCTAGGGACAGTCCAGGTCACTTTATGTATCAGAAACATGGCATAAGCGCCATATTGTATCTAGATTTATGGGTAGAGTATACCAAACAGTTAGAAGAAAAGTATAGATGGCCCGTATCGGGTACATGGGATGCCGAATGTATCATGCGAGTAGAGGAAGCATTATGGAAAAAGAAAGCCAGACAGTCACAGAAAGATGCCATCGAGTTATGGCGCAAGGAAGCTCATAGAAGAACCGAAAAGGAAGTCAGAAAGTCAGAGTTAAGTAGAGAATCCCAAGAACGAGCCCAAGAAAGAGAATTAATCGAGATAGGTGAACGAGTCAAAGCCGAACAGTCAGACAGACAGAGGCATGCCCTTATTAAGGGAATGTATCCTCTTCTTGCCGAGGGCTTGCCAAAAGCGACCCCAGAGGCATCCAGTAATTTCCCGCCACCATTAGTTCCGACCAAGCTACGTCACAAACCGACCGCAGCTGATATTTTTATTTCGTCCTATTTGGACGACACAGTCCCCGAATATGCAAATCCTGTTCACGTTCCGCCAGTCCCTGTAAATCAGGCACTTCCCGCTCTTCCAGACACCGGAGTACCTGCTACGGTACCCCCGGTCCAGCCAGCATTTCAACTTCCCGCTCCGCCACGAAGAATGTCCGTCGATGATTCAACACAAGTAAGCGAGAAAGAAAGTATCTCTGATCCCGAAGAAGAAGAGGACGAGAATCCCGCCAGAATAGCGTATGTAGGAAAATCTAGATTTCCAGATCGCCATTTACGCCTAGAACCCAAGTCTATTTTCCGTCATTTAGCACCAGAACAAGGTTCTCTAGAACAAGTATTCCAAGCAACCGATCATATTCTGAAATCACGAATCGGTTATAGTGAGTTAAGTACCATGCATGAACAAGAACTAGCCCGATCAGCAGTCCGATGGATTACTGATTCTACCACTTTTCCAGACGAAATAGTGGCACAAATGTTCCTGAAAATGCCCCCAGCCGAGCAGCGACTGGTGGGTATGTATATGATTCAGCACCTCATTACTCTGTATGAGGGTCAACACTCTGATCCAGGTCCGTTACATGATATCCTGAACGAGTTACTCCAGTATAGATGGAGAGGTCCAGGTACCGATTTAATTAGTGTCATTCTAGAACAGCGCCACAAATATAGAACGTTTTTGAACCCACATTTTGTTCATGTCTCACCCCCAGAAAGTAAACCATTCTACATAGACAGACAGAATCCGTTACGAGAAGTCCACCCAGTCAAAGGAACGGGTGGCGAAATGCAACGAGTGTTTGTATACACTCCAATAACAAAGATGGAACTTCTTGAAATGAAGAAATTAATTCCCTGTCATGACAAAGATCCAGCAGGGTTCCATCGAGAATTAAAAGACATGCTCCGTATGGGAGAATACACTTACCCAGATATCATTAAAATGTTAAAGGTCCTGTTACCCGCAGGGGTGTATGAAAAGTTAAAGGAAAAAGAATGGGAGGTGGGAGAGAAAAAGATCGATTGGACAGCTCTAGAAGCTGAAGACAAGGCTCGAGTACCAGGTACCGGTCTTGGAGATAAATGTAAAGAATTACCAGAATTATTGATTCAAGTTTTACCCAGATTATTGACAACTAGAAAAGAAGACTGGGATGCAATCTCAGCCTGTAAACAGAAACAAGACGAAGACATTAGTGATTTTTATTCTAGATTTGAAAAATGTTTTAGTATTAACAGTGGTCTCAAGACAAGTAGTGAGTCATACCCTCACCTTTTCGTTACTAAATTAGTCGAGAATTCAAGTCCACAAATTAAAAACCGAGTTTTGAAAGTCGAAAGCACCTGGCAAGCAAATACTCCGTCCCAGATGCTCCAGATGCTCCAATACCACCAGAATAGAATCAGAGAAGAGCAAGAACACGAGAGAAAACGTATGAAAGATACGAAAATGAAAGTGCTAGTTGCACAATCTGTTCCTCAAGACAGTCAGAAGAGGGGTCCGAATCAAGCCAGTCATCCTGCAGCTCCCGTTAAAGGGAACTGCAATTATTGTAAACAGCCAGGTCATTTTATAAACGAGTGTGCAGTTCTGAAACACAACATAGCTACTGGTAAGACTAAAGAAAGACCACGTCCGCCTAGACAAGAACAAGTTTCACAGACTCCTCAGTCACAGAATGCACAACAGTCAGTTACAGTACCGCAGCCTATTGCTGCAACACAGCATGTCACATCACAGATGTACCAGTATGCACAGTCCGAGTATCCAGAGTATCAGCCATATTCATGAAACAGCCTGGAGAGGGAGGTAGGCTTGCCTCTCATCGAGATACCTGTAGATCAAGAAGGTCCCTATGTTCACAGTCAAGTATTAGGGAAAGACAGAAAGTTTTTGATCGATACAGGGGCAAGTAGGACCACAATTAGTCATGCCGAAGTTCCAGGGGCTCCGCTCTCAGGCTCAAGAAATGTTTCCCTTGGATTTTCAGGAAAACCAATAGTTAATGAGATTTCAAAGCCAGTTACTCTAGAAGTAGGTCCATTGTCCCGTACTACTGATCTGTTACTTACTAAGTCATGTCCAGAAAATCTATTAGGCATTAAGACACTGAAAGAGTTAGGTGCAGTCATTTGCTGTTCCCCAGAGGGAATACGTCTGTTCCTACGTGACTTTAAGGGTCACTATGTATTACGAGATTTTGATTCCAGACTGTCTAATGTTCCGCAGCATCTATGGGCACAAGGTCCAACAGATGTAGGTTACATGCAAATCACACCCTATCGTGTGACTCTCAAACCAGGTGTAGTGTTACCCCGAATCAGACAGTACAGACTGCCACCCGAGGCTGTAGCAGCCTTATCCAAAATTATTGACGAGCTCATCGCTCAAGGAGTAGTTGTAGAAACTGACTCCAATGTATGTAATTCTCCGATCATTCCAGTCATGAAACGTACTGATCCAAATGCACCCCCAGTATATCGATTAGTGATTGATTTACGAGAGCTTAATAAATGTATTATTCCGCAGTACCCAGTTGTCCCAGATATGTCTTCCATATTAACAGCCATTGATTCTGAAGCCACGTTCTTCACTGTCATAGACCTCAAGAATGCATTTTTTAGTGTTCCGATTCATCCAGACAGCCAGTTTCTTTTCGGATTTTGTTTAAATGGAAGGAGCTATATGTTCACACGCGCTCCTCAAGGTTTCACAGAAAGCCCTAGTATTTACAGTCAAGCACTTAAGAGACAACTAGACAATATTCACATGCCAACTGACACTGCCCTGCTCCAGTATGTCGATGATCTACTGATCACAGCCCGTTCTGAACGTGATTGCGAGCGTGCATCACTGACAGTTCTGTATTTCCTAGCCGAGATGGGGCACAAGGTGTCCCCTTCGAAGCTTCAATTCTGTGTCCAGCAAGTGGTCTACTTAGGACACTTACTGTCCAAGAGGGGTAGGCAGTTGACATCCGACCGTATCCAGTTAATAGCGAGTCTTCCCCAGCCCAGAACCCAGAAGGAGGTACGTGCTTTTATCGGCCTTACTTCTTATTGTAGACAATGGATTCCCCAGTATGCATTTCTAGCCAAGCCACTGATACAGTTAACGACACAGGAGGCAGCCGTATCGACTGTCCTCCCTTGGACATCTGAACATACACTTAGTTTCAACGAGTTAAAGAAAGCCCTATGTCAAGCTCCAGTTCTAGCTACACCGAACTACAGTAAGCCTTTTACACTTTTCGTTACTGAACGTGAAGGTACAGCATTATCTGTTCTCACACAAGATCAAGCAGGACAATCCAAGCCCTGTGCTTATTTTTCGAGCACACTAGATCCAGTCGCCCAGGCGTTGCCTGCGTGCCTTAAGTCAGTTGCAGCCACCGCACTAGCTATCAGACAAAGTGATTCCATAGTTTTAGGACATTCCCTGACAGTACAAGTTCCACATTCCGTGGAAGTTCTTTTAAACCGAACACAAACTCAGCACTTGACAATTGCACGTTTAACAGGTTATGAATTGACTCTGTTCCAGCCACACATAGAAATTAGACGCTGCAACGTCCTGAATCCTGCTACACTGTTACCATCAGTCAGTTTGAACCCTGACCCACATGACTGTGTGGAAGTAGTTAACATTACGACAAAGCCAAGACAAGACCTGACAGACATTCCGTTACCAGATCCTGACCTGACACTTTATGTGGATGGTTCATGTATGAGAACTAGTACAGGAGAACTAGTCGCCGCGTATGCAGTGACTACTGACACCGAAGTTATTGAAACACACCGTATTGATACCCTGTCCGCTCAAGCAGCAGAGCTAGTTGCTCTGACACAAGCCTGTATACACGCCAAGAACCTGAAAGTTAATGTTTATACAGATTCACGTTACGCATTCGGAGTTGTACACGACTTCGGAGTGCTCTGGCAGGAGAGAGGTTTCATGACTTCTCATGGAACCAAGATTCAGCATGGTCTCCTTATTCAAGCTCTGTTAGATGCCATACATTTACCAACATCCATTGCTATCATGAAATGCAAAGCACATACGAAAGTTACTGACATTATTTCCCAAGGTAACGATCTAGCAGACCGCACAGCCAAGCTTACCGCACAGACTCTAGACATTCCGGTTAATCAGACACACACTCCAGATCCGACTACATGTATGACAGTTAAGGACCCTACACAAGATGTCATAGATATCCAGTTACATGCTACTCCCGATGAAATCAAGAAATGGTCCGAACAAGGAGGGGTCCAGACAGATCAAGGATGGTTAACGAAGGGTAGAGCCACATGGTTTCTCCCCGACTCTATGGTTCAAGTCATTATCAATACCGCACATAGTCCAGCACATTTAGGAGAAAAAGCTATGTTAGACAGTATCCAGAACATTTGGTTCAACAAGCATTTACGAGCTGCAGCCAAGCAGAAAGTCCGTACCTGTATGATATGTTGTCAGTTTAATCTAGGTAAAAGTGTCCCGGTGGAACAAGGTGGTTTCCAGCCCCCTGACCACCCTTTTGAGGTCCTCCAGATGGATTATATTCAAATGGAGCGATGTCGAGGTTTCAAGTATGTCCTTGTAGTAGTATGCGCTTTGTCCAGGTGGACAGAAGCATATCCAGTCCCAGATTACACAGCCGCGACCACTGCCAAGCAGTTGGTTCGTGAATTCTTCTCTAGATATGGACTCCCTAGAGTCGTATATTCTGATAACGGTCAGCCATTCTCCTCAGAGTTAATGAAGCATGTTTCCCTGTTGTTAGGGTACCAGTGGAAGTTCCATTGTGTACGCCATCCTGAAGCAGCCGGTCTAGTCGAGAGACATAATCAGACCCTGAAAATCCGTATTGCAAAAGTTTGTAAAGAAAAAGGTGTGGACTGGCTAGTAGCTCTGCCAGTCGCTTTATTTTATATGCGCATGGTCGCACATTCCAGATCAGGTCTGTCCCCGTATGAGGTCGTATTCGGCCGCCCCCCTAACATGTGGGGTACTCCTAGACCCCGAAGTATTACCGATGTTTCATGTAATATGTTGACAGATTACCTAGCTTCCTTGATGTCTGCCCTCAACTCATGTCGTTCACAGGTTGCCGCCGCCTTTCCAGACAATACCGAGGTGGCACCGCATGAAATCGTTCCAGGTTCCCTTGTGATGGTCCGGAATTTTGACAGATCAAGTCCGCTGGAACCTCGTTGGAAGGAGCCACGTCAGGTCCTCTTGACCACCCGTACTGCCGTCAAGCTGGAAGGCAGGAAGGGGTGGGTCCACCTTTCTCATGTAAAACTTTTCAATGGATTGAAACCCGTTTCTAAAAACATTTCCAAGGAGTCCCAGGATTTTAAAGACTGCCGAAATATTGTTTTAAAGGACTGTCCCGCAAAAGACATTGTTACAACCCCTTCCCTGTTAGAGAAAACTCCGCAACAGGAGTATAAGCAAAAACTACGGTCTAGTAAGTCAGTCAGTTTGATTGTATAAGTCCTCCCCTAGGTGAAACGGTTAGACTGTTTCTGACATGTATAAAATAGACCCCCATAGTGAGAGAGTCAGTCAAAGTTCAATTCAATGTATCATTTTTCTAAGTTTCATATTATTCATCAGCATAATGATTTCCTGCACTAGCTACGCACTTTTTCTGTGTTTCTCAGTTCCTCATGTAAATATGTCTGCTAATGCTACAGCAGAGCACACGTTTAGTGATCTGCCTCCTCATGAATATTCTTACCGCCTCGCTATGCGTAACAACACATTTATCCGTATGTTACATTATTCACACCAGACCAGCAATGCCACAAATTGTTGGGTGTGTGGTCGACTCCCCCCTTTCCAGACACCGAAGGGAGTTCTGCCACTCTTTCCTTATCCTTTTTCACATAATGGTTCATGTGGAGCATGGTCCACGTTAACGTCCTCCTCAACAGATATGTCTTTTCTTAACAGTACATGTTTCCCAGACAAGCAAGGTCTCCCCCACAGAACCGGGTTAGATCTAGAGAATGAAGTGTATAATTTAGGTAATTATTCGTCGAATTTCATGGTCCTGAATGTTCAGTCTGATACTACTCCAGACTCACCTGCTATTTCAGTACTACCAGTCAAAGGCGAATTATGTGTCCGTAATTATGGTTCTGTACACGTAGGCCATAGTGAATGTACTACTGTTATTCAGTATAGTGACAGTGGGAAATCTATTTTTAAAGCCTCACGTCATTCTTATTTTGTTTGTGGTCAAACTGCATATGTTCGTCTGCCCCTCGATTGGGAGGGAACCTGTTACATTGCCTTCCTACTGCCACCTGTTTTTCTAGCCCCACCTGACTACCATAGGAATTCCTTCCTAGTACATACTAGACACAAGAGAAATCTCCCGATTGTCGATTATACTGAAACTGCCGCAGAGCAATTCATTGATATAGATAAAGGTGTTTTCCCTTATTTAGGTACAGTTGTAAATAGTAAGCTAATTCGTAGGTTAACAAGAACCCTTGAAGCAGTAGTAGATGAGACTGCCTCCGCTCTAGGTAACTTAACTGAAGAGCAATCCTTTATGAGAATTGTCGTTTTACAGAATCGTCTCGTCCTTGACGTCATACTGGCCGATAGGGGCGGGGCCTGTAGAGTCCTCGGATCTAGTTGTTGCATTTTCATTCCAAATAACGCGCCGTCTGTTTATTCAGCTATAACCAGACTCCATAAAATTGCCCATCAGTTACACCAAGATCCAGGCACCTGGACATGGTCCGGTTGGTTCTGGAATATAATTTCCGCATGGGGATGGAAATTCCTGTCCTTTCTAAGTATTGCAGTAGCGATCATATTTAGCTGCTGCCTCTGTATACAATGTGGCCCTGCGATTTGCAGCATGTGTGCTACCTCTTGTATTCCTAGTCCTAAGCCCCGTTCTAAGTCCCGTTCCAAGATAATTCGAGACGAGCAAATGGTACTGTATGAAATGATAGATGGTATCATGAAAATTGATGTTTCCTGATGGAAACGTAGTGACAAGGAGGGAATGTGGAAAAGTAAATTTTGCCATGTTCTGTGTCCCTACGCCTCATCCATCATATGTTATGTGTGCATGACCAATATGCATATGTTATTCCCCATGTCCGATTAATGACGCAATTACAGTTGTGTCCACCTTTAGTATGCTAGTTTCCAGTCCTCGTGAATACTACGAATATCAGGCCTATGTAAAGTTACGTTGCCACGTTTCTCAGTGTGCACGTTATTCCATTATAAAGTCCCCGTTTCCAGGCCTCAAAAGGGCCCGGACCACAGATTCAGCTCCTGTCTCCTGAAAGCCTCGCTAAGGAGCGATACAGCCCCCACCTGTATCCTCGACCCTTCACTTACTTCCTGCCTCGCAGTGCCCGGTGCAGCCTGGCTCTGCCTCTGAGTCTGCCAAAAGTATGTTATAGTTCCAGTTATCAGTTCAGTCCTCCTTCTCTGCATTCCTAAGCTACTGAACTGCATCAATAGTTCCCGTCATTGTCTAGCCTATGCGGCTCCACGTTAGAGAAATACTGTATTTAATGGTCATTTAGTATTCTTCATCACGCACTACATGTAGAATAATGCATGGTCCAGTCTTAGAATCAAGTTAGCCTTTCCCCTCATGACTTCTAGTTTATATCAACATGTTCCCTAAACATCAGATACTAGATAGGGTTTAGGTACAAGTCGCTCCGACCCTCCAGACTTTAGTCTCTGCTCCTAGCACAGAGTTCATAGCCCCCAGCTTCTCCTAGTAATACGTCATTGCCAGTTTGCGTGCACCACCAGGTTAGAGGTCCCGGCTCCTTAGGTAGCCCCCTCCTATGTTTCCGCCCCATTCATGACATATTCTGTTACGTTTGCACCACATGTCTATGTATACGCCCAGTTACACCTACTTTTACTGTTATCTTTCGCGACTGCTACGCGTCACGCCTTCTGCTCCACCCACTGCTACGCCTACTGCAATGTAATGCTATGTGTTTGCGCTATGTATATAAGTTCATGTATTGTTATTAAAAGTTAGCGCGCTCATCCCAGACCCGGCCCCAGCAGCTGCTGGGTCATCCTATGCAGGTTGTCCTGATCCTGTCCTTATGCTGTAATAAACCTGCAGAAACTCCTACTACCTCGAATCTTGACTCTTATTTATTGAGCTATCTGTTATGCTATATGCCTAGTCAAAAATAGGGTATTATTTATTTATTTACCACAACATAATACCTGTTAAATCGTGTCTTAGGGATCATTTAATAAAAAAAATTTTTTGATACTCATTTAGACACTTTTAATTTAACTCACCCTCACAACACGTCCTCCTTCACACAACCAGCTCCGCAGTCTTTCTGGCGTTGTAGCACACCAAAGAGGCACTCGGCCTCTTTGGTGGGGCCCGATGATGAAGCATGACACTGACTAGGTCGGTGTGTGAGGGCTTTCCTTTTCACCCTAAGTGAGTGTGTGATCCTCAGTTATCTCGCTCCAATCTTGTGGCATTATTTGAGATTGGTCTGGCCTCTCTCTTTTTGTTTATCTACATTGAACCGGGGATTGAGAGAAGCCTTCTTGACTCTCCCTACCTCTCCCATTGTTGTTTTTTACATTCTCGGTACCCTCACATGACAAAGAAGGTGCAGGCGGTCCTGAAAGCAGCCTGGCTGACCCTCTATGGTCAGCTTCCGGTAAGAGAGCAAGTGTATAAAATCTCTATAACATTTAAGAACAGATGAGTTTTGGAAATCGTGTGAATGCTGTCCGAGCTTTGGTATAGTATTCAATGTGGTATTTAACCTGTTTTATTTATGTATGATGAAGTGAATAAAGTTTACAAACGCTAACATGGGTGTAAATTCTGCCTTTTGTTTAGATTCACAAATTAACTTATGACGTTATTATTTTAGATATTTAACCCCTTCGCTGCTAGGCCTTTTCCCCTCCTGTGCTAAGCCTTTTTTTGGCGATTTGGCTCCTGTAACTTTGTGACCACATAAGTTATCCACGCCAAATTTGCGTCCTTTTCTTCCAACATCATGTGGATTTCAAAGGCGCCCAGGGTTTGTGGTTTCCCTAGGAGGGGTCCCAGAAATTAACCAAAATATAGTGAAATGTTTGTTTTTTTCAGAAAAATTGGAAAAACGGGCTGCAAATGAAAGCCTCTGGGTTTTTCCCTGAAAATGTTATCAAAAAAGGGTTTGTGGGGCTGAAATCTCCATTTTCTCAGCTTTTAGGGAATGACAGTCTTTTGTCAGAGAACCGACATTTTTTACACAGTTTTGGCATTTTTCTGGGACATAGCCTATTTTTGCTATTTTTAGAGCTTTCAACCTCCTTCCAGTTAATGGTAGAAATGAGTTTGAAAGCAATAATGGATCCTAGAAACCTGTACAGTTTCGAAAAGTAGACACAATTCTGAATTCAGAAAGGGGTCATTTGTCTAAATCCATGAAGGTTTCTTTATAGAAACTAACAGTTAAATATTGGAATAATTGAAAATTTGATGAAAAAAACAGCCTTTTGTCTCAACGTTTTCACCTATAACTTTTTCTAATCTCAAAAGCTCTTAGAAAGAAGTATACCGTTACATTCGTTAGACCGTCCTGGTTGTGGGGATATATAGGACTTGTAGTTTCACCAAGAACCCTACGAACCCAGATCCAAAAACTGAGCAGCAACTTGCAATGGTATTTTTTCATTTTACTGGGTATAGAGCACTTTGTCTTGGAAAATGTATACATGGAAAAATCTGTATGAAAGACACCTATGTATTTATGAATTGGGTACAAAATATAGAGTTCAGAAACAGTATATAATTGCACATTTTAAAAATTGGGAATACTCATACTAGCATGAGAATTATTGGTCATTTTTCAAAAAAAAAATTTTTTTACACAATGTCTTTCATTGAAAGGGAGAAATGCATGAAAGCTCAATTGGTAATAACAGTTGATTTACAAATCTGAATTACCCGAAGTCTCCCGATAAAAACGGTACTTCACTTGTTTGGGTCCGCCTTGTGCCTGCGACAGGAAACGGCGCAAAATGCAACGTGGTCACACCTCAATTTTGCAGTTACAAATTGACCCTTTTATGGCAAAGTGCCTACCTGTAGTTTTTGCACCCTAGCTCTGCCGGCACCTAGGGGAACCTAGCAAACCTATACATTTTTGAAAAGTAGACACCCAGGGGGATTCAGGATGGGGTGACTCGACTGCCTACCACCAGGTTTTGTTACCCAGAATCCCTTGCAAAGCTAAGAATTTGACAAACAAAACAAATTTTCCTCACATTTCTGTGGTGGAAAGTTCTGGAATCGGCGTGGATCAAGAAATTTCCACCCACCCAGCGTTCCCCCAGGTCTCCCGAAAAAAATGGTACCTCACTTGCATGGGTAGGCATAGTTGCTGCGACACGAAACAGCGCAAAACGCAACGTGGTTGCACCTCAATTTCCCAGTGAAATCTTGCGCTTTTTGAACAAAGAGACTACCTTTTGTTTTTGAGCCCAAGCTCTGTCAACACCTAGGGAAACCTAGCAAACCTATACATTTTTGAAAAGTAGACACCCAGGGGAATTCAGGATGGGGTGACTCGACTGCCTACCACCAGGTTTTGTTACCCAGAATCCCTTGCAAAGCTAATAATTTGTCCAAAAAAAACACATTTTCCTCACATTTCTGTGGTGGAAAGTTCTGGAATCTGCGTGGATCAAGAAATTTCCACCCACCCAGCGTTCCCCCAGGTCTCCCGAAAAAAATGGTACCTCACTTGCGTGGGTAGGCATAGTGGCTGCGACATGAAACAGCGCAAAACGCAACGTGGTCGCACCTCAATTTCACAGTGAAATCTTGCGCTTTTTGGACAAAGAGACTACCTTTTGTTTTTGAGCCCTAGCTCTGCCAGCACCTAGGGAAACGTAGCAAACCTATACATTTTTGAAAACTAGACACCCAGGGAAATTCAGGATGGGGTGACTCGTCTGCCTACCCCCAGGTTTTGTTACCCAGAATCCCTTGCAAATCTAAAAATTTGAGAGAAAAAAACACATTTTCCTCACATTTCTGTCGTGGAAAGTTCTGGAATCTGCGTGGATCAACAAATTTCCACCCACCCAGCGTTCCCCCAGGTCTCCCAAAAAAAATGGTACCTCACTTGCGTGGGTAGGCATAGTGGCTGTGACACGAAACAGCGCAAAACGCAACGTGGTCGCACATCAATTTCACAGTGAAATCTTGTGCTTTTTGGACAAAGAGACTACCTTTTGTTTTTGAGTCCTAGCTCTGCCAGCACCTAGGGAAACCTAGCAAACCTATACATTTTTTTAAAATAGACACCCAGGGGAATCCAGGATGGGGTGACTCGACTGCCTACCACCAGGTTTTGTTACCCAGAATCCCTTGCAAAGCTAACAATTTGTCAAAAAAAACACATTTTCCTCACATTTCTGTGGTGGAAAGTTCTGGAATCTGCGTGGATCAAGAAATTTCCACCCACCCAGCGTTCCCCCAGGTCTCTCAAAAAAAATGGTACCTCACGTGCGTGGGTAGGCATAGTGGCTGCGACATGAAACAGCGCAAAACGCAACGTGGTCGCACCTCAATTTCACAGTGAAATCTTGCGCTTTTTGGACAAAGAGACTACCTTTTGTTTTTGAGCCCTAGCTCTGCCAGCACCTAGGGAAACCTAGCAAACCTATACATTTTTAAAAAGTAGACACCCAGGGGAATTCAGGATGGGGTGACTCGACTGCCTACCACCAGGTTTTGTTACCCAGAATCCCTTGCAAAGCTAACAATTTGTCAAACAAAACACATTTTCCTCACATTTTTGTGGTGGAAAGTTCTGGAATCTGCGTGGATCAACAAATTTCCACCCACCCAGCGTTTCCCCAGGTCTCCCGAAAATAATGGTACCTCACTTGCGTGGGTAGGCATAGTGGCTGCGACATGAAACAGCGCAAAACACAACGTCGTTGCACCTCAATTTCACAGTGAAATCTTGCGCTTTTTGGACAAAGAGACTACCTTTTGTTTTTGAGCCCTAGCTCTGCCAGCACCTAGGGAAACCTAGCAAACCTATACATTTTTGAAAACTAGACACCCAGGGGAATTCAGGATGGGGTGACTCGTCTGCCTACCCCCAGGTTTTGTTACCCAGAATCTCTTGCAGAGCTAAAAATTTGAGGGAAAAAAACACATTTTCCTCACATTTCTGTGGTGGAAAGTTCTGGAATCTGCATGGATCAACAAATTTTCATGCACCCAGCGTTCCCCCAGGTCTCCCGAAACAAATGGTACCTCACTTACGTGGGTAGGCATAGTGGCTGCGACATGAAACAGCGCAAAACGCAACATGGTCGCACCTCAATTTCCCAGTGAAATCTGGCCTTTTTTGGACAAAAAGACTACCTTTTGTTTTTGAGCCCTAGTTCTCCCAGCACCTAGGGAAACCTAGCAAACCTATACATATCTGAAAACTAGACACCCAGGGAAATCCAGGATGCGGTGACTCGTATGCCTACCCCAGGTTTTGTTACCCAGAATCCCTTGCAAACCTACAAATTTGACAAAAAAAACACATTTTCCTCACATTTCTGTGGTGGAAAGTTCTGGAATCTGCGGGGATCAACAAATTTCCACCCACCCAGCGTTCCCCCAGGTCTCTCAAAAAAAAATGGTACCTCACGTGCGTGGGTAGGCATAGTGGCTGCGACATGAAACAGCGCAAAACGCAACGTGGTCGCACCTCAATTTCACAGTGAAATCTTGCGCTTTTTGGACAAAGAGACTACCTTTTGTTTTTGAGCCCTAGCTCTGCCAGCACCTAGGGAAACCTAGCAAACCTATACATTTTTGAAAATTAGACACCCAGGGGAATTCAGGATGGGGTGACTCGACTGCCTACCACCAGGTTTTGTTACCCAGAATCCCTTGCAAAGCTAACAATTTGTCAAACAAAACACATTTTCCTCACATTTTTGTGGTGGAAAGTTCTGGAATCTGCGTGGATCAACAAATTTCCACCCACCCAGCGTTTCCCCAGGTCTCCCGAAAAAAATGGTACCTCACTTGCGTGGGTAGGCATAGTGGCTTCGACATGAAACAGCGCAAAACACAACGTCGTTGCACCTCAATTTCACAGTGAAATCTTGCGCTTTTTGGACAAAGAGACTACCTTTTGTTTTTGAGCCCTAGCTCTGCCAGCACCTAGGGAAACCTAGCAAACCTATACATTTTTGAAAACTAGACACCCAGGGGAATTCAGGATGGGGTGACTCGTCTGCCTACCCCCAGGTTTTGTTACCCAGAATCTCTTGCAGAGCTAAAAATTTGAGGGAAAAAAACACATTTTCCTCACATTTCTGTGGTGGAAAGTTCTGGAATCTGCATGGATCAACAAATTTCCACGCACCCAGCGTTCCCCCAGGTCTCCCGAAAAAAATGGTACCTCACTTGCGTGGGTAGGCATAGTGGCTGCGACATGAAACAGCGCAAAACGCAACATGGTCGCACCTCAATTTACCAGTGAAATCTGGCCTTTTTTGGACAAAAAGACTACCTTTTGTTTTTGAGCCCTAGTTCTCCCAGCACCTAGGGAAACCTAGCAAACCTATACATATCTGAAAACTAGACACCCAGGGAAATCCAGGATGCGGTGACTCGTATGCCTACCCCAGGTTTTGTTACCCAGAATCCCTTGCAAACCTACAAATTTGACAAAAAAAACACATTTTCCTCACATTTCTGTGGTGGAAAGTTCTGGAATCTGCGGGGATCAACAAATTTCCACCCACCCAGCGTTCCCCCAGGTCTCCTGAAAAAAATGGTACCTTACTTGCGTTGTTAGGCATAGTGGCTGCGACATGAAACAGCGCAAAACGCAACTTGGTTGCACCTCAATTTCACAGTGAAATCTTGAGCTTTTTGGACAAAGAGACTACCTTTTGTTTTTGAGCCCTAGCTCTGCCAGCACCTAGGGAAACCAGGCAAACCTATACATTTTTTACAACTAGACACCCAGGGGATTTCAGGATGGGGTGACTCGACTGCCTACCACTAGGTTTTGTTACCCAGAATCCCTTACAAATCTAAGAATTTGGCCAAAAAAAACAAATTTTCCTCACATTTCTGTGGAGGAAAGTTCTGGAATCTGCGTGGATCAACAAATTTCTACCCACCCAGCGTTCCCCCAGGTCTCCCCAAAAAAATGGTACCTCACTTGCGTGGGTAGGCATAGTGGCTGCGACATGAAACAGCGCAAAACGCAACATGGTCGCACCTCAATTTCCCAGTGAAATCTGGCCTTTTTTGGACAAAAAGACTACCTTTTGTTTTTGAGCCGTAGCTCTGCCAGCACCTAGGGAAACCTAGCAAACCTATACATTTTTGAAAAGTAGACACCCAGGGGGATTCAGGATGGGGTGACTCGACTGCCTACCACCAGGTTTTGTTACCCAGAATCCCTTGCAAAGCTAAGAATTTGACAAAAAAAACAAATTTTCCTCACATTTCTGTGGTGGAAAGTTCTGGAATCGGCGTGGATCAAGAAATTTCCACCCACCCAGCGTTCCCCCAGGTCTCCCGAAAAAAATGGTACCTCACTTGCGTGGGTAGGCATAGTTGCTGCGACACGAAACAGCGCAAAACGCAACGTGGTTGCACCTCAATTTCCCAGTGAAATCTTGCGCTTTTTGAACAAAGAGACTACCTTTTGTTTTTGAGCCCAAGCTCTGTCAACACCTAGGGAAACCTAGCAAACCTATACATTTTTGAAAAGTAGACACCCAGGGGAATTCAGGATGGGGTGACTCGACTGCCTACCACCAGGTTTTGTTACCCTGAATCCCTTGCAAAGCTAATAATTTGTCCAAAAAAAACACATTTTCCTCACATTTCTGTGGTGGAAAGTTCTGGAATCTGCGTGGATCAAGAAATTTCCACCCACCCAGCGTTCCCCCAGGTCTCCCGAAAAAAATGGTACCTCACTTGCGTGGGTAGGCATAGTGGCTGCGACATGAAACAGCGCAAAACGCAACGTGGTCGCACCTCAATTTCACAGTGAAATCTTGCGCTTTTTGGACAAAGAGACTACCTTTTGTTTTTGAGCCCTAGCTCTGCCAGCACCTAGGGAAACGTAGCGAACCTATACATTTTTGAAAACTAGACACCCAGGGAAATTCAGGATGGGGTGACTCGTCTGCCTACCCCCAGGTTTTGTTACCCAGAATCCCTTGCAAATCTAAAAATTTGAGAGAAAAAAACACATTTTCCTCACATTTCTGTCGTGGAAAGTTCTGGAATCTGCGTGGATCAACAAATTTCCACCCACCCAGCGTTCCCCCAGGTCTCCCAAAAAAAATGGTACCTCACTTGCGTGGGTAGGCATAGTGGCTGTGACACGAAACAGCACAAAACGCAACGTGGTCGCACATCAATTTCACAGTGAAATCTTGTGCTTTTTGGACAAAGAGACTACCTTTTGTTTTTGAGTCCTAGCTCTGCCAGCACCTAGGGAAACCTAGCAAACCTATACATGTTTTAAAAATAGACACCCAGGGGAATCCAGGATGGGGTGACTCGACTGCCTACCACCAGGTTTTGTTACCCAGAATCCCTTGCAAAGCTAACAATTTGTAAAAAAAAAACACATTTTCCTCACATTTCTGTGGTGGAAAGTTCTGGAATCTGCGTGGATCAAGAAATTTCCACCCACCCAGCGTTCCCCCAGGTCTCTCAAAAAAATTGGTACCTCACGTGCGTGGGTAGGCATACTGGCTGCGACATGAAACAGCACAAAACGCAACGTGGTCGCACCTCAATTTCACAGTGAAATCTTGCGCTTTTTGGACAAAGAGACTCCCTTTTGTTTTTGAGCCCTAGCTCTGCCAGCACCTAGGGAAACCTAGCAAACCTATACATTTTTAAAAAGTAGACACCCAGGGGAATTCAGGATGGGGTGACTCGACTGCCTACCACCAGGTTTTGTTACCCAGAATCCCTTGCAAAGCTAACAATTTGTCAAACAAAACACATTTTCCTCACATTTTTGTGGTGGAAAGTTCTGGAATCTGCGTGGATCAACAAATTTCCACCCACCCAGCGTTTCCCCAGGTCTCCCGAAAAAAAAGGTACCTCACTTGCGTGGGTAGGCATAGTGGCTGCGACATGAAACAGCGCAAAATACAACGTCGTTGCACCTCAATTTCACAGTGAAATCTTGCGCTTTTTGGACAAAGAGACTACCTTTTGTTTTTGAGCCCTAGCTCTGCCAGCACCTAGGGAAACCTAGCAAACCTATACATTTTTGAAAAGTAGACACCCAGGGGAATTCAGGATGGGGTGACTCGACTGCCTACCACCAGGTTTTGTTACCCTGAATCCCTTGCAAAGCTAATAATTTGTCCAAAAAAAACACATTTTCCTCACATTTCTGTGGTGGAAAGTTCTGGAATCTGCGTGGATCAAGAAATTTCCACCCACCCAGCGTTCCCCCAGGTCTCCCGAAAAAAATGGTACCTCACTTGCGTGGGTAGGCATAGTGGCTGCGACATGAAACAGCGCAAAACGCAACGTGGTCGCACCTCAATTTCACAGTGAAATCTTGCGTTTTTTGGACAAAGAGACTACCTTTTGTTTTTGAGCCCTAGCTCTGCCAGCACCTAGGGAAACGTAGCAAACCTATACATTTTTGAAAACTAGACACCCAGGGAAATTCAGGATGGGGTGACTCGTCTGCCTACCCCCAGGTTTTGTTACCCAGAATCCCTTGCAAATCTAAAAATTTGAGAGAAAAAAACACATTTTCCTCACATTTCTGTCATGGAAAGTTCTGGAATCTGCGTGGATCAACAAATTTCCACCCACCCAGCGTTCCCCCAGGTCTCCCAAAAAAAATGGTACCTCACTTGCGTGGGTAGGCATAGTGGCTGTGACACGAAACAGCGCAAAACGCAACGTGGTCGCACATCAATTTCACAGTGAAATCTTGTGCTTTTTGGACAAAGAGACTACCTTTTGTTTTTGAGTCCTAGCTCTGCCAGCACCTAGGGAAACCTAGCAAACCTGTACATGTTTTAAAAATAGACACCCAGGGGAATCCAGGATGGGGTGACTCGACTGCCTACCACCAGGTTTTGTTACCCAGAATCCCTTGCAAAGCTAACAATTTGTAAAAAAAAAACACATTTTCCTCACATTTCTGTGGTGGAAAGTTCTGGAATCTGCGTGGATCAAGAAATTTCCACCCACCCAGCGTTCCCCCAGGTCTCTCAAAAAAATTGGTACCTCACGTGCGTGGGTAGGCATACTGGCTGCGACATGAAACAGCACAAAACGCAACGTGGTCGCACCTCAATTTCACAGTGAAATCTTGCGCTTTTTGGACAAAGAGACTCCCTTTTGTTTTTGAGCCCTAGCTCTGCCAGCACCTAGGGAAACCTAGCAAACCTATACATTTTTAAAAAGTAGACACCCAGGGGAATTCAGGATGGGGTGACTCGACTGCCTACCACCAGGTTTTGTTACCCAGAATCCCTTGCAAAGCTAACAATTTGTCAAACAAAACACATTTTCCTCACATTTTTGTGGTGGAAAGTTCTGGAATCTGCGTGGATCAACAAATTTCCACCCACCCAGCGTTTCCCCAGGTCTCCCGAAAAAAAAGGTACCTCACTTGCGTGGGTAGGCATAGTGGCTGCGACATGAAACAGCGCAAAATACAACGTCGTTGCACCTCAATTTCACAGTGAAATCTTGCGCTTTTTGGACAAAGAGACTACCTTTTGTTTTTGAGCCCTAGCTCTGCCAGCACCTAGGGAAACCTAGCAAACCTATACATTTTTGAAAACTAGACACCCAGGGGAATTCAGGATGGGGTGACTCGTCTGCCTACCCCCAGGTTTTGTTACCCAGAATCTCTTGCAGAGCTAAAAATTTGAGGGAAAAAAACACATTTTCCTCACATTTCTGTGGTGGAAAGTTCTGGAATCTGCATGGATCAACAAATTTCCACGCACCCAGCGTTCCCCCAGGTCTCCCGAAACAAATGGTACCTCACTTATGTGGGTAGGCATAGTGGCTGCGACATGAAACAGCGCAAAACGCAACATGGTCGCACCTCAATTTCCCAGTGAAATCTGGCCTTTTTTGGACAAAAAGACTACCTTTTGTTTTTGAGCCCTAGTTCTCCCAGCACCTAGGGAAACCTAGCAAACCTATACATATCTGAAAACTAGACACCCAGGGAAATCCAGGATGTGGTGACTCGTATGCCTACCCCAGGTTTTGTTACCCAGAATCCCTTGCAAACCTACAAATTTGACAAAAAAACACATTTTCCTCACATTTCTGTGGTGGAAAGTTCTGGAATCTGCGGGGATCAACAAATTTCCACCCACCCAGCGTTCCTCCAGGTCTCCTGAAAAAAATGGTACCTTACTTGCGTTGTTAGGCATAGTGGCTGCGACATGAAACAGCGCAAAACGCAACTTGGTTGCACCTCAATTTCACAGTGAAATCTTGAGCTTTTTGGACAAAGAGACTACCTTTTGTTTTTGAGCCCTAGCTCTGCCAGCACCTAGGGAAACCAGGCAAACCTATATATTTTTTACAACTAGACACCCAGGGGAATTCAGGATGGGGTGACTCGACTGCCTACCACCAGGTTTTGTTACCCAGAATCCCTTACAAATCTAAGAATTTGACAAAAAAAAACAAATTTTCCTCACATTTCTGTGGAGGAAAGTTCTGGAATCTGCGTGGATCAACAAATTTCTACCCACCCAGCGTTCCCCCAGGTCTCCTGAAAAAAATGGTACCTTACTTGCGTTGTTAGGCATAGTGGCTGCGACATGAAACAGCGCAAAACGCAACTTGGTTGCACCTCAATTTCACAGTGAAATCTTGAGCTTTTTGGACAAAGAGACTACCTTTTGTTTTTGAGCCCTAGCTCTGCCAGCACCTAGGGAAACCAGGCAAACCTATACATTTTTTACAACTAGACACCCAGGGGATTTCAGGATGGGGTGACTCGACTGCCTACCACCAGGTTTTGTTACCCAGAATCCCTTACAAATCTAAGAATTTGGCCAAAAAAAACAAATTTTCCTCACATTTCTGTGGAGGAAAGTTCTGGAATCTGCGTGGATCAACAAATTTCTACCCACCCAGCGTTCCCCCAGGTCTCCCCAAAAAAATGGTACCTCACTTGCGTGGGTAGGCATAGTGGCTGCGACATGAAACAGCGCAAAACGCAACATGGTCGCACCTCAATTTCCCAGTGAAATCTGGCCTTTTTTGGACAAAAAGACTACCTTTTGTTTTTGAGCCGTAGCTCTGCCAGCACCTAGGGAAACCTAGCAAACCTATACATTTTTGAAAAGTATACACCCAGGGGGATTCAGGATGGGGTGACTCGACTGCCTACCACCAGGTTTTGTTACCCAGAATCCCTTGCAAAGCTAAGAATTTGACAAAAAAAACAAATTTTCCTCACATTTCTGTGGTGGAAAGTTCTGGAATCGGCGTGGATCAAGAAATTTCCACCCACCCAGCGTTCCCCCAGGTCTCCCGAAAAAAATGGTACCTCACTTGCGTGGGTAGGCATAGTTGCTGCGACACGAAACAGCGCAAAACGCAACGTGGTTGCACCTCAATTTCCCAGTGAAATCTTGCGCTTTTTGAACAAAGAGACTACCTTTTGTTTTTGAGCCCAAGCTCTGTCAACACCTAGGGAAACCTAGCAAACCTATACATTTTTGAAAAGTAGACACCCAGGGGAATTCAGGATGGGGTGACTCGACTGCCTACCACCAGGTTTTGTTACCCTGAATCCCTTGCAAAGCTAATAATTTGTCCAAAAAAAACACATTTTCCTCACATTTCTGTGGTGGAAAGTTCTGGAATCTGCGTGGATCAAGAAATTTCCACCCACCCAGCGTTCCCCCAGGTCTCCCGAAAAAAATGGTACCTCACTTGCGTGGGTAGGCATAGTGGCTGCGACATGAAACAGCGCAAAACGCAACGTGGTCGCACCTCAATTTCACAGTGAAATCTTGCGCTTTTTGGACAAAGAGACTACCTTTTGTTTTTGAGCCCTAGCTCTGCCAGCACCTAGGGAAACGTAGCGAACCTATACATTTTTGAAAACTAGACACCCAGGGAAATTCAGGATGGGGTGACTCGTCTGCCTACCCCCAGGTTTTGTTACCCAGAATCCCTTGCAAATCTAAAAATTTGAGAGAAAAAAACACATTTTCCTCACATTTCTGTCGTGGAAAGTTCTGGAATCTGCGTGGATCAACAAATTTCCACCCACCCAGCGTTCCCCCAGGTCTCCCAAAAAAAATGGTACCTCACTTGCGTGGGTAGGCATAGTGGCTGTGACACGAAACAGCACAAAACGCAACGTGGTCGCACATCAATTTCACAGTGAAATCTTGTGCTTTTTGGACAAAGAGACTACCTTTTGTTTTTGAGTCCTAGCTCTGCCAGCACCTAGGGAAACCTAGCAAACCTATACATGTTTTAAAAATAGACACCCAGGGGAATCCAGGATGGGGTGACTCGACTGCCTACCACCAGGTTTTGTTACCCAGAATCCCTTGCAAAGCTAACAATTTGTAAAAAAAACCCACATTTTCCTCACATTTCTGTGGTGGAAAGTTCTGGAATCTGCGTGGATCAAGAAATTTCCACCCACCCAGCGTTCCCCCAGGTCTCTCAAAAAAATTGGTACCTCACGTGCGTGGGTAGGCATACTGGCTGCGACATGAAACAGCACAAAACGCAACGTGGTCGCACCTCAATTTCACAGTGAAATCTTGCGCTTTTTGGACAAAGAGACTCCCTTTTGTTTTTGAGCCCTAGCTCTGCCAGCACCTAGGGAAACCTAGCAAACCTATACATTTTTAAAAAGTAGACACCCAGGGGAATTCAGGATGGGGTGACTCGACTGCCTACCACCAGGTTTTGTTACCCAGAATCCCTTGCAAAGCTAACAATTTGTCAAACAAAACACATTTTCCTCACATTTTTGTGGTGGAAAGTTCTGGAATCTGCGTGGATCAACAAATTTCCACCCACCCAGCGTTTCCCCAGGTCTCCCGAAAAAAAGGTACCTCACTTGCGTGGGTAGGCATAGTGGCTGCGACATGAAACAGCGCAAAATACAACGTCGTTGCACCTCAATTTCACAGTGAAATCTTGCGCTTTTTGGACAAAGAGACTACCTTTTGTTTTTGAGCCCTAGCTCTGCCAGCACCTAGGGAAACCTAGCAAACCTATACATTTTTGAAAAGTAGACACCCAGGGGAATTCAGGATGGGGTGACTCGACTGCCTACCACCAGGTTTTGTTACCCTGAATCCCTTGCAAAGCTAATAATTTGTCCAAAAAAAACACATTTTCCTCACATTTCTGTGGTGGAAAGTTCTGGAATCTGCGTGGATCAAGAAATTTCCACCCACCCAGCGTTCCCCCAGGTCTCCCGAAAAAAATGGTACCTCACTTGCGTGGGTAGGCATAGTGGCTGCGACATGAAACAGCGCAAAACGCAACGTGGTCGCACCTCAATTTCACAGTGAAATCTTGCGCTTTTTGGACAAAGAGACTACCTTTTGTTTTTGAGCCCTAGCTCTGCCAGCACCTAGGGAAACGTAGCGAACCTATACATTTTTGAAAACTAGACACCCAGGGAAATTCAGGATGGGGTGACTCGTCTGCCTACCCCCAGGTTTTGTTACCCAGAATCCCTTGCAAATCTAAAAATTTGAGAGAAAAAAACACATTTTCCTCACATTTCTGTCGTGGAAAGTTCTGGAATCTGCGTGGATCAACAAATTTCCACCCACCCAGCGTTCCCCCAGGTCTCCCAAAAAAAATGGTACCTCACTTGCGTGGGTAGGCATAGTGGCTGTGACACGAAACAGCGCAAAACGCAACGTGGTCGCACATCAATTTCACAGTGAAATCTTGTGCTTTTTGGACAAAGAGACTACCTTTTGTTTTTGAGTCCTAGCTCTGCCAGCACCTAGGGAAACCTAGCAAACCTATACATGTTTTAAAAATAGACACCCAGGGGAATCCAGGATGGGGTGACTCGACTGCCTACCACCAGGTTTTGTTACCCAGAATCCCTTGCAAAGCTAACAATTTGTAAAAAAAAAAACACATTTTCCTCACATTTCTGTGGTGGAAAGTTCTGGAATCTGCGTGGATCAAGAAATTTCCACCCACCCAGCGTTCCCCCAGGTCTCTCAAAAAAATTGGTACCTCACGTGCGTGGGTAGGCATACTGGCTGCGACATGAAACAGCACAAAACGCAACGTGGTCGCACCTCAATTTCACAGTGAAATCTTGCGCTTTTTGGACAAAGAGACTCCCTTTTGTTTTTGAGCCCTAGCTCTGCCAGCACCTAGGGAAACCTAGCAAACCTATACATTTTTAAAAAGTAGACACCCAGGGGAATTCAGGATGGGGTGACTCGACTGCCTACCACCAGGTTTTGTTACCCAGAATCCCTTGCAAAGCTAACAATTTGTCAAACAAAACACATTTTCCTCACATTTTTGTGGTGGAAAGTTCTGGAATCTGCGTGGATCAACAAATTTCCACCCACCCAGCGTTTCCCCAGGTCTCCCGAAAAAAAAGGTACCTCACTTGCGTGGGTAGGCATAGTGGCTGCGACATGAAACAGCGCAAAATACAACGTCGTTGCACCTCAATTTCACAGTGAAATCTTGCGCTTTTTGGACAAAGAGACTACCTTTTGTTTTTGAGCCCTAGCTCTGCCAGCACCTAGGGAAACCTAGCAAACCTATACATTTTTGAAAACTAGACACCCAGGGGAATTCAGGATGGGGTGACTCGTCTGCCTACCCCCAGGTTTTGTTACCCAGAATCTCTTGCAGAGCTAAAAATTTGAGGGAAAAAAACACATTTTCCTCACATTTCTGTGGTGGAAAGTTCTGGAATCTGCATGGATCAACAAATTTCCACGCACCCAGCGTTCCCCCAGGTCTCCCAAAACAAATGGTACCTCACTTACGTGGGTAGGCATAGTGGCTGCGACATGAAACAGCGCAAAACGCAACATGGTCGCACCTCAATTTCCCAGTGAAATCTGGCCTTTTTTGGACAAAAAGACTACCTTTTGTTTTTGAGCCCTAGTTCTCCCAGCACCTAGGGAAACCTAGCAAACCTATACATATCTGAAAACTAGACACCCAGGGAAATCCAGGATGTGGTGACTCGTATGCCTACCCCAGGTTTTGTTACCCAGAATCCCTTGCAAACCTACAAATTTGACAAAAAAACACATTTTCCTCACATTTCTGTGGTGGAAAGTTCTGGAATCTGCGGGGATCAACAAATTTCCACCCACCCAGCGTTCCTCCAGGTCTCCTGAAAAAAATGGTACCTTACTTGCGTTGTTAGGCATAGTGGCTGCGACATGAAACAGCGCAAAACGCAACTTGGTTGCACCTCAATTTCACAGTGAAATCTTGAGCTTTTTGGACAAAGAGACTACCTTTTGTTTTTGAGCCCTAGCTCTGCCAGCACCTAGGGAAACCAGGCAAACCTATATATTTTTTACAACTAGACACCCAGGGGAATTCAGGATGGGGTGACTCGACTGCCTACCACCAGGTTTTGTTACCCAGAATCCCTTACAAATCTAAGAATTTGACAAAAAAAAACAAATTTTCCTCACATTTCTGTGGAGGAAAGTTCTGGAATCTGCGTGGATCAACAAATTTCTACCCACCCAGCGTTCCCCCAGGTCTCCCCAAAAAAATGGTACCTCACTTGCGTGGGTAGGCATAGTGGCTGCGACATGAAACAGCGCAAAACGCAACATGGTCGCACCTCAATTTCCCAGTGAAATCTGGCCTTTTTTGGACAAAAAGACTACCTTTTGTTTTTGAGCCCTAGCTCTGCCAGCACCTAGGGAAACCTAGCAAACCTTTAAATTTTTTAAAACTAGACACCCAGGGGAATTCAGGATGGGGTGACTCGTCTGCCTACCCCCAGGTTTTGTTACCCAGAATCCCTTGCAAAGCTAAGAATTTGACAAAAAAAACACATTTTCCTCACATTTCTGTGGTGGAAAGTTCTGGAATCTGCGTAGATCAACAAATTTCCACCCACCCAGCGTTTCCCCAGGTCTCCCAAAAAAAATGGTACCTGACTTGCGTGGGTAGGCATAGTGGCTGCGAGATGAAACAGCGCAAAACGCAACATGGTCGCACCTCAATTTCCCAGTGAAATCTTGCCCATTTTGGAGAAAAAGACTACCTTTCGTTTTTGAGCCGTAGCTCTGCCAGCACCTAGGGAAACCTAGCAAACCTATACATTTGTGAAAACGAGACACCCAGGGGAATTCAGGATGGGGTGACTCGTCTGCCTACCCCCAGGTTTTGTTACCCAGAATCCCTTGCAAAGCTAAGAATTTGACAAAAAAAACTAATTTTCCTCACATTTCTGTGGTGGAAAGTTCTGGAATCTGCGTGGATAAACAAATTTCTACCCACCCAGCGTTCCCCTAGGTCTCCCGAAAAAAATGGTACCTCACTTGCGTTGTTAGGCATAGTGGCTGCGACATGAAACAGCGCAAAACGCAACATTGTTGCACCTCAATTTCACAGTGAAATCTTGCGCTTTTTGGACAAAGAGACTACCTTTTGTTTTTGAGCCCTAGCTCTGCCAGCACCTAAAGAAACCTAGCAAACCTATACATTTCTGAAAACTAGACACCCAGGGGAATGCAGGATGGGGTGACTCGACTGCCTACCATCAGGTTTTGTTACCCAGAATCCCTTGCAAATCTAAAAATTTGAGAGAAAAAAACACATTTTCCTCACATTTCTGTCGTGGAAAGTTCTGGAATCTGCGTGGATCAACAAATTTCCACCCACCCAGCGTTCCCCCAGGTCTCCCAAAAAAAATGGTACCTCACTTGCGTGGGTAGGCATAGTGGCTGTGACACGAAACAGCGCAAAACGCAACGTGGTCGCACATCAATTTCACAGTGAAATCTTGTGCTTTTTGGACAAAGAGACTACCTTTTGTTTTTGAGTCCTAGCTCTGCCAGCACCTAGGGAAACCTAGCAAACCTATACATGTTTTAAAAATAGACACCCAGGGGAATCCAGGATGGGGTGACTCGACTGCCTACCACCAGGTTTTGTTACCCAGAATCCCTTGCAAAGCTAACAATTTGTAAAAAAAAAACACATTTTCCTCACATTTCTGTGGTGGAAAGTTCTGGAATCTGCGTGGATCAAGAAATTTCCACCCACCCAGCGTTCCCCCAGGTCTCTCAAAAAAATTGGTACCTCACGTGCGTGGGTAGGCATACTGGCTGCGACATGAAACAGCACAAAACGCAACGTGGTCGCACCTCAATTTCACAGTGAAATCTTGCGCTTTTTGGACAAAGAGACTCCCTTTTGTTTTTGAGCCCTAGCTCTGCCAGCACCTAGGGAAACCTAGCAAACCTATACATTTTTAAAAAGTAGACACCCAGGGGAATTCAGGATGGGGTGACTCGACTGCCTACCACCAGGTTTTGTTACCCAGAATCCCTTGCAAAGCTAACAATTTGTCAAACAAAACACATTTTCCTCACATTTTTGTGGTGGAAAGTTCTGGAATCTGCGTGGATCAACAAATTTCCACCCACCCAGCGTTTCCCCAGGTCTCCCGAAAAAAAAGGTACCTCACTTGCGTGGGTAGGCATAGTGGCTGCGACATGAAACAGCGCAAAATACAACGTCGTTGCACCTCAATTTCACAGTGAAATCTTGCGCTTTTTGGACAAAGAGACTACCTTTTGTTTTTGAGCCCTAGCTCTGCCAGCACCTAGGGAAACCTAGCAAACCTATACATTTTTGAAAACTAGACACCCAGGGGAATTCAGGATGGGGTGACTCGTCTGCCTACCCCCAGGTTTTGTTACCCAGAATCTCTTGCAGAGCTAAAAATTTGAGGGAAAAAAACACATTTTCCTCACATTTCTGTGGTGGAAAGTTCTGGAATCTGCATGGATCAACAAATTTCCACGCACCCAGCGTTCCCCCAGGTCTCCCGAAACAAATGGTACCTCACTTACGTGGGTAGGCATAGTGGCTGCGACATGAAACAGCGCAAAACGCAACATGGTCGCACCTCAATTTCCCAGTGAAATCTGGCCTTTTTTGGACAAAAAGACTACCTTTTGTTTTTGAGCCCTAGTTCTCCCAGCACCTAGGGAAACCTAGCAAACCTATACATATCTGAAAACTAGACACCCAGGGAAATCCAGGATGTGGTGACTCGTATGCCTACCCCAGGTTTTGTTACCCAGAATCCCTTGCAAACCTACAAATTTGACAAAAAAACACATTTTCCTCACATTTCTGTGGTGGAAAGTTCTGGAATCTGCGGGGATCAACAAATTTCCACCCACCCAGCGTTCCTCCAGGTCTCCTGAAAAAAATGGTACCTTACTTGCGTTGTTAGGCATAGTGGCTGCGACATGAAACAGCGCAAAACGCAACTTGGTTGCACCTCAATTTCACAGTGAAATCTTGAGCTTTTTGGACAAAGAGACTACCTTTTGTTTTTGAGCCCTAGCTCTGCCAGCACCTAGGGAAACCAGGCAAACCTATATATTTTTTACAACTAGACACCCAGGGTAATTCAGGATGGGGTGACTCGACTGCCTACCACCAGGTTTTGTTACCCAGAATCCCTTACAAATCTAAGAATTTGACAAAAAAAAACAAATTTTCCTCACATTTCTGTGGAGGAAAGTTCTGGAATCTGCGTGGATCAACAAATTTCTACCCACCCAGCGTTCCCCCAGGTCTCCCCAAAAAAATGGTACCTCACTTGCGTGGGTAGGCATAGTGGCTGCGACATGAAACAGCGCAAAACGCAACATGGTCGCACCTCAATTTCCCAGTGAAATCTGGCCTTTTTTGGACAAAAAGACTACCTTTTGTTTTTGAGCCCTAGCTCTGCCAGCACCTAGGGAAACCTAGCAAACCTTTAAATTTTTTAAAACTAGACACCCAGGGGAATTCAGGATGGGGTGACTCGTCTGCCTACCCCCAGGTTTTGTTACCCAGAATCCCTTGCAAAGCTAAGAATTTGACAAAAAAACACATTTTCCTCACATTTCTGTGGTGGAAAGTTCTGGAATCTGCGTAGATCAACAAATTTCCACCCACCCAGCGTTTCCCCAGGTCTCCCAAAAAAAATGGTACCTGACTTGCGTGGGTAGGCATAGTGGCTGCGAGATGAAACAGCGCAAAACGCAACATGGTCGCACCTCAATTTCCCAGTGAAATCTTGCCCATTTTGGAGAAAAAGACTACCTTTCGTTTTTGAGCCGTAGCTCTGCCAGCACCTAGGGAAACCTAGCAAACCTATACATTTGTGAAAACGAGACACCCAGGGGAATTCAGGATGGGGTGACTCGTCTGCCTACCCCCAGGTTTTGTTACCCAGAATCCCTTGCAAAGCTAAGAATTTGACAAAAAAAACTAATTTTCCTCACATTTCTGTGGTGGAAAGTTCTGGAATCTGCGTGGATAAACAAATTTCTACCCACCCAGCGTTCCCCTAGGTCTCCCGAAAAAAATGGTACCTCACTTGCGTTGTTAGGCATAGTGGCTGCGACATGAAACAGCGCAAAACGCAACATTGTTGCACCTCAATTTCACAGTGAAATCTTGCGCTTTTTGGACAAAGAGACTACCTTTTGTTTTTGAGCCCTAGCTCTGCCAGCACCTAAAGAAACCTAGCAAACCTATACATTTCTGAAAACTAGACACCCAGGGGAATGCAGGATGGGGTGACTCGACTGCCTACCATCAGGTTTTGTTACCCAGAATCCCTTGCAAAGCAAAGAATTTGACAAAAAAACCACATTTTCCTTACATTTCTGTGGAGGAAAGTTCTGGAATCTGCGTGGATCAACACATTTCTACCCACCCAGCGTTCCCCCAGGTCTCCCAAAAAAAATGGTACCTCACTTGCGTGGGTAGGCATAGTGGCTGCGACATGAAACAGCGCAAAACGCAACATGGTCGCACCTCAATTTCCCAGTGAAATCTGGCCTTTTTTGGACATAAAGACTATCTTTTGTTTTTGAACCCTAGCTCTGCCAGCACCTAGGGAAACCTAGCAAACCTATACATTTTTGAAAACTAGAAACCCAGTGGAATTCAGGATGGGGTGACTCGTCTGCCTATCCCCAGGTTTTGTTACCCAGAATCCCTTGCAAAGCTAAGAATTTGACAAAAAAACACATTTTCCTCACATTTCTGTGCTGGAAAGTTCTGGAATCTGCGTGGATCAACAAATTTCCACCCACCCAGCGTTTCCTCAGGTCTCCCGAAAAAAATGGTACCTCACTTGCGTGGGTAGACATAGTGGCTGCAACAGGAAACGGTTCAAATCGTACGGTGGTGAATGTACAATACCCTATTGCAAAACTACCTTGATTTTTGGGGGGGGGCACCTGAGTTTTTGGCCCGGGGCTCAGTGGCCATCTTTCAAAACTACCAAACCCAAACAGTTCTGAAAACTAGACACCCGGGGGAGTCCAGGGAGGTATTGCACGTGTGGGTCCCCCAATGTCTTCCTACACAGAATTCCTTGCAAACCTTAAAATTAGGTAAAAATATCACTTTTCCAAACTTTTTTGCGTGGGATTTCCGTGCCGGCAAAAATGTCCTACCACCCAGCGTTTCCCTTGTTCTCCCGAGTAAAAGGATACCTCACTTGTGTGGGTGCCCCAAAGCAGAACAGGCTAAAAATGAATTTTTAAAAAAGTAGTATTTAAGCTTGACAAATTAAGTCCCCCTACCTTAGTCACAGGCCTTTGGCCCACCCACACAAGTGAGGTATCATTTTACTCGGGAGAACAAGGGGAACACTGGGTGGTAGGACATTTGTGCCGGCAGCGAGATCCCACCCAAAAATGTATGGAAAAGTGGGTTTTTTAACCTAAATTTAAGGTTTGGAGGGATTTCTGGGTAGGAAAACATTGGGGGACCCACGCATGCCATACCTCCCTGGACTCCCCCGGGTGTCTAGTTTTCAGAACTGTTTGGGTTTGGTAGTTTCCAAAGATGCCCACCAAGCCCCGGGCCAAAAGTTCAGGTGACCCCCTCAAAAAATAAGATTGTTTTGCTAAAGGTAATTTTTTGGTCTCCACAGTACGAATTGGGCCTTTTCCTGTAGCAGCCACTATGCCTACCCACGCAAGTGAGGTACCATTTTTATCGGGAGACCTGGGGGAACGCTGGGTGGGAGGTAATTTGTGTGAGCCCAGTGATGCCACTCTTTCCCACACAAAAAAGTGTGAAAAAATGATTTTTTTCAGCTAAAATTGAGGTTTGCAAGGGATTCTGGGTAAAGGAACGTTGGAGGATCCATGCAAGCCAACAGGAAAAGGTCCAAATCGAACAGTGGTGAATTTAAAATACCCTACAGCAAAATAACCTTGGTTTTTGGGGGGGGCACCTGAGTTTTTGGCCCGGGGCTCAGTGGCCATCTTTGGAAACTACCAAACCCGAACAGTTCTGAAAACTAGACACCCGGGGGAGTCCAGGGAGGTATGGCATGCGTGGGTCCCCCAATGTTGTCCTACCCAGAATTCCTTGCAAACCTTAAAATTAGGTAAAAATATCACTTTTCCAAACTTTTTTGCGTGGGATCTCCGTGCCTGCAAAAATGTCCTACCACCCAGCGTTCCCCTTGTTCGCCCGAGTAAAATGATACCACACCTTAACAGAGTTACTCAAAAGTCAAACATTCAAGCACGGCTATCTATTCCTCAAAGACACACACATACAGGTTGGATTTGGCACGAGGGCGAGTGATGGTTCAGTACATAAAATTTTATTAACAAGATATTTCAAAAAAATGAAATGCTCTGTCAAATAAATGCATAAAAACCGAACCAGTGATGAGCAACTCGTGAGCTGTAAAGCCACAACAAGGCACCAACCGTTTTACAGGCCATTCACGCACCTTTCATACCTGATACAAACCAGACCATTGACACCATCCGGAAGGAAAAGCAACACATAACAACAATCACAATAAGGGACAAGGTACACCCTACTTCAGAAAGAGATAAAAGACAAATATTACTGCACAGCCATCTAATCCGCAAGCACACACACATACTGGTTGGATTTGAATGAGGGCGAGTAATGATTCAGTACATAAAATTTATTTAACAAGATATTTCAAAAAAATGAAATGCTCTGTCAACAAATAAATGCATAAAAACCGGACCAGTGACTCGCAACTCGTGAGCTGTAAAGCCACGACAAGGCACCAACCGTTTTACAGGCCATTCACGCACCTTTCATACCTGATACAAACCAGACCATTGACACCATCCGGAAGGAAAAGCAACACATAACAACAATCACAATAAGGGACAAGGTACACCCTACTTCAGAAAGAGATAAAAGAAAAATATTACTGCACAGCCATCTAATCCGCAAGCACACACACATACTGGTTGGATTTGGCACGAGGGTGAGTGATGATTCAGTACATACAATTGTATTCGCAAGTAATTTCACAAAAATGAAATACACTGCGTATAATTGAAAGTATGATAAACTGAACCACTGACTCACAGCTCGTGAGCTGTAAAGCCACGTCAAGGCACCAACCTCTTTACAGGCCATTCATACACCTTTCGTACGTGTGACACATACAAAACATTCACACCGGCAGCCGCGGACCCATCACATTTCAACACTCACACCAGCAGACAGCGCCATTCAAGGGCCCATCACTTTCACACGCCCACATTTCTGACATTGCAACTACACAAAATGATGGACTGCGTGGAGTGTCACTCAACTAGCAGTGTGTGTAGTGACCAACAGAAAGTAACTACTCACACACCGCCAGCCGAGCGCCAGTCCACCCACACCACCATCCAAGCACCAGACCATGCACACCGCCAGCCAAACACCACTCAGCGCACACCGACAGCCAAGTACCACTCCACACACACCACCAGCCAAGCATCACTCCACGCACACCACCAGCCAAGCGCCACTCCACAAACACAACACCAGCCAAGCACCACTCCGTGCACAGACAGCCAAGTACCACTCCACGCACACCATCCAGCCAAGTGCCACTCCACACACACCGCCAGCCAAGCGCCACTCCACGCACACCACCATCCAAGCACCAGACCATGCACACCGCCAGCCAAACACCACTCAGCGCACACCGACAGCCAAGTACCACTCCACACACACCACCAGCCAAGCATCACTCCACGCACACCGCAAGCCAAGCGCCACTCCACACAGACAGCCAGCCAAACACCACCCCATGCACAGACAGCCAAGTACCACTCCACGCACACCACCAGCCAAGCGCCACTCCACACACACCACCAGCCAAGCGCCACTCCACAAACACAACACCAGCCAAGCACCACTCCGTGCACAGACAGCCAAGTACCACTCCACGCACACCATCCAGCAAAGCGCCACTACACACACACCGCCAGCCAAGCACCACTCCGTGCACAGACAGCCAAGTACCACTCCACGCACACCACCAGCCAAGCGCCACTCCACACACACCACCATCCAAGCACCAGACCATGCACACCGCCAGCCAAACACCACTCAGCGCACACCGCCAGCCAAGTACCACTCGACACACACCACCAGCCAAGCACCACTCCACGCACACCGCAAGCCAAGCGCCACTCCACACACACCGCCAGCCAAGCACCACTCCGTGCACAGACAGCCAAGTACCACTCCACGCACACCACCAGCCAAGCGCCACTCCACACACACCACCAGCCAAGCGCAACTCAACACACACCACCAGCCAAGCACAACTCCACACACACCGCCAGCCAAGCACCACTCCACGCACACCACCAGACAAATCCAAACACAACACCAGGCAAGCGCAAGAGCACGCACACCGCCAACCAAACACCAGACCACGCACACCGCCAGCCAAGCACCAGTCCACAGACACCGCCAGACAAGCACCAGTCCACAGACACCGTTTGCCAAGCGCCAAACCATGCACACCGTCAGACAATGGACACTACACGCAAACCAACATCATACTTTAGTTTTTTTTTTAAATAAAAGAAAAACAAAAACAAATTGCAAATTGATACAAATCTACTAACTCAACAACTAAATCTAAAAAGACTACACAAATGCAAACTTTGAAACTGAACAATACGTTTTAAAGAATAAAGACCAACCAGTTCACTTTACCACTCATTGATACTCCCAAAAATTCTTTAGCGTGTGGTACAATCTAAAACAAGCAGGTACACACAGCCCCGGGTTTGAAGGGCAGTCGGGGCAGTACATACGAACCTCCTTCCGCAAATCTCTTCGCCAACAGACTCTACATCTCCGACTGGGAAAGTCTTTTGAGGTTGTAGGAGGAATTGTATCAGGAAAGTGGAGATCTTTCAATCTGGCAACATCCTCCACCACTCCAACTCTAAGAACACTTGCCTGTTCCACTAAAAAAAGGCTGCCTACTACAGACTCCTGAAACTTCACAAAAGTCAACTTTGACTGGGGACAAGATTTCTGGAACACAACAAAAGCATTAAAGATTGCCAAGTGGAAAAGATGGATAGCCAACTTCTTGTACCAAATATAAGCCTTACGAAGAGCAGCATACGGTTCCAACCTCTGATCTACTCTGTCAACACCACCCATGTACTTATTGTAGTGCATTATGCACACAGGTTTGCGCACTTCTGCAACCTGACCCCAAACAGGCACCGGTTCAGTGCTTTCATCATGTATTGTAGTCAACATGTAGACATCTCTCCTGTCTGAAAACTTCACAGCTAGAAGTTCCTCACAACGCAATGCACTGCACTGTCCCCGAGCAAGCTTTCGACAAACAAGTTCTTTTGGGAAACCTTTACGGTTTGAGCGGATTGTGCCACAAGCAACAGTGTCCACTTTGGCCAATTCCCTGAACAACCGCACACCAGTGTAGAACTTATCGACATACAAATGATGGCCTTTGTTAAAAAATCCATGACCAAGTTCCCACACAATTTTCTCAGTCACTCCAAAAGTCGACGGACAACCAGGGGGGTTAATCCTGGATTACTTACCAGTGTACACCCTGAAATTAGAGACATATCCAGTCTCACTGTCACACAGCATATACAGTTTGATTCCATAGCGTGCCCTCTTACTAGGAATGTATTGCCGAAATACCAAGCGGCCCTTGAACAACAGCAAAGACTCATCCACTGCAATTTCTTTCCCAGGATAAAATATCTCAGGAAATCGATCAACAAAATGATCAATGACAGGCCGAATCTTGAAAAGACGGTCACATTCAGGGTGATCTCGTGGCAAAGCAAGACTATTGTCAACAAAATGCATCATCCGAAGCAGAAGCAAATACCTATCACGACTCATGACTGCCGGAAATATAGCTGTTGCCATCAAGGGACTAGTACACCAATATGAAGCCATTGATGGTTTCCTAAGCAAGCCCATCAAAAAAGATAAACCCAAAAACTTTTTCATCTCCTCCAAATTTGTGGGAGTCCACCGGGTAGCTCTAGCGTGGGGCTTAAGGCTGGCACTGTTCACCCTCAAAACATTTTCAGCATACAAATTAGTCTGCTCTACAATCTCTGCCAAAAACACATCATCCATAAACAACTTGAAAAAATCAATAGGCAAAAAGTTTTCAGTGTTCACCCTACACCCTGGAACACCAGTAAATTCAGGCAATGCCGGCTGCACCATGCCTGGTGCAACCCAGAGGTCAGAACTTTCAACGTCAAGTCTTCCAGCCGCACAGCTGCCTCTTTTATCACTACACCAACTGGAAATCTAGCAGCCCCAGGCTGCAGCCCAGATGTCTCTTGCCGCACTATTGGCACAGCAATGTCCTCCGCAACCACAGGCACAGCAATGTCCTCCACAACCACAGGCACACCAAAAGTAGCTTCATCAGCACTCAGAGTGTCTTCATCATCAGATGAAGCCATGTGTAGAGAAAACTCACTACCTGAATCTTCACCTCCCACCTCTGGCTCAGAATCAGAGTCAGTCTCTGGACCATGGTCAGAGGAAGAATCAAAAAGCATTCCAACAACTTGCTGAGCAGTAATCCGGCGGCTAGCCATTATCCTTACAAATAAAGGAGTCTGCACAAACAACTCAACAACCCCAACACTGCGCAAAGTAAGATAAAAAATGTAAGCCTTTTTCACAAAAAATTATATTTAGAAAAAATATACAATTCACTTACAAGACACAACTACACTCACCAGCACCTACTCTGCCAAGACACAGCAAATAGGCAACGATATCCCACTAGAAAGAAGAAAAAAAAAACTTACATCTACAGAAGGACACATCAAAAACAAATGCAAAACATGTTTTACAATCACAACAAACAGAAACCAAACATACTCGTATTACTACACACTTTGCAAAATAAACAATTACATTACAATTGAACAAAAAAGAGGTCTCTTACCAAACACATGCAATCTACAGAAACAGCAGAACAACAGAACCACCAGTAACGGAACCGCACACTGCAACAATCTGAAGATAAAAAAAAGCAATACACATTAGAAGAAACATTACAACAGGCTAAGTCACAAGGTATGTCACAAATGGGGTGTCTGTCCCAAAGGGGGGAAGATTATAAATCATTAAAAACGTGGGCCCCCTGGAAGCAACCCTACGGAGGGCAGAGAGGCCAAATAAAGACACGGCAGAACATACTTTAGAAAACAATTTTGCCCAAGGAAGCAACCCTTGGCCAAGGGGTCGCTCCCTATAAAAAAAAACTGGAGTCTAGTGGGCTTTTCTGTCCCCCCTGGGTCCAGAAACGGTAAAAAAAAAAACAGCCGATCTGCCCCCAGGGGGGCAGAACAGTCTACAATATTTATAATGCCCCCTGGAAGCGACCCTTGCCCAAGGGGTCGCTTCCTTTATAAATATAATAAAATACCTGGTGTCTAGTGGGCTTTTGTACCCCCCCTGGGTCCAGATGCGGCCCAAAAAACGGCTGATCTGCCCCCAGGGGGTGGCAGACAAGTCTAAAAAAAATAGGGGCCACTAGGAAGCGACCCTTCCCCAAGGGGTCGCTTCCTTTTCAATTGTAAACAAATCCCTGGTGACTAGTAGGCTTTTCTGCCCCCCCCCCCCTGGGTGCAGATCGGCCAAAAAAACGGCCGATCTGCCCCAGGGGGGGGGCAGAAAAGTCTGAAAAATATTTTATCCCCCTAAGGAAGCGACCCTTGCCCAAGGGGTCGCTTCCTTTACAAATATAATTCAATCCCTGGTGTCTAGTGGGCTTTTCTGCCCCCCCTGGGTCCAGACGCGGCCGAAAAAACGGCTGATCTGCCCCCAGGGGGGGCAGAAAAGTCTAAAAAATAATTAAGGCCACTAGGAAGCGACCCAAGGGGTCGCTTCCTTTTTCAAATATAACAAAATCCCTGGTGACTAGTGGGCTTTTCTGCCCTCCCTGGGTGCAGATCGGCCAAAAAAACGGCCGATCTACCCCAGGGGGGGCAGAAAAGTCTGAAAAATATTATGGGGCTAAAAGGAAGCGACCCTTGCCCAAGGGGTTGCTTCCTGCACAAATAAATATGGCCCAAAAAACAATCCCTGGTGACTAGTGGGGCATTCCTGGTGCACGATCGCGACGCTGTGCGCGATCGTGCACCAGGAATGCCGTGCATTGGGACATCAGGGGAGAGGAAACACAGTTTCCTATCCCCCGATGCCTCAAGGCACCGAAAAACAGCCCCCCCGCCCCACCGGAGCAGTACAACACCCACCTCTTTGCAAATGGCTTCCAGCGCGTCCAGCGCTTCCTGATGACGTCGGCGCGCGCTGTGCGCGCTGACGTCACCAGGAAGCATGGGGGGGCCAGGGGGTGGCAGCGGAAAGTCTTCCGCTGCCACCCCTCCTAAAACGAGCAGGATCGATGCCCCAGGGGGGGAGCGCCAGCGCTCCCCCCCAGGGCTGTATTGATGACGGAGCGGTTCCGTCATCAGCACAGCCCAACCGATGCTGATGACGGAACCGCTCCGTCATCAGCATCGAAGGGGTTAATATATTTTGACCAAGTTTATTTAGGTAATGCTAACTTTTGCCACTTTCAAACCACTATATTGTATTTAAAAAAAATACAGCATTCACAGAATTAGCAAAATATTTTCCAAACCTTTTACACAAAAATCAAAAATAATACTTAACCTTTTAGAAACCTTTTTTAACGTTGCCAAATCACTCAAATCTAAGACAAGCAATGTATTGAAGATGATGCAATAAATATTTTAAGAACTGAATTACAGGACAATGCAAAAAAAAACATTCTTAGCACAAACTTTTAAGAATTGGAGACTCCATTTTCCACCCGGATGCCTTCAAGAGCTTGCACCGCCTCCCGCATTGCAGGACTCGCCTAGATCCCCCTGCCAGCCTACACATCCCAGCAGCCTCTGCTGCTGGAACTAGATTGGAGCCTCATTTTCCGGCCCAGGCCCCTTCAAGAGCCCGTGCCACCTCCTGCATCGCAGGACTCGCCTAGATCTGTCCCGTCATCCTACACATCCCAGCAGCCTCCACTGCTGAGACAAGGATTGGAACCTCTTTTCCTGCCCAGGTGCCATCAAGAGCCTGTGCCACCTCGCGCATTGCAGGATGTGTGCGGGCGGCACCCAGTAAAGCCCGGACCAAGGGCAGGCCCATCCACACCAGTCAGAGCCCAGAGGAGGCTGGGCCTCCCCTCCTTTCCCTGCTTAAGGTGCTGTACCCACCCCGCTGCCACAGGGCTGCCTTCTGTCCCTACTCTACCTGCTGTCCCTGCCCCTGCGCTGCCTGCTGTCCCTGCGCTGCCTGCTGTCCCTGCGCTGCCTGCTGTCCCTCCCCTGTGCTGCCTGCTATCCCTGTGCTGCCTGCTATCCCTGCACTACCTGCTGTCCCTGCGCTGCCCGCTTTCCCTGAGCTATGTGCTCTCCTTTTGCTGTCTGCTGCCCCTGCACTGCCTGCTGTCACTGCCCCTGTTATGCCTGCTGTCCCTGCCCCAGCACTGGCTGCTGTCCCTGTCCTGTGCTGCCTGCTGTCCCTGCATTGCCTACTGTCCCTGACCCTGTGCTGCCTGTTGTCCCTGCCCCTACACTGCCTGCTATCCACGACCCAGCACTACCTGCTGTCCCTGCGCTGCCTGCCATCCCGACCCCTGCGCTGCCCACTCCAGGCCTTGCCCAGCACCCAGGTCTACTTGCACCACCTACCAGGTCCACTAATGGAGGCCGCCGCATGGCCACGCAGCGAAGCACACCACCAATGCACTGCCGGTCTGACATCGCCCAAACCCCTGGCCCTTCCGTCACCCGATGGTACACCACCAAGGAACTCTTAGACCTGGACCCCGGAAGCCGAAACAACAACTGTGTCTCCTCCTC
Organism: Lissotriton helveticus; assembly: GCF_964261635.1. Classification (NCBI taxonomy): domain Eukaryota; kingdom Metazoa; phylum Chordata; class Amphibia; order Caudata; family Salamandridae; genus Lissotriton; species Lissotriton helveticus. Next base: position 398,876,906 of record NC_136059.1, on the reverse strand, counting down.
CCCAGAATCCACCAAAGGACCCTTCACCTGCAGACACTGCTACCTCTCCTGCATCACAACCTGCCAAAGATCCTGCACCGCTTCTTCCCATGAGCCCAAGAACACCCTGCAATTGCTCCATTGTATCCTGCTCAATGCCCGCTCACTCTGCAAATACGCCACGGAAATCTCAGACACCATCACCCCCCTCTGACACTGCCTTCATCACCGAAATGTGGCTCAAACCCTCCTTGAACCCGAACTCACCACCGCAACTCCTGAAGGCTACAAGATGATATAGCGAGACTGCGCCAACAAAGAAGGTGGAAGTATCGCCTTCATCTTCAAGGAAAACATCAGATGCACCATCACCCACACCGACCCCACTCCTCTCATGCAACACCTCAACTTCAAACTGATGCAAAGACCATGATAAGAGGCACCTTCGCCTACAGACCCCAGGACCCCACGCAACATTCTGCGACACCATCCCCAACCTCATCACCCCCTAGCCATTGACTCTCACCACTATGTCCTACTCAGAGAGCTCAACTTTCACTTCAACAACCTCACCGACACTGCCCTTCGGGAGAACCTGAGTAATACTGGCCTACCCAACTGGTCACTGAACCCACTCACAAAGCCAGACACACACTCAACCCCATTTTCACCTTCAGTGACAGAATCAGATTCAACCACACCACAGTGCTCATCTGGACTGTCCACAATATCGAATACTTCACTATCGCCGATGCCCATAACATCATCACCAAGCATCAGATTTCATCCCACCGCAGTTAATACAAGGTGACCAAAACTCAGTGGTCACAGGCCCTCACCACCTCTCAACCCAAGGCCTCAATAGACCTCCACCAGGCCATCGAGGACTAAGCTGCCTGTATCACCGACAGTGCTGACAGAGTCGCCCCCTGAAATCTACAAAAAACAACAAGACCTCTAAATATGCCAGCTGGTATACCTCAGAACTCAAGACTACAAAGAGCAACTGACACCAACTGGAGAAACATTGGCGCGCCAAAAAGAACCCAGACGACAGAGCTCACAAAAAGGCCCTCAGTAACTATCAAGGGCACATCAAAGAAGCCAAGAAAGCCGCCATGACCACCCTCATTGACTGCGGCCAACCACACAAAGAAAATCTTCAAAATAGTCAAAGAATACTCCAACCTCACAGTCATAGTGCTACTTTGCCCCTCCTCAGGATCGGTTTGATGCCAGAATTGGTCCACCTCTTGATCTAACTAAGCCTTAAGAGCCATAATGGCACAGGTCCGTGGCAGGATCAAGAGCCATATGTATCATACTTCCGTTTTGCGAATTCCAAATAGCGAATTTTAAGGAATCACTATTTGGAATTCGCAAAACGGTATGTATGTACAAAATCGCTTTTCAATAGCGATTCCTTACCATTCCTAATTTGCGATTAGCAAATTGCTAATCGCAAATTACCCATTCATTTCTATGGGCCAGGAGGCCCATAGGAATGAAGGGGCAATTTGCGATTAGCAATTTGCTAATCGCAAATTAGGAATTTTTTCAAGGGTGCAGGGGTGTCTCAAGAACACCCTGCTGCACCCCTGAAAAAGAAATTGGGGGGCATATGGCGCACATACATGCATGGCATATGGCACCTTTTGTTTTTTGGAAAAAAGCTTTTTGAAAAGAATTTGCAAATTACCACCAACTAGAAGTTGGTGGTAATTTGCGAATCCTTAATGGCATTTTTTGAATATTTTTTGTTTGATACATTGTATTTAAGGAATCGCAAAATGTGCGATTCCTTAAGTGCAATCGCAAAATAAGGAATAGCAAATTTTGCTATTCCTTATTTTGCATCAAACATGTTTGATACATACCATTTGTTAAATTAGCATTCGCAAAGGCCGAAATTCGCAGAATTTCGGCTTTTGCGAATGCTAATTAGCTTGCTACATATGGCCCCAAGTGAGGGAAGGAAGGGAAGGGAACAGCAGGGAAGGAGACTTGAAACAACAAAGAACAAAAATCACATACTATGGACTAACCAATCTATAATACACACTGTTGGTTACCATACTACTAGTTCTATACCTGTAACAAAAATAAAGAATGACAATGTGCATGAGACCTGTTGCCATGCAAGTTGTGCAATGTTATAGTCGGTGTAGACTCTAACTGCAGAGGGGAAATATAAACACATTAGAAAAGACACACCATGAATATTCTTCTATATTCTACTAGCAGCCCGTCCCGACGTTGTCCCGGTATGAATTGCTGCCGGCCAGTAGTATAATGTTTTGTAGGATTTCGTTTTGATAGCATTTCTTATCTGTGACAGGCCTGTGAAACGCTCTGATTCAGTAGTGTGTGAACTCGAGTTTCCCTACTTTATTTTTCCTTGCAATATTATATAGCGCGAACTCGACAACATGGCATGAGCACAATTTACATTACAGAAGAACACATTCATTTGTGGTAGGCACTGGGAGACAAAGCGATTTGCCTGGAATCACAGGATGTTGAGCTGATGCCAAGATTCAAACGTAGCTCCCCAGCTCTAAAGTTCGCAATTCTAGAACTTGTGGAGGGAGGTGTGTCTAAAAGTGTATGTCGGTGCTGGCCATCAATGAGAGAGACCTGTGCATTTTTCAAATGGGTGGTGAAAAAATATGAGTATGTTGCTGGAGATGTGGGCCGCCGTGCCACCAATGTACTTACCAGGGGAGGGTAAACACCCATTATTCCGCAACCTTCTTTCCGCATACCATCACTCCGCATACTTTCATCACGAAAGTACCATGACTCCACAATGCCATTATAACCCATGGCATTACATTTTATATGCTTTTACCACACATACATTTATGTATGAATGGTAAAAGCATGTTTTTGTTAATGTTTGGATAAGGTAAGTATGGGTATAGGGGTATATGTTTTGGGGTACTGAGGTATATGTTTTGGGCTGTTTGGGTATTTTAAGGGTTCAGATATAGTTTTGGGTTATGGGGTACAGGGGTAGTTTTAGGGTTTAGGGATAGGCATGGGTTTTAGGGTACAGGGGTATTTTTAGGGTAGAGAGCTCGGTTTGGGTTTTGGGGTATAGGGGTATTTTTAGGGTTCAGGGGCAGGATGGGGTTTTGGGGTACAGGGGTATTTTAAGGGTTCTGGGCTAGGTTTGGGTTTTGGGGTAAAGGGGTATTTTTAGGGTTCAGGGCTAGGTTTGGGTTTTGGGGTACAGGGGTATTTTTAGGGTTCAGGGCTAGGTTTGGGTTTTGGGGTAGAGGGGTATTTTAGGGTTCAGGGGTAGGTTTGGGTTTTGGGGTACAGAGTTATTTTTAGGGTTCAAGGGTAGGTTTGGGTTTTGAGGTACAGGGGTATTTATAAGGTTCAGGGCTAGGTTTGGGTTTTGGGGTACAGGGGTATTTTTAGGATTCAGGGGTAGGTTTGAGTTTTGGGGTTCAGGGGTATTTTTAGGGTTCAGGGGTAGGTTTGGGTTTTGAGGTACAGGGGTATTTATAGGGTTCAGGGCTAGGTTTGGGTTTTGGAGTACAGGCATATTTTCTCGGGTTTAGGGATAGGTTTGGGTTTTGGGGTACAGGGTATATTTATAGGGTTAAGATGGGTTAGTGTTTAAGGGTGTTGGGGTATTTTAAGGAGTAAGGGTGGGTTATGATTATGGGGTGCAGGGGTATTAAAGGGGAGCAGGGTGGGATTAGCACACAATAGGAGACATGGCATGAAGGGCGGAACGTACCACACGCCCCAAGCGTTTGTCACGCCCCCAGCACACGCCCACAGCACAACGCAGAGACGCCCACAAGGGACTACTTTGCTGGCACGGTTCTTTTAAATTTTAAATGTATATGGTGGGCGTCTGCATAGCCTATGTCCTTCTGCTGCAACTGCCCTTTCCAACGCTATATTGGGTGTTGTGATTAGTACTGTGGTTCCTGAGATTACCCCCCTCAAAGGTTTGGGTTCTCTCTTTATTATATTAGTACTAGCAGCCCGCCCCAGCGTTGCCTGGGGCAGAAAGGGGCTGGGGGCAGTACACCTGCTCCCGCCCCGACCCCCTCCCGTACCGACTCCCTCCCGCCCCAACTCACTCGCGCCCCCCCTCCTGCCCCAATTCACTCGCGCCCCCCTCCCGCCCCGACTCACTCGCGCCCCCCTCCCGCCCCGACTCACTCGCGCTCCGACATTTTCATTTACTGCTGCCTCCTTCTTGCCTCCCCCTGCATCACACAGTCTCACTTTCCCTTTCTTTACCTGTGCCGCCGCTCCTCACTGCACAGCCGCTCATCACTGCACGGCCCTCCTCCTTCGTCGTCATCACGCACGTCGCGTCGCGGCCAGCGATAGGTCCCGGCCGGCACTACTTTCAGGGGACTACTTTGTTTACAATCTTAATTTTTTTAATTTACTTTTTTTAAATTTTTATATAGCCTATGTCCATCTACACACCCTGGCATTTTTATAGATGTATCGGGTGTGTAGATTGGCACTGTGGTTCCCGAGTGTACCTGGCCAAAAGGTGCATGTTATCTCTTTATAATAGTAGTATAGATAGATAATATCACAACCCATCTACATGGAGTATAGAATCACTAGGACCTACCCTTTGTCTGGATACCGGCGTTTTGTACAGGAAACTATTAGTAATCATAACCCCTTTAATTCTGCATACGGTTCAGGGTAAAGAGTTAGTGTCACTGGTATTCCAACGGTCGAGTCATGTGAAAAACAAACCAAATGTATGAACTGGCATAAGGATAAGTTATCCACTAAGAAGGGTTGAACTCGCCCTAGGATAAATCCAGGCATTGCACAGAATAACCAAAGAGAGAAGGGTTTACTGACTCGATTGTGAGTATGACAGCTTCACGTCTTCCTGACCGGATCTCCTGCCTGTACACTCGCCACGGAAGGAGAGCAACGGCCGACAATGCCGATCGATAGTAAACACAAGCCATCCCCCGCACGAGCGCCACGCCTGGCAGCTCACCAACAGAGGGCAGGTACAGATATCGGCAGACACAATTTATGGGCCGTCCTTGCTTCACAGCGACATGCAAGTCCCCATGGGAAAAGTAGTTTTTTCACAGAAGATCCCGAACTCTTCCTGCTTGACGGCAATTACAGCAACATGTTGCACTCGAGCCTGGCATTATAACAGTACATCCCCTCTCTATCAAGAGCGCAACAAAATACCAGGTTTCAAGGGGGATTTCTTGTGGAAAGAAGACACCAGGCCCGGCGAGTGGATCCCAGATGCAGGTTCCCAGGAGTTCTCCTCCGGGCCGTATCCCTTCCATGCCACCAGATACCACAACTTGCGACCACGCCATTTCGAGTCACGTATACCCTTCACCTCATACTCCAACTCCTCGTTGACCTGAAGAGGCGATGGCAGTTTTCTCACCGAGGAAACAGAGGGTTTAAGTAAAGACACGTGGAACACCGGATGGATCCGTAGATGCGACGGCAGTTACAAACGCATGGTCACGGGACTGATGCACTTAACGATTTGATAGGGCCCAATGTACCTAGGGTTGAATACACTGTGTTTTCGAAAGTGTATATTCTTGGTGGACAACCAGACATGATCCCTTTTGTGATACAAGTGTCCTGGACGCCTGTGCTTATCTGCCGAGAATTTGTAAGCAATCTTGGCTTGTTTCAAATTTTCCTGAATGTGCAGCAAAGTCTCCTTAATGTGTGATACTCTCTTGGCTACTTCGGGGATGTGTGTGTCCTTGATGGGCTGGAGGAAAGGAAGAAACCCTGGATGGTGACCATAATTGCAGTAGAACGGGATGCCCTCGTTGAGCCGTGAGTAGCGTTGTTATAGGAGATTTCCGCCAACCATAGATGATCCACCCACTCATCCTTGCTGTTGTTCACGTAGCATCTCAGATACTGCTTCAGCGTCTGGTTGAGGCGTTCTTTCTGGCCATCCGTCTGAGGGTGAAAACTGGTCGATAAGGCCGATTTGACATGCAAAGAAGAACACCACTTCTTCCAGAAATGCGCCGTGAATTGTGAGCCTCGGTCGGACACTTTGATGCTAGGTAACCCATGCAGACGCACCACATGTAATAACAAACGCCACGCCAGTTGACCAGCAGTAGGCACCTGTTTACAGGCTATAAAATGCCCCATCTTTGTAAGATAGTCTATGACTACTAGCATCGACGTACACCCCTGATCCACAAGTAAACCGACAATAAAATCCAACGATATGTTCTGCTAGGGGCTGGAAGGGGTAGGAAGAGTGCGCAACAGCCCCTGTGGCTTACGATGGTCAGATTTCATGGTGCACAAACATCACATGCAGACACCCACTCCCTCACATCCACCCTGACAGAGGGCCACCAGAATTGTCTGTGTATGCAATCAATCGTCTTTTCCACTCCAAGGTGTCCCGCACTGGAAGACTCATGGCACCACCGGAACACCTGTTTTTGGAGCCGCAATGTGGGCACCAACAACAATGATTATTCATTGGAAAACCGTCCTTCACTCGCCATTCTTTATGGCTTTGCAGCCAGGTCTTCCATGTGAACGAGCGCACTCCCTTCAGAATACCTTGGAGGAAAGCCTCGGGCTGTATCACTCCCAATACCCTGGAGGGGTTGATTATGGCACTAGCTGGTGAGGGGACCAGGTCCTTGGTAGATGACTGACGAGTAAGTGCGTCAGCTTTCCTGTTCTCTGACCCCGGTCTGTAGGTAATGATACAATGGAATCCGGAAAAGAAAAGCATCCAACTAAGATGACTGGGTGTGAGATGCTTTGCTGCTGTCATGAACTGTCAGTTCCTGTGATCGGTATACACCGTGACCACATGTTTGGCCCCCATCAGTAAATGTCTCCACTCTTTAAAAGCTTCCTTTATGGCCAAAAGCTCTATCTCAGCAATATGGCAATTTCTTTCGGCTTTGTTCAGTTTCTTGGACATAAAAGCCACCGGAAGTAGTTGCCCCATGAAGGGATGTCTTTGTGACCGGATGGCCCCTAATGCCACATCGGACGCGTCGGCTTCCACTACGTAGGGTCTCTCCGGATCTGGGTGAGACAAGATCAGTGCAGACACAAAGGCTGCTCTTAAGGCCAGAAAAGCGTCATGGGCTTCAGAATTCCATTTGAATCGCTGAGATTTCCTCAGTAGCTGAGTGATTGGAGCCACGAGTTTGGAAAATTGGTCTATGAATCGTCTGTAAAAATTGGCAAAGCCAGTAAAGCATTGCACGTCTCTAACGTTCTGAGGAGGTGGCCAATCCTTGACAGCAGTGATCTTTCTTTCGGCCATTTCCTGACCGGATGGACTCAACATGACTCCCAAGAACTCCACAGTGGTTACGTGAAAGTCACATTTGCTCAGTTTGCAGAACAAGTGGTTTTTATGCAGTATCCGAAGCACTGAAGTCACATGTTGTGTGAGTGCCGCCACTGTTTCTGAATAAATAAGAATATCGTCGATATACACTATCACGTAATGATTCAGGATCTCCTGTAGAACATCATTGAGGAAGTATTGGAATGCCGCAGGGGCATTACACAGCCCAAACGGCATCACCAAATACTCGAATAAGCCATAACGGGTCTTGAAAGCCGTTTTCCACTCGTCCCCTCTCTTCATGCGTACCAGATGATAGGCGCCCTTCAGAACAAGCTTCGTGTATATCTTTGCCTTCTTTACCTGTTTCAGTAACACACTGATGAGCGGTAAGGGGTACCGATTATTTACAGTATTAGCATTCAATGCCCTAAAGTCCACACATGCCCTTAATTTGCCACTGCCCACTGCGCTGCCTCACCTGCCAAATACGAAATAAGAAAAGCTACCCTCGCTTGGTTAGTGGGAAAGGATATTTGCTTGCATGAAAAATGTAGCGAGACCTGCGTCAAAAATACCTGTACGGTACTTGAATCCCCATGGTATCTTTCAGGGCTGGCCAAAGGAATTGAAACCGGCATTTTACCACAACTGCACTGGGAGGTGCTATGACTGATGCCCCGGTGCTAAAAGGGTTTCTTTGAAATCCATCCAACCTGGCCATTAAATCAGTCATTTGCTGCCTAGATGCCGCTAACTCCACCTTTACTGTGGCAAGCGCTGCCAGAACATCATCAAGGGTGGCCAGTCTTAACACAACCCGACCGGGAGGACCCTATATCGTGGGTCGGATATTCTGTTACTTTTCCCGTCCTCAGGATCGGTTTGATGCCAGAATTGGTCCACCTCTTGATCTAACCAAGCCTTAATAGCCTTAATAGCCATAATGGCTCAGGTCAGTGGCAGGATCAAGTGAGGGAAGGAAGGGAAGGGAACAGCAGGGAAGGAGACCTGAAACAACAAAGAACAAAAATCACATACCATGTACTAACCACTCTATAATACACACTATTGGTTACTATACTACTAGTTCTATACCTGTAACAAAAATAAAGAATGACACTGTGCATGAGACCTGTTGCCATGCAAGTTGTGCAATGGTATAGTCCGCTGTACACTTTAACTGCAGAGGGGAAATATAAACACAATAGAAAAGACACACCATGAATATTCTTCTATATTCTATCATACCACAACCCATTATAGAATCACTAGGACCTACCCTTTGTCTGGATACTGGTGTTTTGTACAGCAAACTATTAGTAATCATAACCCCTGTAATTCTGCAGATGGTTCAGGATAAAGAGTTAGTGTCACTGGTATTCCAAAGGTCCAGTAATGTGAAAAACAAATGAAATGTATGAACTGGGATAAGGATAAGTTATCCACTAAGAAGGGTTGAACTCACCCTAGGATAAATCCAGCCATTGCACAGAATAACCAAATAGAGAAGGGTTTACCGACTGGATTGTGAGTATGACAGCTTCACGTCTTCCTGGCTGGATCTCCTGCCTGTACACTTGCCACGGAAGGAGAGCAACGGGCGACAATGCCGATCGATATTAAACACAAGCCGTCTCCCTGGCAGCTCATCAACGGAGGGCAGGTACAGATATTGGCCGACAATGCTGATCGGGACAAAGAAAGTTGTCCTCCACACAAACTCCTAGCCTGGAGCTCACCAACGAAGGGCAGTACGAGCAAGCGGACGAAAATGCCACTCGAAATCCAACCAGGAAACAACTCCCCCCTCGCAAGAGCAGCCGCTCGTACAACGAAAGAGGAAGCACTACGGAAGTCAGGTATCTTCACACTGAAGTTTCAACGCTGCCACAACCAAGGACGTGGTGGAGAATATCCGACAGTGTTCCCTGTTGGTTGACGCAATGTATGGGCCGTCGGTGCTTCGCAGCGACGTGCAAGGCCCCATGGGAAATGTAGTTTTTTCACGGAAGATGCCGACCTCTTCCTGCTTGACGGCAATTACAGCAACATGTTGCGCTCGAGCCTGGCATTATAACACAAAGAGAACACCATGCACCAATCCCAAGAACTCAGCGACAACCTCTCAGACTACTTCCACAGAAAGATCACCAACATCTACGACAACGCGCCACTCTCAACCCCAATGACTTCAAACAACCAGCAAACATCGGCCAAACCATTACCACTTGGTTTACGCTCACCATCCTGGCCACCTCAGCCATCATGTCTTTGGTCCACTTTGGGGTGCCTACCGACCCCTTCCCCCACCACCTATACAACCTCACACCGAACCCAATAGGCACCCCACTCACCAGCATTCTCAACACCTCCATCTCCACAGCAACCTTCCTGCACAGATAGAAACACACAGATGTCATTCCCCTCCTAAAGAAAGTCCCAGTCGACCACAGCGATCTCAAAAATTTTCAACCAATCTCCCTGCTTCTATACCTAATCAAAGTACTCGAGCAAGCCATCAACCAGCAGCTCGCCAAATTCCTGGAACAAAAACACTTGGACACAGACAGAGCCTCCGACTGCCTCCCTTCACCGTGGTACCCAAAGACATCATATGCGGCGTACCACAAGGATCATCTATCTGCCTCACCCTGTTCAACATCTACATAACACCCTTAGCTGAAGTCATCAGATCCCACTGACTCAACATAATCTCCTATGCAGATAACACTCAACTGATCCTCTCGCTCACCGAGGACCCCTCCAATGCCAAATCAAATTCTGTGACGCCATGACCGAATGTGGACAAATGGATAAGAGATAATGCCTCCAAGTCAATACTGATATAACCGAAGTACTGATCTTCAGGAAGAACATCTCTGCATAGGACCACAGGTGGTGGCCTCCAGAAGTCGGACCTACACCCACATAGATCGACCATGAATACAACCCATGCATCATCCTCAACAGCCAACTGACCATGAAACGACAAGTCAACGTAGTCGCCTCCTTCTGCTTCCACAGAATCTTCAGATGGATCCCAACCAATACCAGAAAGACCATCCCTCATGACCTTGTCACCAGCCGCCTCAACTATTTCAACACCCTCTATGCCGGTATCTCCACCCAGCTCATCAGAAGACTCCAGACCATACAGACCGCTGTAGCCAGACTAATCCTGGACCTCCCCACATGAACCCACATCACCCCCACCTGAAAGACCTCCACTGGCTCCCCATCCAGAAGAGATGCTAGTTCAAGATCCTCATGCATGCCTACTAAGCCCTCCACGACCAAGGATCTGCCTACATCAACAATAGACTGAACTTTCGCCAACCCTCCAGACACTAGTGCTCTTCTTCACTCGCCCTCGCACACTTTCCCTGCATCTGCCTCAGCTGCAGCAGTGGCCGCTCCTTCTCCTACAACGCTGCCAAGACCTGGAACGACCTTCCCCTCCAGCTCCAGACAGCCCCAATACTGGCAGAAATCCAAAAGAGACTCAAGACCTGGCTCTTCGATGGAGACACAGTGACCAGAAACCCCTACGGGTGACAGTGATGCACTTTACAAATGCTGTTTGATTGAATGATTGATAGGGATATAATACCCCTTTAAACTGGTATGCAAAATGTCTCTTTTTTACCTTCCAGGCTGGCCAACCATCATCAGAGGTGGATTCCGGGCACATAAGAAGATTCTCAACTGCATGGTGGGCACAAAAGCTAACCATCACCAGCGGGAGGAAGCACACACAAGCAGGGAGAGAGCATGGAGACAAAAAGTATCAGTTGCCAAAAGTCTCTGTGCAGAGGCTGTAGAGCCAACTGTGTGGCAAGAAATATGGACATTACCAGCCAGGATGAGACATACATTGGTGCTCTTCCTAGCTTGAGGAATACCAACTAGACTAGAGGGGCTGAGGAGCAGGCTCCACTGCCATCTGGTCCTGCATCCACTCCCTCCTTAACTACAGAGCACCCCAACAATATTGTGAACTCCAGATGCACCCCTAGACAAGCATTCATCTCCTCCTCCAAATGCCCACCCATAACAAAACCAGTAGGTGAGGTACACTTTCTCCCTGACAACTTGAATGTGTAGGCCACTTCCTTACTCCAGATTATGTATTATTGTCTACTCTAAAGAAGGTCCTGTGGCCCAGCATAGAGGCTCAGGGATTGATCTCTCGGCATATCCTGGACTTAATTGGAGAGGTCAGGATACTCCGAGAGTCAGCCATTAGACGTCTCCAAACTTTATGTTGTCTCAAGATCTCCTTGGTAGCAGGTCTAACATTTTGTCTGCCTTTCCAACCTGCCCCCACCTCCCGCTGTCCCATCTCCCAGTTAATCAGTCATATTTGTTTCTCCTGCTACCCCTGTGTTTCCTTTTTTATGTGTGCTGTCTTGTCCTGCGACAGCCAGCCGTTTAACTTCCAAGTCAAAGAAGGACTTCAACATTGCTGTGGTGAAGAGTGAAACAGGTTGGAAACAAACTTTTGCCCCCAACCCAGGAATTTGCCTGCCCCCCCTCTGATTTGGCGGTATGACACTAGTTTTGGACAGTGGACTCTTTTTAACAAATGAATGATTATTTTTACGGACTGTTTTCTTTACTCTTCAGGAATACTTAGTACATGACTTGATCCCTGAAAAGTTCCTGAAGTGTTTTTATTAGTTGTCCACTCTCTTCCAAGTTTAAATTTCCACTCTCAAACAAGACTCCATTTTATTAATTGTTACCCTTTCCCATGGATAGTTTATACGGTTCCCAAATTTGAATTGTTTACAAAATTATATATAAAAATATAAAAAAAATGAAATGTTAACTTCTTTCTTGTTATAAAGCTGCTTGCAATAACATTTTTTCATGCAATATATTTTGAAGGTAAATATAGAACAGAATGTAAATATCACTTTCCTATGTATTACCTCCAACGTCAAACATTCAATACAGGTAAAAGATGGACAGTTTTTTTAATTAAAAGATGTTGAGTGAGTGCGTTAGGGATAGAGGAGTGGAATTTAAGAAAACTAAATCTATTTTGGGGGTTTATCTTACTACATTACCAAAGTAATACTGGTGGAAGAGTTCATGGTGTTTGAGCAAGTGGTGTTAATTGTGTTGGAGGTTGAGGTGGGAGATGGAGGTGGTACAGGTGGTTGAGGCAGAAGTGTTAGGTTGGCAGGTGGTGTGTCCATTCTAGTTTGAGGTGCCTCTGTAGAATCTTGCCCTGGCTACGAACAATGACATGGCATTTTTTGCTTATTGCCTCTATCATCTTCCTGGCCAAGGCTCATTATCTTGCACTTTTCCCTCAAACCTCGAAGATGCTGTAAATGCATTCAGTACGTCGTGATAACATTTTATAATCCAAGGTACTGGTCAGTCTGTCAATCATTTGAGGGAGTCCTTTATCCTTTAGAGATAGAGTTATCTCATTGAGAGTAGCTCCCATTGCATTAATAACCTCCAAACATTATGCTGTTGTTGAAATACATTGTCCTCCCAGAGAGCAGGATTAGACTCTGCCAACCCCCCTGCATTAGTGGCCATCTGACATGGTCAGCAGGTTGACCCTCATGGTTAGGGGTGCCATCTGGGTGGTTGTGGTGGGTAGAATGATGAATGAGGGGGGGAAGTCTGTTCTTCACAAGGGGTGTTCTCTCCCTCAAATGAATTAGAGAAGACCAGAGATGTGCCTTTATGGGAGGAGTAAGTATGTGATTGTACAGAGGTACCCGTTAGTTAAGGGCTGTGTGTAGGTGAATTTTGCTTAGGCCCAACAAGCATTAGTGGCAACTTAGATAAAGGCTGGGGCAATGTCAATCCTCAGAAACTGATTGTGGAGAAAGATGCTGCACGGTCATGTAGTAGTTTGGAGATGAATGTGTGGGAGCAACAATGTCCTCCTTCTTGTATATATATTACCTACTGGCAGTTGTTATAGTAACATTGTATTTGGAATAACTTAGGCGCCGGTAGACAAATTTTCGCGAAACTTTCAAAACTTACAGTCAGCTCCGGTACACTTCTATCCTGAAAGTTTCACGGTGATTCGTGAAGCGGGGGCTGAGAAAAAAGGGGGGTCCCAAAACATGTTTTCCCCATGCAATTTCCCATAGGACCTTTAGCCACAGCTACAGTTCGAACTGCTGAACGGAATTACGCCAAATTTGGCAACAATGTAGTCCTCGGTTCAGACTTGTGCCTTTTGCTTAAATGGTGTCAATCTGTTCAGTAGTTCCTGAGAAAATTACAGTTAAAAGCATTTATATATCTATGGACGTGGACGATCCGCGGACCATCAGCGGACCGTGAGTGTATCGTAAGCGCACTCTTCCAATCACGCGCTGAATGCTAATTGGCTGTCAAGTGGTTGTCAACATTCGAAACCAGGAACTGTTGGCAGCCATTTTGTGCCTCGGTAGAAGCAAGGCGGAAGAAGTCAGTGGAATATGTGTGCAAAACGTAGAAAGGGGGCAGGGTAGAAATACTTATACCCTCTAGACCTGCTTAGGGGGTCCCAGAAGGACCCCCCAGGACCCACAATTTTTAGTTTTTTAAAAAGTCCCGGCAGGTGCATGTAAAGTGCGCGGACCCTGCCGTAAAAAAATAAAATAAAATGGAGATTTTTTTTTAAATACAGGCAGCCAAAATTATTACATTTTATGGGGGGGCCAGAGGGGGCCCCGGGGAGCGTCACCCTCCAGGGCTAAAAACAAAATGGTGGGGCAATGTCAATCCTCAGAAACTGATTGTGGAGAAAGATGCTGCACGGTCATGTAGTAGTTTGGAGATGAATGTGTGGGAAGAACAATGTCCTCCTTCTTGTATATATATTACCTACTGGCAGTTGCCAGTAGGTAGTTATAGTTAGGACCTATTTTCCATAGGAAATCCGCAACATTGTATTTGGAATAACTTAGGCGCCCGTAGACAAATCTTAGCGAAACTTTCAAAACTTCCAGTCAGCTCCGGTCCGCTTCTATCCTGAAAGTTTCACGGTGATTCGTGAAGCGGGGGCTGAGAAAAAAGGGGGTCCCAAAACGTGTTTTCCTCATGCAATTTCCCATAGGACCTTTAGCCACAGCTACAGCCCGAACTGCTGAACGGAATTACGCCAAATTTGGCAACGATGTAGTCCTCGGTTCAGACTTGTGCCTTTTGCTTAAATGGTGTCAATCTGTCCAGTAGTTCCTGAGAAATATACAGTTAAAAGCATTTATATATCTATGGACGTGGACGATCCGCGGACCATCAGCGGACCGTGAGTGTATCGTAAGCGCACTCTTCCAATCATGCGCTAAATGCTAATTGGCTGTCAAGTGGTTGTCAACATTCGAAACCAGGAACTGTTGGCAGCCATTTTGTGCCTCGGTAGAAGCAAGGCGGAAGAAGTCAGTGGAATATGTTTGCAAAACGTAGAAAGGGGGCAGGGTAGAAATACTTATACCCTCTAGACCTGCTTAGGGGGTCCCAGAAGGACCCTCCAGGACCCACAAGTTTTTGTTTTTTAAAAAGACCCGGCAGGTGCATGTAAGGTGCGCAGACTCTGCCGTAAAAAAATAAAATAAAATGGAGCTTTTTTTTTTAATACAGGCGGCCAAAATTATTACATTTTATGGGGGGCCCAGAGGGGGCCCCGGGGATCGTCACCCCCAAGGGCTAAAAACAAAATGGTGGGGGGAGGGGTCCAAGGTCCCCAAAGCCGTGGGGACCACCACCCCCGGGGCTTTATGTATTGTGGGAGGGGGACTGCGTGCCACCCTCCTGGGGCACTCGAGGGCCCCGTCACCCCCGCAGCTACAAAAAAAACGGTCGGGGGGTGCAAGGTCTCCAAAGCCCCGGGGACCACCACTCCCCGGGGCTTTATGTATTGTGGGAGGGCCGGCTCCTGCAGTGTCCCGGGGTGTCCATCCCACCCTCCCATAGCAAGGAAATCTGTTCCCTCTTTCAAAATCTGAATCAGTTACTTTTTCACATGGGGAGCTGCATATTAGCAGCTCCCCATGTGGAAAAGCAATGCCGGCTCCCAAACGCGTAGAAGTTATGCACCAAAGGCGCTGGAGTCGCGCACCCTACAGATTATGAGTCATGCATTCAGCGAGTGCACACCAGGGGGCTGCACTGAGTGCTGCGCTGGGTGCACGACTTCTCATTTTACCGTAAAAAAATAGCCCCTATCAGTAATTTCTAATGTCCCCGTGGACCCTATCGCCCGGGTCTTATAAAAAATGTTGGGGACCGTCGGGGGACCCTCAGTGCCCCAATGGTCCCGCCGGTTCCCCGCGTCCTTCGGGAGCCGGCATTGCTTTTCCACATGGGGAGATGCTAACTTGCATGTGGAAAAGCAAACTGGTTTGGATTTTGAAAGTGAGAACGGATTTCACTGCTCTGTCTTTCAAAATCCAAGCCAAGTTTGCTATGGGAGGGGCGGGAGCCGCGAGACTCCCGCCCTCTCATAGCAAAC
This sequence comes from Lissotriton helveticus, assembly GCF_964261635.1. Classification (NCBI taxonomy): domain Eukaryota; kingdom Metazoa; phylum Chordata; class Amphibia; order Caudata; family Salamandridae; genus Lissotriton; species Lissotriton helveticus. The sequence goes on along the minus strand of NC_136059.1, from coordinate 398,861,109 downwards.
AGCAGTGTCCTGGGGGTAGGTACCCCGGGACATTGCAGGAGCCGGCCCTGGGGCGTGGCGGTCTCCAGGGCCCTCAAGGGCTCCAGGCGGAGGGCCACTCAGCCTGCCTCCCACAATACACAAATCCCCGTGGGTGGTGGTTCCCGGGGCTTGAGAGGCCACACTTCTAATTTTCCAGGGGAGGGGCCATGAACACAAAAGTGGCGCAACGGGGTTGTAAATCTAGTACAAAGTGTTCTGTTTTACTTTGCATTCCTTTCTGTCATGAAGATGATCCTGGGTAAATATAACGGTTTCTGTACAGCCAGTACCTTTCAACCCTACCCCCAAACTGCGTAGTGCCTGTTACCATAGTAACAGTTCAAGGAACACTTAAGTGAGCACAGAGGTTAGAAGTTCACCACCCTATGTTGCTAATTGAAACAGTTACTGTGCTGGAGTTTTAAAAGTTTTCCATAGGAACCGTTAGTCGTAGCTATAGACTCTGGTAAAGAGCTGGTAAAGAGTTAGCTTCAGTAATATACTTCAAGTTATAAATATCATTTCTGTTTTTAAATGTTTTCTAACTGTATTATTATCACACGAAATAATAGTGAAATGTCAGAAAAAGAAGACGTATGTACTTTTTAAAATTAACTTTTATTAAAACAACAATAAATAACTGGAAACGTAACTTAAAGATAACAATGTAATGTAATAAATAACTAGAAACATAACTTTAAAAAAACAATTAAACAAAATGTGATATTGACTCCAATAGAAGTATTGTAGGTAATCTGCAAAACAAAAATGAAAATAAGTGTTCAAAATTAGATCGATGTGACTAAATGAAGTTAAGGTAATACTTGGCGATATTTTTTATTTGCACGTCTGCAGTGTGCCTGATACATTCCACCTCTCTTATAGGCCCGCGTTCAAAAGGTGTCTGTACGGAAGTGCCTACTGCGTCAGATTTACAGTATGGACCAACAGGTCTTTAAAATGATTCAGAGATGAGACAGAATTAGGTGATAGATCAAATCATTATGCAGGACAATATTCTTTGGGGCTTATTTACAAGCCCCTTGCGCCACTTTTGCGTTACTTTTCCCCTGTTAAAAGAGATGCAAAAGTGGCGCAAGGGGCTTGTAAATAAGCTCTTTTATTTATAATGCATTTAATCGGAGGCATTGTATATCTAGGTCACTCTGCTTACCTTGTGTAAACACTGTGACCAACAAAGTTCACAACTTGAACTCAGCTTTGGTTGTACATGGCAGAGTGGACAGCAGCGTCCATAACTGAGAAAGAGAAATGATGTGAGAGAGAGTGAGAGAGAGAAAGAGAGAGAGAAAAAACAACATTAAAACTGTGAGATAAAGTTATAGATGGAGCGGTTAATACTGGAGAAAATACTTGTAGCTCACCTTTTGCCTCCGTTGTGTTTCCAAGCACGTTCATAGTGCACCCTCCAGTTTAGTGATCTGAAAGATAATATATAGAGTTAGTAATGGCATGGTAGATACAACTGCACAAGTATATTTTTGGTTTATTTATTTGTACACTCAGGATAATGTATTTCATCAACTTCCACTGGAAGGAGGTGTCTGTGCGCTGTATTTCTTCAAAAGTAGTATATACCATGCACTCTCACTGCATAGCGGTGAGTTCTCAATATTGGGTACCTAGACTGTTTCACCCCATTGACTTGCAGAGTCCGGAGGTGAGTGTTTTTCTTGGGAAGTCAGAGGCAGATTTAGAAGCTCCTTGCGCCACTTTTCCCATGTTAAAAGTGACACAATTGTGGCGCAAGGGGCTTGTATATCAGCCCCTCGGACTGTTGTAACCTATCCTCACTGCTCGGAGGTAATTGTACATTCCTATGCAGTGAAGCTGCTGCACACTACCCACTCTCTCCTTTCACAGATGACTTGTCGTTGTTTCTGAAACAAGCTTATTTGCTCACCTTGTGCTATTGGTGTGAATCAAAGAGGGTGCACCACTTGTTGAAGCAGCCTTCTCAGACGTTGTTACGATGGCCACGCATCATCGCAGAATCCACAAACGTAGAGCTTTGTAGGTGTTTTGGGGGGGATGACGCCAATTTGTGAAACACAACCTGTAAGATAAAAAGGAAGTTAACATTGTATGTCATTTCTTTATCAAAGGAGAGGGATAGTGAGAGACTGACTGAAAAGAATATTTGGAGCACACCTTTCTGTCACAGGTGTGTTTTTCACCACATACCGGGACAAAATGCACCCTGAAGCTCTACATATAAAAGAGAGTAAAAGATAGATGCTATGATTGGTATTTGTTACTATCTTAATGTGGAGTTGAATATCATCACCCTTTCACACACCTTCCCTCACGCATTTAAAAACAACTATTTGTATAGTTTATATTCCGGATGTTTGACCGATTATAAAAACGTTCCTGCTATTGGAAAACAAAATACAAATGCAATAAGTTACGGTATATAGGACTCCGTACGCCTAAATCGCTGTGTGAACTTTTTGTATCCAGTCTGCTGCACCCCATCTACTCCTTCCACTGCGCAACCAGGCCTCACTGCTCACCTTTTTGCAGACAGGGTACGTTCTACATCATGCCACCAAGAAGTCTCATATTTGGTCCTATCATCATTGCAGATTCCTCACCCACTCAGTCCTTCCGGTACCACTAACTCAGTGACCAAAGAGGCCACACACGTAGTGGTGGGCCCTTGTACTCAGTTGTTCGGGCCTACATGAGGCGTTCGACAAACTAGGACGGACCCTCACAGTGCTTGCGATGGGAGCAACTCTAAAATGCCATAGAGCACATGCGCCCCATCTTTTTTATTGGTAGGGTCACGTGTGTAGTGACGTATGTTGTGGATGGGTGTGGTGTGGATGTATACCAGCCATGAGGGAGTGTGTGTGTGCCATTCTGATAACTAGACCTGTAAGTAAGAAATCAGTACTATGGAAATCTGGGCCATGTTTCGTTTTTGTTTTTTCCTGCAAGCGTAAGCGGAGTGGGTTGGTCTGACATATGGCAGTGCTGCGCGAGGTTCTGAACCATGATTACGGAGCTATGGGCGTGGTTCGATCGTTAGCAATATGAAAAATCAAGTGAATCAGGTGTCCGTTTTGTAGTGCTGACGTCACTTGGTTCTTAAACGCAAATGTATCATTATGTCTGTAAATTTCCACTACATGGCCAATATGAAAGGTACGGGGTATCACTGTGTTGAACCTTCCATTATATTACTCTCCCATATCTTTTACCTTATTGCCTTTATTGTTGTATAAGCGCTGTTGTATTTCTTCTCTTTCTGTACTGCGACCTCCACGTCACTATGAGTCACCATGGAACTCCCATTTGGTATAAATGTGTACGGGGTATCACCAACTCTATATTCATTCATAGTTGCACACATAAAAGATGGTGGACATGACGCATTTCTGTGATTATGAATGTTTATTGTAGATTCATTGGAGTATTGTAGCTGTAGTAATACAGGGCTGTGAAAGGTTTAAGTTGCAGTTTTTGGCACATGAAGGGCAGCTAATATATATATACATATATATATATATTAGTAGTGAACAAGGCGGCAACGCCGAAACGCGTCTAAGCAGACACTGATCCTTGAATAAAAGTTTGGATTCAGACCCACGGAGTCAGCGCCTTCTTCCAATCGTACAAGTATGGTATGAAAGAATATATATATATACGTATGTGGTCATTCAGGTATACTGTCGAACTTGGTGCTGGAAATCGGTGTTCGAGGCTTGGAATTGCGTCCACATCCTAGTATTGTAGAGTAATGACGTAATCTACGCATGCCTGAAAATGTACTGTAAATACTGTGCTCTTGTAAATTGCTGATCTAGTTTTGGGTTGATTTTGCGCGATATAAATATGCTAAAAATAATTAAAAATGAGGAATAGTCCACACTTACTGTCATGGTAAGATGGTTGCATAGGCTATTTATAGCACAATATAATGTGGTAGAGCGTAGAAGCATCATTTTAGAAACATAATAAATACACAAGTAGATAGTTGAAGTGGGTACGGGCACATGCGCTTGACTCCATTTTATTACGTTGCTGTTGGTAATAAGTAGAATAGCAATCATGATATCATACACAGATATTCAATGGTAAACGGTTTATGACGTCTGCTGTACTAAGGTAGGAGCACTATATGTGAAATAATACACAGAAGATTCTATCGTAAAGGGTTCATGAGTTGTGGTACACTGAGGGAGGGGCTGTTTATGTAGAGCCTGCAATGATGCGTGGTTCAAGCAGAACGCACTGGTAAGAATGTCTTTTGGCAACTGAATTTTGCCTTAATAAGGCCACGTGGTGAATATTTATAGTGCACTGAGTAAGTGGTACGTGTGGTGCTCAGCGTGTGCTCACCCTGGGATGATGCGTGGTTCGAGCGGTCTGTACTCAAAATATTGAGTGTTGCAAACTGGTCTGCATCAATTTTGAGGTTAAAAAAAACCTACCATCGATGGTTATCAACTGCTCTGCAAACTAGGTCTACTGATTGCTCCCCATGACAAATTAAACGATTGCATTTCACGCAGTGCATTCTAACTTTCTCAAAATGGGGACGTATGTCTGGTGGCAATGTTAAAGGTGATACCCCAGAGGTACTTGGTATTACCGGTGGTGGAGGTACATTCTGGCGCTGTGTTCTACTTACTTTGTAAACATAGTTCACATGATGTAGGGATTAAAGGTGCTTGTGCATACTAGCAGTGACACAGGAGTATTTTTTGTCTGTGTCTTAAATAAATCAAGGCTAAATTCTCTACTGTCTGTAGTGTAGATACAAAGCTGAATTGAAGTTGTAAACCCTGTTGTCCTCAGTGTAGATCTTAGGGTGGACTGCATCATCTGCAATCATGATTGAAGTGGAAGATAGAACATATATGCAGTGTAAATTTTATTATTCAACTAAATCTATAAGTGAGATAAAATAAGTTTTTGAAGGAAGCATACTAAAGGGATATTGTGTAGGGTTTGATAGGTGTTATACTTAGTTTGGTTTGCACTGAGTTAGTGGTATCTGAAACAAGGTTCTGTGGAGCCTGCAATGATGCGAGGTCCGGGCAGGCTAAACTGATAGTACTTTTTTTTTGTTTAACGTCTGTTTTTATTTTACCCCCAAAAGGGAGTACGCAGGAGAGAAGGTGACAGTTACACAGCGATAAGCCTACAACCCCCAAGGGGCCGGCCGCGTCACAGAAAAATCTTGCAATAACATACCGTGTGTACATGGTTAGTAAGCACTTCAGTTGCATACACAGCATTCTGCCGAGAGCCCAAGGGGACCTGCCGCTTTAAAGAATAGAGTGTGCCGCCCATCATGCCTAAATGTCACCACGCACAGGGTCAGGGCCCGTAAGACCGGGCAACAACCAGGGGACAAACCAAAACAATTATCGGACCATAGCGATCCAACACACAACCAGGAGCCTAGAGGGAGGCAACAGAATAAGAAGTATAGTGCCAAGAGAGAATAGAGGGAAAGACAGAAAAGATAGAGTCGGGAAGGGGGCAGCGAGAGGGCCCGGAGAGGAACAGTCGTCATGACTCGCAGCAGGAAGCGCGGCCCAGTCTCCCCATCCATAGTACTGTTTTTTGTCTTGTGAATTCTGCCTTAGTAAGGCCATGTGAAAATGATTTTTGGTGCACTGAGTTAGTAGTACCTTTGGCGCTTAGCGTGTACATATCCTGCGATGATGCGTGGTTGGGAGGGGTACAGTAATTGGACTAATGTGTTTTGTCGATTTAATTTTGCATGAATTCTATTTAAAAGGGAAAGTATGTCTCACTGTGACATAAAACTGTTCACTCTTTGTGATGATTTATGGTGCACTAAGTTAGTAGTATCTTTGGCGCCGAGCTTGCACATATCCTGCGATAATGCGTAGTGCAGGGGGGCCGCACTGGGAGCAATGTTTTTTGCCTAGTGAATTCTGCTTTAATAAGGCTACGGGGAAATTACTTGTGGTGCAGTGAGTTAGTGGTACCGAAAGAACTCAGCGTGTGTCTACCCTGCGATGATTCGTGGTTCGGGGGGGTCACAGTGGTATAATATCTCTTGTCTACTAGAATGCGTCATGTACAATCGCCCTTCTACCTTAATCGTGAGCCCTAACAATGTAGATCTAAGGCAGTAGTCACCACTGACATCAAGAAATTGTTTTTGTCGTATCCTTTAACAAAACTGTCTCTGACTTACATTAATCAAGGCTAACTTGAATGGTGTCCGTAGTGTAGATGGAAAGCTGAATTCAAGTTGTGAACCCTGCTGTACACAGTGTGGATCAAAGGCAGTAGTCACACAAACATCGAGGAATGCTTTTTTGTCTCATACGTTAACAAAATCTGAGGACACAGTACAATTGTCTCTGCCTTCAAGAAATCAAGACTGAATTTAATGTTGTCTGTAGTGCTGATGCGCCACTGGTATCAAGTCGTAACTCTGTTGATCGCAGTGTACATTTGAAAACAGTATTCAGTACACTAATTGAGGACTGTTTTTTGTGGCATTCTTTAACAAAATGGTCTCTGTCTTACATAAATCAAAGATAACTTGAATGCCGTCCTTAGTTTAGACGGAAAGCTGAATTCAAGTTGTGAACCCTGCTGTACACAGTGTAGATTGACGGCAGTAGTGACACAAACATCGAGGAATGCTTTTTTGTCACATACGTTAACAAATTGTGAGGATACAGAACAATTGTCTCTGCCTTAAATAAACCCAGAATGAATTTAATGTTGTCTGTACTGCTTAAGCACTTCTGGTATCAAGTGGTGAACTCTGTTGATCGCATTGTACATTTCAAGACAGTACTCAGTACAGTCATTGAGGAATGTTTTATGTCGCATCATTTAAGAAAACTGACTCTGCCTTACATAAATCAAGGCGAACTTGAATGCTATCGGTAATGTAGCTGGAAAGCTGAATTCAAGTTGTGAACCCTGCTGTCTGCAGTGAAGATCGAAGGCAGTAGTTGACACAGACATCGAGGAATCCTTTTTGTCACTTATTTTAACAAAATCTGAGAACATAGTACAATTGTCTCTGCCTTAAATAAATCAAGACTGAATTCAATGTTGTCTGTAGTGCTTCTGCGCTTCTGGTATTAAGTGGTGAACTCTGTTGATCGCAGTGTACATTTGAAGGCAGTACTCAGTACAGACATTGAGGCATGTTTCTTGTCGCATCATTTAACAAAATTGTCTCTGTCTTACATAAACCAAGGCTAATTTCAATGCTGTCCATAGTGTTGATGCAAAGCTGATTTCAAGTTGTGAACCCTCCTGTCCGCAGTGTAGATCGAAGGCTGTAGTCAGCACAGTAATAGACGAATGCTTTTTGTCACATCCTTTTACAAAATCGGAAGACATAGAGTACAATTGCCTCTACCTTAAATAAAGCCAGGCTTAATTCAATGCTGTCCGTAGTGCAGATGCAAAGCTGAATTCAAGTTGTGAACCCTGCTGTCCGCAGTGGAGAACGAAGGCAGTAGTCGATACAAACATAAGTCTGCGGTGCTGTGGCGTTGAGTTCGGAATGGGCCTGTATCAAGGAGGCACGTGGTCATGCCTGGGTGCAGACCTTCGCTGTGGTGGAGTCTCTTCTCTATGCAGAAGTGAACCATGCCCAAGGCGTAGGCTAAATATTTATAGTCGTGCGCTGAATTTGTGTACGTTGGAGCAGCCCACTCCGCTTCTGCTTCAAGGGAGGGGGGAGACAACACAGCTACATGACCGAAATATTCCCCAGTGTCTGAGATAATATGGTTGCGTCCACTGTGCGGTACACTACACATATCAATAGCATATCTACACACGGAAAAGTTTTTGGTTTCCATAGTGTGTTGTGTATAGCATATCATTGGTAGTATTAGCAGTGTGTACATTATTGTTGATGTGCAAGATCCTTCCATTATACATAGTTGATTGCTACATCTCTGAACATTGAGCTAGTGTGATGTTGCAGGGGTATATTATTTTGGGAAGGTCCGTTGTTCTATTTTGCGTGTGTCTGCGGTAGTAGAGAGGGAGCGGTCAGAAGGGGTGGTTCTTTTGGTGGTGGCGCTAAGTGTTGTTATTTTGTTGGGTGTTGGAAGTGTTTAATTAGTACCTCTATTACATATTTGTCTTTAGATATGGGTGTGAGTTGGGTGTTATTCACACAGTACATAGTCAACGTCCTTACACTAGTTAAATGTTGATATTAATTTGTTAGTGGTAAATGAAACTATTGTTTTTTTTTGGATAGCATTGTATATTTAGTTTGTTTTTAAAAGTTTGGGTAGTGGAGTTTTTTTAGTTTTTTTTTCTATGAGAACGCCTAGTTTGTATATTATTAACGTTAGTTGTGGTTCTGGTTTGTAGCGATTTTCTTGGAGGGAGGAATAAATTGAAGAGTGGTAATATTTGCAGTTTTTACTACGTTGAGAATGGGATGATTTTTTAAAAAAGATAGAAAAAAACTGATATGCTTATTGAACATTATAAATAGGAATTATCATTTAAAAAACCTTCAAAATTCACTGAAAAAAACATAGGTTTCATGCAGGTTATAGTTATGAATTAGCATTTAAAAAACCTTAGAAATTCATTGAAAAAACCATAGGTTTCAGGGGTGTTAAAGTTAGCTGGACATTTCTCCCATACAAAAACATTGACATTCCCCAGTTATAGTTAGTTCAGCTAACTATAACTCGCGCGCCCACAATGCACTGCTCATGTCGTCACATATTACATCACTCATGACATGGTCAATGAAATCACTGATGATATCTCAAATGACATCACTGATGACATCATCCTTGTGATAAATTTGCAGACATCCTCTTACCCTAATATAATCTTTGATACACACATTCAAAAATAGAAACAAAAATTTTCAAAAAAATGGATATACCAATACCAGTTACAACAACCTATTCAGTAATTCTAAGATCTAACTTCACATCCACTCATTCACCAACAGTCCTATATAGTCACTCATACATGTATTCACTCATCATATGTACTCATACACCTATACATCCTGTTACACACCGCCACTCATCCATAGAGTTACTTACACACATAGTCACTCATGCTAATAAAGAATCAAACATCCATTTACTTGCATATACAGTTATACACTGAGCAGTCAGCGGACGCGCGCAGCAGGAGCGCTGGCAGCGCGCCGAAGGCGTGCCAAATGCGAGCCCGTCCGCTCCCTTCTGGGACCAAGGGCCACGAACCCTGGTCAAATATTTGATTATTTTGACACCTCAATACATTATTCTGCTGAACAACTGATGAAATACCGTCCAAATATTGATCCTGACTGCAACATTTGTCTGCCGTTAGACAATGCGGCTTGCTGCCCTTGTTGTAATTTTATGTTTTGCACAATATCTTTCAAAGCCAATACATGTAAGCTTTCAAATAACTCACCTCTTTTAAAAACCAATCTATCATTGGGTAACAACCCTATTAATAAAGCTTTTACTTTTTGGAACATCAATTGCCGTTCCCTTCCTAAACATAAGATGGACATATTTGACTTGCTGAATAGTGAACATCCTGACGCCATCTTTTTAACTGAAACGTGGCTTCACAATAGCTCTGGCCCTGATGTGGCCTCAGCCTTACCATCTAACTATGCTATAGTTAGAAGGGATAGAGTCGTCGGGAAAGGCGGAGGAATAGCTATAATCTACGATAAATATTATTAATGTAAACTGGAAGATTTATCTTTTCCGAGCTGTGGAGCAGCTCTATTTAAAATTACAATGACCCCGCAAATTACCTTTTCTGGTATTCGTATCTATCGGCCTCCCGGACCATCAAGCTCCTGGGTTTCTTCACTTCCAGACTTGGTCACCCCCCATCTTCTTAAAGCGGCAAATTTCACTATTTTGGGTGATTTTAGTTTACATCTCGATAAACCAGACTGCACGGTCAGCAATACATTGATCGATGACTTTGCTGCATTAAATCTCCTACTTTGTAATACTGGTCCTACACCTATTGCCGGCCACCTGCTAGATCCCATTTTTTCAAACTTATCTGCTCTGCAGTGTTACCCTGCTATTCCTATATGCTGGTCAGACCATTTTGCAGTTACATTTTATTGTAATTTTTTGGTGACTCGAAATGCTGATAATACTAGTAGTCCACAGAAATACCGGCTTTGGAGTAAGCTGGACATGGAAGTTTTTGATAAACACCTTGCTAACAGTACACCTTCTATTGATCATATGTCAACCACTTCATTGAGTGCAATACACGATTGGATCTTTAATGCAGTTGAGTACTGTCTTCCTTTATCTATAAAAAAAAAACTACAATCATTGTCTTCTAGCTCCTTGGTTCACGGAGCAATTGAAAATTGAAAAAACCAAATGTAAAGCTCTGGAAAGAGGTTGGAGAAGAAATTACGCACAGGACGCCACATTAAAATATAAGCAAGCGTTAAAGTACTATCAAGCACTTTGTAAGTCAGCTAGGAAGGACTATGTGTCTTCCACTATTTCTAAAAGTTTCAGAACTGTTCGCATACTCTGTTTTCTATGGTGAAAAAACTCGCCAGTTCTGATACACAGTCTTTGCGTCTGACTTTAACTGAACAACAATGTGATAGCCTCGCTAACTACTTCATGGACAAAGTGGAGCAAATACATTCCTCATTGAAAAATACTCAGTCAGCGACATCTGCTATGCCACTTTTTACGTCTGAGTCCACCCATACGGTGGAGGAATCTACCAGCTTAGATACTTGGGCACTCTTTGACATTGAATCTTTTAAGAAGACTTTGAACAGTGTCAAATCTGGCTCCACTTGCGATCTCATCCCTGTATCTGTGTTGCAGCAGATGGAATGACCTTTTCTTATGGTAATTATGCAGCTACTCAACGCCTCTATTCAAGAAGCTATTGTCCCGTCGGAATGGAAACATGCCATGGTTCTCCCCCTTTTAAAGAAAGCAAATGCTGACCCAACTCAGCCATCTAACTTTAGGCTGATTTCTTTGCTTCCAACGTACTCTAAAATTTTGGAAAAGCATGTTAATTTACAATTAACCCAATTTGTCGAATCTGCTGACTTTCTGCACTCCTCTCAATCCGGCTTTAGGGCCGGTTATTCGACTGAAACTACTCTTCTTGGAGTAACAGAAATGCTAAGACAGTGACTGGATTTGGGAGACGCCGTGGCTCTTACACTCCTCGACTTGAGCGCCGCATTTGACACGGTGTCCCATACTGCGTTAATTAAGTCCTTGCAATCTCTTGGCATCACTGGTTCAGCGCTCGACTGGCTTTCATCTTTTTTAACTAAACAGACATTTCAAGTGTTCTCATCTAGAGCCAGCTCGAAAATTCACACCTCTTCTTATGGGGTACCCCAAGGTTCAATCCAAAGTCCTCTCCTGTTCAACTTGTATGTTAAACCTTTGGCGACTATTGCAGAAGAGGCGGGGTTGAGCCTTTTTTCCTGTGCAGATGATACTCAAATCATTTTTTCCCTATCTACGGATAGGATGCCTGGGCTTTCAGCTCTTCAGTTTGGCCTGAAAAACATTGTATCTTGTTTTTCTGGCAGTGAGGGTGATGGGGCTCTCCTCCGGTTGTTTCCAGTTAAAGAAACCGCAGGGGGACTTTGTTGCCAGCCTACCTGTCCCAGGAGCCATCTGGACCGCGTGAGTGCGCCGAGCCCCTCCTCCACCTTGCCGCCGGACTTGAAAGCTGCTCGCGCCTCCCCATTCGCGGGAGACGCTTCGCTGACCAGGGGGACATTGTTGCCAGCCTACTTGTCCCAGGAGCCATCTGGACCGCGTGGGTGCGCCAAGCCCCTCCTCCACCTTGCCGCCAGACTTGAAAGCTGCTCGTGCATCCTGCTTCGCGGGCGTGCGCCGGGCAAAGCCCGGGCCAAGGGTGGGCCCGTCTGAGCCCGTCCGAGTCAGACAGAGGCAGGGCTGGGCCATGTTCTTTACATCTGCTCCGGTATTTGTCTCCCTTTGCTTCCTTGGCGCGGCACTTTTGACTGTTACATCTGTTATGCTTGTTCTCGCACCTTGAGTGGGATTAATGCTAATGAGTTTAGCTGGGAAGTTACCTTTGTACCATTTACAGCGTAACGGCTCTTAGTTTAGGACCCACTAGGGGTGCTGAATATCACTAATGGGGAAGAGGAAAGCAATGGAGGGAGTTGGGGGTGGTAATGGGCCACAAACAGTCCAAAGTAAGAAAAAGAGGCAAAGAAAAACAGTTAAAAGCGCCGCAGCCAATTGTGTAATGGATAGGATAGATAGTGTTATTCAGGAATGTGAAGATATTCTAACCGAAGATCCTAGTCCCAAAGTGGTAGAAGCCTTATCTAACACCCTTGTAGCTCAACCAAAAAAATTTGTAATCCTGCAATTATTCCATAGAACCAAACAGGGTGGTAAAAAGGGGGCAGTGAACCAGCTTCAGCTAGAGCCAGATCTCCATGTTCACATTCTCGGGTAAGCACAGATAGAGAAGAGGGTGATAAGAGTGATGGGTCCCAATGTTTTATGTTCTAATAGATATGCTCCCTTAGCCTCACCTAGCGATCATCCCGTCCCCACACTATCATCTCCGCCTTCGGTTAGTTCGAGAACGACACAATGTTGCTCATGTAGTCATTCTTACGAGGACCTAGTAGTGGTCATTGGGGAACTTAGAGTGGAGATCGTGAGGAAGAGAAGTATGCTGACGGAACTTCTTGCACCCGTTTCCTCTACACCTAACCTGAATCCCAATTCCAACCAGGCGGAACAAAACGAATCCTCTGGGTACAGCGGGGGTCACGCTAGAACCATCTAGGGGGTTAGAAGGTCCACGTAATCAAAAACCTAATGGCCCTTATGGCCTCGAGAGGGAAATAGACCTTGCCCCCTTGTCACCTCTCAAAGCGTACGGAATAAATCACAGAGCACTGGTGCCCATCGGGCCTTAACTTCTTCCCTAGGCCCAAAGCAAACCCAAAGCAAACCAGGGTTGAGAGCACATCTCCAAACATAGTCTTCTTGGCTAATGTTCCTAAAATCACCGACCCTAGCAGATACAAAACCAGTGATTCACTAATCAATAAATCAATCCATTGGATCTGCCATGTGCGAGGGTGCTGCTCTATCATCAGGGAAGATAAACCTAAGGCTAGGAGATGCACCTCTCCCAACTCCCCATTGGATAATATTGAGCTAATGTAATGTAATGTAATGTAAGCACACATTTATATAGCGCTACTATCGCTCCAAGGAGCATCTTGGCGCTCAACACCCAACCCCGCTGGAAAAGGTTGGTGGACAGAAGGCAATTTCAACGCATTACAAGCTTTACACTAGTGCTCTGCATGCTACATCGGAGAGTGAGAAGATCCATGTCTTCAGAGACTTCCTGAATTCGCTCTCCTTGACTATACATCGAAGCTGCGCTGGCAGTTTATTCCAAGCTCTTGAGCCTAGTACAAAAAGAGATTTCCCCCCTTTGGTAGCCAATCTGAATCTGGGAGTCACCAAAAGATTTTGATTGACAGATCTCAAACAGCGTGCTGGCACGTAGCGTTTAAAGCCATTCAACAGATATCTCGGACCTTGTAACTGAAAGGCTCTAAAGGTGATAACAAGGACCTTAAATAGGACACGCTTGTGGATGGGCAGCCAGTGTAAGATCTTAAGCGCCGCCGAGGCAGATGACCTTCTCGGCCAGCGAAGTACCAGGCGAGCAGCAGCATGCTGGACCATCTGCAGCCTGTGCAGCACTGCTTTGTTGGTACCTGCATAAAGACTGTTGCAGTAGTCCAGTCTGGATGTTATCAATGCTACTGCTACCGTCTTCCTGGCTGCCAGAGGAAGAAGATCAAAAAACTTCCTCAGTGATTTAATAATCTGGAAACATGAGCTAGCCATGCCTACCGCTTGCTGCTTGAATGAGAGTTGGTCGTCAAATTTAATACCCAGGTTTCGTGCAGAGGAAATAGTATTAGGAGGAGCTTCTGCATCCTCAGGCCACCATTGCTTAGGGGAAAACAGATTTTGGGATACAAAGGGCAATATTTCTGTCTTCCCTGAGTTACATTTGAGGTGATTGTTATTCATCCACTCAAATGTAGCTGTGAGACAGTCCATCAGGTTTTCCTCAGCCCCAGGCAGCTCCCTATCCAATACCAGGATCAGCTGCTTATCGTCAGCGTACGATATAACTTCAATCTGGTAGGATGCAATCAGCTCAATCAAGGGAACCATGTAGAGATTAAAAAGTACAGGGCTTAAACTAGCGCCCTGTGGGACCCCTGAGCTGATGTCCTTTTCTTCAGAGTTATAGTCACCTAGTACTATTATCTGACGTCTCTGGGAGAGGAAATTAGTAAGCCATGCCAGCACCATTCCTCCTATACCTGCGTTATTCAAACGGTCAATCAAGATGGAGTGGATGCTAACCTTAGTGGATGCTAGTTTGGTCGACAATCTGGTGGCACTCGAGTTTAGAACATCATCCCCAGACTCCTCGCGCATTCAGCTTAGGCACCACCCCATTGTACCTGTATATAGTGAGGTGAAGGAGTATGCTCCAGGTAGTAGAAGGGCTCTGTTTGCGCTGGACGCCAATGATTGACTCTATTATAATCCCTCGGAGGCAACTGAAAGCAGGTATCGCCCCCTATGCCAAGGACCCTCAGCTTTACACTACCATGAACACCCCTTGGCTTCCCCTTTGCCCATACTTCAAACCATTGTTAATAATAATGAAGCTCCTTCCCCAGACCCACATGCACAGAATCATTTGAAAATCCTTTCTTGTAATATAGCCGGTCTAAAGAAAAACATGTCTGTACCTTTGTGGAACGGGTTTGTGGGAACCCATGATGTATGCCTATTTCAGGAGACCTGGAGTGTGGGGGCGCTTTACAATTCCGGCTATACCACATTCCACACTTCTGCTATCTCTAGTGGAAAAGGCAGGCCCTGTGGAGGTCTAACAGCATGGATTAGAATAGATTTGGGATGGTCTGCCTCTATACATGATAGCGATACCCATGATATCATGTGGTTAACTTTAAAGGGCCCTAAGGGTGGCAAGTCCCTGGAACTTTTCAATGTCTATATAAGGGGGACTGTGAGTGGCAAGTCCTCGGCAATCTTGAATAAGTTGGAAGATCTCTTATCCAAATGCCACCCTACTGCTAAAATCCTTGTAGCTTGCGACTTCAATTGTACATTCAAGCCATTGAGCCACGAAGACATTTAGACATTTTTGATACTATGGAGGAGGACAGCAAATGGTGTGTGCCCCCTTTAACTTTGCTGCCAGTTAAAAGATGGTCCGAGACCATAATACAAGTAAACGCCATAACCTTGGAATTTGGGCTTAGAGCAGCCAATGGCAGAACCCCTTCCGATACAAGGGGGGGGGAAATACTTTTAACAAATTAGCATGCCCATCCAAAATTGATTATATTCTGATGGACTTGTGTCTCTGGGCAGATGTCATCGATATGGAGGTGGGCTATACTGCTGACAGTGACCACAATCTCCTAACGTTAAAAATGAAGAATCGATGGGTTCCTCACTCTATAAAACCAAACTCCATCTTGGCGGTCCAACTTTCCACTAAGGAGCTAATACTGTCTAATTGCGGTAGGCGCCTAAGGTGGCCTAAGGTGGCGAGGGAGGATCTTAAGATTGCGCATATTTCCACAATTTTAGCTGCAAAGACAGGCGATTTGGAGGAAGTTTTGGCAGCAGGGCAGGGGCGGGAGAAGATTCCCCTAATCCACCAAGAAACCATTCGGTTGATTGGTGCACAGTTCATAGGAGGTCCCAGTACAGGTCATATAAAGAGGCCACCAAGAAACCCTAACTCATGGTTTTCGGAGATCAGCAAGGAGAAAAGACAAGTTTTAATAGCAGCTGTAAAGGAGAAAAACTCTCCCATGGTCAAAATAGTGAGAAAGGATTATAAACTATCTCTGAAATTAGCTAGGCGTGGGGGACCTAAAAGAAGCATTGAGTAAGAGAAATTCTGCTTCCTTCTGGGCGCTAATTAAGAAGAGAGAAAGGTGTGATAACTCTCCTATTCCTAACCATATCGGGAGTCAGGTTTGGTGGGATCACTTTCCTCACTTATATGCGGAGGACGTTGAGGGGGAGCCAGATAATCTGCTTGGTATCCAGGTCCCAACTCTCTACAAAGATATGAACCCATTTAGTTAGAATGAGGTCGTGAGCGCCATCAACTGTATTACTCCTGCAAAAGTGGCAGGACCAGATGGTATCCCGGGCGACCTGTTCTTATTGGAACCACACAAGTGGGCCCGATATATCTTACTCATGATTTTTCTTTTTTTTAAGTTTTATTAAACTTAAACAGACGAACAGAAAAAAACAATCCAAACTTTACAAGGCAAAAACACAATAGTACATCATCGTGAGGTCATGCGGGCAGAGCTCCAAAAGTACAGAAATACATTGCTATCAACCAACACGGGGATAGGGGCGGACAAAGAAACAAACAGAATCATCAGCAGTAAATGAAAGGTGAATGTCAATTAGGGGGACGAGGACGCATCAATGGTGACATCCTGTGGAGGGGTACATATGTTACCACGATAGGCATTCCATTGGGACCAGATTCTACCCCACTTCTTGGGCCGTCCCCGGGAAAGGTACACAGTCTTCTCCCGGAACATGCACCAGTCCATGTTTTCTTTCCACTTAGAAAGGGTGGGTGGCCTATGTGAACCCCAGAGCTGGGCAATGTCCCTCTTCGCGACCATATTTCCAAGGGTCGCCCATACAATCTGTGCTGAGCTGTAGTCATTGGGCTCCCACACATTCAACAAACAACGCCTGGCCTCGGGCAGCAGGGACACACCCGTGACACCTTCCATTACAGCATGCACTCGGGACCAGAACGCAACCATCTCCGGGCATTCCCATAAAATGTGGAGAAAGGTACCAGACATATCACAGCCCCGCTTGCATAGCCCATCCAAAGAAAAACCCATTCGAATCAGACAAGGCCCAGTGACATACACTCGGTGAAGTATTTTAAGCTGAACGAACCTCAAACGAGCAGGAATGGCGACCTCTTTAGGCGAGGACAGAGCAGCCTGCCAGTCCTCATCATCCAATTCCAGGCCGTCAGCACACCACGAGGCCCTGAGGCGAACCAACAAGTTAGCTCTGTTGTTGATGAGTTAGCTCTGTTGTTGATGAGTTTTTTTATAAATAGAGATAGTGCTGTCGGGCACGTGTCCATCCAAAATACGGTCCTCCAGAGGGAAGACTCAGGAATATCATCTCCCGCAGTAAATACAGACAACAGAGCATGACGGACCTGGGCGTACCGAAAGAATTCATTGTCACCAAGCTCATACTCCACTCGCAGCGCGTCAAAGGGCTTGACGGTATCCTTCGACCACAAATCGCCCACTCTGCTGATACCAATAATATCCCATTTATCAAATCCTTTCGATCTCCACAGGTAGCCCAAACATTCTGAATCATACAAGGGGGTGGCCCGAGTGAACCTACCACACCAACCCAGTGCCGCATTTGCATCACGCCACACTCTCACTGCAATCTTAGTGGGACCGGTCAGAGTTTCAGGGAGTCTCCCAGAGTACAACGCTCTGTTGAAGGTCCCGCCTGGCAGAAACAATTTATCCATAGAGAACGCCGGGGCAGGGCCTGGTGCGTAGGTCGCATGATTAATGGCACTCACCTGGGACGCCCAGTAGTAAAGTCTGATGTCCAGGAGGGCTATACCGCCATCATACCACGGAAGCGTGAGTTTGGAAAGAGCAATACGGCACGCCCATCCCTGACCAGCTGTCTCTGTAGGCTCTCCACCGCACGAAAGTAGCCCGAGGCGATCTGGTCGAAGGAGTTCTGAAGCGCGTACAAAAAACGAGGTAGAGACATCATTTTGAAAAGCGCCGCTCTACCGAGGGGCGACAGAGGCAACTTACGCCAGCGAGCTACATCGAGCGTGAGCCGCTGAAGGGGGGGCAGTAAGTTAAGCTCGTAGCGACTAGAGGGGTCCAAGGAAACATAAATCCCCAGGTACTTAAAACCGGTCTCCACCACATGAATCGGAAATCTACGCGGTAGCGGAGGGAGCTCTCCAGCCAAAACGTAGACGCAGGATTTAGCCCAATTAATGACAAGACCGGAATTCTGTCCGAAGGAGGTCAGAACATCAAAAAGTACATTAAGGGACTTTTTCGGGGAGGTAAGATATAGGAGGATGTCATCCGCGTATAGCGAAACTCGATCCTCGAAATCAGGAGACCATCGGATGCCCCGCATTGAAGGCTCCCAACGGAGCCACTCCGCCAAGGGCTCCAGAGCGAGAGCAAAAAGCAAAGGAGACAGCGGACAGCCCTTCCGGGTACCCTGTCCGAGCCTAAAAACGCAAGACACTCTTCGATTAACAACTACCTGGGCCAGGGGAATCTCATAAAGGAGTTTCACCCAGGCTATGAAGCCCGGCCCAAACCCGAACTTTGAGAGGGCCGCCCAAAGGTAGGGCCATTCGATAGTGTCGAAGGCCATGGTAGCGTCAAGAGAGGCCAAAATGGCAAGTTCAGTAAGCGTCCCAGCTCTCATGAGAACTCCAGGGAGTCTTTGCAGGTTCAAAGCGGTGTTGCGGTGTGGGATAAAACCGGATTGATCCGGATGGATCAAGTCCCCGATCACAGTTACCAAGCGATTAGCCAGTAGTTTGGCCAAAATTTTGGGCTCGGCGTTAAGTAAAGAAATAGGTCTGTACGAGGTACAACGATCCCGTGGCTTACCCTCTTTAGGAATGACAACAATAGTAGCAAGTCGTTGGTCCAAGGGGAGGGAGCCAGACTCCAAAGCCTCAAGGAACATGTCCCTGAGATAGGGCGCCATTTTGTCGGGTCGCAGCTTATACAATTCAATGGGCAAACCATTGGGGCCCATTGCCTTACCCGAACGGAGGGAACGAATAGCCACCGCAACTTCATCCACAGTGAGCGGAGCATCCATGAGATCTCTGTCCGCGTCAGAAAGACGAGGCAAAGCAATATCCCGCAACAACAGCCGGGAGTCCTCCTCATCCCTATCACAAACAGAGGTGTACACCGTCCCAAAGTGGTCCGCAAAACACTGAACGATCCCAACTGGGTCCGTGACACACTCACCATCAGGCCGCTCAATCACAGGGACCACACGATTGACCCTCTCTTTCTTGTCTAACCATGCAAGCAATTTACCAGCTTTGTCACCCACATCATACAGTCGTCCCTGCTGCTCCCTATACATCACTTTCGCAGCATCAGTTACCAGAGCCTTGTAGTCAGCTTGTTTCAGAGCAAGGGAGTGCAACTTCTCACCAGAGACGCCCAACAGAAGATCATCCTCCAAAGCAGCTATCTCAGATTCCAATCGCACAACCTCCACAGTTGCAGCCTTCTTAGCAGCAACAATCAAGGATAGGGACTGACCACGTATAACAGTTTTAAATGCTTCCCATAGCGAAACAGCAGAAGAAACAGACCCCACATTTTCAACAAAATAATGCTCAATAGCTTTCACAAGTTCCGAGCGGGTCTTGGGGTTGCGAAAGTACCATGGATTGATAGGAGCAACTCTCCCCTCATCGCCTGCCCCGACCTCATACCGGAGCCACAGTGGGGAGTGATCAGAAATACCCCTAGGGAGTTGACGGATTTCTCTAATGGAGGAGGATTGGACCGCTGGCATTAAGAAATAGTCCAATCTAGAAAGACTGCCGGCTGCCCCAGAATGGAAGGTATACTGCAACTGTGTGGGGTGCAGCAGTCTCCAGGCATCCACTAGCCCAAAGGTCTCTAGCAAGTCACTCAACCACATTTGCGACCTGGGTAGATCTCTAGGAGGATGGCGATCAGAAGTGCCAGAAACAACCGAATTCAGATCCCCACCCAGAATCAGGAGGCCTTCAGGAAGGTCCAACAGGACTCTACAGAGATCAGCGTAGGTTAAAGCTTGCAGACCCGGGGGGACATAGACTCAAAGTATGGTAAGCGTCCTACCCTCCCACCTACCAGTGAGCACCGCATAGCACCCCCTGTCATCAAGTTTCACCTCGTCAATTGCAAAAGGGAGAGAGGACCGAATGAGAATACCAGCCCCCCTGGACCCAGAAGTAAACCCAGCGTGAGCCATCAACCGATAACCACGCCTGTTCATAGCCTAACATGCATTGCCTATTAAGTGTGTCTCCTGCAGGAGTACAATATCGGGAGAATGACGCCTAAGGAATCGCAAAACAATACTTCGCTTAATTCTGTCCCCTAACCCATTGACTTTCCAGGATAACAGTCTCAACTCGCCACCTCCCATCCCCGAGAAGCAGGCGGAGCAGGACCCACACAGAACCCCACAATCAGTGCAAATAAAGCAAACAATACGGTGCCTCGTGAGAGAACAAAAACACACACACACCCCCCACCTCCCCCCAACTTGAACATGTTACACCCCCCACCCTGCACCCCTGTGTACGACTAATGAGCCACCCCAACTTGCAGTGTGCCTGTCGCCCCATTACTAAACTAAGCTACGCAAAGAACCCAGGAGGAGGAAGAGTCCCCGTTCACCCCCCGCCACCCCCAGTCTAATGTAGGCCTAACAAAGACCCAAGTCCAGACTCAGCTGAAACAGCAAGAAAGTTCAGATGCCAGGGTCCACAGGTACAGTCCTCACTCCGCCAGGCCCCCGTCGGCGCCTCCGGGGCGCCCAGTACGCTCTTCTCTTCGAGGTAGGGAATCAAGCCAGTCACTGACATTTTCAGGTCGGTCGAAAAAGAAAGCGCGGTCCCGATACTCAATCCGGAGTCTAGTAGGGAACAACAAGGCGTACTTGAGACCCAAGTCCCGCAATCGTTTCTTCACTCCCTGAAAGCCAAGTCTTTGTTTCTGGACAAGCGGTGAAAAGTCGGGATAGAAAGAAACGGAAGCATTCTCAAAGTTAACTGGGCACTTGTCTCATGAGGCCTGAAGAACCGCATCCCGGTCTCGGAAATGGAATAGCCTGGCAATAATGGGCCTTGGAGGAACACCCGGCTTAGCCTTTCCACCTGGGACACGATGGGCGCGCTCAACCGCAAAGAACTTGCTGAGCCCAGTGGGAGAAAGATAGTTGGTGATCAAGTTCTCCACCAAGAGGTCAACACCCATGATCTCAGGATTTTCCGGGACACCAAAAAGGCGCACGTTGTTGCGGCAGGCCCTGTTCTCGTAGTCCTCGAGACGACGAGCCATCAGGTCATGGGAAGAACGCAGATTGCCGATCTCAGTCTGGGCCTCCGCTACATACGCGGTGAGGCTAGAAGTCTTCAAGCCCAGGGACTCGACCCTCTCATTGGTCTTCGCCAGGTCCGCTCTAATCAGCGTAATGTCAACGGCCACCGTGTCGATCTTAGACACCAGGGCATCGTACTGCTGTCCCATAGAGGCCTGCATGTTGGCAATGGCAATCATAACGTCCTGCAAGGATGGTTCCGTAGACGCCGAAGAAACGGCCTTAGGAGGATCCGAGGCACGACCCGCAGCGCCAGGCGACCCCTTGGCCTGCGAGTAGTGATCCATAATGTTCGTCTGGGTTTGGCCACCACGGAGAGGTGTCTTGGTCTTGCGCTTCTCAAGCGGCAGTCCGGAGGCCATATTGGAAAAGGGCCCCCGAAGGGGTCCTCGCGACCTGGTGAAAACGGCCGGTCGTGAAGTGTCCATACAGTCAACAAGACCAAAGCAGATGATTGTAGGCACAAAAAAAAGGCCAGGCTGCGGGCAAACCGTCAGGCCAGTACCGAACAGCAGGGGGACAACAGGCCGAAGGTGGATCAAGGCTGGGCCTTCGCCAACAAGAGCCGTGAGCAGAAAACGAAACCGAAAGTCAGGAGGGGCCGACCGGAGGGGACCCCTACTGCCGCTGTTGATCAACTACTCCACGGCCTGCCAAGCAACCGGGCCCCCGGTTTGCCTCGGGGTGGGCCGCAGAAAGCAAAGACGATGCAAAAGTGGACCCCAGCGTCCAAATTAAATTTTTCAAAGGGTACGTAGATCAGCAAGGATGTACGATCAAAAGCCCGTCTTCGAAATCAGGATGTATTCAGGATATCCATGAAGGGCAGCGCGGGTCCGGGGAGCTCTGTGCTCACGCGACCATCTTGGATGCCGGCGAAGCTCCTCCTGCGTGAATATCTTACTCATGATTAATAGTATAATGGAAGGAGCAGAAGTCCCAAATTCATGGAAAGAAGCTGAGGTAATACCCATCTACAAAAAAGGCGACCGACAGGTCCCCGCCAATATTAGGTCTATTAGTTTATTAGACTGTATGCAGAAAGTGGTAGGCAGAACCCTTCTAAACAGGATTCAGCTTTGGATTGAGGAGGAGGGAATCCTTTCCAATTGCCAAGCAGGCTTTAGGAAAGCCACTAGCACAGTTGACCAAGTCTTTAGACTACTTCTCCTTTATTGGAAAGTGGTAGTCATTGGTACGGGAAGCCTGTATCTTGTTTTAATTGATCTCAAGACGGCTTTCGAATTGGTCCCACGTGCAAGGTTATGGACAGTGTTACAGGATATGGGTATTCCCCCCTACATTCTATCTTTCTTAATACGGCTTCATGAGGATACTTATGCTCGAGTTAGATGGGGGGAACAAGGGCAAACCACGGAGAGGATAACAGTAGACAGAGGGGTGTCCGCCAGGGCTGTGTGCTGGTTCCCACACTCTTTTCACTTTACGTGAATGGTGTGGTTGATTTTCTGAGCCAAATCCCAGCCGACGCTCCAGCCCTGGCGGGGGAAAAAATTGCTACCCTCCTTTTCACGGACGATACCCTTCCAATTTCAAAAACTCCGATGGGTCTCCAAAAGCTCCTTACCCGTTTCTAATTACTTTGTACATCATGGGGTCTTTCCATAAACATTTCAAAGACTAAGTTCATGGCTTTTAACCCTGGGAACCATTTTAGACCTAAACTTACGATTAATGGCTTTCTTCTCGAGCGAGTTCACTCCTTTGACTATCTGGGGATCAGGCTTTCTGACAAAATGCTATGGGGGCCGCATCTGAGCAAGATGCTATTGAACCACAAGCGGGCTGCGGGTGCCATTTCAAGAGAGCAACGTTCTTCCCCGTCCAGATTGGTTGCCCCGGCCTTAGTCGTATATGAGGGCAAAGCGGTGAGCTCAGCAATCTACGGTGCCGAACTCTGGGGCCTTGAAAAAATAGAAAACATCTGAGAATAAATTCATCAGACACTTGGTCTCCGTCCCTATACATACACCACTAAAACCTTTATTCCTTGACATGGGTAGACGCCCGATTAGTGAGGTGGCCAGACTCCGCCCTCTCCTGTATTGGGCAAGATTAAGACGCACCCCTGAATTGGCACATTATGCAGCTGGCCTTTCCGAGCTGATCTCCCTGGACTCTAACAAAAGGGTCAAATGGCTAAGGGATCTGAAGGATCTTATGTTCAAATTGGGTCTAGCCGAATCCTGGGAGAATCAGGCACCTTTAACTAAGGTGGAACTAAAAAAGATCTACTGGAACTGGGTTAATTAACAGTTCTTACACCATCCCAGGCTTGGGAGATTAACTGATGAATTTCTCCATCACAAACAAGTTAGTTTCCAGGAACCTTACTTAGATTTTATTAGAATTCCAAGAGATAGGACACTGTATATGCAGTTCCGATTTGGCACCTTAAATCTAAATTCCACGCTTGCTCAAAGGGAGCCAACAAAATATACTTCATCCCATTGTCCGAGCTGTGAAGCACAGCAAGAATCGGTAGCCCATCTACTATTCGCATGCCCTGCCTACAAACAGGCTAGGACAAGATGACTTAAGCCAATTTGTGCCCAATTGGGAACAAAAAAATCATCTAGTGGCACTTCGCATTTTGCGAACTGATGCCCCAAGGTCTCTGTTTGTTTTTGGAGTTGCCAAGTATTTGGGCTGTGCATGGATTATCCGCTCAAAAGCAAACAATAAGGTAGCAGGTCCAAAGAAGTAGTCAAACAACGTCTGTTTGAGCAGACCCAGCGACATGATTCTTTCTCTTGTTAACCATTGATGCTTAGCGACATGCCCGAGATATTTGAAGTAGAAAATGTGTAATGTGTATTCTTTCATGTAATGGCAATATACTATTCTGGAAAAGTATGTTTTCCCCTAGGATGGCTAAGAAGTGTAATGTTTTAAATTTCTGTTTTTAATTTTTTTAATCTTTTAAAAAAAAATTATATTTTTAACATATTGTCAAATCTTATACTCCTTTTATGATTCTGTAATGCTTTTGTGATACTTGCTATCGAATAAAGCTTATTTGAAAATGAAATAAAGAATCAAACATCCATTTACTTGCATATACAGTTATACACTGTTGAGCGCTCTAGTTGACGTACGCCGCCCTGCCTCATTTCCTATTTAAATGAGCAGTCAGCGGATGCGCGCAGCGGAAGCGCTGGCAGCGCGCTGAAGGCGCGCCAAAGGCGAGCCCGTCCATGCCCTTCCGGGACCAAGGGCCATGAACCCTGGTCACATATTTGATTATTTTGACACCTCAATACATTATTCTGCTGAACAACTGATGAAATACCGTCCAAATATTGATCCTGACTGCAACATTTGTCTGCCGTTAGACAATGCGTCTTGCTGCCCTTGTTGTAATTTTATGTTTTGCACAACACCTTTCAAAGCCAATACAAGTAAGATTTTAAATAACTCACCTCTTTTAAAAAAAACAACCTATCATTGGGTACCAACCCTATTAATAAAGCTTTTACTTTTTGGAACATCAATTGCCGTTCCCTTCCTAAACATAAGATGGACATATTTGACTTCCTGAATAGTGAACATCCTGACGCCATCTTTTTAACTGAAACGTGACTTCACAATAGCTCTGGGCCTGATGTGGCCTCAGCCTTACCATCTAACTATGCTATAGTTAGAAGGGATAGAGTCGACGGGAAAGGCGGGAGGAATTGCTATAAAATACGATAAATCTTATTAATGTAAACTGGAAGATTTATCTTTTCCGAGCTGTGAAGCAGCTCTATTTAAAATTACAATGACCCCGCAAATTACGTTTTCTGGTATTCTTATCTATCGGCCTTCCAGACCATCAAGCTCCTGGGTTTCTTCACTTCCAGACTTGGTCACCCCCCATCTTCTTAAAGCGGCAAATTTCACTATTTTGGGTGATTTTAATTTACATCACGATAAACCAGACTGCACGGTCAGCAATACATTGACCGCTGACTTTGCTGCATTAAATCTCCTACTTTGTAATACTGGTCCTACACATATTGCCGGCCACCTGCTAGATCCCATTTTTTCAAACTTATCTGATCTGCAGTGTTACCCTGCTCTTCCTATATGCTGGTCAGACCATTTTGCTGTTACATTTTATTGTATTCTTTTGGTGACTCCAAATGCTGATAATACTAGTAGTCCACAGAAATCCCGGAATTGGAGTAAGCTGGACATGAAAGTTTTTAATAAACACCTTGCTAACAGTACACCTTCTATTGATCATATGTCAACCACTTCATTGAGTTCAATACACGATTGGATCTTTAATGCAGTTGAGTACTGTCTTCCTTTATCTATAAAAAAAACTACAATCATTGTCTTCTAGCTTCTTGGTACACGGAGCAATTGAAAATTGAAAAAACCAAATGTAAAGCTCTGGAAAGAAGTTGGAGAAGAAATTACGCACAGGACGGCAAATTAAAATATAAGCAATCGTTAAAGTACTATCAAGCACCTTGTAAGTCAGCTAGGAAGGACTATGTGTCTTCCACTATTTCTAAAGCCCAGAACTGTTTGAATACTCTGTTTTCTATGGTGAAAAAACTCGCTGGTTCTGATACACAGTCTTTGCCTCTGACTTTAACTGAACAACAATGTGATAGCCTCGCTAACTACTTCATGGACAAAGTAGAGCAAATACATTCCTCATTGAAAAATACTCAGTCAGCGACATCTGCTATGCCACTTTTTACGTCTGAGTCCACCCATACGGTGGAGGAATCTACCAGCTTAGATACTTGGGCACTCTTTGACATTGAATCTTTTAAGAAGACTTTGAACAGTGTCAAATCTGGCTCCACTTGCGATCTTATCCCTGTATCTGTGTTGCAGCAGATGGAATGACCTTTTCTTATGGTAATTATGCAGCTACTCATCGCCTCTATTCAAGAAGCTATTGTCCCGTCGGAATGGAAACATGCCATGGTTCTCCCCCTTTTAAAGAAAGCCAATGCTGACCCAACTCAGCCATCTAACTTTAGGCTGATTTCTTTGCTTCCAACCTACTCTAAAATTTTGGAAAAGCATGTTACTTTACAATTAACCCGAATCTGCTGACTTTCTGCACTCCTCTCAATCCGGCTTTAGGGCCGGTTATTCGACTGAAACTACTCTTCTTGGAGTAACAGAAATGCTAAGACAGCGACTAGATTTGGGAGACACCGTGGCTCTTATACTACTCGACTTGAGCGCCGCATTTGACACGGTGTCCCATAGTGTGTTAATTAAGTCCTTGCAATCTCTTGGCATCACTGGTTCAGCGCTCAACTGGCTTTCATCTTTTTTAACTAAACGGACATTTCAAGTGTTCTCATCTAGAGCCAGCTCTAAAATTCACACCTCTTCTTATGGGGTACCCCAAGGTTCAATCCAAAGTCCTCTCCTGTTCAACTTGTATGTTAAACCTTTGGCGACTATTGCAGAAGAGGTAGGGTTGAGCCTTTTTTCCTGTGCAGATGATACTCAAATAATTTTTTCCCTATCTACGGATAGGATGCCTGGGCTTTCAGCTCTTCAGGTTGGCCTGAAAAACATTGCATCTTGGATGCAACTAAATCTACTCAAGCTTAACAGCGAGAAAACTGAGGTCCTATTTTTCAGAAAAAATAAAAATCTTTGGGGCCCCCAGCAATGGCCTAGTGAAATGGGTGCTCTACCTCAGCCCACTGATCATGTCCGTAACTTGGGAGTCATCATTGATGACAGATTATCTATGAAGCAACAGGTAGTAAAAGTGGCAGCTACGTGTTTCACCATTTTAAAATGGTTGAAAAAAATCATCTGGATGCTCCTGGTCTCCACTCAAAAAACCGTAGTCCAGGCACTTGTGACATCTAGAATGGACTACAGTAACATCCTTTATGTGGGCTCAAATAAGGATGTCATGCGGAGGCTGCAGGTAGTACAGAACTCTGCTGCCAGGCTGCTCTGTCAGCTTTCTAAAACATCTTCCACCTCCAGTGTTTTGCATAACCTTCATTGGCTCAGGATTGAAAACTGCGTTAAGTTTAAAGCCCTGAGCTACATGTATAAAATCAAGGCTGGCTCTGCTCCTAAATACTTGCAAACCTTAGTTCAACCTTACCAACCATCCCGTCTATTACGTTCGACCACTCAGGGAAAATTCCTGGTGCAGAGGATTACATTTCCAGAATGAGAGTTCGCTCATTTGCTTGCCTTGGCCCATCCATGTGGAACTCTCTTCCTATCGCACTTCGTAATGAAACTTCTTGCATGAATTTTTGGAAACTTTTAAAAACGTGGTTATTTAACCGCATGCGTGCGGGCGGAATTCCGCTCGCACGCTGAGATTTTGTAAAGCGCATGTTACGTGACGAGCTGGGCTCGTCATGAGCGTGCGAGGAGGCTACCTCATGACGAGCCCAGCTCGTCATGAGCGTGGAAGGGGTTAACCAATAGTTTACTTCCCTCTGCAGTCTTGTTTTCTTTTGCTCTCTGTCAAGTTCAGTGCTGGGAAACCCTTTTTGGGTAGCTGTGCGCTATACAAAATTAATTTAACATAAAATAACATACACACACCACTACACTCACTTATACAGAAACGTACACATACCTACTCTCTTAAACAATCACTTATATAAACACATACTTATTTATACAGGAACTCTTCCAATCTCTCACTCTCACATATACTCACTTATATAGACCAATACTCTCATATAATAGTTTAAAATATATGTAGTTACTCATAAAGACACTATCGAGCCAGTCATTCATTCACTAACACACCCAGACACACACTCATCCACTCATACAGTCCTGCACACATGCTGTCTTCAAAACATACAAGGAGTGAGTCACTCATTCATGGAACTATGCACTACGTAAGACCCCCCACAGAACCATACATTCACTCAGACACTTATACTGATACTCAAAAAAACAACTAATAACCCATATAGACACTCATGTAGCTACTCACAAATCCATGCAGTCACTTATATACAAAGTGAGAGACTGATACAGATAATTATATATTTAAACATTACTCGCTAACCCATATATTCACTAAGATACTCTTAATCAATGCGTTATACAATCAATTTTTCAAAAAAAATCATCCATTTAGACACTTATATACCCATGTATTCTTCCATCGACCTTTAGATATACATATAAAAAACATATTTGATTATCAAAAAAACACACATTCACTGGATGATGTCATCAGTGATGTCATCAGTGATGTCATTTGAGATGTCATCAGTGGTGTCATGAGTGATGTCACTGACCATGTCATGAGTGATGTAATATGTGACGTCATCAGCAGTGCATTAACGGCGCACGAGTTATAGTTAGCCGAACTAACTATAACGGGGGAATTCCAATGGTTTTGTATGAGAGAAATGTCCAGCTAACTATAACGCCCCTGAAACCTATGTTTTTTTCAGTGAATTTCTAAGGTTTTTTAAATGCTAATTCCTAACTATAACGTGCCTGAAACCTATGGTTTTTTCAGTGAATATAAATATATATATATATATAGCTTCGGAATCTGTATTTGAGCCCCCGGCTGGGGGTGGGGAATCAACCACTCAGCGTGTAGATAAACTAATTATTAACCCTACAGCAAAGGATCTTTTCCGTAAATTGGAAAAACTCATCCAAAAGGAACAGGCAAAATGGTGGGAAAACAAGTCTTTGACACGTTATCTACAAGCTGGTCGTGTTCCAAGAGGTTTGCGAATAACTTTAGCGCCCAGTTACGATAACCCTGACCCTGAGATGTTGGAACGATGGGCAGCAGCAAACTTGGAACACTCTGCCAGACTGATGGGGATCTTGGTAGAATCTGCGGAGAAGGATCGGATAAAATTGCAATCCGAGATAGAAAACATAGAGGAGGAATTGAAAGAAATGGGTAATGACGAAATTACTAAAAAAATGAGGGAGGACATGCAAAAACGCCTAGAGAAAGAGGAGGACATTATTAAAAAGCGCAAGGCTTTTAAATTCGAAAGAGATAGACTGGACTATTTGAATGGCCGTGTCTTTACTTTCGCCCGGAGGTACGATAACATAAAGGCAAGGGCTGGCAAAGGAATACACAAAGTGCAGGGAACAGCATCCGCTTCAGCATCCTCAATTGATTTAAGTTCAGCGGCAGAGAGTGACACTGAAGGTGACCCCATAAGAACAGATCAGTTGGGGTTTACAAAACTCTCCCTCGCTCAGGAAGTGAGCTGCCTTTGCGAGAACCGCAGGGACACTTTAAGACCACGACTGAAAGCAAATGCCAATGCCATTCCAGGCAACAAAGAGCCAACCGCAAGCGGCTCGAACGCCGCAAACGCCACAAAATTAAACACGGGCGGCACAAGGAGAAACAAACGCGGGAAGTGGAAGCAAACACAATAAGTTGCTCTGAAACCAAAACAATTATAAATCTTACGAAGATCACCCTCACAGATAAGGAGGTGGCCATCCTAGGATTGGGATTATCATACTGCCCCCCCAAAAATTTGAACTATGCGACTACACGCATGGATGCTTTTAGATTTATAAGAAAGTTGAAACTGAGCAAATTCCACCGCCTGCAGCCGTACAAAAAAGCAAAAAACTTACCGCCACAAAGTCCATCCCTCCTCACTGTAAGCGATGCATCCTCCTTTCAGGAAATCTGGTCACTGCAACAGGAAGGGGCAGAGGTTAGCCTTATGGAAGCCACACAGGTAGGAGCTGGCATAGGAACAGGCACTACACCATTTAAGGCTAAATCAACCTTCCTACCAATCATGCCCCATGATAACCTCGATGTCTACCACGACTTTATTATAGAGGATTTTTAAAAAAAACAAAAAACTTTACACGGCCACAAATAAAAAACATTCGGCTATCAACAGACAAAACCAAAACTACAACAATCTGATAAAGAAACTAAGCACAAATAAGAAAATAAGAATGTCGTAGTAAAGCAGGCCGACAAAGGCGGAAATATTGTCTTGTGGGACCGTGACCTCTACATAAAAGAAGTTGAAAGTCAGCTGGGAGATAATATCGGCAATTGACAGTTCCACCGAAAACATTTCGAGATATATCGATTATTTCCTGCAAGAATGGGTTACAAAATTACAATCTTACGTGAGAGATACCACTGACTTTTTAACTAAATTGAAAGAAGTTGTTTGGAGTGATGATTATCTGCTAATGACTTTAGATGTGAAGTCATTATACACCTCCATCAGACATAGTGACGGTATCAAAGCGGTTGAATACTATTTGGACAAACGCCCCATGAACTATATACATCACAACAAAATGATTATTGGCATGTTAAAGTTATGTGTTGAGCAGAACTTTTTTTATTTTCTATGGCCAGGTATACCAACAACTACGAGGGGTGGCCATGGGGGCCTGCTTTTCCCCCAGTTTCGCGTGCTTGCACATGGGACTGTGGGAGGAGCGGGTCCTCATGGTGGACCATGATGCCATAATGACCAATAATGTGATTACATATCTAAGGTGTATAAATGATTTATTCATGATTTGGAAGGGGTCCAGGGAGGAGGCAACTGACTTTGTTAGAAAATTGAATGTTAACATCTATAATTTGCAGTTCACGTCTGAGATTCACAAAGAGAGAGTTAACTTTTTGGATGTAGAAGTGTATATTAAGGGCAAAAATCTGGAGACTAAATTGCATAGGAAGTAGACTTCTGGGAATACGCTGTTGCATGCCACTAGTCAGCATCCTCGACATCTCATCCGCAGCATCCCATATGGGGAGATGCTGCGCATGAGAAGGATATGCAGTACTGATCAAGAATGTGACACAGCCCAGAGAGACAGTAAGATCCGTTTCCTGGAAAGAGGATACAGTACAGACCTAATAGATATAGCTATTGAACGCACACACAGTATTCCTAGGGAACAAACTCTGAGAGGCAAGAGCCAAATTGCTGAGGCCAAACCTGAATCAGTACAATCAAGGGCCATTGTGACCTACAACACTCAACATGCTGAGATTAGAAAAATCTTCAGCAGGAACTGGAATCTAGTAAAAAGAGACCCAGTAATAGGCAATTTGGTTTCTAATAAGCCTGAACTTACTTTCCGAAGGTCTATGACAATGGCAAATGCATTGGTCAGTAACAACTTGGACAAACCATTATCAGGGACCTGGATGGACCTGAATAAGGGTTTTAAAAAGTGTACATTCTGTAAGGCCTATCGACATGGCGTTAGCAGAACTCACTACTCCATTCCTTTTCACGATAAACCAATTGCCATCAAGCATAGACTTACATGCAAAACAGAGTATGTAGTCTACGTGCTGCAATGTCCATGTGGGCTAAACTATGTGGGCAGCACTCGGCTGCCCGCCCACAAACGAATCTTGCAGCATTTAAGAGCGATTTCAGGGAAAGATCCGACATATCCAGTAGGCATTTCGAGTCGACCCACAATAGCAACCCGGATGGGTTAGAATACTATTTGGTCGATACAATCTCGCCCCTTAAGAGGGGAGGCAACAGGGATGCAAAGCTACGATTACTGGAGACAAGATACATCCTGAAGTTTAACAGCAAGAACCCGGGAGGCTTAAATGCCAGTGAGGATATGTACACTTGTCTGTAAGGTTATATCTTGAATATCAGTAATATGACAACCCACTCGTAATATTATCTACTCTTGGACAATAATTTAAACACCTGGGACCAGGTGTTGCCAAGATGGAAATTTGGGGTGGTTGTTCCACATCAGAAAACAGATTTTAAACTGCACAAGCACGTTATCCACGTTTGGTTGGTTATCCCAGTATCCATATGAGGGTTACTAAGACATGTCTAATGTTGAACAAATTTCCACTTTGACAATAATGTGTATTCTCTAGTAATTCTTTAGAGACTAGACAAACAGCTACAGGACATTTTTGAGGTTGGTGGCGGGGAAATTAGGATTGCGAGGCAGGATATTTCATCTCTTTGGATTATCCACTCTTCCTAATATTCCCACCTTGTTTTGCACTATTCTAGAAAAATCAATGTAAATATATAGTTGTATGAAATTTTGGATTTATCCCTGTAAATATAACTTATATAATTGGTTTTACTGTGTAAAAATGGTTTTTAGCATTTTTCTATTTATGTATTTTTTTATATATTTTTTCTTAACATTTGAAAAGTATATATTTACGTTACTTTGGGCACTAAGCCCTGAATATGCTGCTTGCTGCTACTACATTCTGGCAGTATCTTTTCCATGTTTACTGTTTGTATTTTGTATACAGCTGTTGTTTGAGTGGATTTCATTATATATACCCTCATCTATGTTGTTGACACATCATGTGATCAAGCCTCTTCGAGAGGTGAAACGCGTCATGACAGATTGCTGGCAGAAATTTGACACGAAATAAAGCACTGAAGAAATATGAACTGTGGTTTCGCTCTGGTGTTATTTTGGTTTCCACTGCTGAATGGGAACACGATGGATGGCGTCTTTTCTACATATATATATATATATATATATATATATATATATATATATATATACACACACACACACACACACATACCAATAACATAAAATCTATAAAAGGGGATTGCCCTTGGCGGTTCCGTGGTGAACGGTCTTTGTGACCGCAACGGTCATGGTGAAATTTCCCCCTGCCATCCTAATTTGGCGGGGGAAAACTCGCGGTCGGCGGACTGAAGAACCGCCACCGCATAACTGGCAGTGGCTGTCCTTCCGCCATCGCAATCGACCCCTATATTTCGTACCTTAAATTGGTTATTCCTGACCACGATATTCTTGCTGTTTATATTACTGATATTTATAACTCGATATTTGTGTAAGTCGACATTTCCTTTTCTTCTTTTTTTACTCCTCATCTCACCGTGTCAAGTCTTTGTGGAACATTTACAGCCATACTCTCTCTCTGTGGGCCACCAGGCTGACCACGCTTTACTTGGGTCACCAGACCTCCTCCCCCTTAGTACCGGGGACATGGTGTAATCATTGGAGTGTCCTGATCATTCTTAAGTTCCTTCCCCACCTCATTAGAGGGTGCCAGATGTTAGACGGCTTCTCCTCTGCCCTTTCGTATTCCAACCGGGCCATACTGAATGATACTTTTAACCAGTCCTCACTACTCGGGGGAAGGAGGTCCTTCTATCAATCAATCAATCAATCAGGTCATTTGTAGAGCGCACTACTCACCCGTAGGGTCTCAAGGCGCTGGGTTGGGGGGGGGGGGGGGTGCCGTTACTGCTCGAACAGCCAGGTCTTGAGCTTCTTCCTGAAGGAGAGGTGGTCTTGGGTCAGGCGTAGGTCGGTCGGGAGTGAGTTCCAGGTCTTGGCGGCCAGGTAGGAGAAGGACCTTCCTCCTGTTGTCGCTCTTCGGATGCGGGGGACGGCGGCGAGGGCGTGGCTGGTTGATCTGAGGAGGCGCTTGGGAGTGTAGAAGTTGATCCGGTTGTTGAGGTAGCTCGGGCCTTGGTCGTGTATGGCTTTGTGCGCGTGGGTGAGGAGACGGAAGGTGATTCTCTTGTTGACCGGGAGCCAATGCAGATCTCTCAGGTGTCCGGAGATGTGGCTGCGTCGGGGGATGTCGAGGATGAGTCTGGCCGGGGCGTTCTGGATCCGCTGGAGTCTCTTCTGGAGCTTGGCGGTGGTTCCGGCGTAAAGGGCGTTGCCGTAGTCCAGTCGGCTGGTGACGAGGGCCTGTGTGACCGTCTTTCTCGTCTCGGTGGGGATCCACCGGAAGATCTTGCGTAGCATGCGCAGGATGTTGAAGCATGACGAGGAGACGGCGTTTACTTGTCTGGTCATGGAGAGGGAGGAGTCCAGGATGAAGCCCAGGTTGCGTGCGTGGTCCGTCGGTTTGGGTGCGGTGCCCAGGGCGGGGGGCCACCAGGAGTCGTCCCAGGCGGAGGGCGAGGAGCCCAGGATGAGGACCTCCGTCTTGTCCGTGTTCAGTTTCAGGCGGCTGGTCGTCATCCATTCGGCTACCTCTCTCATCCCTTCGTGCAGGTTGGCTCTGGCGGTGGCGGGGTCGTTGGTCAGGGAGAGGATCAGCTGGGTGTCGTCTGCGTAGGAGATTATGTTGAGGTTGTGTTGGCGTGCGATGGCCGCGAGGGGGCTCATGTAGACGTTGAAGAGGGTGGGCTCAGGGAGGATCCTTGAGGGACGCCGCAGATGACTTTGGTGGCCTCTGACTTGTACGGTGGTAGGCGGACTCTCTGTGTTCTTCCGTCGAGGAAGGAGGTGATCCATTCCAGTGCCTTGTCCTGGATTCCGATGTTGCCAAGGCGCTGTACCAGGGTGCGGTGGCAGACAGTGTCGAAGGCCGCGGAGAGGTCCAGGAGGATGAGGGCCGCTGTTTCTCCGTTGTCCATCAGAGTTCGTATGTCATCGGTGGCGGCGATGAGGGCGGTCTCGGTGCTGTGGTTCGCTCGGAAGCCAGACTGTGAGGGGTCGAGGGATCCATTCGTCTCGAGGAAGGCGGCTAGCTGTTTGTTGACGGTCTTCTCGATGACTTTGGCCGGGAACGGGAGGAGCGAGATGGGACGGTAGTTCTTGAGGTCGGTGGGGTCTGCTGTGGGTTTCTTGAGAAGAGCGCTGAGTTCGGCGTGCTTCCAGCTCTCAGGGAAGGTGGCGGTGTCGAAGGAAGTGTTGATGATGTCCCGCAGGTGGGGTGCGATGACAGCGACGGCCTTGTTGAAGACGTGGTGAGGGCAGGGGTCAGTCGGAGATCCGGAATGGATGGAGTTCATTGTTTGGATGGTGTCTTCGGTGCTGATCGGAGTCCAGGTGCGGAGGGTGGTGGTGGGTGGCGTTGTTGTGGTTGTGGCTTGCGTTGGTTGGTTGCTGAAGCTGTTGTGTATGTCCGCGATCTTGTTGTGGAAGTAGGAGGCGAGGGAGTTGCAGAGGTCTTGAATCGGGGTGATGTCATTGTTTCCGGCGTTGGGGTTGGAGAGCTCTTTCATGATGTTGAAGAGTTCCTTGGAGTTGTGTGCGTTGTTGTCCAGCCGGTCCTTATATGTATTTTTCTTGGTGGCGCGGATCAGTTGGTGGTGTTTACGGGTGGCGATCTTGAGGGTGGTCATGTTGTCCGTGGTTGGCTCCCTTCTCCAGACTTTCTCGAGGGCTCGACAGTTCTTCTTGGAGCTCTTGAGTTCGTCGGTGAACCATGGTGTTTTTCTGCTGCAGGGTCTGCTGGGTGGCGTTCTCAGAGGGGCGAGTTCGTCCGCGCAGTTGTTGATCCACTTCGTGAGGTTGTCGGCGGCCTGGCTGGGGTTCGCTGAGCTGGCGGGAGGGTGCTGGCTCAGGGAAGCGGTGAGCTGGTCGGCTGTGATCTTGTTCCAGCTTCTTCGGGCAACCTGTTGCTGGTGGTGGTGGATCGTTGATCTTTTGAAGGTGAAGTGGACGCAGCTGTGGTCCGTCCAGTGGAGTCCTGTTGCGTGGCTGAAGGTGACGTCTTTGCTGGATGAGAAGACGGCGTCGAGTGTGTGTCCGGCGAGGTGGGTGGGGGTGGTCACCAGTTGCTTGAGTCCGAGGTTGGCGAGGTTGTCGACCAGGCTGATGGTGTTCCGGTCGTTGTTGTTCTCCAGGTGGAAGTTGAGGTCCCCCAGGAGGATGTAGTCGGCGGAGGGGAGGGCGTGCGGGCTGATGAAGTCGGCGATGTCCTCGCTGAATCGTGTGCGTGGACCCGGGGGTCGGTAGATCAGGGTGCCTCTGAGGGTGGTCTTCGGGTTGGTGTGGATCTGGAAGTGCAGGTGTTCGGCGGTGGTTAGGGTGTCGTCGGTGTTGGTCGTGATGCGGATGGTGTCTCTGTGGATGATGGCGATGCCTCCTCCCGTCTGGTTGGCGGTGCGGTCCCTCCGGATGATCTTGTAGCCCTCCGGGATGGCGATGGCGATGTCGGGCGCTGAGGAGGCGTTCATCCAGGTCTCGGTGAGGAAGGCAACGTCGGGGGCTGTGGTGTCGAGGAGGTTCCAGAGTTCTACGGCGTGTCTGTGGACGGAGCGGGTGTTGAGCAGGATGCACTTCAGGTGGCTGCTGCTGGTGTTCGGCTCCTGCATATTTCCCTCCTTGCCAACAATATCAAATATAGGAGGAGCCCTTTTTCCTGCCTTGTGGCTATCTGGTAGAAGAATCCATCATCCCCAAAAATAACTAGAGAGGAGTTTACTTTAATTGTAGTGCTGAAAAGTCCCGACAGTGCCTGTCCTATCTCCTTCCAGTATTGATCTAGCTCTTTGCAATCAATAAACATGTGGATATCGTGGGCATTTCGGTGGGGCTATAGGGGCAAATTTCCCGATTTTATAGGGGGTGTAATAAAGCCTATTAACCACGAAAAAGTTGTTCTTTTTCAGGCAGGCAGGCTTTATATATTTAGATAAGGTCTTCAAGCATGGTTCAAGCATGCCCTCTGCCTGCAATGCCAATGCGGTGTTGTTCCAAGCCCCCTCTGCCAGTGGTATCCCCATATCTTCTCCTTTTACTAAATGTTGGTACCATACTGAGATTTCTTTTGCTATGGGTGTGGGGGATTGGCTAAGCCTTTCTACTACCTCATTACTGCCCATCTCCTCCCGTTCCGCTGTATGCCAGGACACCAATTGAAGATATTTAAACCTTGATAGGTCAGTCCCTACCTTTATCCTTAAATACTCCCATGGGTGTATCCCCTCCTCATCCATTAACTCATTCCACTTCATGATTCCGCCTCTTTTAATGGGTATAGCCAGGGCATCTTTTAAACAGTCGGGGGTACCAGGCGAGTCCCAAATTGGAGATGAAGCTGAATAGTACCCAATCCCACTGCCTACCCTTACCCTGTACCATACCTCCAAAGCTGTTTTTAATATCTTCAGATGAACCTTCTTGAAATATCTTGGAGAGACAAACTTATACAAAAATTCATCATTCCTCCATTCTACTCTCACCATTTCTTGCAACAATTTGCCCCAGGACGAATCATCAGGTCTGGTGAGTAACATGCGGAGGCTCTTAAACTGAAAAGCCACGGCATAAAGGCTGATATCCGGGAGGGCTAACCCACCCTTTAACAATCTTCTTCTAAGTTTCTTCCAGGTTAGTCGTACCACTTTGTCTCCCCACACAAAACTCCCAATTTTGCTCTGTATCTTGTTTACATCTTTCTTGGGGAATAGTAGCGGTATAGTTGAAAATAAATATGAAAGCTTCGGGAGAATAACCATTTTAACTAGATTCACTTTCCCATATATTGTTAGTGGGAGATTCTTCCATCTACTAAACAGACGGTCTATTTCCTTAATGGTTCTATCCAGATTTATCTTAGGAATCCGATCCAGTTCCCTCACGATGTAGATCCCCAGGTATCTAAACTCCTCACTCTTCACTCCTAGCCAATGATCTATGTTCCAACACATAACCTCGGTCTTGGATCTGTTCGCCTTATAACCAGACAATGCACCAAACTCTGTTGTCAATTCCTCGATACGAGGGATAGCTGTCACTGGGTCTCTTGTGTACAGGACCAGATCATCTGCATAGAGGGCCAACTTGGAGCTATACTGCCCGGATTGAAAAGATGTTATAGTAGTGTCGAGCCTAATAGCCTGAGCCAAAGGTTCAATATATAAATTGAACAGCAACGGGGAAATGGGACACCCCTGTCTGGTTCCCTGCTGAATGTTGAATACTGATGTTAATGTTCCATTTAAAAGGATCCTAGCAGAGGCATCCCTATAGCAGTTCTTAAGCGTATATATAAATAGTGGCCCAAACCCCATTACTTCTAGGACTTCCCAAAGGTATTTCCAGCAGACTTTGTCAAACGCCTTAGCCGCGTCGAGGGCTACCACTGCCAAGGGTTCTGACTTTCCTACTGCAAGGTCGATGTTCCCCAGCAGAAGGTGTGTTTGATCTTCAATGTGTCTACCAGCCACAAAGCCCTTCTGATCTTCATGAATCAATTTAGGTGTTCATTTGGCCAATATCCCTGCCAAAATGCCCACAAAGATTTTATAATCTGCATTTAGCAGGGAGATTGGTCTATATGAGTCTGCTCTTTGGGGATCCTCCCCGGGCTTCAAAATCAGAACTATCATAGCTTCCTTCCGCGAGTTTGTGACCCTACCTGTAGATGAATAAATTTAATTAAAAATGATTTCTAATATTGGGCATAGATCATCTGTTAGGTGTTTATATACCTCACTGGGTAATGCATCCGTACCAGCAGCTTTTTTGTTTTTTAATTTCTTAATCTATACTGATATTTCTTCTACAGTTATGGGGGCATCCAAACTATTTCTTCCCTCCTCAGACAATTTTGGCAGATTCTTATTGCTCAGCCATGTACGGCTTCAATGGGCGGATTCACCTCTTCTCTATACAGATCTGAAAATAGAGAAAGGAGACAGCTTTGCATATCCTCAATACTCCTTGATGTTTCCCCATTATTTTTAATTATTAACTCCTTGATGTCATTCCTAACACGATCAGTTCTAGATTTCCATGCTAATAGTGCTCCTGCCTTTTCTCCATATTCGAAATTGTCCATCCTACTTAAATCCCACTGGGCTTTACACTTTGCATCTAAACGCCCTCTATACGAGTGTTTAGACAATTCTAAATCCAGTTCGATCTGGGGAAGTTTTTCCTGCTCGCTACTGTGCACATTAATCCTATCCTGCTCCAGCTGACCTATTCTGTTCTCAATTTCCTTAAGCTCCCTCGCTTCCAATCTGTTCTTAGCACATACTAATGCATGGAGCTTCCCTCTGAGCCCTGCCTTATAGGAATCCCAAACGTAATCTGGAGTGGTAGACCCCATATTAAATAGAAAGAATTCCGAGGTGAATGCCCGGATCAATTGTATAGTCTCTGGGCTAGACAGAATAGCCCTCTTTAACGTCCATCTAGACTGCGTTTGTGTTATACTTTTCACATACACTAATTGTAGAGGAGCATGGTCTGATAAGAGGCTAGGCTTCACTTCTACCTTCTTAATGTCATTGATTGAATTCCTAACAGTGAACATATAATCTATCCTGGAGGCATGTTTGGACTTCTTACTATAAAATGTATGTCCCTGTAGTGGACCCTGCTTGGCTCTCCATACATCCTCCAACTCAAGATCATGAATCATATTCCGTAGTGCACGCCGTATCTTTGGTGCCCCTACTTAATTACTCAAATTTGACCTATCTTTGATGGGATCTAGTAATACGTTAAAATCCCCTCCCAAAATATAAGGTGGTGCCTCTAACATCAATATGGATTGTAGTTTCAAGAGGTAAGATGGATCGTCCACATTTGGACCGTAAAAAGAAGCACATACAACCTCAATGTTGTTCAATAACATTTTAAAAACTATCCATCTTCCAGAGGAATCTGTTTGGACCCCCCTGATTGTTGCGGGGATGCCTTGTTTCACTAGTATGGCCACTCCTCTATTATGTGTTGTCTGCTGGGAGACCTCAAAGTCCTTTTTCCATTTGACCTTAGAGAATATGGATCGACTTTCAACTACACTCAGATGGGTCTCCTGTAATAGACAAATCTGAGCGCTTGATATTTCCAAATATTTGAGAATAAGTCTCGGTCTACGGGGACACCGCATTCCATTCACATTCCAGGTAGTAAAAATGGTTTGTTTACTCCCTGAACTTTGTTCTCCCATCATTCTTTCTATTCCCTAACAGGCTTAATTCCTTAACTCTAGTGAGATGAGTATTTTTTTGAATTTTATCCATATGCTCCCCCCAGTGCTCCCCCTGTTCCCCCACCCCACACCAACTCCCCCTGTGCCCTACCCCCCCATGAGGAACCCTCCCTTCCAATAGACTAAACCTATTTGGCTAGGCTCCCTCTCCTGGATGCAGTTTTATTTTTAATTGATTCTATAATACTCTGTCATTAGTCAGTCTCTATATTGCGGCCTTGACACATATCACCGATCAGGCATACTAAGTCCCAGAAAAAAGGGGGAAATATAGAAGGGAAAAGACCAAACTGAGAGGAGAGAAGAAATAATACAAAAAGGCCAGGGAAAAAGAAAACTTCTATCCCCTACCTATACACCTATATACCTTTTCCCCACCTACTCACTGCCTTTTGACCCTTGTTCTTTCCTGATTTTCAGAATTAAATCGTCAGCATCTTCCCCTGTTTTTACCAAGTGCATGTGGTTGTTCCACATCACCCTTAAGTGTGCAGGGAACTTTAGTTGTGCCTTAACCCCCAAACCATTCAATTCATCCAGTCTTTTCCCAAGCTTCCATTGTCTTGTAGCTGTCACATGAAAGATGTCCGACCTTATTTGAAAATTGAAGGAGTTAGAGCTGTTGAATGCAATTGTTTTTTCTTTCAATGCTGATGAGAGAATCTGCTCCTTTACAGTGCAAGTCAAGAAGTTTACCAAGATTTTCCTTGGCTTTTGCCTAGCAGGATTTGTTCAAAAAGGGTCTCGATGTACCCTCTGGATTTCCTGTGTTAGGTCGACCGTCTCATCTCCCTTCAAAACAGTCCCCTTTATCAGCGATATCACAAAGCCCTTCAGATCGGCTCCTTCCATTGCTTCTGGCACATAGAGTATTTTTAAATTGTTCCGTCGAGAATGATTCTCTAACCTCTCAATGTCCTCTTTTAGTTCTCGGTTTTGTGCACTCAACTTCGCAACTACTTCATCTGTAGAGTGCACCGAATCCCTTATAAGTGGTAATTGCTTCTCCAGTATTTCTGTCCTTAACGTGACATCGTCAAGTCTTTTTGCTAGAGCTTTGCACAAGGCCTGGATAGCTGCCTGATTGGCTTCAGAGGTTGAAAAACAGCTAGCCAACTCAGATTGATTGTTCTCGAAGACCGTAAACCTGTTTGATATTTCCTCCTTCATAGTCAGAAGAATGTCTGCCAGCGTTGAAGAGGTCTCGTCGACTTTAGTAGTAACTGACTTACTGGCACTAATTTGCGCTGGATCCCCCTGCAGCTCAGGCATTTCAGGCTTTTTGGAGGGCTGGTGACTGGGTTGAAGTATATCCCTCTCTTCCATATCACCATCTATCAGCACAGAATACTTGTTAGAGAGAGTCACATCCGGATGTATGGACAAATTGTTTAAGTTGATTATCTCAGCCCCCCCTGCATCTACTTGGATCACTTCATCCGCCCCATCTATCATAACCGCTTTGACTGTCTCATCATTCATGGAGATATCCGTGGGAACTTTTGCAGGTTTCCTCTTGGGCTCGCCGCCCCCCTTCACTGGGGAAAGTTTATTTTGCTCTACCCCTATGTCCAGCTTTGTAGCGCTCTTTTGGGGGGTTGAGGCCAATAATGGTGGGGGTGTCTGTGTTTTCGAAGGCTTTAATGATTTGGATGGTGTCTGAGAGGTACTAGGGGCCATTACTTTATAATAAGTTTTCAGTGAAGGGGTAACCTTGGTATATAGCGGGGCGCCTTTCTTAGTTCTGACCTTCCTTTTAGATGTTCTTGTTCTTACCGCAGCCTCCTCTAGACATTTATCCGAGCTATCACCTTTGCCCCTACCTT
This sequence comes from Lissotriton helveticus, assembly GCF_964261635.1. Lineage (NCBI taxonomy): Eukaryota > Metazoa > Chordata > Amphibia > Caudata > Salamandridae > Lissotriton > Lissotriton helveticus. The sequence goes on along the minus strand of NC_136059.1, from coordinate 398,819,239 downwards.
GCCTACTACAACTCAATATTCTGTCTGAATACCAGAATTCACACCAAGTTACCACTCTGATTTTTAACCTGTTTTATGGATCCCTAGCTTGAAAATTGACACCCTGATCTCAGGTTATAGGCCCGCTCTCCATCAAACCAGGGTTTTGGAGAGCGTGGGGTTGGCCAGTGATGAAGCATGACACCTGGTAGGTGTGTGAGGACATCCTGTCAACTTTTTTGTGTGTCAAACTGAGATTAGACAGACGGAAAGAAGCAATTAGAGACCCTGAAACAACCTGGGTTGAGTTTTCCGGGTGTGCTTTTACAGTTGACTCGCGTGGACATTTGTGAAAGGGATAATTAAAGTGCAACAATCAGTGATGAGTGTTAAAGGACACCTTCCCTCTCTTTAGGAGCAGGCAAACCACCACTGTTTGTCCAAGAATTTCAGACCAAGTTCTCTCTGCCGGACATAATGGGCTGACTTCGGTAGGGGGTTACATAGGGTCAGAGCCCCCTGTGTAGAGCGTTCATCTAGCTGGGGCTGGAGGCATGCCTATAGTGTATATTTTGATTTAAAGTATAGAAGACTATCTAGGATAAACATCTCCACTAGTTTTTTGACTGAGCTAGAGCCATGAACTTCCTAGGCCCTTAAAACTGGAAAATTACAAGCAATTAAGCTGGGAGTGTATCTTAGGCTCAGTAGTCACCGGTAACCATGGATTGTTTAATAATAGAATTTCAGGCGAGCACAGGAGCCATAGCATTAGAATATATGCTGCCATGCCCATACCGTGCAGGCCACTATATCCACCCACTGGGTTGGCCACGTTGCTAGGCTCATCAAACTGTTACTAGTGGGCAAAGTGCAGGGGTGTCTCTTTCCTCTTCAATGTGTGGTAGCTCAGACAGTGGGTGATACCAGTATCGGGTAAACTGTGATTGTGCCACACAATAATAAAGCTCAATGTAAGGAACCGCCTAACCTTTGACAATGTATGAGAGTATCAAGGCCTCCCAAGTAACTTGTAGTTGGAGAAGGTGTTAAACCTCAATTTCATGAGGCAATGTATCTTAGAGACCAGCATGGGAGCAACCTGTGCTCCCAGTCTGTCCTGTCTCAATTTGAGGAGAGACACATCTTCAATGCATCTGCCCTGTTATTTGAGAATATCACTCATTGGTCCTGATACATTGACGATGTGTTTTTCATATGAACAGCTACTAGAGAAACTCTGGCAGAATTCATAGAATGGATAAATTTTGGAGATTATCACAAATGGAGAGGAGCTCGCACAGCAAAGTTAATCAAAAGTGAAGGGTTTTGAAGATTTGTGGTGTGCTACTGGGGGAACACTGTCTGGCCAGGCAGTGGAAAGTGATAAACGAAATGCAGCTCCCCCGCCTAGGGAGAGAACGCCTCCGAGCACAACCCAGGTGGACCAAAGATCTTATTCCATAATCATATGGTAATCATCAAATGGTAATCAAATTGAAGTTATCCAACTTTCAAAGTTTATTTAAACAAGAAATGTCTTAATTTGTCGACATGTAAAGATGATGTTGTTCCACATCAGGTTCAAATGATGATACATATTATAACACACATCCCGATGCATTTCGGGCGGAGCCCTTCGTCAGGGGATTACTCTACAAGAAAAGCAACAAAATCAAGCTATAATGTACTATCACGTCCAAGGTACAAAGATTCATAATGTTACAGTATCCGTCACTAAACCAAAAAATAAACATGCAACACAGCGTGAACAAATAATAATTCCGTCCTCAGTGCAAAAGTAGTGCCTTAAAACAAGAGAAATCCACAAAAGTCAACATGCGTCGTGCACAATGAATATATATGTAAGAAGCGACAAAAACCCGAAAATACCAGAAAAGTGAAAAGAGTATACGATGATTCACCCGTGTGTTCTAAATCTAAGCCAAAGCGGTAAACGCTGTAAAGCCTTCGTGTGCTAAAACCCGGTTAAAGATTAACTCATGCGGTGAAAGAGCGGTGAAACCAGTAGTTGAGTCCCAAGAAGGGTACTTACGTTTATGTGCTTAAGTGTGGACCCCGCGGAGTTCCACAGGAAAGGATCAACCGCGGGGACGGAAGGAAGCCGTCATAAAAGGCAAAGCCAGGTGTATCAACATAAAAAACGGACTAAGTCACCGAAGGTGGAGAGGTGTACATGTTTTCAAGCGCCATGTTTAAACGATAAAAAGTCAGAAAGCAAATAAAGAAAGCGAGCGAACGCGCCAATTAGTATAAACAGTAAAGCATGAAGGGGTAAAAAACAAAGAGAAAAAAACGGAGAGGAATAAAAGAAATTAAAAAGTGGGAAAGTAAAAGGCATAGAGATATATGATAAGAAACAGTATTAATAGAACAAGCATGATGCATTATAAATAACAAAGAAATTCAATACGGTCATTGAGCCCATGGGGGACCATCGTGGACAGAGATCGGATCCAAAAGTTTTCTCGTTTTAATAAGTTGTTCTTATTGTTCAACGTGATTTCAACTTGTTCCAGTATCTGAAATTTAAGTTGTGCAACAGTATGTCTATTCTCCAAAAAATGGGTAGCAACAGTAGATTTAAGATTCTGAGTCCGAATGTTGCTCTTGTGTTCTAAGATCCTCACACGGATCTTCCTCTCGGTGTGGCCAACATAACACTTGCCGCAGGGACATTTAAGAACATATATGACATTCATGCGGTTGCATGTGGCGTTCACCTTGAGTTTAATGGGATTACCTTTCATCGGGTGGTTAATGGTGTTACCACGGATACAGTTATTGCAATTACTGCAATTGAAGCAGGGTCTAAGGCCCGTGTAGACAGTGTTCTTTTTGATTCCACTGGGTTGGCTGAGAATTTCCTTAAGGTTCCTGCCTCTGGAAAATGCAAACATGGGCGGTTGGTCAAATAATCCCTTAAAATCAGGTTCAAGGGACAATATATTCCAATGTTTGCGAATGATTTGTTGGAAAAGGTGCGAAGTCTTAGAATATTTCGATACAACGACCATCCGATCTGTCGGAGTTTTTACTTTGGGTTGCAGGAGAATAGATCTCGTACACTTCTCGCTCCTTTCGGCTGCCAAATCCAGTATAGGGGTAGGATATCCGCGTGCTCTGAGTCTTTCCAGGGCAATCTTAATCTGTTTTTTGCATTCTTCGTCTTTCAACACAATTCTTTTTATCCTGAGAATTTGTGCATACGGTAAATTGTTCTTCAATCCAACACGGTGGAAACTTTGATAATGTAAAGTGGAATTTCTGTCCGTGGGCTTACGGAAAATGGTGGTAGACCATTCTCCCAATTCTCTCATTATTTTAACGTCCAAGTAATGGACGCATTGCTCACTATACTCCCATGTAAATTGTATCCGCTGGTTAAAAGTATTCCAAGTGGTCAGAAAGGTCATGAGAGTTTCGGTGGTACCTTCCCAAAGTAGAAAAATGTCATCAATATAACGCAGGTATAACCTGACGTGTTCCTGCCAACTGCTGTGGCTTAAAATGTGTTGAGACTCAAAGATCCTCATGTAGATGTTTGCGTAGCAAGGAGCAGCCGAATTTCCCATGTCTGTGCCATTTAGTTGTAAAAACCATTTGTCAAAGATCGTAAAATAACTGTGGTATAAAGTAAACATGGTGAGTTGCATCAAAAAGACTTTCAAATCTTGATCCAGATCCGATTGCGCCAATACATGCTCAATGGCTTTAATGCCTCCATCATGGGGGATGGAGGTGTACAAGGAACAAACGTCCACAGTGCACATGATCAATTGGGTATTTCTCAGTTCATTCATGATGGGATCAATTTTTAATAGAAAGTCTGTGGTGTCCTTTACATGTGATACTGTGGTAAGTACAATTGGTTGCAAATATTTATCCAGAAATTTGCCAACATTTTGATGGATACTGCCAATCGTCGACACGATGGGACGAAATGGCGGGTTGGTCGGATGTTTGTGTATTTTTGGTAGCATGTACAGAGTAGGAGGTCTCGGGTTAATGGGTGTCAAATATCTTCTTGTTCTGTCAGTGATAGTGCCGCTTTCAAATGCATGGGTGATAATCTTAATGAGATTGTCAGTGTATTCCCTGGTCGGATCTCCAGGTAGGATGTCATACTGGATTTGGCAGCCGAAAGGAGCGAGAAGTGTACGAGATCTATTCTCCTGCAACCCAAAGTAAAAACTCTGACAGATCGGATGGTCGTTGTATCGAAATATTCTAAGACTTCGCACCTTTTCCAACAAATCATTCGCAAACATTGGAATATATTGTCCCTTGAACCTGATTTTAAGGGATTATTTGACCAACCGCCCATGTTTGCATTTTCCAGAGGCAGGAACCTTAAGGAAATTCTCAGCCAACCCAGTGGAATCAAAAAGAACACTGTCTACACGGGCCTTAGACCCTGCTTCAATTGCAGTAATTGCAATAACTGTATCCGTGGTAACACCATTAACCACCCGATGAAAGGTAATCCCATTAAACTCAAGGTGAACGCCACATGCAACAGCATGAATGTCATATATGTTCTTAAATGTCCCTGCGGCAAGTGTTATGTTGGCCACACCGAGAGGAAGATCCGTGTGAGGATCTTAGAACACAAGAGCAACATTCGGACTCAGAATCTTAAATCTACTGTTGCTACCCATTTTTTGGAGAATAGACATACTGTTGCACAACTTAAATTTCAGATACTGGAACAAGTTGAAATCACGTTGAACAATAAGAACAACTTATTAAAACGAGAAAACTTTTGGATCCGATCTCTGTCCACGATGGTCCCCCATGGGCTCAATGACCGTATTGAATTTCTTTGTTATTTATAATGCATCATGCTTGTTCTATTAATACTGTTTCTTATCATATATCTCTATGCCTTTTACTTTCCCACTTTTTAATTTCTTTTATTCCTCTCCGTTTTTTTCTCTTTGTTTTTTACCCCTTCATGCTTTACTGTTTATACTAATTGGCACGTTTGCTCGCTTTCTTTATTTGCTTTCTGACTTTTTATCGTTTAAACATGGCGCTTGAAAACATGTACACCTCTCCACCTTCGGTGACTTAGTCCGTTTTTTATGTTGATACACCTGGCTTTGCCTTTTATGATGGCTTCCTTCCGTCCCCGCGGTTGATCCTTTCCTGTGGAACTCCGCGGGGTCCACACTTAAGCACATAAACGTAAGTACCCTTCTTGGGACTCAACTACTGGTTTCACCGCTCTTTCACCGCATGAGTTAATCTTTAACCGGGTTTTAGCACACGAAGGCTTTACAGCGTTTACCGCTTTGGCTTAGATTTAGAACACACGGGTGAATCATCGTATACTCTTTTCACTTTTCTGGTATTTTCGGGTTTTTGTCGCTTCTTACATATATATTCATTGTGCACGACGCATGTTGTCTTTTGTGGATTTCTCTTGTTTTAAGGCACTACTTTTGCACTGAGGACGGAATTATTATTTGTTCACGCTGTGTTGCATGTTTATTTTTTGGTTTAGTGACGGATACTGTAACATTATGAATCTTTGTACCTTGGACGTGATAGTACATTATAGCTTGATTTTGTTGCTTTTCTTGTAGAGTAATCCCCTGACGGAGGGCTCCGCCCGAAATGCATCGGGATGTGTGTTATAATATGTATCATCATTTGAACCTGATGTGGAACAACATCATCTTTACATGTCGACAAATTAAGACATTTCTTGTTTAAATAAACTTTGAAAGTTGGATAACTTCAATTTGATTACCATTTGATGATTACCATATGATTATGGAATAAGATCTTTGGTCCACCTAAATCTTGGAGATGTCAATCTTAAATTTACCTCCACTGCCAATAAACACGATTGTGAATTTCTGGATATTAAAATTAAGAATGTGGATGGGTTACTGAATGTAGAACTATTCACTAAGCCCACCGACTGGAACACTATGCTTCACTATAACAGCAATCACCCCGCCTGTCAAAAGGATAATATTCCATTTGGGCAATTTTTGCGGTTAAAAAGCAACTGTACAAATATCAAAGGTTATGATAAACATGCTGACAAATTGACCAAAAAAATTCTGAATAGGGGTTACCCCAAGAAGTTAGTGAGGCGTGCATATAAAAGAGCCAAATACTTCAATATGGATTCTTTCTTCGAAAGTAGCTCCAATAAACTGGTCTCAGGCAATTCGCCTTTAATCTTAGTCACTAATCATAGCAATATTAGTAATAAAATCAAAAATATTGTAAACAGCAATTGCCATCTGATTACCAACCAAATGAGAGAGGACCTGCCAAAACCTATGTTCGCATTCAGGCGCAACCGCACTATCAGGAACTGTTTGGTGCACACTTATAGAGACACTAATGATAATAAACAACCCTGCTTACCAAATGCTTCTTTGCCAACAGGCACTTTTACATGCAGTGGGTGCAACAACTGTAACAACGTTATGAAAGGACCCACTATGTCTCATAATGGTACCACCCACAAATTGAAAAACTTTATACATTGCCGTACTAAAAACTTGATATATTTCATCATGTGGCATTGCCATCTGGGGTATGTGGGTGAAACATTGAGAGAAATAAGGATCAGAATTAACGAGCACAAGCCAGCAATAAGAACAAATGAAAGAACTGCCCACTTAGTAGAACACTGGCTTAATAAACATCATAAAATTGAAGACCTTAGGTGGTGTGGAATAGAAATTATTCACATGAATATCCGGGGTGGGGAGCTAACACTGAAAAGAAAAAAACGGGAACAATTTTATATGTCCCGCTTTAATACTTTCAGAAAAGGATTAAACAGCAAGGAAGACTGGGAGAGGCTTATTTAATTAATATATTTACCCTTTCGGTCTGATGGGTTATTTTGCACCAGTAATTGTATTCATCTATACTAATATAATAAAGAGAGAACCCAAACCTTTGAGGCGGGTAATCTCAGGAACCACAGTACCAATCACAACACCCAATACAGCGTTGGAAAGGGCAGAAGGACATAGGCTATGCAGACGTCCACCATATACATTTAAAAGGTAAAAGAACCGTGCCAGCAAAGTAGTCCCTTGTGGGCGTGTCTGCGTTGTGCTGTGGGCGTGTGCTGGGGGCTTGACAAACGCTGGGGGCGTGTAGTACGTTCCGCCCTTCATGCCATGTCTCATATTGTGTGCTAATCCCACCCTGCTCCCCTTAAATCCCCCTGCACCTCATAATCATAACCCACCCTTACTCCTTAAAATACCCCAACACCCTTAAACACTAACCCATCTTAACCCTATAAATATACCCTGTACCCCAAAACCCAAACCTATCCCTAAACCCTAAAAATATGCCTGTACTCCAAAACCCAAACCTAGCCCTGAACCCTATAAATACCCCTGTACCTCAAACCCCAAACCTACCCCTGAACCCTTAAAATACCCATGTACCCCAAAACCCAAACCTACCTCTGAACCCTAAAAATACCGCTGTACCCCAAAACCCAAACCTAGCCCTGAACCCTATAAATACCCCTGTACCTCAAAACCCAAACCTACCCCTGAACCATAAAAAACCATTGTACCCCAAAACCGAAACCTACCCCTGAACCCTAAAATACCCCTGTACCCCAAAACCCAAACCTAGCCCTGAACCCTAAAAATACCCCTGTACCCCAAAACCCAAACCTAGCCCTGAACCCTAAAAATACCCCTTTACCCCAAAACCCAAACCTAGCCCTGAACCCTTAAAATACCCCTATACCCCAAAACCCAAACCTTGCCCTGAACCCTAAAAATACCCCTGTACCCCAAAACCCATACCTATCCCTAAACCCTAAAACTACCCCTGTACCCCATAACCCAAAACTATATCTGAACCCTTAAAATACCCAAACAGCCCAAAACATATACCTCAGTACCCCAAAACATATACCCCTATACCCATACTTACCTTATCCAAACATTAAAAAAAAACATGCTTTTACCATTCATACATTTACAACGAATTTCGTTGTAAATGTATGTGTGGTAAAAGAATATAAAATGTAATGCCATGGGTTATAATGGCATTGCGGAGTCATGGTACTTTTGTGATGAAAGTATGCGGAGTGATGGTATGCGGAAAGAAAGTTGCGGAATAATGGGTGTTTACCCTCCCCTGGTAAGTACATTGGTGGCACGGCGGCCCACATCGATTTTGGAAAAGGGGGGTGGTGATGGACAGAGTTTCTGAATGATGCAGAATACTCTTACCAAGTCAATAGATCATGGTTTTAATCCATCACCGTTTTTTAGCTCACTGCACCATCCCAGCTCAGAACCTGGCTATATGCAATTTAGTCTGTTCCTGTCCCAGTGCATGATGGGAACTAGCAAGCCAATTCTTATACTGGGAAGGAAACAAGCTTCCCGGGACCGGTTTTTGGCATCACAGCCTTCTTCGGCCCGGCTTGCTTGAATCCTGATGGTGCAATGAGCAAGGGACTCACGTCTGAGTATACCCTCCCACACATAGTGTGGATAAAACCGATTTTGGAAAAGGGGGGTGGTGATGGACAGAGTTTCTGAATGATGCAGAATACTCTTACCAAGTCAATAGATCATGGTTTTAATCCACCACCGTTTTTTAGCTCACTGCACCATCCCAGCTCAGAACCTGGCTATATGCAAATTAGTCTGTTCCTGTCCCAGTGCATGATGGGAACAGGGCAAACCAAACTACCAAGCCAATTCTTATACTGGGAAGGAAACAAGCTTCCGGGGACCGGTTTCTGGCATCACAGCCTTCATCGGCCCGGCTTGCTTGAATCCTGATGGTGCAATGAGCAAAGGACTCACGTCTGAGTATACCCTCCCACACATAGTGTGGATAAAACCGATTTTGGAAAAGGGGGGTGGTGATGGACAGAGTTTCTGAATGATGCAGAATACTCTTACCAAGTCAATAGATCATGGTTTTAATCCATCACCGTTTTTTAGCTCACTGCACCATCCCAGCTCAGAGCCTGGCTATATGCAAATTAGTCTGTTCCTGTCCCAGTGCATGATGGGAACAGGGCAAACCAAACTACCAAGCCAATTCTTATACTGGGAAGGAAACAAGCTTCCGGGGACCGGTTTCTGGCATCACAGCCTTCTTCGGCCCGGCTTGCTTGAATCCTGATGGTGCAATGAGCAAGGGACTCACGTCTGAGTATACCCTCCCACACATAGTGTGGATAAAACCGATTTTGGGAAAGGGGGGTGGTGATGGACAGAGTTTCTGAATGATGCAGAATACTCTTACCAAGTCAATAGATCATGGTTTTAATCCATCACCGTTTTTTAGCTCACTGCACCATCCCAGCTCAGAACCTGGCTATATGCAAATTAGTCTGTTCCTGTCCCAGTGCATGATGGGAACAGGGCAAACCAAACTACCAAGCCAATTCTTATACTGGGAAGGAAACAAGCTTCCGGGGACCGGTTTCTGGCATCACAGCCTTCTTCGGCCCGGCTTGCTTGAATCCTGATGGTGCAATGAGCAAGGGACTTACGTCTGAGTATACCCTCCCACACATAGTGTGGATAAAACCGATTTCGAAAAAGGGGGGTGGTGATGGACAGAGTTTGTCTCCTTCCCAGTATAAGAATTGGCTTGGTAGTTTGGTTTGCCCTGTTCCCATCATGCACTGGGACAGGAACAGACTAATTTGCATATAGCCAGGTTCTGAGCTGGGATGGTGCAATGAGCTAAAAAACAGGTGATGGATTAAAACCATGATCTCTTGACTTGGTAAGAGTATTCTGCATCATTCAGAAACTCTGTCCATCACCACCCCCTTTTTCCAAAATCGATTTTATCCACACTATGTGTGGGAGGGTATGCTCAGACGTGAGTCCCTTGCTCATTGCACCATCAGGATTCAAGCAAGCCGGGCCGACGAAGGCTGTGATGCCAGAAACCGGTCCCCGGAAGCTTGTCTCCTTCCCAGTATAAGAATTGGCTTGGTAGTTTGGTTTGCCCTGTTCCCATCATGCACTGGGACAGGAACAGACTAATTTGCATATAGCCAGGTTCTGAGCTGGGATGGTGCAATGAGCTAAAAAACAGGTGATGGATTAAAACCATGATCTCTTGACTTGGTAAGAGTATTCTGCATCATTCAGAAACTCTGTCCATCACCACCCCCTTTTTCCAAAATCGATTTTATCCACACTATGTGTGGGAGGGTATGCTCAGACGTGAGTCCCTTGCTCATTGCACCATCAGGATTCAAGCAAGCCGGGCCGACGAAGGCTGTGATGCCAGAAACCGGTCCCCGGAAGCTTGTTTCCTTCCCAGTATAAGAATTGGCTTGGTAGTTTGGTTTGCCCTGTTCCCATCATGCACTGGGACAGGAACAGACTAATTTGCATATAGCCAGGTTCTGAGCTGGGATGGTGCAATGAGCTAAAAAAACAGGTGATGGATTAAAACCATGATCTCTTGACTTGGTAAGAGTATTCTGCATCATTCAGAAACTCTGTCCATCACCACCCCCTTTTTCCAAAATCGATTTTATCCACACTATGTGTGGGATGGTATGCTCAGACGTGAGTCCCTTGCTCATTGCACCATCAGGATTCAAGCAAGCCGGGCCGACGAAGGCTGTGATGCCAGAAACCAGTCCCCGGAAGCTTGTCTCCTTCCCAGTATAAGAATTGGCTTGGTAGTTTGGTTTGCCCTGTTCCCATCATGCACTGGGACAGGAACAGACTAATTTGCATATAGCCAGGTTCTGAGCTGGGATGGTGCAATGAGCTAAAAAACAGGTGATGGATTAAAACCATGATCTCTTGACTTGGTAAGAGTATTCTGCATCATTCAGAAACTCTGTCCATCACCACCCCCTTTTTCCAAAATCGATTTTATCCACACTATGTGTGGGAGGGTATGCTCAGACGTGAGTCTCTTGCTCATTGCACCATCAGGATTCAAGCAAGCCGGGCCGACGAAGGCTGTGATGCCAGAAACCGGTCCCCGGAAGCTTGTCTCCTTCCCAGTATAAGAATTGGCTTGGTAGTTTGGTTTGCCCTGTTCCCATCATGCACTGGGACAGGAACAAACTAATTTGCATATAGCCAGGTTCTGAGCTGGGATGGTGCAATGAGCTAAAAAACAGGTGATGGATTAAAACCATGATCTCTTGACTTGGTAAGAGTATTCTGCATCATTCAGAAACTCTGTCCATCACCACTCCCTTTTTCCAAAATCAATTTTATCCACACTATGTGTGGGAGGGTATGCTCAGACGTGAGTCCCTTGCTCATTGCACCATCAGGATTCAAGCAAGCCGGGCCGACGAAGGCTGTGATGCCAGAAACCGGTCCCCGGAAGCTTGTCTCCTTCCCAGTATAAGAATTGGCTTGGTAGTTTGGTTTGCCCTGTTCCCATCATGCACTGGGACAGGAACAGACTAATTTGCATATAGCCAGGTTCTGAGCTGGGATGGTGCAATGAGCTAAAAAACAGGTGATGGATTAAAACCATGATCTCTTGACTTGGTAAGAGTATTCTGCATCATTCAGAAACTCTGTCCATCACCAGCCCCTTTTTCCAAAATCGATTTTATCCACACTATGTGTGGGAGGGTATGCTCAGACGTGAGTCCCTTGCTCATTGCACCATCAGGATTCAAGCAAGCCGGGCCGACGAAGGCTGTGATGCCAGAAACCGGTCCCCGGAAGCTTGTCTCCTTCCCAGTATAAGAATTGGCTTGGTAGTTTGGTTTGCCCTGTTCCCATCATGCACTGGGACAGGAACAGACTAATTTGCATATATCCAGGTTCTGAGCTGGGATGGTGCAATGAGCTAAAAAACAGGTGATGGATTAAAACCATGATCTCTTGACTTGGTAAGAGTATTCTGCATCATTCAGAAACTCTGTCCATCACCACCCCCTTTTTCCAAAATCGATTTTATCCACACTATGTGTGGGAGGGTATGCTCAGACGTGAGTCCCTTGCTCATTGCACCATCAGGATTCAAGCAAGCCGGGCCGACGAAGGCTGTGATGCCAGAAACCGGTCCCCGGAAGCTTGTCTCCTTCCCAGTATAAGAATTGGCTTGGTAGTTTGGTTTGCCCTGTTCCCATCATGCACTGGGACAGGAACAGACTAATTTGCATATAGCCAGGTTCTGAGCTGGGATGGTGCAATGAGCTAAAAAACAGGTGATGGATTAAAACCATGATCTCTTGACTTGGTAAGAGTATTCTGCATCATTCAGAAACTCTGTCCATCACCACCCCCTTTTTCCAAAATCGATTTTATCCACACTATGTGTGGGAGGGTATGCTCAGACGTGAGTCCCTTGCTCATTGCACCATCAGGATTCAAGCAAGCCGGGCCGACGAAGGCTGCGATGCCAGAAACCGGTCCCCGGAAGCTTGTCTCCTTCCCAGTATAAGAATTGGCTTGGTAGTTTGGTTTGCCCTGTTCCCATCATGCACTGGGACAGGAACAGACTAATTTGCATATAGCCAGGTTCTGAGCTGGGATGGTGCAATGAGCTAAAAAACAGGTGATGGATTAAAACCATGATCTCTTGACTTGGTAAGAGTATTCTGCATCATTCAGAAACTCTGTCCATCACCACCCCCTTTTCCCAAAAACGGCGGCCCACATCTCCAGCAACATACTCATATTTTTTCACCACCCATTTGAAAAATGCACAGGTCTCTCTCATTGATGGCCAGCACCAACATACACTTTTAGACACACCTCCCTCCACAAGTTCTAGAATTGCGAACTTTAGAGCTGGGGAGCTACGTTCGAATCTTGGCATCAGCTCAACATCCTGTGATTCCAGGCAAATTGCTTTGTCTCCCTGTGCCTACCACAAATGAATGTGTTCTTCTGTAATGTAAATTGTGCTCATGCCATGTTGTCGAGTTCGCGCTATATAATATTGCAAGGAAAAATAAAGTAGGGAAACTCAAGTTCACACACTACTGAACGTGCACTCTTAAGTGCATCAGCAGTGCACTGTGAATCAGAGCGTTTCACAAGCCTGTCACAGATAAGAAATGCTATCAAAACGAAATCCTACAAAACATTATACTACTGGCCGGCAGCAATTCATACCGGGACAACGTCGGGACGGGCTGCTATTATAATTGTAAATTGTATTTTAATATGAAATATTTGTAACTTTGTTTGTGCATTTTAACAGAATACATTTCAACTGTCTCATTTAGTTTGTCATTAGTTTCCCATGTGGCACTGACTCTTGTTCTTGAGGATTGTATGATTGTATGTATTTTGATTCTAATTTAAGTCACAGCACTGTGTGAAGCCCATGACCCTAATTAGTTGAGATACTGATTAGGGACCCTTGTTTTTTGTTTTTTGTGTATCCTTGAGATAAGGCACCCCAAAATATATTAAGTAAATTCAGCAAGGACATATTCAAAAATTGAGTTCTAGAGTGGAATAGGAATTGTAAGGATTTATTACAAAAATTCAAGGGTAGGGGTACAGAGATTATAAATACAAAATGCATAAAGTGATTGTCATGAAGACTCTCATTAAATAGGCCAATACAGTATAATGAGAAATTCCGAATAATTCTAAGTCCTGATTGAGCAGAAAAATCAATAGAGAAATGGGATCACCCCAAATATCAAAAAGTCTCCAGGACAGTTCTGATTCACCCCCAAGATCAGGGCTTTAAATTCAGTTCTCTTTCATATCAAAACCATGAGTTATGCAGAGTCATCATGGTGTGAGCAAACGAATTACATTCTCAGCGAATCAGAGCACGTCATATTGCCTTAGCATCTAAGCACTATCCCACTACATGAATATTGATTCTTCTTGCGTCATGCTAGTGTCATCTGGAGATGGCAGACAAACTAGTGACATGAACAGCAAACTATTGTGAACAAATGAAGCACAGTGAGCTAACAGGCGTTTCTTGGGTATGTGATGGAAAGTTTTCCCCGAGAACAGCAAGAACAACCCAGGGGTGTGGTTTTCCCAGTAACAATGAGGGGGTACTTTCAGATTTACCAACAATCACTCTGGTTAAAATACATTATATTAGATGCAGGGCATGATGAGGGCTTAAGGAGCAGTGGAAAGGGAAAGGAAGTGAATTGTTAGGGGTACTTAAAACACAATAATTTTGTATAATAAACCATTTTAAGACCTTTAAAACGAAGATGAGAGTGCATGTGTGTTTTGTGTGTGTCTGTAAAAATCCCAAGTACAATCTGACAAACAGCTCTCAATACCCAACTTAAAGCACCTGTACCCAACAGTTTACAAGACAATGTATTTATTGGGGGTGTAGCATCCCAAACATTCCCCGAAGCTACTCCCCTGACAACGTCAATGAAAATAAACCAACATGACTACTTAACTGTGTGCTGCAGAAATAATGAACAGTATACATTCAGGAGGAGACAACCATTTTAAACGAGATGGCGCCTAGGGCTAAATTAAGGCCTGGTTAACAATAGCATGGCAAACATACTTCTATATGTCATAGGAAATACATTTTAAGTGCATTAGCATCATGTCAGAGTACACATGCAAATTCAAGAGTAAATCCAGATTATACACGCTGTGTATAATGCACAAAATATGAAATGCACAAAAACATTCACAGTAAATCTGATCATGTTTCACCAATCCTGGCTTGTAAGAGAGAAGGAGTTTCACTAATATTCCCTCAAGATCTTTGTGTAAAAAGTTATCATCAATAAAGGATGATATAAGGAACACTGAGTTGGCAGGAACCTGACTTTGGCAGTCTGATTTTGAGTTCCTCCCTCATGGTAGGGAGGAGAGTTCTAGTGCTTAATTTGAGCCAGTGGTTTCAGGCGAGGCTCACCAGCACTCATTTTGGGAACCAGCACTTATTTTTCCTCAATAGACTTTGATTCAGAGCAAGAGAGAGAAAAATGCAAGAGAGGAAAGGAGGATGGACAGAGAGTTGGACAATAGTGACAAAGGGAGAAAGCAGGGGTTAAGAAGCACCTGCAAGAGGGGGATAAAGAGCCAGAAAATTTGTGGAGTCAAGTTTAATATTTTGCATCCCGGTGTTCAATAATGCCAAACGCAGGCTTCTCAGCATAATTTTGGACCACTGCACTTATTCTTTTACAAATTAAACACAGGTGGTACATTTCAGATCAATGTATTCTCCATAAATGTCAGGCATCAGGTCACCACCACATGGAGCTTGAGCTCTGGCCAAGTTGTAGATTGCTTCTCTAATACTGTTATTGTTATTGTTAATTTTGATTTGTAGAACGCTTAATACCAGCAGGTCTCTAGGCACTTCAAGAAGATCAGCGTCAGTTCTAGAGAGAGTAGTATCAGAGAGCAGGGTTAGGCCCAGGCTTCTGTGAATAGAAGGGTCTTCAGTGTTTTCCTGAATGGGAGAAGGCGACATTCAGCATGAAGCTGGCCAGGCAGCCTGTTCCAGATTGTAGGTATGAGGATCGAGAAAGCTCGGCCTCCTTCAGTGGAATAATTGTATCGCGGACATTTTAGGAGGCACTCATTAGAGGATTTTAGCGAGAGGCCTGGGGCGTATTTCTCTAGGCGTTCCTGGATGTAGCTAGGTGCCTGACCGTAAAGGGCTTTGTGTGTGATGCAGAGGCCTTTGAATTTGGCCCTCTGCTTTATGGGCAGCCAGTGAAGTTGTTGCAGTAGGGGTGATGCACACATGCTCCTTGGTAGCTTAAAGATTAGCCTGGCGGCATCGTTCATCACTACCTGGAGTTTGCCCACCAGTGAGTATGGCAATCCGATGTAAAGCGAGTTACCATAGTCCAGGCGGCCCAGGATCAGGGTGGCTACATCTGTCCTCATGGTTGAGAAGGAGAGGATAGGGGAGAGTCTCCTCAATAGCCTGCGTAGGCCCACACAAGTTCCAAACACGGTGGAGACTTGATTGGCCAATGAAAGTTTGGCATCTATTTTTATTCCTAAACTTTTTACCACCGAGGCTCGGGCTGGAGCATCACCCAGCTCGTGAGGCCAGTAGAGGGAGTTCCAAGGGTTGCTATCATTGATCACGGCCAGGACCTCCGTTTTGTCCAGGTTAATCTTAAGTGAATTGGCCGTCATCCAGTTAACCGCAAATCGCAGTACGTCTTTAGCCCGGTAGTGGGCCTGATTTGCGTGTCGTCCACATAGTTGAATACCTGGCAGTCCATCAAAAGGAGGGCCTTTATCAGAGGTCTAAGGTATATGTTAAACAAGAGGGGGGAGAGGGCCAACCCTTGTGGGACTCCACAAGAAATAGGACCCTCTGAGAGACCCAATCGCCCATCTGAATTCTTTGGGTGCGGTTGGTCAGGAACGAAGTAATCCAGTGGAGGATTGGCCCACCAATCCCAATGTTATATAATCTTTCCAGGAGCTGGGCGTGGTTGACCGTGTCGAACGCTGTCAACAGGTCCAGGAGGACAAGGACACATGGCTTCTTGTTGTCAGCTGTGATCCTGATATCGTTGAGTACTGACAACATCACTAATTCCGTGCTGTGATGTGCTCGGAAGCCAGCCTGCCTATCTCCTAGGAGGTGGTGATCCTCCATGAACCTGGCTAGAGTTTGCTGGACATTTTGTTCTATGATTTTGGCCCGAAATTGGAGTTGGGATATGGGTCTGTAATTTTTCATATTAGAAATGTCCACACCTGTCTTTTTGAGTAGAGGTTTTACTCTGGCTTCTTTAAAGTATCTGGGGACCTTCCCAGTTTCCAGAGAGAGGTTTAAAAAGGCGAGGATATCTCCCTCAATCTCAGGAAGCGCAAGTTTAAAGATCCTCGGAGGACAGGGATCTGCGGGTGAGCCAGATTTCATTTTTGTTGCAATGCGTCGTAGGGTCTCGATGTGAAGGGATTGGAAGGAAGAGATCAGCTCTACCCTCTTTCTCTGGGTTCCAGCCTCCTCATTGAGGGATTGCTTAAAGGGGGCTTTGTCGATCTCAATCGGGATGTCTTGTATTTTATCGAAGAAGTAAGATAGGAATTGATTGCACTGTTTCTGTACTGCCCACAGTGAAAGGTTGGGACAGTAGGTCCCTTTTATGCTGTTCAAGCCAGTCAATTTTGGCTCATTCTAGATGCTGTATTATATCAGTTGCATATAATTTCTCATAGTATTCTTTGCAAAGTGACCCCTTATTGGTAGGTCTCATTTTGTTTGGTACTCACCTGCTGATAAATGGCAATATGGAACTCTCACACTCAAGCACTACTATCCAGTAACCAGTGTAGATGCTACGAATGCTAAAACATTTTTAAATTGACTTAAGAGCAACTGATTCACACATTTACTGTTCCTATAAGGCCATAGTGTATGGTACAGAAATACACATACAGTATGGGAAGTTCAATGCCACTTGTGGACTGAAACACCTATAGTGCCTTCCACTACAGAGCAAGTGAAAACATGACTTCAGGCTCCATTTGTAGCCTGATGGCAACAGCTTGAACATTGCTGCCCAGACCTGTCAAAATCACCCTTCTAGCTGTAGGAAAACATGATTCTAAATATTAAATGCGCAACCTCAGGCACATCTTGCTGCTGACAAGGCAGGGGGCTTAATATTTAGGAGTGGGACATGAAAACTAATCTAATGGTGAAATTATTAATATATTAGAAATATAACTATAAGAAAGTTACCTTTACCCTGCCTGAGGCTGCTGGAGGCTAATTTGCCTAAGCTCTCCAACAACTACCCAGCCTATACTTACCCTGAATTGAGTGTGAAATAGGTGTGAAAACTGCACTCAGAGCAGACACACTGGCCTGGGATTAGGCAGGTGTATTCACCCTGGCAGGAAGACCAGTTCGGGTGGCACGGGAACTTAATAGAGTTCAAAGGGGCATGCCTGTCACACGTAAAGGCCAAGTGACATCTGGGAAGGCTCTAGCCTTTGTTCCCATAGTCAGGCTGTAACCAAACCCAGTGGGAAGAAAGCTGCTGCCAGAATATTTGTTTAGTGACCGCAGAGAAAGGAAACTGCTCATTACCCTGGCCACACCTCTTCGTGGCCACACAGGCTCTGCACATGGCTAGAATGGTTTCACTATTTTTAATTTTGAGAGTGAGGGTCACTGTGGGATTGTTTGCAGTAGGGTAAAAAGAACTATTCAAAACATATGTGGGGTTCCCCCAGGAACTTTCACTCAATTGGTTAGGGAATGTCCATGAGTTATCCCCACCCAGAAGCGGGTGCCAGGCATAAATGTAATGCCCCAAGGCACCTCATCAGATCACTTTCTGGACCTGCTCTTTGAGCCCTGAGAGGAGCCTTGCAGGGCCGTACAGGCTCCCTCTTGTACCCAGAACAAAGAAGTAAACGCCAAATGTCAGTAGGCTGACCTCCTGTGTGGCTACAGGGACACAACAAGTTGCAAGAGACCTTTCCTGGGAGTATCCAGCAGACCAGTGGAAACTGGACCTGAACTGGACTTTGCATTGGCCCCGGCGCAACACCCTGAGAGTCTCTAAGTGCCCTTTCCTGAGATCTGGTGGGCCCTAGAAGTGTACTTCGGCAATAGTTTAGGCACCAGAAGAAAGTTTGGAAAAGGCCTTGAAAACGTTTCCTCTAGGACCTCATGGGGACCTGCCAGAATAAGTATATTCTCAGTTGAGGGTTGCAGCACCTTTGAAAAAATGACTAAGTTACATACTGTGTGCTGATTTAGAACATTTTCAGTAAGAAATCTCCAAAGCTCAAGTGGGATCAACCCGCTTCAAAAATCTGGCCTTCGATTCCATGGTGGTGGTTACAATCTCAGTGGGATGATGCATTTTCTAGGGGGAACATCCATTACAACGTAGGTTTTACACCGCAGCGCCATTACAACGAGGGTTTTACAATGCAAGTCGTTACCACGACTTGCGCTGGAGGGCGCTCTAGACTAAGGAATAGTAGATTTACTATTCCAATACCTTCCCTACTGTACGTAGGCTGGTGTTGGAATAGTAAATCTTACGATTCCTAAGTCCAGCACCCTACAGCGCAAGTTGTGGTAACGACTTGCGTGGTAAAACCCTCGTTGTAATGGTACTGCAGTGTAAAACCCTCGTTGTACTGTCATACATCCAATTTCTAGAGTTTTCTAGACAACATAATTTGATATTCTTCCCCCTGGCACCAAGGACTGAGTTAATGTGCCAACCCAAACCAGATCATCAGTTGCATGTCAGCCAGTACACAACCCACTGAGCAATATTTGTATAAGATGTGCTTCTGGTAGCGATCAGTCCTATAAAATGAGACAGGTACCGTCAGCTGACACCCAAATTATCTTTCATAAATGAATCACACATTCAAAACCTCTAGAAAACACAATGTGCAATTTAAAATATTTATTTGAAAAGCCCAGTTTAGTGCATATGATATGAACTGAAACCATAAACAATACAGCAGTAAGGTAATGATCCAATACAGTGAACAGCAAGAAATATGCTAACATCGTTATTATATTTCTAGCATTAACAACCCTGCATGCTCCCTCTAGACACTATATATAGATACTCTAGATACTATATTCTAGAATATTTGGAAATAATTAGCCCATCTTGAGATTCAAAGGGAGTGCACACTCAACACCGGATTCATAACAAAACAACATGTTGCCCTATCTGAATAGCACTCCTGCTATTTTAGTCACAATGCAGATGTGTGAGTAAAAGAAAAAAGACAGCCACCCGGGCAGTCAGTGAGTGAAGTCCACTTGCTACCGCCATATAGCAACTTTGAATTAAAATAGGCGCTGAAGACAAGCGCTTCCAGTTTCAATAACAATGGTGGAGCAAAGATCTCCTATCTAACATCCAGTTCTCTGAGCTCCTTTTAATAACTCTAACAGTTTCAAATTGCTAAACAATGTTATTCCATAGAGACAATAGATGATACACAAGTACTAACCTTCTAGAAGCTCTTCTTTGCTTATAATGGATGATAGTTATATGCTTCCAAACTAATGAATGTATTCACATAAGCTTGATTATCATATTCATACAGGTAATCTGAAGGACCAAACTACATGTTAAGAAATGTGCATTTCAAGAAATTACAGTTGTGTATTTCTCGATTATTTGACTAACACACATTTCATATCAAAATAACAGGTCCTTGAAGAAAAGAAAAACATAAAATACAGAGTGCTTACAGTCAGCCCATTCAGGGATTCTTTTTCTTCTAAAAAAGTATATGTATGTATGTATGTAATGGCATACTTGTATAGCGCAATGGCTGTCACCCAACGGGTATCCTGGCTCTTCAGACTTTTGTAATCCATACACGATGTTTCCAGCTACTGCCCAGCTTACATTGTTCTAGGAAAGAGGTGTGTTTTTAGAGCTTTCTTGAAAGAAATGAGATCACCCATACTTCTCAAGCACAGCGGTAGAGAGTTCCACAGTCTCGCTGCGGTGAACCTGAAAGACCGACCTCCCATCCGGGTCCTCAGAATCTTGGGAACTACTACCAAGCAAGCTGAGGCCAAGCGGAGAGATCTGGACGGGGTGTACCAGGAGAACAAGTCCTGCAGTGGAAACGGACCCTGTCCATGAAGGGCCCTAAATACCAAACAAAGGGCTTTGAAATCAATCCGCTGAAGGACTGGCAACCAGTGAAGATCCCTAAGTGCCATAGCAGATGAGTCAGAACGTCGGCGCTAGAGGGCCAGTTTGGCAGCAAGGTTCTGTACACGCTGCAGTTTTCCCACCAAAGTCGTAGGCGCCCCCAGAAGTAGTGCGTTACAGTAGTCAAGCCTACTTAAGATGATGCTCCGCACTACCTCTGGCCTGGCCTGCGCAGGGAGCAGGGGTAGAATCTTCCGCAGCGTACGAAGCAGTGCCATACAGGTGGCCACCGTTTTATTCACGGACACGTCCAGCTGCAAGTTGGAACCGAATATCACCCCCAGGTTCCGAACGGATTCAGCCGGTAAACTAGTGCCCTGAAAAGAAGGAGGCCAAAAATCCTGTGGAAGAGGCCTAGGGGTGCGATCCATTGAGCAGTGCAACACCTCGGTTTTGGAGCTGTTAAATTGCAAGGAGTTGTGGCTCAACCATTCCGCCGTAGTAGTCATGCAACGGTGAAAGATCTCTTGTGACACAGCCTCCTTTCCCTCAAATGAGAAGATAAGTTGGGTGTCGTCAGCGTAATTGGTGACTGCTATGCCGAAAGATTTTATCAGCTTGATCAGGGGACGGAGGTAAAGATTAAATAAAATCGGGCTGAGGGCCGACCCCTGAGGCACGCCCTGCCCAACCCTTCTGATGTTAGATTTAAAGGGTGGGAGGGCCACCACCTGGTGCCTATTACCAAGGTAAGACACCAACCAGTCATGGGCCAAGCCAGACACCCCCACTTCCTCCAGTCTCCTGATCAAGATCGTGTGGCTGACCGTGTCCAACGCGGCCGACATGTCGAGCAGCACTAAAAAGGCTGCTCGACCTTGGTCGGCATGCGTCCGATGATCATCCAAAACAGTCACCTATGCTGACTCCGTCCTATGGGCTGGTCTAAAACCGAATTGAGCCACGTCCAAGCAAGCATTGGTCTCTAAGAAGCTGGAAAGATGTTTTGTGGCCAATTTCTCCAGAATTTTAATTGGAAATGGAAGTAATGAAATAGGCCTATAATTTGCTGGGCAGGTGGGATCCAAAGTTTCCTTCTTCAGGAGTGGAGAGACCACCGCCAGCTTCCAGCAATCCGGGACCCGTGCAGACCTGAGGGACTGACAACAGATGGAAAAAAGTGGGGGAAAAAGCTCTTCACGGAACAGTTTCCAAAATTTATGTGGAAGTGGATCAAACGGCGAGCCCGAAGAGACACCGTTAGCCAGTGCACAAAAATCCTCAAAGGACGGCAGGGGAAAACTGTTCAGCCGGACTAGCCTAGCATCTCTCTCCGTGATAGAAGTCGAAGTGAGATTAGGCAAAGACTGGGAGTCAGAGCCTGGCAGTGTAGCAAGATTGCTCAGGATGGTAGCAATCTTGTCCTCAAAGGCCTGTGCCAACGAGTCACATAAAGATTGAGAGGCAGGAATATCATTTGCAATGCAGGCAGGACGTGCCAAATCTTTGACGATCTTGAATAGGGCCTGAGACTTGTTCACGGCTAACAATAACGATTCCTCTAAGAATCTGGCCTTGGCACGTCTAATCTGGGCTTTATAGATTGCCAGTGCCTGTTTAAAAAGAGCTCTATCTGATTCAAGGTACTGCTTTCTCCAGGCACGCTTAGCCCGTTTGCACTGGAGTTTAAGCTGAAGAAGTTCTCCTGAGAACCACGGCATGGCGTGTTTGGTCCTAGCTCTAGTTTTTCGCAGCGAGGCCAATGAGTCCAATGAGGCCAAAATTCGCTGGCTGAGGGTCTCATAGCTCTCATCCACACTATCTCCCAAGGTGAAGCCATCCGGAAGCAGAGTAGGCAGAGTTGACTGTTTAAGGAGTTTAGACCATTGTCTACCCACCTTAGTGGCTCCTAAACTGCCTTTCTTCGCTGAGGCGGCAGAAAGTGAGAGGGAAAAATGGACGAGCGCATAATCCGTCCAACACTGGGGTAGGATATTCCGTATGGTCACTTGGCATACGTCTGCAAAGATCAAGTCTAAGACGTGACCCATTAAATGGGTCTGAGAGAGTACTAGCTGCTGCAGCTGGATGTTGCAGCAGGCCTGGACCAAATCTTTAAAAGCTGAGTCAGTCGGTCCATCCGGCCACCGATTAAAATCCCCCAACACCATAAACCTTGTGTGGGAGTTAGATAGATCATGAATAAGATCAATAAGCTCAGACACAGCAAGCAGAGTGCAGGCCGGGGGTCTATAGCACAGCAGCCCAGTATGTAGAACACCTCCCTGACCATTTAGGGAGAAACCCAGCAGTTCACAACCTGGAATTGCCTTAATATCGAGATGGGAAAAATCTAGTGTCTCCCTGAAAATCAGCCCAACTCCTCCTCCTCTGGCCCCCACCCGGGGATTGTGTCTGATTTTGTAGCCAGAAGGGCAAGCTAAACCCAATTCCACCGTGCTATTCGCTCTAGTCCAAGTCTCTGTTAGAGTACGTCTAACTCATGAAACTCAATGAGTAGTGCAATTTCTTCAAAATGCTTGCTGAGAGATCTCACATTCAGCAAGCCACAGGACAAGGATTCTTGATGCCTACTGATGGTATAAGGCTGGCGACTGGGAGTAGTGCCGGAGTTCAGGCTTAAGAGTTCATCACGGGAATAAGTAAGAGCAGCTCGAGACGAAGAGGCAGCATTTCCGGCACCCGGCGCATCCCGTGCGCGAACGGGCTTACCTCTGGCGCACCTCCGGCGCGCTCCCGCAGCGCGCCATCGCTGCGCGCTAATTGACTATCCATCTTAAACGGCCGTACATGTGGGAGTCGTGCAAGGGAAACAACTAGTCCCCCAACAAAGATGGCGCCCGTAGATCGGCAGCCCAAGATTCCCTTTCCCAAGATGGCGGCCTGAAACGCCGCGAAGCGATGAGTATCGGTGCCTGACTGCCCTAAATCCTGCCAAGTGCAGGGTGAGCCCAACTATTATTGTGCAGGTAAGAGCTACTGCTACAATGTTGCCCCCAGACAGCCCAATACAAAACAGCAAGTGCAGGTATGCAGCGCGATCTTAATCTATTTAAAAGTCAAGCGCAGATATACGGCGCAATTAAATAATAAGTATAAGGGTTTAAAATCAATGAGCAACAAAGTGCGCGCTGCGGTAAGCAAGTCTACCTGTCAGCAACCGAATCCGAAGTTTAAATAAGCTCCTGCGAGCTCTTCCAGACGTGGGAGTCGTGCAAGGGAAACAACTAGACCCCCAACAAAGATGGCGCCCGTAGATCGGCAGCCCCAGATTCCCTCTCCCAAGATGGCGGCCTGAAACGCCGCGAAGCGATGAGTGTCGGTGCCTGACTGCCCTAAATCCTGCCAAGTGCAGGGTGAGCCCAACTATTATTGTGCAGGTAAGAGCTACTGCTACAATGTTGCCCCCAGACATCCCAATACAAAACAGCAAGCGCAGGTATGCAGCGTGATCTTAATCTATTTAAAAGTCAAGCGCAGATATACAGCGCAATTAAATAATAAGTATAAGGGTTTAAAATCAATGAGCAACAAAGTGCGCGCTGCGGTAAGCAAGTATTAATCTCTTCCTACATTAGGATTTAGAAAAAATTTCAAAGCTTTACTTCATAAAAGTAACAATTTCTCTTTCTGCGTTGGGACTTAGAAACATTATGGAACTTTTCGACTAACAGACTTTCACCAGTCCCAATCCACTTGTTGTATATAACCAGAGCTCTATCGTGGTCGGCTTCAAATCACACCTAGATCCCAGTCTACCACTTTGATGGATTATCATTGGCAATTTGTGCTTTATAGCACTATTGTAACCTACATTTTTGAGAAATACCTCATGTGCCCGGTATTAGCTGGTTGTCCTTTCAGTCTTATTTTTCTAATAATGTTTTTATCTTTATCTTGGTTTTGGAATTTTTTTGTGTTTTTTGTGACTTTTTTTACTGTGTATGCAGTGCCTAACTACTTAACACATTACCTTTCATTAAAGCCTGACTGCTTCATGTCACATTACCAGGGGTTGAGCCCAGGTTTATTTTATTTAATAATAATACACTTTTCTGCAGTATTGCATGAAGGCCATCAGTATGTCAGGATTCAAACACACACGGTCTCCGGCTGGTATTTCTATGGCAAGGATATTCTGGTTGCCTAGAGTGGCTGGAAGTTGCATATTTGCCGAGGTATTTGACCTCCTTGTCTGCCACTTTGAGGAATTTAGAGATCAAATCAAGTCACTTCCTGCGATTCCCCTTAATTTGTGCCTCATCTCCTGATCTCAGCTATCATTCGAAGTCTCTCTAGGGTGCCATGTAATGCTTGGAGCCTGCCTCACAAACTCTTTAGAAATGCTAACAGCCCTGATATAATCCTTGAAGACCTCTTAGACTGGGCCCAGACTGGGCACCAATTTGGTGTTCATATCAAAGTGTACTGTGGCAATGCTTGCATCTTGCAGAGCTTTCCTTGGTAAGAGCAGGTACTTCCCGCTGGCCTCAAGCAGGAAAACTATCATCAGCAATATCACTGGGAAATGGTCTGAGAGATTGTGAGGCAGAACCGTTAGCCACTTGACCCACATGTGTATACATCTACATGAAGTCAATCATGTCGAGGCAACGCATTGCGTAATATGATTTCTCTTGAGTATCCGTGTTCCTGTGCCTCCAGATGTCTGCCAGACCGTGGTGCATGATAAGCTTGGACAGGGTTTTTGTTCCAGCTGAGGCTAAATCTAAAAATATATCCAAATATGGTGTTTGTAAAGCGCAAACCACTCACTCCTGGGCCGTCTGGGAGATTAAGGGGGAGATTTACCAAATCTCCACGCAAAGCAGCGCGTCCTCTCGGGAGGCTGTGCTTTGTTGCGTGATAGGGAATGAGCAGAAGAGCACCATATTTTCAAAGATATGGTTCTCTCCTCCCCTTTCTCTTGCGCCAGCGCTTACATCTGCCGGGCGCCACGCACCACCATAGCGCTATGCTGTGTGTGAGTCTAGCATTTGTACAGTAAGGGTACCCTTCATGTACAAAGTACTATGCCTAGATTTGAGGGAATGCTTTTCCCACTTTGTATGCGTGCTGCACAGAAGGACGCATGCAAAGTCGGGAAAGGAAGGAGACATTAAAGCATTGCTCCTTTCTTGCGCCTAGTTTCAAAGGGAGCATTTTTCAAACGCTAAACCCTATCTACTGTATTTAGTAAATTGGGTTTAGCATGAGAAACTTGGGTGGTTGACTGGAAATGCCGATGCACCATCCTTGGCACGTCCCCATGGCGCAAAGTAATGCAAAGCAGCGCTGTGCACTGCTTCGCATTACTTTTCTGTTATTTCCAGTGCTAAAAATTGTAAGCGCTAGAAAGTAAATTAGGAAAAAAATATATTTTGCGCCGTTTTGCATCACTTTTGTGAAGCAAACACGGCGCAAAATCGTAGTAAATCTCCCCCATGGTGTGTTACTGCTGTCATTTCGTTAAGTGGATTCAAATTGCAGATTACCTGAGGAGACCACGTTCTCAAAGGAATACTAGTTGGGCACAGTGTTATTAAGTTAACAGTGTATTCTCATTGATTATTGCCCAGAGTCACATGGTGCTGAGCTGAGCTGCTGCCGGCGATCGGACCGTGAGGCCTGTGCCCTGGAGTCAGCCGGCCTTGCCACTGTGCCACACCTCTCCCTGGTGGCTGTGTAAGTTGTTTTAGATCTTTCAAGCAAAGAGTCAGTGACCATTTTGAAATCTCTCCCCAGAAGAGTGTTCGTGCATTTAGCCAGTTATAAACAGAGATGACCTTCTTAAAGAAAGTGGAATCTTCTGTGCTGGAACCATATTTCACTTTCGGAATGTGACGTGGTGAGGGCCTAGTCTGCCCTGCACAATTATATGCATTCTCTTTCATCTTTAATAGTAGTAATGTGCTATAGTATGAAGTATCAGCCTGTATCGCTATTCCCTTGACAGAGTGCTGCTGGAGAAGTACCTGTGTGGACCCCAACTTTCAGCAAATGATCTCTCTACACTCGGAGCCAAGTGCATCTCTTACAGTAGCACCACCTGTAGCCTGTATCTATTGAAACACCTCTAGAACCCCTGGCACACTATCTCTTCTGTGCATCTGATACAATTGTATCATTTAATTGCAGCCGCTTCCACGAATTGAACAAGGCAGCTTTCCCCAGATGGAGCAAATATCCTAATATAAAGCACCTACTATCTTTACCCCTTATTGCCCTTCAGACCGGACAGTTTGTGACTCAATGATCCCCTCAACACCCTACCATTATTGCATGATTTGTAAACTACACATGGATGCATATCTTTTACATCTAACCACTGTTAGAGGGAAAGGCCCTGAGATGTATCAACTGTATCAATACAAACAGTGCTTAGCTTAACCCATATCTCTTAGTGGGCAGATCATCTCTTCGCTTCTCACCATCTGGATCTGGAGTTTTACTTCTACTTTTGTCTTTCCCAAATGTCTCCTTTATGAATATCAACACTATTTTGGGGTCTTTGAATATTTGCGAATTCTCGCCATCAAGATCATCAATGTGGCTAGATATAACATAGCATATTACAAATATCTATCCCTCACGAGTTTTTTAGGTGGTAGAAAAGAACTCTGAGCTTTTTGTACCATGGCATCAAATCTTGGTATAATAGTTCCTCCTTTTCTCGAAGCACGATTTCACAATTGTAGTAATTCAGCAGTTTGGCAATTAAAGTTTGGGGGGCAGTGAGTGCCTCAGAACCAGCGCTCAAAGCACCTTCTCAACTATGAAGATGTATCAAGCACGGAGGAACAGCAGAAAAGTGAGAGAGCAACTTTTTGTTTCTTTTCTCTCTACAGGTCCAGCACTGAGGCCTCTCTCACATGCTCTTGTTTAGCATGCATGCTGACTGGCCTCAGTACCCTCTTCCATCAGAAGTAGTTGCACCAATGGTCTAGCCCGCTCACATTTCAGGGCCTTGCCAGGTACCCTCTAGGCATGCATCACAGGAGTTACCCAAGAGTAGCTGTACTGTCCATGCTTCAGAACGTTTTAGAAACCAGTGCCTCTTTCACTGTAATGGCGTTACATGGTGCATGTTGTGTGGAATGATAAAGCTAGTCTCTTTTTTAGGTGTAGTAAAAGCTTGCATCAGATTAGATGGTCCAGCATCCCATTTGGGCCCAGCCATGAATAATTTGGAGCCTGACAGTAGTCAAATGGGAATCAGTCAGTTACCCACTCAGTCTCCTCGCCATGAAGATGGTCCCTCATGACTGGCGAGCTCAATCTAAGCCAGCAGAGGCCGTGGGCATATGCCTTCTAGCAATGTTATGTTATGTTAGGTTGTCTTGTAAAGCGCATGGCTACCCCAGCAATGGGGCGTCCCAGCGCTGTAGACCACTGGGGAACCCGTCCTGGCTTTCCCTGTGAGATGATCCCTGCTGGGTCTCTCCAAAGTGAAACCAGGCATCCCCGGTGTATGTGGGGGGCCGTTGTGGAGATGAGGCAAGCTAATGCCCAGAGTTGCCGAGTGTGATCCCTGGTTAGAGTAGGCACCGAAGCGAGAATTATCAAGTCCACTGACCCTGGTCCACGACCCTGCTACGTCGGGAATTGTACCCTGGTCCTGGGCCGTCCTCTGCTTCCGGGTCTGCCGCCTCTAACCAGTGAGCCACACCACTCCAATGACAGGTCTCTACCAAAGACTTGCCCCCTAATGGTCATGGCAGTCGCGGGCAACAAGGGAGGCGTGTCAGCAGCACAGCAGACTCAGATGAGTGGTGCAGGTGAACCTTCAGACTCACTCTAGGGCCTCCAAGCGGTTCACCACTGACCACTCAGGCTCCACCTCCTCCCTAACCTCTGAGCCACTTTCACTGGCTCTGGGCAAGCATGCTGGCTCATGGAGCTTCCTCATAAGTCATAAAGGATATAAATGCTCGAGGCGCAGGCAATTTTTAATAAAAGGACCGATTTGTGGGTTATAGAGCTCTGCTCAGAGAATGCCATCTTGTGCTGCAGCAGGCCAAGCCTCCACCTACTGGACACATTCTTAACCTCCCCACAAACTACCAGACTTGTGCTACCAGCAGTACTTCCGCACCCATAAAAGCAGCAGGCAGGTACAATCATAGGCTCTCTCACACCCCTCAAAGGCTATGTTTCTAGATGAACAAAAACGTGTAATAATCCGGGCAGGTCTTTCTTCACTTAGTCAGTAGATGCAGCCCACAACGGAGACAAGTACTGGCAAAGCAAATAGGCCTGTCTTGTGTTTTCAGTTATTACTCAGACCTATTGGTATTGCCAATTTTTTTGTCACTTGCTAACTCAGAAAGACATCTTAGCAATCAAACCTTAAAGGTTCAGCACAGTCCCAGCTGGGAGAGTTCCACCCCCATTGCAGCCATCACATTCACTGCTTGCCAGATCATGATCCGCGCCCTACCTCCGAGAACCCAGCCTCGGTGCCGGTGTGCATCCTTAAAGGGTGGAGTTGAAGCAAGGTGGTGTGGTGCCAGCACGTGGCACGTCAGTTTCAGACTGGTTGGAGTCAAGGCATGTTAGAACACGCTGAATGTTTTAGTGATTAGCAGGCACGGGTTCTTTGCATCACATGTCCCTGGGTTACAGCTGAGTTGTGATGCAAACCGTTTTATCCATATTAATAATAGCATTCTTCTTAATAAGGATAATTTAGGGTGTCCATTTGGCATACAGGAAAAAAGGGCTGTGGAGCTTAAAGTTTTCCACTGCAATGTAGGCTTCTCAGTGGCGCAGCAACATTAACTTCTGCTCAAGAGGTGAAAGAATGCAGTTTAGATTTTGTTTTAGGTCTCAGTACTGCATTACTCAGGTGGGCCACTGTCCAATGAATAAGAGGGAAGTCTGGATGATCTGTTGAGAGAAATCACCCTTCTAAGAGCTCAAAGGGGAGTGCTGCCTATGTGTGTATTCAATCCTTGTGCTTCCAATTGGCAGATTCAAGCTTCAACTCATTGAACGGAAGGATTGTTCAAGTTTTGCCCATTGCATATTAATAAGCTGGCCTACATGTTGAGGTATGCCCACACTCTAAAAGATGAGAAGGTTAGTATTGTGTACAATGCCCTCTCCATCCTTGCCTTCATTGTTGAGGTGGGCAACACTCTAAGGTCACTTCAGGCCCCGTCTCACTGCCCAGTCAAGCCTTAGCCTCTCTGGGGAGAGCCCACCCTCTGTGCTTGCTACAACAGAACTCCAAAAATCATTTTTAATCAGCACTTACCATTTCCCTGAAACCTCCGCACACACACTCATTCATCAGTGGGGCCCATAACACTGCACATTTACTCTGTTCACTTAATTTGGCTTCAAGGAATTTGGTGAAACACAAAGGAGTAATGCTGTAACATTTGGCGGAGTGTCTAAACCTATTTAATCAGTTACTATTTACACGTACAGTTTTATACACTTTAACATGGTTTAATCAAACATGAATTTTATTCAGAAACACCACCATAGTGGCAATGGATAGGCGTAGGAAAATCACAAGACCAGCTTTAATATTCCATTTTCCCAATTTTCTTAAAAGCAAAACTTCAATATGTCTGACATTTAGGCATTGATTCTTTCTTTATTAAGTAAAAATCTTAACTTTATTTCAAAAATGATCATTTTATTTAGAGCTCAGAAAACAGTTGTTTATTTTTGAAGTGAGTTAAAAGTTTAGCAAAGAACAGATAGTACCAAATTCATTCTCTCCTAACATCCCTAACTTACTCCCTCATCTTATCCTTCAGTCCTGCAAAGCAAACAAGAAAAATAAATCAAAGTATCTTACATCCAGGAATCAATCTGCAGTCCGATAGCACTTCGAGAGGAAATCGAAAAAGCGACTACCTCTAAGCAAAATCAGGGGTTTTTATACAATAATTTCCTAACTTAATCTATCTAAAAAGTATCTAACATCACCAATTCGGGTTCTGATTGGACAATTTGGGGTGGGTGAGCATCTCCTCACCATTACAACATCATATTTACGATGAATCAGCGAAATCATAATGGGGTATTGTTTAGGACAGTCTTTGGCCTGGTCACTTCCTTGACTCGCAACGTTACCTTGCTTTCCCACGTTTGGAACACTCGACTGTCCATATTTTGGCAATCATCCTGACTTCAGGGCAAAGCAGCCTTGAACTTCCCATCCGTGAACAGGCAGCTCACTCTCGCTGGCAGGCTTTGGGCATGCATGCGCAGTCCAGCACTTGCTCGCAGTTAGCCAGAGCAACCATAATTCGTAGGCCTCAGAGGCCACTTTTGGAGCTATCATAGAAACAAACACAAATGATTGTTAAATATGGAACTAAAGCCCTTCTGTTTACCTCCCATCATACTAATGTTTCCCTATTAGTTATTACCTAGCAGGTAAGCCACATAAATGTGTTTCATACTTACATATCCAACGACTTTTTAGCACAATAACGTGTACAATAAGCACATTCACATTGCATTTATTTATATGTAACCTGTGCATTAGTTCACAACACAATAACAACACAAATTAGTTAATTATATTGCTTCATGCAGGCAAAATTAGTATTCCCACGTGTTCATGTATGTGCATCTTATACTATTGTTGATTAATACACCACAACACACCATTAGTAAATGTTAATGTTATGGAACATTGACTTCACAAGGGGTACACAAAATTTTGTTTTGCCACCTTGCTCTATCAATTCCCTCATCTGGTGATTTTATCACTAAATATCTCTAAAAATTTTGGAAAATGTAGCAGAACATGTTTCAAATTCTTCATTTTAGTACCATCTACACTCTAGTATCTTTCTCCTTTGAATCCTTAAATTTTTTCTCTCTGATTTCTTCCATTTCCATTTCATTCTTTTCTCTTTCCCTTGCATTTCGTTCTTGAATTGTCTTCTTTATTGCCTTTCTAAAATCCCTCCTACCTTTGCATATACAGGATAATCTTATCAGGAAAATCACTATCACAAAAATTGTTATCGGAATTAGTATTTTACCTATAATTGAACTACTGATTTCCTGGAACCAATGCTTAATTGCTGAGAAACTTTTGCCTAACTTTTCAAGGACACCTTCAACCTCCAGTGGTTCAATTTCTTTATGTAAATCTTTAATTTTTATAATATACTTTTCAAGATTCTGACTTTTATCTGGGATATAAGTACAACAATGTTGCACCTTTAAAATTCCACAGACTCTTCCCTCTTTTGCTAAAATTATATCAAGGGCAAGTCGATTTTGCATTACCATGGCCCTCATAGCAACCATTTCGGTATTAACCATCAGGAATCCTCCTGCGGTGTCTGTTGACAATCGATCAACTATTGTGGACAATTTTCTGATTCTATTTGCATTAAACGAAATTCCCACTGCTGGTATCAGTGCTCCACATACATCACCTATTATTTCTAATACACTCTCTCTTCCTTTTTGACTTAAGACTTTACCTATCTCATGCTTTCCATTAGTACCTCTATCTACATGAAAAATGTTAGGAAAGACCAAGCCCATATAACAGGTCCCATACCAGTGATTAGGCAACCTATAGTAAGCTCTATTCCCACAAATAAAATAAATTCCCGGAAAAACAGGATCATCTCCTCCTTTAAATCCCCAACCCCCAATAATTCCATAGATGTCTTTGCATTGACTTGCACCCACAAAATAATTGTCATACATTGAATTATCTCTTCTAATACAAAATTTCCCTAACATTGGTGTATCTATGTTTATGACTACATTCACATTTTTATCCTCAAGATTCCCATCATCAAATGTCCAGTATTTAGATTTTGCATGCTTCACTTTCTCATTTTGTTTGTAAGCAACCCTTCATTCCTCAACCATATTCAGAAATGCTTTCTCTTCAATTCTCATTTTACATGTCAAATTATTATTAAAAGCATACTCATGTGTCAGCTCGTCTAATTCTAAGAAATATTCTCCCATCTCTTTTGCAGGTATCCTTTTGTTCAATGTACTATCAATTCTTAATTTTGCAAATATTTCATCTACATTGGAATAATGATATTCCAATTTCCCAGTCTGTTAAAACAAACTTGCAATTACACTACAAGTCACTCCATATGTGAGAGGAAGGTGGTGATAGGTCACCCCTTCTGACAATGATGCTGGCAATTTTACACAAACATAACAATCATCAACATTCATAGTTTTAATATACTCAAGTAATAACTTTGAAAATGTATTCTTTGTGTAGTCACTAATTGACCTATCTTGATGCAACTCTGGTTTGTACACATGAGTCTCATGAACTTTTTCTTTCTCACTTGGCTTATTTAGACTCACATTTGGTTTTAATTTCGTTAGACTATCTTGGAAAGGAATAACAATAGCTAAAATTACCCATAATATTATCAACAATCCCATATTGAGCAACATCTACACCATTTTCTAAAAATAGAACATTTTGTTTTGTGGTTACTGATTGCCATATTTCTCTAACACAATTTCTTCGACCTTATGTCACCTACAAATTGTACACTACTCAATCCACTAACAAGTTTTTCTTCGACCTTGTGTCAATCCTATTCTAAATTATACTATAGTTAAGTTTTTCTAACAAGTTTTCTTTGACCTTATGTCAACTCCGACCTCTTCTATATTTACAATATCCGTCTCACAGGACTTCAGAATCTTTACTTAATATCATATACTTTGAACACCTATCTCTTTCCTCTTAGTTGACTTCTTTACTCACTTTTCCCAATTGACTTTGGGTTGTATAGGTTTTCTTGACTGCTATTAACTTCAACAATGGGTGATAGGACAATATATGTCCACTCAGGTGATTTATACCTCTGGTTTGGTCGTCTTACTCTTTTTGGTCTTTGGACAATTTCTATTTTCTTACCCAAAGTCTCTTTCTAACTAGTGATTTCGTTCACTTGCTCTCTGGCTCTTTGGTTTTGTTCACTAATTTAAATATCAATCCACCAGTGTCTTTAGGCCAATTGTCGCCTTTGCAGACTTTCTTAGTCTTTGGCTCTACTGTATTATGCTCCACTCTCCAAGCTCTTTTTCCTGGGCTTTTTCTTAATGGAGTTTGATCTGTACTGTCATCAGTTTCACTTTCAGTATCTTCAACTGTATCATTGATTATGATTTTCACAATGTCTTTGTCTTCATCAGACTCAGTTTTCTCTTCTGTTACTCTGTTAGGAACACATTCATAACTGGTACTTTGGAATCTCATCCTTATCATGAGTTACTTCCTCTTGCCCGTCTCAGGATTTCCGTTCCTGCTTTCAGAGTTTTCAGATTGCTCTTCAGTTTTTTCCTCTTCAACAGCTTTGTCTTTACTGGTGTCTGTCTTTACCAATTCTCGATCTTCAGATTGATCTTCTGAATCTGGTATTTCCACAACCTCCCTTTTACCTTCACCTTCAGACGCAGAACTGGCTTCTGATACTTCCAGATGTCGACGTTCCTGTCGATCTTCAGTATCTGGAGTTTTTTCTGGTTCAGCCTCAGAATCAGAGTCAGTTGTACTTTCACCGTCGTACGGGTATTCAGGTACAGGCACACGAATGGTGTAGCTGGCATGCACCCACCTCTTCAATCCAGCACACTTGACTGCAGTAGTCCTAACCAAGATAACCTGTTGTGGTTTCTGCCACCGAGGTACCAAGCAATTTCTCCTGCGATGCACTTTCACTCGAACCCAGTCTCCAGGGACTAGATCATGAGCTGGATTTTTCTCTTTGGAATTTGACTCAGTTCCCACCTGGTGGAGCACAGAAGTTACCACATCAGACAGATTTTTGCAGTAATCCAGTATGATGTCATCATTAATTGTCAACAACTTATCAACAGTTACATAGGCCTGCCTCATCACCCTACCCATCAGAATCTCATTTGGGCTTAGTCCAGTTTTCCTGTCAGGTATGCTTCTTAGTGTCATTAAAACAAGCGGCAAGGCATCGGGCCACTTATGTCCTGTTGCCAGACACATTTTTGCAATTCTGTTTTTAATTGTTCCATTCACCAGTTCCACTACTTCTGAAGCCTCAGGTCTGTAAGCACAATGCAGCTTCTGGCGAATGTCCAGAGCTTCACAGATCATCTGCATAAGTTCATTTTGGAAATGAGGGCCTTGGTCTGACTCAATCGTCACCGGGAACCCGAAATGTGGTATTATCTCACGTAAAAACAGTTTAGCAACAGTCAGCCCATCGTTTCTTCGCATGGGGAAAGCTTCCACCCATCGGGAGAACAAACAGATTATTACAAGAATGTATCTAAGTCTGTTGCATGGAGGCAGCTCAACAAAATCCATCTGAACCCTTGTAAATGGGCCACCCTCCCGTCCTATGGTTCTCAAACTTACAACAGTTCTCCTGTTTGGATTGAATTGCTGACATACAAACATCTTTGGCACAGGCTTTTGGCAATCATTCTGAACTTGGGATTATACCAAGTCTGTTTGAAAAGATGAATTATAGCATCTCTACCAATGTGGGCCTGACCATGGTACATTCGGGCCATGTCTGAGATCATGCTATAGGGCATTACTGGTCTTTCATCTTTGTAAACCCAAATTTCGTCTTCCTCTCTTTGTCTGCATCCTGATTTTAGCCAAATATCTTTTTTCCTCTGCCTCTGCCCCTTCCTGTATCTGTTTCACTTCCTGCCAAGTCTCAACTACAGTGGTTAGCATTAAAGGACTCGGAACATGTTCTTTTAATTTTTCTCGATCAATTGAAATATGATTTTTAGCACAATGCTTTGCAATTGCATCTACATAATTGTTTCCACGGGTAATGTAGTCCTCACTTTTTTTATGGGCTGAACATTTTACAACTGCTATTTTCTCAGGTAAATGGATCACATCTATTAGTGGTTTCAAAAATTCACCATTTCGATTAGGTGTTCCTGCATAGGTCAAATAACCTCTTTGGGACCAGAGCTGTCCATAATCATGAACAACTCCGTAACCATATTGAATATCAGCCACTATGGTTACTTTCACCTCTTTTCCCAATTCACATGTTCGTATCAAAGCAAACAACTTCGCTACTTGAGCAGAATGAATTCCTTTCAGACAAGATGCTTCCAACACTTCTGCCACAGTACAAACGGCACATGCAGCATTTAGAACACCACTCTCTGTTCTCAGGCATGATCCATCCACAAACATTACAAAATCTGATTAAGGTAAAGGTTCATCTCTGATATCTAGTCGCGGCTTTGTACAATATTCCAGAACATCCAAACATTTGTGATCCAGCTCACCTTTTACTTCTGCTTCAATGGTGTCAGATAACAATGTAGAAGGATTAACATTTACACATCTGGTAACTGTCACATTCTCAGCTCCCAAAATTATTTTCTCATATCGGGTCATTCTGCTGTTGGTCATATACTGTGTTTTAGCTCTAGTGAGGGGAATCTCCACAGAATGAGGTACATACACCCTCACAGGAAATCCCATCACTATTCCTTCACTTTTTTCCAGACTGACACTAGTTGCTGCTACTGCTTTCAGACAACCTGGCAAAGGTTTTCCAACAGGGTCCAAAACAGCTGAGAAATACGCAATTGGTTTTCTCAGTCGTCCATGTCTCTGAACCAACACTGACAATGCACATCCTTCTCGCTCACTGCAATACAGTTAAAATTCCTTCTCATAATCAGGCATTCCTAAAGCTGGTGCTTCGCACAGTTTCGGTTTTAGCTGTTCAAATGCTTCAATTTCTGTTTTGGTCAAGATAATGGGGTCTCTGATATCTGCCTTTGTCAGTCTCTGTAATGGTTTTGCAATCAATGAAAATCCACTAATCCACTGTTTACAATAACCTACCATTTCCAAGAACATTCTCACCTGTCTTTGAGTTTTAGGTGGCTGCATTCCTTGTATCATTTTGATTCTTTCTGTTGTGACCTGTCTGATTCCCTTAGCAATCTTGTGACCTAAGTATTGTACTTCATTTTGACAAAACTGCAATTTTGATGGAGACACTTTATGTCCCTCTTCGGCCAAATGATTCGACAATGCTACAGTGTCAGTTACACATGCATCCTTTGTTTTCGATGCAACCAAAATATCGTCAATGTACTGTACTAACACAGACTCTCCAGGCATGCTCAGGTTTTCTAACGATTTCTTTAGCAGCTGATTAAAAATCGATGGACTCTCAGTGTACCCTTGCGGAATTCTACACCATGCTAAGAAACGATTTTGGATTCGGAACGCAAAAATTGGTTGGCTTTCTGGATGCAATGGAACAGTAAAAAACGCATTGCACAGGTCAATCACAGTGTACCATTCTTCATCATGAGGAATTTGGTACAGAATCACTGCCGGATTCGGAACAATCGTACAACATGGGACAACAATTTTATTAACCTTTCTAAGGTCTTGCACAATTCTAAATGTTCCGTTAGGCTTTTTCAATCCCATAATTGGTGAATTACAAGGACTGCTTTCTATTTCTCTCAGTATTCCCTGCTCAATCATTTTGTCAATTACTGGAGTTATTCCTTCAATTACTTCTGTAGTCATCTTATACTGAGGTATATTTGGGTAACTCGCACCTTCTTTTACTGTAACTTTTACAGGATCAACACCTTTCATTAGACCTATATCTTTTCCAGTGAAATCCCATACTCCTTCTTTCCCTGCCTCTTTCAATTCAACAGGAATCTTTCTTTGTCAAAAACAGGAAATAGCTTATCCTGCTCTGCCTCAGTCATGAGCATTGTCATTTTATACAAACTATCTTCATCTGAAGTTTGCAATTCTATGCCATCCGGTGAACAGTATATGGCACAGTTCATCTTGCACAATATATCCCTACCTAACAAATTAACAGGACTACTATCGCACACCACAAATCGATGCATATCTTTGAAAGTTCCAATTTCTATTTCAACTGGTTTTGTTAAGGGATTTTTTATCTGCCTATTAGCTACACCTACAACTTGAATGGTCTCTCCCGAGAGAGGAAGATTTTGAACTTTCACTGATCTAACAGTAGAACAGGTAGCACCAGTGTC
The DNA here is from genome assembly GCF_964261635.1 of Lissotriton helveticus. Classification (NCBI taxonomy): domain Eukaryota; kingdom Metazoa; phylum Chordata; class Amphibia; order Caudata; family Salamandridae; genus Lissotriton; species Lissotriton helveticus. The sequence goes on along the minus strand of NC_136059.1, from coordinate 398,781,609 downwards.
AACTAGGAAAGTTATTTCCACATCATTCACCTTTCCGCTCACAAATGGACCAGACTGATCTACCTCAAGAGTGGCTCCAAGCACACACTCTTCTTCCTCTCTCAGGCACGCCAGAAACTTTCATCCGGCTCACTGCCATCCTCCTCTTGTAACCAATACTGAGGACACGCATTCACTCTCTGCGGTCTTTTTACCTGTTCACCTCCGCTGAATCCTGTCTCTGTACTGTACCTCTGCTGGTTTACACTGTATGACAGTGGCGGTTGTGGCACCTGACTTTGCTGATTTGCTATCTGCTGTTGTTGTTGCGGTTGCTGTTGATTTACCTCAAACTGCACCTGCGGATTCAATGATGTATTTTCCTCATTAAGTCTTGGTGGACATTTACACTCTTTCTTCCAATGCCCTAACTTGCCGCAATTGAAACATGGGAATTTATTCTTCAAATCATCAATATTTCCCATTAATTTAGGTTTACCCTTAAAACGTCCTTGATTCCCTACATTATTGCTCTCCATTTGCGCTACTTGTTGTTCCGCTACCTTCACTTGTGCCCACATGGCTTTCTCTTTCAGCTTTTTCTGTTTTGCATCAATTTCTTCACTGCAATATTTTGCCTGTCTCAGTACTTTATCTACTGAGCTCGACTGCCATCCTATCATGCTGTGTCTAATCATGTCTGAAATTTCTGGTTTCAAACCATATACGAATCTATATATGAAGTGACTCATGTCCTTTTCACTCAGCTCCTCATACCCACTATACTGTTTGAAAACTAACAACAATCTTTCATAGAATGAATGTACAGTTTCTTTCGGCTCTTGTGTGGCCCTGTCTATTTTCACCCAATCAGTTTCCTTTGGTGGTATTTTATTTTTCAGCCACACTAGCACCTGTTCATACTTTCTCATTACGTCTCATTACGTCTGGTGATGGAGCTCCTGTTACTTTGTCTCTGGGAAACTCTTCTCTTGGCCAATCTACAGATATTTTGCATTCCTTCCATAGGTCTGCTGGCATCACTATGTCAAACAATCCATCCAAATCAATCCATAAAACGTTTGCCACTTTTACAAATCTGTCTACCTGTCAATACCATTCCACTGGTTTCTCTCTCAGCCTAGGGAAATCATTTATAAATGATAATATATCTTGTCTGCTCCAAGGAACATGTACATATCCTCCTCCAGGTATCTCTCTCATGGGAAACTCAGTTGCCACTGTCTCTTTTTCCCTGATTGGAAAAGCTAATGTGGATTTATCACTGATTTCTTCTTTCTTCTTTGCAAACTTAACCCTCCATTTACTTACATCTCCCCATTTTCCCAACAGCACAATCAAATCTTTTATTTGTGCTAATCTCCCAGCAGTATTCATGTTCTCAATGTCTCTTTCTGCAACATCTACTCGATATGTTTTCTGCAATGATTTTATTTTTGAAAATTCTATTCCATATTCACTTGCCACTTCTTCCAACTGATCATACATTGTTTTAGCCTTCCATGTTATGCTTTTACATAAAAACATGAGCTCATCATCCTGATATGTTTTTAGTCTGTCTGTTCAAATAGTTCCAATTATTAATTCTTCCATGTCTACTTTTAATTTGGCCACATTTATTTATTTATTTATTTTGGAATTTTGTAAGGCGCTTGGTTACGCGCTCCGGCGTGTCCCCGCGCTGAGAATGAGCCTGTGAGAGGATCAGGAGGCTAGAGCAGTGCTAGGCGGAAAAGATGAGTTTTGAGGGCTCTGCGAAATTTGGTCTCCGAAGGTTCGAGGCGCAATTCAGTGGGGAGCAAATTCCAATTCTTGGCTGCAAGGAGCCTGAACGATCTGCCCCCATCCGAGGATTTTGGGGACAACCGCCAGACCCGTGCCAGAGGATCTAAGCATCCGCTCTGGTCTATAGGGGGTGATGAGGCTGTTCAGAGGGGCGGGTGCTCTACCTCCAAAGATGCGATGGCACATGCATAAAGCTTTGAAGGTGATCCTTTCACAGATCGGAAGCCAGTGAAGGGACCTCAAAGCGGCTTTAGAGGGTGTTCTCCTAGGAAGCCTCAGCACCAACCGGGCTGTGGCGTTTTGCAGTACCTGGAGACGGTTGAGACTTCCAGCACTTTTGATTCCTGCTCCTTTAATTTGAAGGTTTTCATCCAATCTCTCAATTCTTTATCTGATGGTCCTACAGGTGTTTGCGTTAAATCTATATTATCTACACTTCTCCCTGGGGTTGCAGAATCAGATTCTGCTCCTGTCGGGTATCTGCATGACAAACTTTGATTAAAAGTAAATTCTGGTGGATTTACATTTACATTCCGCCTTATTTCTGACAAATCAGGATAAATATTCTCTTTTACTTTCTGCAGACTCTGTTGTAATGAAATTGTTAAGCTCGGCTCTTTTATTCTTTGATGTTCGAATACTGGTATCACAGGTCCTATTGTTACTGGGACAGTTATGGCTTCCATATTTTTAGTAAGATTTTGAATCAGTTCATGTGCAGAACGTTCATAATCAGAAATATCTGGCTGTACATCATTTCGCCTTTCAGCACTTAGCACAGTTTTATGCGAGTTATTACTTTGTACAGGAGTACCTGTAATTCTAGCCTCTCCTATATGTGTACTTGGAATATATCTTGTTTCTACTCTCTCAGGGAAATCTCGGAAATTTGATGGTTGTCCCAGAGTTTCACTAACTCTCTAATCTGCTATTGGCGCATTCGGGGTAGTCCATAAAGAACCAGGTTGATATGGTGGTGGTCTCCTATTTAATATTTCTTCTAACACAGCATCCTCTGATTCGCTATCACCATAACTTTGATTCCCTATCTCTGAGTTCTTTTTCTTTTCTGTGCATTTCCGTACCTCATATTCTTCCACCAATCTGACTGGATACATGCCATCACACATGTTACCATTTCTCCATCTTCGCATTCTACTCTCATGTGTTTCTCCCCACAAATCTCGACTTCTACCTCTTGGTCCGATATGTCTGGCTACCCTCTCACTTTCCAATTCATGCATCTTGTCTTCCCATTCAACCAATGCCTCAAATTGAGTCGGCCTAGGTCTCGGTTCAAGCTTCATTGTTCTGTCTCTCAAATTTCTCAAAATTGCCATATTAAAAGATCCTCCTTCTGGAAAAGCTAACACACCATAATCCAAACACATGTATGGTAACCATATTTTGACAACATCAGAGAAGCAGGCGTTTTTGGCAAAGGAAGTATTTTTCCCTCTCTCGTAACTACTTATTTGTCTTTTACAAACATATTTTTCAACTTTTTAAACCATGAAGGTTTCTTCTTGTCTTCGTCATAATAGTAGTAAGCCATTTTCAACAAATCTCCTGTTTTCAAAAAGATCGCGTACTATTCTATTGCTGTTTCCGTAACACCAACCTATCATAGCACGGTTCGCACTAATGTACCAATTAGAACACGATGCGTCACTATAGTGCTTAACCAATAGCTTTTGCTGCTTTTCGTGACGCACCAATCAGTGTCTACTCCGTCTTGGTCTTGGTCACGAGGACCAATCCCAGCGCGACACTTTTGACGTCACCAGCGCTCCGGCTTCTGCAGCGCTAGCTGACCCCTCCTTTGCAGGGTTTTTGTTTTCATTTTTTTTTTCAAGAAGCCGTATTTACAAGGTCTTTTACAAAATCAGTTAGTAACTTACACAATCAATCAATCAATCAATCAAAGCATTTATATAGCGCACTACTCACCCGGAGGGTCTCAAGGCGCTGGGGGGAGGGGGTCCGCTACTGCTCGAACAGCCAGGTCTTGAGCTGCTTCCTGAAGGCGAGGTGGTATTGGGTCAGGCGGAGGTGGGTCGGGAGGGAGTTCCAAGTCTTGGCGGCCAGGTAGGAGAAGGACCTTCCTCCTGTGGTGGTTCTTCGGATGCGGGGGATGGCGGCGAGGGCGTGGCTGGTCGATCGAAGTTGGCGTTTGGGAGCGTAGAAGTTGAGGCGGCTGTTGAGGTATCCTGGGCCTTGGTTGTGTAGGGCTTTGTGTGCGTGGGTGAGGAGCCGGAAGGTGATTCTCTTGTTGACCGGGAGCCAGTGCAGGTCTCTCAGGTGTCCGGAGATGTGGCTGCGGCGGGGGATGTCCAGGATGAGTCGTGCTGAAGTGTTCTGGATCCGCTGGAGTCTCTTCTGGAGTTTGGCGGTGGTTCCAGCGTAGAGGGAGTTGCCGTAGTCCAGACGGCTGGTGACGAGGGCCTGGGTGACCGTCTTCCTGGTCTCGGTGGGGATCCATCGGAAGATCTTACGTAGCATGCGCAGGATGTTGAAGCACGACGGCGAGACGGCGTTGACTTGTCTGGTCATGGAGAGGGAGGAGTCCAGGATGAAGCCCAGGTTGCGTGCGTGGTCTGTGGGTTTGGGTGCGCTGCCCAGGGCGGGGGCCACCAGGAGTCGTCCCAGGCAGAGGGTGAAGATCCCAGGATGAGGACTTCCGTCTTGTCCGAGTTCAGTTTCAGGCGACTGTTCATCATCCACTTGGCAACGTCTGTCATCCCTTCGTGTAGGTTGGCTCTGGCGGTGGCGGGGTCGTTGGTGAGGGAGAGGATCAGCTGGGTGTCATCGGCGTAGGAGATGATGTTGAGGTTGTGCTGGCGTGCGATGGCTGCGAGGGGGCTCATGTAGACGTTGACGAGTGTTGGGCTGAGCGAGGGGCCTTGAGGAACGCCGCAGATGACTTCGGACGCCTCCGATCTGAACGGGGGGAGGCGGACTCTCTGTGTCCTTCCGGCAAGGAAGGAGATGATCCACTCCACTCCAGTGCCTTCTCCTGGATTCCGACGTTGCTGAGGCGCTGTACTAGGGTACGGTGGCAGACAGTGTCGAAGGCCGCGGAGAGGTCCAGGAGGATGAGGGCCGCTGTTTCTCCGTTGTCGAGCAGGGCTCGGATGTCATCGGTAGCTGCGATCAGGGCGGTCTCGGTGCTGTGGTTGGCCCGGAAGCCAGACTGCGAGAGGTCGAGGGAGCCGTTCGTCTCGAGGAAGGTGGCCAGTTGCTTGTTGGCGGTCTTCTCGATCTCTTTTGCCGGAAACGGGAGGGAACAATACCATTTGCCTGTTTCGCTAATAAAGTGATAGATTTCTCAATCATACAAGTATTCTGTAACCGGAGTAGATGACGCTTAACTCCTCAGAATTTTAGACTCGTTGATAAAGTAGCACTACCCTCTACCTTACCCTTCTATCAGGCAATAACGAATTCGTTTCTCCAGGAAAGCGCATACAGAGATCTTTTTCACCTCCTTAGAGTCAATCCCAGAGTTTCACCAGAACGCGTATTGCAATTTCATTTACACACGTTCATACAGAAATCCCTATTCATATATATACAAACTCTGTATCAACAGTAGGCAGCTTTTACCTCTAGCCCACCTCAGAATTCCTCTTTCGTTAGTAAAGTAGACACCACTCCTTTACCCTTCTATCAAGCTCGGGTTAAGTCCTACTACTCTCCCAGCAGTAAGTTTTAATCAGGATACGCAATGATCCCTGTACTTGAAGGCTAAGATGTTATAGTCTGTCCTCACTATACATTTATCCTTTCACACCTAATATCCCTAAACAGTGATATACAACAATAGCACCGCAGTATACAACAATACTCCTTTTTTTTTTTAAACAGACCAATGCACTGTGCGACTTTACTTGCCACACTACCTCTGCCTGCAGACAGAGGCACTTGCTTCACGCTACACTTGGAAGCCTTTTCAGAACTACATATAACGTAATACGAACTCAACAGGTGTTAGTTCATAATTTTGTACATCAAATTCTATATAGTACTTTATGCATAACCCTAGCTAATTTCCTTAGCAACCACTACTCTGCTACCAAGTAATAACTGCTACAGCGGAACTCCAAAAATCATTTTTAATCAGCACTTACCATTTGCCTGAAACCTTCGAACACACACTCGTTCATTCATCATGGGGGCCCATAACACTGCACATTTACTCTGTTCACTTAATTTGGCTTCAAGGAATTTGGTGAAACACAAAGGAGTAATGCTGTAACATTTGGCGGAGTGTCTAAACCTATTTAATCAGTTACTATTTACACCTACAGTTCTATACACTTTACCATGGTTTAGTCAAACATGAATTTTATTCAGACACAACACCATAGTGGCAATGGATCTGCTAGAAATAAAATTAGGCGTAGGAAATTCACAAGACCAGCTTTAATATTCCATTTTCCCAATTTTATTAAAAGCAAAACTTTAATATGTCTGACATTTAGGCATTAATTATTTCTTTATTAAGTAAAAATCTTAACTTTATTTCAAAAATGATCATTTTATTTAGAGCTTTTTGGGGAGAGGAGTTGGCCTAACGGCTAGGGCGCTCGACCTCGGACCTGGGGATCTGGGTTCGAGTCTCGGTAACGACGCCAAAACCTCCTGTGATTCTGGGCAAATCACTTAATCTCCCCGTGCCTAAAAATGAAAGTGTGTCCTCATGTAACGTAACTGGAAAATATGTAAAGCGCTCTGATACCTGATTCGGTTCGGGTCTAGTTCGCGCTATATAAAACTCTGCAAAAAAAAAAGAGCTCAGAAAACAGTTGTTTATTTAGTAGTCAGTTAAAAGTTTAGCAAAGAATAGATAGTTCCAAATTAATTCTCTCCTAACATCCCTAACTAACGCCCTCATCTTATCCTTCAGTCCTGCAAAGCAAACAAGAAAAATAAATCAAAGTATCTTACATCCAGGAATCAATCTGCAATCCGACAGCACTTCGAGAGGAAATCGAAAGAGCGACTACCTCTAAGCAAAATCAGGGGGTTTTATACAATAATTTCCTAACTTAATCTATCTAAAAAGTATCTAACATCACCAATTCGGGTTCTGATTGGACAATCTGGGGTGGGTGAGCATCTCCTCACCATTACAACATCATATTCACGGTGAATCAGCGAAATCATAATGGAGTATTGTTTAGGACAGTCTTTGGCCTGGTCACTTCCTTGACTCGCAACGTTACCTTGCTTTTCCACGTTTGGAACACTCGACTGTCCATATTTTGGCAATCATCCTGACTTCAGGGCAAAGCAGCCTTGAACTTCCCATCCGTGAACAGGCAGCTCACTCTCGCTGGCAGGCTTTGGGCATGCATGCGCAGTCCAGCACTTGCTCGCAGTTAGCCAGAGCAACCATAATTCGTAGGCCTCAGAGGCCACTTTTGGAGCTATCATAGAAACAAACACAAATGATTGTTAAATATGGAACTAAAGCCCTTCTGTTTACCTCCCATCATACTAATGTTTCCCTATTAGTTATTACCTAGCAGGTAAGCCACATAAATGTGTTTCATACTTACATATCCAACGACTTTTTAGCACAATAACGTGTACAATAAGCACATTCACATTGCATTTATTTATATGTAACCTGTGCATTAGTTCACAACACAATAACAACACAAATTAGTTAATTATATTGCTTCATGCAGGCAAAATTAGTATTCCCACGTGTTCATGTATGTGCATCTTATACTATTGTTGATTAATACACCACAACACACCATTAGTAAATGTTAATGTTATGGAACATTGACTTCACAAGGGGTACACAAAATTTTGTTTTGCCACCTTGCTCTATCAATTCCCTCATCTGGTGATTTTATCACTAAATATCTCTAAAAATTTTGGAAAATGTAGCAGAACATGTTTCAAATTCTTCATTTTAGTACCATCTACACTCTAGTATCTTTCTCCTTTGAATCCTTAAATTTTTTCTCTCTGATTTCTTCCATTTCCATTTCATTCTTTTCTCTTTCCCTTGCATTTCGTTCTTGAATTGTCTTCTTTATTGCCTTTCTAAAATCCCTCCTACCTTTGCATATACAGGATAATCTTATCAGGAAAATCACTATCACAAAAATTGTTATCGGAATTAGTATTTTACCTATAATTGAACTACTGATTTCCTGGAACCAATGCTTAATTGCTGAGAAACTTTTGCCTAACTTTTCAAGGACACCTTCAACCTCCAGTGGTTCAATTTCTTTATGTAAATCTTTAATTTTTATAATATACTTTTCAAGATTCTGACTTTTATCTGGGATATAAGTACAACAATGTTGCACCTTTAAAATTCCACAGACTCTTCCCTCTTTTGCTAAAATTATATCAAGGGCAAGTCGATTTTGCATTACCATGGCCCTCATAGCAACCATTTCGGTATTAACCATCAGGAATCCTCCTGCGGTGTCTGTTGACAATCGATCAACTATTGTGGACAATTTTCTGATTCTATTTGCATTAAACGAAATTCCCACTGCTGGTATCAGTGCTCCACATACATCACCTATTATTTCTAATACACTCTCTCTTCCTTTTTGACTTAAGACTTTACCTATCTCATGCTTTCCATTAGTACCTCTATCTACATGAAAAATGTTAGGAAAGACCAAGCCCATATAACAGGTCCCATACCAGTGATTAGGCAACCTATAGTAAGCTCTATTCCCACAAATAAAATAAATTCCCGGAAAAACAGGATCATCTCCTCCTTTAAATCCCCAACCCCCAATAATTCCATAGATGTCTTTGCATTGACTTGCACCCACAAAATAATTGTCATACATTGAATTATCTCTTCTAATACAAAATTTCCCTAACATTGGTGTATCTATGTTTATGACTACATTCACATTTTTATCCTCAAGATTCCCATCATCAAATGTCCAGTATTTAGATTTTGCATGCTTCACTTTCTCATTTTGTTTGTAAGCAACCCTTCATTCCTCAACCATATTCAGAAATGCTTTCTCTTCAATTCTCATTTTACATGTCAAATTATTATTAAAAGCATACTCATGTGTCAGCTCGTCTAATTCTAAGAAATATTCTCCCATCTCTTTTGCAGGTATCCTTTTGTTCAATGTACTATCAATTCTTAATTTTGCAAATATTTCATCTACATTGGAATAATGATATTCCAATTTCCCAGTCTGTTAAAACAAACTTGCAATTACACTACAAGTCACTCCATATGTGAGAGGAAGGTGGTGATAGGTCACCCCTTCTGACAATGATGCTGGCAATTTTACACAAACATAACAATCATCAACATTCATAGTTTTAATATACTCAAGTAATAACTTTGAAAATGTATTCTTTGTGTAGTCACTAATTGACCTATCTTGATGCAACTCTGGTTTGTACACATGAGTCTCATGAACTTTTTCTTTCTCACTTGGCTTATTTAGACTCACATTTGGTTTTAATTTCGTTAGACTATCTTGGAAAGGAATAACAATAGCTAAAATTACCCATAATATTATCAACAATCCCATATTGAGCAACATCTACACCATTTTCTAAAAATAGAACATTTTGTTTTGTGGTTACTGATTGCCATATTTCTCTAACACAATTTCTTCGACCTTATGTCACCTACAAATTGTACACTACTCAATCCACTAACAAGTTTTTCTTCGACCTTGTGTCAATCCTATTCTAAATTATACTATAGTTAAGTTTTTCTAACAAGTTTTCTTTGACCTTATGTCAACTCCGACCTCTTCTATATTTACAATATCCGTCTCACAGGACTTCAGAATCTTTACTTAATATCATATACTTTGAACACCTATCTCTTTCCTCTTAGTTGACTTCTTTACTCACTTTTCCCAATTGACTTTGGGTTGTATAGGTTTTCTTGACTGCTATTAACTTCAACAATGGGTGATAGGACAATATATGTCCACTCAGGTGATTTATACCTCTGGTTTGGTCGTCTTACTCTTTTTGGTCTTTGGACAATTTCTATTTTCTTACCCAAAGTCTCTTTCTAACTAGTGATTTCGTTCACTTGCTCTCTGGCTCTTTGGTTTTGTTCACTAATTTAAATATCAATCCACCAGTGTCTTTAGGCCAATTGTCGCCTTTGCAGACTTTCTTAGTCTTTGGCTCTACTGTATTATGCTCCACTCTCCAAGCTCTTTTTCCTGGGCTTTTTCTTAATGGAGTTTGATCTGTACTGTCATCAGTTTCACTTTCAGTATCTTCAACTGTATCATTGATTATGATTTTCACAATGTCTTTGTCTTCATCAGACTCAGTTTTCTCTTCTGTTACTCTGTTAGGAACACATTCATAACTGGTACTTTGGAATCTCATCCTTATCATGAGTTACTTCCTCTTGCCCGTCTCAGGATTTCCGTTCCTGCTTTCAGAGTTTTCAGATTGCTCTTCAGTTTTTTCCTCTTCAACAGCTTTGTCTTTACTGGTGTCTGTCTTTACCAATTCTCGATCTTCAGATTGATCTTCTGAATCTGGTATTTCCACAACCTCCCTTTTACCTTCACCTTCAGACGCAGAACTGGCTTCTGATACTTCCAGATGTCGACGTTCCTGTCGATCTTCAGTATCTGGAGTTTTTTCTGGTTCAGCCTCAGAATCAGAGTCAGTTGTACTTTCACCGTCGTACGGGTATTCAGGTACAGGCACACGAATGGTGTAGCTGGCATGCACCCACCTCTTCAATCCAGCACACTTGACTGCAGTAGTCCTAACCAAGATAACCTGTTGTGGTTTCTGCCACCGAGGTACCAAGCAATTTCTCCTGCGATGCACTTTCACTCGAACCCAGTCTCCAGGGACTAGATCATGAGCTGGATTTTTCTCTTTGGAATTTGACTCAGTTCCCACCTGGTGGAGCACAGAAGTTACCACATCAGACAGATTTTTGCAGTAATCCAGTATGATGTCATCATTAATTGTCAACAACTTATCAACAGTTACATAGGCCTGCCTCATCACCCTACCCATCAGAATCTCATTTGGGCTTAGTCCAGTTTTCCTGTCAGGTATGCTTCTTAGTGTCATTAAAACAAGCGGCAAGGCATCGGGCCACTTATGTCCTGTTGCCAGACACATTTTTGCAATTCTGTTTTTAATTGTTCCATTCACCAGTTCCACTACTTCTGAAGCCTCAGGTCTGTAAGCACAATGCAGCTTCTGGCGAATGTCCAGAGCTTCACAGATCATCTGCATAAGTTCATTTTGGAAATGAGGGCCTTGGTCTGACTCAATCGTCACCGGGAACCCGAAATGTGGTATTATCTCACGTAAAAACAGTTTAGCAACAGTCAGCCCATCGTTTCTTCGCATGGGGAAAGCTTCCACCCATCGGGAGAACAAACAGATTATTACAAGAATGTATCTAAGTCTGTTGCATGGAGGCAGCTCAACAAAATCCATCTGAACCCTTGTAAATGGGCCACCCTCCCGTCCTATGGTTCTCAAACTTACAACAGTTCTCCTGTTTGGATTGAATTGCTGACATACAAACATCTTTGGCACAGGCTTTTGGCAATCATTCTGAACTTGGGATTATACCAAGTCTGTTTGAAAAGATGAATTATAGCATCTCTACCAATGTGGGCCTGACCATGGTACATTCGGGCCATGTCTGAGATCATGCTATAGGGCATTACTGGTCTTTCATCTTTGTAAACCCAAATTTCGTCTTCCTCTCTTTGTCTGCATCCTGATTTTAGCCAAATATCTTTTTTCCTCTGCCTCTGCCCCTTCCTGTATCTGTTTCACTTCCTGCCAAGTCTCAACTACAGTGGTTAGCATTAAAGGACTCGGAACATGTTCTTTTAATTTTTCTCGATCAATTGAAATATGATTTTTAGCACAATGCTTTGCAATTGCATCTACATAATTGTTTCCACGGGTAATGTAGTCCTCACTTTTTTTATGGGCTGAACATTTTACAACTGCTATTTTCTCAGGTAAATGGATCACATCTATTAGTGGTTTCAAAAATTCACCATTTCGATTAGGTGTTCCTGCATAGGTCAAATAACCTCTTTGGGACCAGAGCTGTCCATAATCATGAACAACTCCGTAACCATATTGAATATCAGCCACTATGGTTACTTTCACCTCTTTTCCCAATTCACATGTTCGTATCAAAGCAAACAACTTCGCTACTTGAGCAGAATGAATTCCTTTCAGACAAGATGCTTCCAACACTTCTGCCACAGTACAAACGGCACATGCAGCATTTAGAACACCACTCTCTGTTCTCAGGCATGATCCATCCACAAACATTACAAAATCTGATTAAGGTAAAGGTTCATCTCTGATATCTGGTCGCGGCTTTGTACAATATTCCAGAACATCCAAACATTTGTGATCCAGCTCACCTTTTACTTCTGCTTCAATGGTGTCAGATAACAATGTAGAAGGATTAACATTTACACATCTGGTAACTGTCACATTCTCAGCTCCCAAAATTATTTTCTCATATCGGGTCATTCTGCTGTTGGTCATATACTGTGTTTTAGCTCTAGTGAGGGGAATCTCCACAGAATGAGGTACATACACCCTCACAGGAAATCCCATCACTATTCCTTCACTTTTTTCCAGACTGACACTAGTTGCTGCTACTGCTTTCAGACAACCTGGCAAAGGTTTTCCAACAGGGTCCAAAACAGCTGAGAAATACGCAATTGGTTTTCTCAGTCGTCCATGTCTCTGAACCAACACTGACAATGCACATCCTTCTCGCTCACTGCAATACAGTTAAAATTCCTTCTCATAATCAGGCATTCCTAAAGCTGGTGCTTCGCACAGTTTCGGTTTTAGCTGTTCAAATGCTTCAATTTCTGTTTTGGTCAAGATAATGGGGTCTCTGATATCTGCCTTTGTCAGTCTCTGTAATGGTTTTGCAATCAATGAAAATCCACTAATCCACTGTTTACAATAACCTACCATTTCCAAGAACATTCTCACCTGTCTTTGAGTTTTAGGTGGCTGCATTCCTTGTATCATTTTGATTCTTTCTGTTGTGACCTGTCTGATTCCCTTAGCAATCTTGTGACCTAAGTATTGTACTTCATTTTGACAAAACTGCAATTTTGATGGAGACACTTTATGTCCCTCTTCGGCCAAATGATTCGACAATGCTACAGTGTCAGTTACACATGCATCCTTTGTTTTCGATGCAACCAAAATATCGTCAATGTACTGTACTAACACAGACTCTCCAGGCATGCTCAGGTTTTCTAACGATTTCTTTAGCAGCTGATTAAAAATCGATGGACTCTCAGTGTACCCTTGCGGAATTCTACACCATGCTAAGAAACGATTTTGGATTCGGAACGCAAAAATTGGTTGGCTTTCTGGATGCAATGGAACAGTAAAAAACGCATTGCACAGGTCAATCACAGTGTACCATTCTTCATCATGAGGAATTTGGTACAGAATCACTGCCGGATTCGGAACAATCGTACAACATGGGACAACAATTTTATTAACCTTTCTAAGGTCTTGCACAATTCTAAATGTTCCGTTAGGCTTTTTCAATCCCATAATTGGTGAATTACAAGGACTGCTTTCTATTTCTCTCAGTATTCCCTGCTCAATCATTTTGTCAATTACTGGAGTTATTCCTTCAATTACTTCTGTAGTCATCTTATACTGAGGTATATTTGGGTAACTCGCACCTTCTTTTACTGTAACTTTTACAGGATCAACACCTTTCATTAGACCTATATCTTTTCCAGTGAAATCCCATACTCCTTCTTTCCCTGCCTCTTTCAATTCAACAGGAATCTTTCTTTGTCAAAAACAGGAAATAGCTTATCCTGCTCTGCCTCAGTCATGAGCATTGTCATTTTATACAAACTATCTTCATCTGAAGTTTGCAATTCTATGCCATCCGGTGAACAGTATATGGCACAGTTCATCTTGCACAATATATCCCTACCTAACAAATTAACAGGACTACTATCGCACACCACAAATCGATGCATATCTTTGAAAGTTCCAATTTCTATTTCAACTGGTTTTGTTAAGGGATTTTTTATCTGCCTATTAGCTACACCTACAACTTGAATGGTCTCTCCCGAGAGAGGAAGATTTTGAACTTTCACTGATCTAACAGTAGAACAGGTAGCACCAGTGTCAACTAGGAAAGTTATTTCCACATCATTCACCTTTCCGCTCACAAATGGACCAGACTGATCTACCTCAAGAGTGGCTCCAAGCACACACTCTTCTTCCTCTCTCAGGCACGCCAGAAACTTTCATCCGGCTCACTGCCATCCTCCTCTTGTAACCAATACTGAGGACACGCATTCACTCTCTGCGGTCTTTTTACCTGTTCACCTCCGCTGAATCCTGTCTCTGTACTGTACCTCTGCTGGTTTACACTGTATGACAGTGGCGGTTGTGGCACCTGACTTTGCTGATTTGCTATCTGCTGTTGTTGTTGCGGTTGCTGTTGATTTACCTCAAACTGCACCTGCGGATTCAATGATGTATTTTCCTCATTAAGTCTTGGTGGACATTTACACTCTTTCTTCCAATGCCCTAACTTGCCGCAATTGAAACATAGGAATTTATTCTTCAAATCATCAATATTTCCCATTAATTTAGGTTTACCCTTAAAACGTCCTTGATTCCCTACATTATTGCTCTCCATTTGCGCTACTTGTTGTTCCGCTACCTTCACTTGTGCCCACATGGCTTTCTCTTTCAGCTTTTTCTGTTTTGCATCAATTTCTTCACTGCAATATTTTGCCTGTCTCAGTACTTTATCTACTGAGCTCGACTGCCATCCTATCATGCTGTGTCTAATCATGTCTGAAATTTCTGGTTTCAAACCATATACGAATCTATATATGAAGTGACTCATGTCCTTTTCACTCAGCTCCTCATACCCACTATACTGTTTGAAAACTAACAACAATCTTTCATAGAATGAATGTACAGTTTCTTTCGGCTCTTGTGTGGCCCTGTCTATTTTCACCCAATCAGTTTCCTTTGGTGGTATTTTATTTTTCAGCCACACTAGCACCTGTTCATACTTTCTCATTACGTCTCATTACGTCTGGTGATGGAGCTCCTGTTACTTTGTCTCTGGGAAACTCTTCTCTTGGCCAATCTACAGATATTTTGCATTCCTTCCATAGGTCTGCTGGCATCACTATGTCAAACAATCCATCCAAATCAATCCATAAAACGTTTGCCACTTTTACAAATCTGTCTACCTGTCAATACCATTCCACTGGTTTCTCTCTCAGCCTAGGGAAATCATTTATAAATGATAATATATCTTGTCTGCTCCAAGGAACATGTACATATCCTCCTCCAGGTATCTCTCTCATGGGAAACTCAGTTGCCACTGTCTCTTTTTCCCTGATTGGAAAAGCTAATGTGGATTTATCACTGATTTCTTCTTTCTTCTTTGCAAACTTAACCCTCCATTTACTTACATCTCCCCATTTTCCCAACAGCACAATCAAATCTTTTATTTGTGCTAATCTCCCAGCAGTATTCATGTTCTCAATGTCTCTTTCTGCAACATCTACTCGATATGTTTTCTGCAATGATTTTATTTTTGAAAATTCTATTCCATATTCACTTGCCACTTCTTCCAACTGATCATACATTGTTTTAGCCTTCCATGTTATGCTTTTACATAAAAACATGAGCTCATCATCCTGATATGTTTTTAGTCTGTCTGTTCAAATAGTTCCAATTATTAATTCTTCCATGTCTACTTTTAATTTGGCCACATTTATTTATTTATTTATTTTGGAATTTTGTAAGGCGCTTGGTTACGCGCTCCGGCGTGTCCCCGCGCTGAGAATGAGCCTGTGAGAGGATCAGGAGGCTAGAGCAGTGCTAGGCGGAAAAGATGAGTTTTGAGGGCTCTGCGAAATTTGGTCTCCGAAGGTTCGAGGCGCAATTCAGTGGGGAGCAAATTCCAATTCTTGGCTGCAAGGAGCCTGAACGATCTGCCCCCATCCGAGGATTTTGGGGACAACCGCCAGACCCGTGCCAGAGGATCTAAGCATCCGCTCTGGTCTATAGGGGGTGATGAGGCTGTTCAGAGGGGCGGGTGCTCTACCTCCAAAGATGCGATGGCACATGCATAAAGCTTTGAAGGTGATCCTTTCACAGATCGGAAGCCAGTGAAGGGACCTCAAAGCGGCTTTAGAGGGTGTTCTCCTAGGAAGCCTCAGCACCAACCGGGCTGTGGCGTTTTGCAGTACCTGGAGACGGTTGAGACTTCCAGCACTTTTGATTCCTGCTCCTTTAATTTGAAGGTTTTCATCCAATCTCTCAATTCTTTATCTGATGGTCCTACAGGTGTTTGCGTTAAATCTATATTATCTACACTTCTCCCTGGGGTTGCAGAATCAGATTCTGCTCCTGTCGGGTATCTGCATGACAAACTTTGATTAAAAGTAAATTCTGGTGGATTTACATTTACATTCCGCCTTATTTCTGACAAATCAGGATAAATATTCTCTTTTACTTTCTGCAGACTCTGTTGTAATGAAATTGTTAAGCTCGGCTCTTTTATTCTTTGATGTTCGAATACTGGTATCACAGGTCCTATTGTTACTGGGACAGTTATGGCTTCCATATTTTTAGTAAGATTTTGAATCAGTTCATGTGCAGAACGTTCATAATCAGAAATATCTGGCTGTACATCATTTCGCCTTTCAGCACTTAGCACAGTTTTATGCGAGTTATTACTTTGTACAGGAGTACCTGTAATTCTAGCCTCTCCTATATGTGTACTTGGAATATATCTTGTTTCTACTCTCTCAGGGAAATCTCGGAAATTTGATGGTTGTCCCAGAGTTTCACTAACTCTCTAATCTGCTATTGGCGCATTCGGGGTAGTCCATAAAGAACCAGGTTGATATGGTGGTGGTCTCCTATTTAATATTTCTTCTAACACAGCATCCTCTGATTCGCTATCACCATAACTTTGATTCCCTATCTCTGAGTTCTTTTTCTTTTCTGTGCATTTCCGTACCTCATATTCTTCCACCAATCTGACTGGATACATGCCATCACACATGTTACCATTTCTCCATCTTCGCATTCTACTCTCATGTGTTTCTCCCCACAAATCTCGACTTCTACCTCTTGGTCCGATATGTCTGGCTACCCTCTCACTTTCCAATTCATGCATCTTGTCTTCCCATTCAACCAATGCCTCAAATTGAGTCGGCCTAGGTCTCGGTTCAAGCTTCATTGTTCTGTCTCTCAAATTTCTCAAAATTGCCATATTAAAAGATCCTCCTTCTGGAAAAGCTAACACACCATAATCCAAACACATGTATGGTAACCATATTTTGACAACATCAGAGAAGCAGGCGTTTTTGGCAAAGGAAGTATTTTTCCCTCTCTCGTAACTACTTATTTGTCTTTTACAAACATATTTTTCAACTTTTTAAACCATGAAGGTTTCTTCTTGTCTTCGTCATAATAGTAGTAAGCCATTTTCAACAAATCTCCTGTTTTCAAAAAGATCGCGTACTATTCTATTGCTGTTTCCGTAACACCAACCTATCATAGCACGGTTCGCACTAATGTACCAATTAGAACACGATGCGTCACTATAGTGCTTAACCAATAGCTTTTGCTGCTTTTCGTGACGCACCAATCAGTGTCTACTCCGTCTTGGTCTTGGTCACGAGGACCAATCCCAGCGCGACACTTTTGACGTCACCAGCGCTCCGGCTTCTGCAGCGCTAGCTGACCCCTCCTTTGCAGGGTTTTTGTTTTCATTTTTTTTTTCAAGAAGCCGTATTTACAAGGTCTTTTACAAAATCAGTTAGTAACTTACACAATCAATCAATCAATCAATCAAAGCATTTATATAGCGCACTACTCACCCGGAGGGTCTCAAGGCGCTGGGGGGAGGGGGTCCGCTACTGCTCGAACAGCCAGGTCTTGAGCTGCTTCCTGAAGGCGAGGTGGTATTGGGTCAGGCGGAGGTGGGTCGGGAGGGAGTTCCAAGTCTTGGCGGCCAGGTAGGAGAAGGACCTTCCTCCTGTGGTGGTTCTTCGGATGCGGGGGATGGCGGCGAGGGCGTGGCTGGTCGATCGAAGTTGGCGTTTGGGAGCGTAGAAGTTGAGGCGGCTGTTGAGGTATCCTGGGCCTTGGTTGTGTAGGGCTTTGTGTGCGTGGGTGAGGAGCCGGAAGGTGATTCTCTTGTTGACCGGGAGCCAGTGCAGGTCTCTCAGGTGTCCGGAGATGTGGCTGCGGCGGGGGATGTCCAGGATGAGTCGTGCTGAAGTGTTCTGGATCCGCTGGAGTCTCTTCTGGAGTTTGGCGGTGGTTCCAGCGTAGAGGGAGTTGCCGTAGTCCAGACGGCTGGTGACGAGGGCCTGGGTGACCGTCTTCCTGGTCTCGGTGGGGATCCATCGGAAGATCTTACGTAGCATGCGCAGGATGTTGAAGCACGACGGCGAGACGGCGTTGACTTGTCTGGTCATGGAGAGGGAGGAGTCCAGGATGAAGCCCAGGTTGCGTGCGTGGTCTGTGGGTTTGGGTGCGCTGCCCAGGGCGGGGGCCACCAGGAGTCGTCCCAGGCAGAGGGTGAAGATCCCAGGATGAGGACTTCCGTCTTGTCCGAGTTCAGTTTCAGGCGACTGTTCATCATCCACTTGGCAACGTCTGTCATCCCTTCGTGTAGGTTGGCTCTGGCGGTGGCGGGGTCGTTGGTGAGGGAGAGGATCAGCTGGGTGTCATCGGCGTAGGAGATGATGTTGAGGTTGTGCTGGCGTGCGATGGCTGCGAGGGGGCTCATGTAGACGTTGACGAGTGTTGGGCTGAGCGAGGGGCCTTGAGGAACGCCGCAGATGACTTCGGACGCCTCCGATCTGAACGGGGGGAGGCGGACTCTCTGTGTCCTTCCGGCAAGGAAGGAGATGATCCACTCCACTCCAGTGCCTTCTCCTGGATTCCGACGTTGCTGAGGCGCTGTACTAGGGTACGGTGGCAGACAGTGTCGAAGGCCGCGGAGAGGTCCAGGAGGATGAGGGCCGCTGTTTCTCCGTTGTCGAGCAGGGCTCGGATGTCATCGGTAGCTGCGATCAGGGCGGTCTCGGTGCTGTGGTTGGCCCGGAAGCCAGACTGCGAGAGGTCGAGGGAGCCGTTCGTCTCGAGGAAGGTGGCCAGTTGCTTGTTGGCGGTCTTCTCGATCTCTTTTGCCGGAAACGGGAGGGAACAATACCATTTGCCTGTTTCGCTAATAAAGTGATAGATTTCTCAATCATACAAGTATTCTGTAACCGGAGTAGATGACGCTTAACTCCTCAGAATTTTAGACTCGTTGATAAAGTAGCACTACCCTCTACCTTACCCTTCTATCAGGCAATAACGAATTCGTTTCTCCAGGAAAGCGCATACAGAGATCTTTTTCACCTCCTTAGAGTCAATCCCAGAGTTTCACCAGAACGCGTATTGCAATTTCATTTACACACGTTCATACAGAAATCCCTATTCATATATATACAAACTCTGTATCAACAGTAGGCAGCTTTTACCTCTAGCCCACCTCAGAATTCCTCTTTCGTTAGTAAAGTAGACACCACTCCTTTACCCTTCTATCAAGCTCGGGTTAAGTCCTACTACTCTCCCAGCAGTAAGTTTTAATCAGGATACGCAATGATCCCTGTACTTGAAGGCTAAGATGTTATAGTCTGTCCTCACTATACATTTATCCTTTCACACCTAATATCCCTAAACAGTGATATACAACAATAGCACCGCAGTATACAACAATACTCCTTTTTTTTTTTAAACAGACCAATGCACTGTGCGACTTTACTTGCCACACTACCTCTGCCTGCAGACAGAGGCACTTGCTTCACGCTACACTTGGAAGCCTTTTCAGAACTACATATAACGTAATACGAACTCAACAGGTGTTAGTTCATAATTTTGTACATCAAATTCTATATAGTACTTTATGCATAACCCTAGCTAATTTCCTTAGCAACCACTACTCTGCTACCAAGTAATAACTGCTACAGCGGAACTCCAAAAATCATTTTTAATCAGCACTTACCATTTGCCTGAAACCTTCGAACACACACTCGTTCATTCATCATGGGGGCCCATAACACTGCACATTTACTCTGTTCACTTAATTTGGCTTCAAGGAATTTGGTGAAACACAAAGGAGTAATGCTGTAACATTTGGCGGAGTGTCTAAACCTATTTAATCAGTTACTATTTACACCTACAGTTCTATACACTTTACCATGGTTTAGTCAAACATGAATTTTATTCAGACACAACACCATAGTGGCAATGGATCTGCTAGAAATAAAATTAGGCGTAGGAAATTCACAAGACCAGCTTTAATATTCCATTTTCCCAATTTTATTAAAAGCAAAACTTTAATATGTCTGACATTTAGGCATTAATTATTTCTTTATTAAGTAAAAATCTTAACTTTATTTCAAAAATGATCATTTTATTTAGAGCTTTTTGGGGAGAGGAGTTGGCCTAACGGCTAGGGCGCTCGACCTCGGACCTGGGGATCTGGGTTCGAGTCTCGGTAACGACGCCAAAACCTCCTGTGATTCTGGGCAAATCACTTAATCTCCCCGTGCCTAAAAATGAAAGTGTGTCCTCATGTAACGTAACTGGAAAATATGTAAAGCGCTCTGATACCTGATTCGGTTCGGGTCTAGTTCGCGCTATATAAAACTCTGCAAAAAAAAAAGAGCTCAGAAAACAGTTGTTTATTTAGAAGTCAGTTAAAAGTTTAGCAAAGAATAGATAGTTCCAAATTAATTCTCTCCTAACATCCCTAACTAACGCCCTCATCTTATCCTTCAGTCCTGCAAAGCAAACAAGAAAAATAAATCAAAGTATCTTACATCCAGGAATCAATCTGCAATCCGACAGCACTTCGAGAGGAAATCGAAAGAGCGACTACCTCTAAGCAAAATCAGGGGGTTTTATACAATAATTTCCTAACTTAATCTATCTAAAAAGTATCTAACATCACCAATTCGGGTTCTGATTGGACAATCTGGGGTGGGTGAGCATCTCCTCACCATTACAACATCATATTCACGGTGAATCAGCGAAATCATAATGGAGTATTGTTTAGGACAGTCTTTGGCCTGGTCACTTCTTTGACTCGCAACGTTGCCTTGCTTTCCCACGTTTGGAACACTCGACTGTCCATATTTTGGCAATCATCCTGACTTCAGGGCAAAGCAGCCTTGAACTTCCCATCTGAGTACAGGCAGCTCACTCTCGCTGGCAGGCTTTGGGCACGCATGCGCAGTCCAGCACTTGCTCGCAGTTAGCCAGAGCAACCATAATTCGTAGGCCTCAGGGGCCACTTTTGGAGCTATCATAGAAACAAACACAAATTCATGTTAAGTATGGAACTAAAGCCCTTCTGTTTACCTGCCACCATATTAAGGTTCCTCTTTTAGTTATTACCTAGCAGATAAGCCACATAAATGCGTTTCAAACTTACATATCCAACAACTTTTTAGCACAATAACGTGTACAATAAGCACATTCACATTGCATTTATTTATATTTAATCTGTGCATTAGTTCACAACACAATAACAACACAAATTAGTTAATTATATTTATGGCTCCCAGTTTTATGGTATTTATTTTTTGGACATTTCCGTCTGTATTTGTCCATATTTATTTTTTGCTATTTTTATCTGTATTTATCCATATTTATTTTAGGTTTTATGGAAAAATGAAGCTGAAATTAGTATATTTCCACATTTATTTAGCCAGTAAATATGCTTGAATGCCTACCAGGTTTTATTGCTGTAAACACCCACAGAAGATAAATCAATAGACTTTTAAGAAAATATGCAAATTTCAGAATTTGCCTTGCACTTATCTACTGCTGTTAAAGCCGCTTTCATAAAATTCATTTCTTTTTTAGCCCCCTTACCTATTGGCCTGGCAATCATGGCAGACAGTATTTAGAATTACTCAAAAAGCAACCCAATTTCCGTTTTTATCCATATTTATAAATAAATACAGACAAGAAAATAAATGTTTTCTGTCTGTATTTATCTGTAAAAATCAGTAAAAACGAAAAACAGGGAGCCTTAATTATATTACTTCATGCAGGCAAAATTAGTATTCCCACGTGTTCATGTATGTGCATCTTATACTATTGTTGATTAATACACCACAACACACCATTAGTAAATGTTAATGTTATGGAACATTGGCTTCACAAGGGGTACACAAAAGTTTGTTTTGCCACCTTGCTCCATCATGCCCTTTTAGTCCACTGCCTCTCTGTTGATGTAGTCAGACTCTTATGGGACTAAAAGAAAGTCCAGGCTCTATGCCTATTCAATCCCTTGCCTCTCAGCTGAGTTTAGTCACTGTGTTCATTCGATCATTGGCCTTTCCGTTTAGGAGTGCCACCTTCAGGGGATAAGATAGGATTCCTCGCTCTTTGCCTATTAAAATTTGCTTTGCTGTAGTTAGCGCCAAGAAACCGCTTGGTAGTCGTGCGCTTAATAAATACTTTAATTTTAATTTCAATTTCAAGTGATCACTGCAAATTTATCTTCTGAGCTAACCGGCCGTTCATGCTTCAGCCTCCCTGGTGGCAGGGGTGCCTGTTCTAAAGGGTCAGAGAAGACTCCTGCCTATGTGCTGATTACATCCTGAGCCCCTCACTTAAGGGGGTCCAACTATTGGAAGACTGTAATGGAGAATAGGCTCTGAGTCCACTGACTCAGAAACCTATAATATTAGAATAGGTTTTACCATTTGTCACCTTAGTGTTACCAAGTTTATGTCTCTTAGAAGGATAAAAGACAAAGGTAACACTGCTGGCTATTCCCCTGGGTTATTTATACAACTCTGCCACAAGCTCTGAACTCACTGAGCTCTTAAAAGCTAATGCATCGATTACTTACTGGTAATCTTCATTACTCTGATTACCCTTTCTTGTCCCAGCAGTTACTATACGAGGTGAGCCCTACCCCACCAGCCACTACATGATCCAGCAATTAAAGGAAAAATACCTCTCCCTTTTACCTGGAGACAAATAGACAGAAGACATATAGGCTTCCTATTACCAAGCCTAGGGAATTTAGGTCCTAGTGATACATTCTCTGGGTGTGCAAGTGGTGCACGAACTTACTCACTGTGTCAATATCAATCAAAGCTCCAGCTGGACTGCACCCATTAACAACATACTGAGCAATAATGTGTAGGAAGTATTTCCTGGTAGCAATCAGTCCCACAAAACAAATTCAGGACATAGCGGAACTCCAAACCTGCTTTCGTTCATGAACAACTCACTCAAGGATTGCACTAAGAAACGGAGGAGAATTTTAAAATGCTTTATTTAAATTTTTTAACCTAGATCATAAAATATGAATGGTATTCACACAGAATCTGAAAAGTAATGCAGCGAAACATCATGGAAAATTAAAACAACAAGAAAACCTCTAACGTTTTATTGATTTGATATTGTCCTAACACCCTCAAGCTATTTCTAAGTGCTACACTAACTGTTAGCTAAATCCATAAATAGCACTCCTGTCCTCAGGATTCAGCAATGGTTCACACAACATAACTCTGTTTTTGTTCTAAAATCAAAAATACTGCAGCTTGTATGAGGCTGGACCCTAAACAGCGATTGACTGAAGGTCACTTCTCTACGATGTTGCCACAGTGGAAAATGATGCTGCACACCTCTTCCTGAATATCCCTGTAAATGTTTCCACGGTTGGCTCTTCTCTCCTCTCATTCGGCTCCCTTCCATCAGCTTCCACCTTTAAAATTGCAAACTTCAAACCAGAACATCACTCAATTGAACAGCTTTATGAAGAACTTTAATGATCTTTATTGGGACTGAATATTGACCTTTTTCCTCTAACTACCTTTCAAGGTTTCCTAACTTTTACCTAAATACCATCCTCCATATTCACGTTTTGAGAGTCTTTCCTAGAGTCATATTTTCCTTGTACATAATATATATACCAAAAATGATTTTCCTTGCTTCTTCTATAGACATATTACCACCATGTGACTCCAGTAATCATATGGATTACATTTCATTCTGGTGCTTCTACCAGGCAACACCAGAAAAGGGGTGACCACCAAAGAGTCATTACAGATGTTCTGTAAGTCCAAAGAACTCACACCTCCCAATCCTCATTAATAACCACCTTATCAATGAAACTTAATAGTGAATCAGTGTCTACTATGGCTCCCACGTTTACAACAGGTCATTGTTGCATACGTACGAGCATTGAAGTAATTGTGCTTGTGTGTGTTTTTGTTTGTGTTGCATCTTACTGTTGCAAGGGGGCACGTGCGCTACATTGGAAGTGCGCTGATATTTCCTGTCAAAATGGTCCTCACTGTTGGGCTCGCTTCCTCGTGGGTTGTGATGATGGGGTATTTTTAAAATTATGTGGATTGTATATATGGGGGGTGCGGGTTGTCGGTTAGCATTCAACGATCTTACCTGATACCTTCTGCATGGATGTGCGTTTCACTCATGGAATAAAAGCGCAGGATCAATTTTACTGAAGTCTCCTGTGATTCTTGGAAGCTTCTAATACCGGCATTTTCTGTACACTGGCGTCGAACAGGAGAAGCTATGGTATGCGCTGTTTCATTTGAGGATTACAATAGTTGCAGCGGATTGGCTATCGCAGAGTGCTGTTTGTTTGTGTTGTAATTGGTGTAATATGTAAAGGCAGTACATTGTGCACTTTTAGATTGTCCTCTCTCTCTCCCCTTACCCTGCCCCTACCCTACGTCACTTGGAAACCTGGCCAGGTATTTAGCATTCGTCATGGAAAGTTGACACATCATGCACTCAGCTATGCTTCTGCTGTCACACTTTTTCCTGGCTTCTTGCGGGCCTTAATTATATAATAAATATGCTTGTTTAACTGTTGGCGTTCGTGCAGAATCATTTCTTCATGTGTGTCACTTCAATTGGCGAGGAGGGACAGGATGCGATTAAATAAAGGCCCGCATCAGATGAAATTCACTTCGGAGAACAACTTCTGCGACTTATAAAGAAATTGATCAGGCGAGTTACTAGTTAATTTGTCTACGTTGGATTGACGTTTTTCTAATTTTCTGCGTGTTTCTTTTGACTCTGCTCCGTTTCAGCACCAAACTTCCAGTGGCTGTGTTTAGCTTTCACGCCATGAGTCAAGTCTTCTAAAGATCTCTTTCAGGTAAGTTACTACATTTTTCGTGTTCTGGAGAAGCGAGTATTTTGTTAACTTTGGAACGCACTTTGTGTTTTTATTCTATGTTTTAGTGCCTCAGAGTTTTGTTGGCAGTTGGAAGTCCGTTAACTGCTGATTTGCGAACAGCTGCAACTGTCAAATCGAGTAAGTCATCATCAGCTGTTAACTGTCAGCACAACAACTCGTTCTTGAACGCATACGCATGAACGTAACGTACATAGCGTGACTCCATTTTGTATTCGTGTCGGAACTGGGGTGGCAGAGTGGGCTAAAGAACGGTGATGGATCAAACCCAGATCTTTTGACTGGGTGTGAGTGTTTGATTGGTTCAGATGCTCCGTCCATCACCATCCCCTTTTGTACCGCTTTGGCCGCCATAAGTGTAGCATGGTATGCTCAGACGTGAGTCCCTTGCTCACTTTGCACTGTATTCAAGCAAGCCGGGCTGAAGACGGCTGTAATGCCAGAAACCGGTCCTCGGAAGCTTGTTTCCGGTCCAGGGAAGGCATGGCTTGGCAGTTCGGGCTGGACTGTTCCCATGAGGCACAGGGTCAGACTGATTTGCATATAGCCATGTCTGAACTGGGGTGGCAGAGTGGGCTAAAGAACGGTGATGGATCAAACCCAGATCTTTTGACTGGGTGTGAGTGTTTGATTGGTTCAGATGCTCCGTCCATCACCACCCCCTTTGTACCGCTTTGGCTGCCATAAGTGTGGCAGGGTATGCTCCGACGTGAGTACCTTGCTCACTTTGCCACTGGATTCAAGCAAGCCGGGCTGAAGACGGCTGTAATGCCAGAAACCGGTCCTCGGAAGCTTGTTTCCGGTCCAGGGAAGGCATGGCTTGGCAGTTCGGGCTGGACTGTTCCCATGGGATACAGGGCCAGACTGATTTGCATATAGCCATGGTACTGTGGTGGATTTCAGCATTGTGCAAACGCCTGGATATAAAAGCAACAGAATACACATTTCCCCCCTCTTTCTGTGTGAAAACAGCACCGATACCAACTGAGCTGGCATCGACCGTGATAATATTGGTACCATCAGGATCATATGGTTTTAATGTTGGAGCCTTAATTATAGCCTATTTGATCTCTCAAAGACCAAATCCTGAAGTGCAGACCATACACATTTTTCACTCTTGCGCAATAACATACGCAACGGCTCAACAATATCAGAATAGTTTTCAATAAAACGAGAATAATATTCCCGGAGACCCAAAAAAGATCTCAATGAATCTTTATCCTCAGGCTTAGGAGCATCTGAAATTGCTTTAACTAAGGTCAGCTTAGGTTTGATACCACTTCTGCTCAAGTTATGGCCTAAGTATTCTACTTCAGTTTGAAGAAACCTGAACTTGTTTTAGGAATACCCTGCCAACTTATGGCGAACAAAGCGGTACAAAAGGGGGTGGTGATGGACGGAGCATATGAACCAATCAAACAATCACACCCAGTCAACAGATCTGGGTTTAATCCATCACCGCTCTTTAGCCCACTCTGCCACCCCAGTTCAGACATGGCCATATGCAAATCAGTCTGACCCTGTGCCTCATGGGAACAGTCCAGCCCGAGCTGCCAAGCCATGCCTTCCCTGGACCGGAAACAAGCTTCCTAGGACCGGTTTCTGGCATTTCAGCTGTCTTCAGCCAGGCTTTCTTGAATCCAGTGGCAAAGTGAGTAAGGGTCTCACGTCTGAGCATACCCTGCCAACTTATGGCAAACAAAGCAGTACAAAAGGGGGTGGTGATCGACGGAGCATCTGAACCAATCAATCACTCACACCCAGTCAACAGATCTGGGTTTAATCAATCACCGTTCTTTAGCCCACTCTGCCACCCCAGTTCAGACATGGCTATATGCAAATCAGTCTGACCCTGTGCCTCATGGTAACAGTACAGCCCGAATTGCCAAGCCATGCCTTTCCTGGACCGGAAACAAACTGCAGAGGATCGGTTTCTGGCATTACAGCCGTCTTCAGCCCGGCTTGCTTGAATCCAGTGGCAAAGTGATCAAGGGACTCACGTCTGAGCATACCCTGCCACACATATGGCGGCCAAAGCGGTACAAAAGGGGGTGGTTATTGACGGAGCATCTGAACCAATCAAACACTCATACCCAGTCAAAAGATCTGGGTTTGATCCATCACCGTTCTTTAGCCCACTCTGCCACCCCAGTTCAGACATGGCTATATGCAAATCAGTCTGACCCTGTGCCTCATGGGAACAGTCCAGCCCGAACTGCCAAGCCATGCCTTCCCTGGACCGGAAACAAGCTTCTGAGGAACGGTTTCTGGCATTACAGCCATCTTCAGCCCGGCTTGCTTGAATCCAGTGGCAAACTGAGCAAGGGACTCACGTCTGAGCATACCCTGCCACACTTATGGCGGCCAAAGCGGTACAAAAGGGGGTGGTGATGGACGGAGCATCTGAACCAATCAAACACTCATACCCAGTCAAAAGATCTGGGTTTGATCCATCACCGTTCTTTAGCCCACTCTGCCACCCCAGTTCAGACATGGCTATATGCAAATCAGTCTGACCCTGTGCCTCATGGGAACAGTCCAGCCCGAACTGCCAAGCCATGCCTTCCCTGGACCGGAAACAAGCTTCTGAGGACCGGTTTCTGGCATTACAGCCATCTTCAGCCCGGCTTGCTTGAATCCAGTGGCAAAGTGAGCATGGGACTCACGTCTGAGCATACCCTGCCACACTTATGGCGGCCAAAGCGGTACAAAAGGGGGTGGTGATGGACGGAGCATCTGAATCAATTAAACACTCACACCCAGTCAAAAGATCTGGGTTTGATCTATCACCGTTCTTTAGCCCACTCTGCCACCCCAGTTCACATGAGGCATAGGGTCAGACTGATTTCCATATAGCCATGTGTGAACTGGGGTGGCAGAGTGGGCTAAAGAACGGTGATGGATCAAACCCACATCTTTTGACTGGGTGTGAGTGTTTTATTGGTTCAGATGCTCCGTCCATCACCACCCCCTTTTGTACCGCTTTGGCCGCAATAAGTGTGGCGGGGTATGCTCAGACATGAGTCCCTTGCTCACTTTGCCACTGGATTCAAGCAAGCCGGGCTGAAGACGGCTGTAATGCCAGAAACCGGTCCTCGGAAGCATGTTTCCGGTTCAGGGAAGGCATGGTTTGGCAGTTCGGGCTGGACTGTTCCCATGAGGCACAGGGTCAGACTGATTTGCATATAGGCCATGTCTGAACTGGGGTGGCAGAGTGGGCTAAAGAACGGTGATGGATCAAACCCAGATCTTTTGACTGGGTGTGAGTGTTTGATTGGTTCAGATGCTCCGTCCATCACCACCCCTTTTGTACCGCTTTGGACGCCATAAGTGTGGCAGGGTATGCTCAGACGTGAGTCCCTTGCTCACTTTGCCACTGGATTTAAGCAAGCCGGGCTGAAGACGGCTGTAATGCCAGAAACCGGTCCTTGGAAGCTTGTTTCCGGTCCAGGGAAGGCATGGCTTAGCAGTTCGGGCTGGACTGTTCCCATGAGGCACAGGGTCAGACTGATTTGCATATAGCCATGTCTGAACTGGGGTGGCAGAGTGGGCTAAAGAACGGTGATGGATCAAACCCAGATCTTTTGACTGGGTGTGAGTGTTTGATTGGGATGTATGATATTACAACGCATGCTTTTACGTCGCATGCTTTTACAACGCGGTTTTTACAACGCATACCATTACAACGCATACTGCTTTTAGGCGCTGGATAGTGAATTGTTTAATTTACTATTCCAACTCCAGTCCCCGTGGATAGTAGGGAAGGTGTTGGATAGTACATTAAACCTATTCCCTATCCAAGAGCGCCCCCCAGCGCAATGCGTTGTAATAGTTTGCGTTGTAAAAGTTGCGTTGTAAAGGCACTGCGTGGTAAAAGTTGCGTTGTAAAGGTTGTTTACCGTTTGATTGGTTCAGATGCTCCGTCCATCACCACCCCCTTTTGTACTGTCAACAG
Source organism: Lissotriton helveticus (assembly GCF_964261635.1). NCBI lineage: Eukaryota > Metazoa > Chordata > Amphibia > Caudata > Salamandridae > Lissotriton > Lissotriton helveticus. The sequence continues at coordinate 398,752,588 of NC_136059.1, read as the reverse complement.
CAACTAAAGTGCATACAGAGGCAATTACATTTCATGTGAAAGGAAAGCTGCAGTTCTGAGTGTTTCATCGTAAGAAGAAGGTAGCACTTTGAGTACTGGTACTTTTACATAAATATACACATTAATTTTTGACTATGTCTTGTGTTACTCCAAATGACTCATCGCCCAATCTGCTCACCTAGAGTGTGTATCCGTAGCATGGTGATGGGCACACTTGTTCTATTGTTATCTACTGTGACAATGGTGGCTACTTTTCTTATTTTGAGCACCATATATTTAATGCTGTTGTGATTTATTTTGGAAATTACGTTTTAAGGCAATTGAGTTGATAAGTCAGGAATTGTGCCACCACCTTCATTTCTCACAGTTCCTGGCAAACCACCAATGGATTGGGGATTTGGTAACCTGTATTTTTAGCCTATGTAGAGGTATTAGAAAGGGAATAATGTGAACCAGAAAGAAAATTGGCATTATTAAAACATTGTTTGGGTGGCATGGGATTGAAGGAATTCAAGAATCTTCCAGCTTTAGTTATTTTTCTTGAAATATTAACATACACCAGAATCCCTCTAAACAATTGAGGCTGATATATGGTAAGAAAACCAACATTGTCATGGAAAGGTTTATATTTTATTCTAGGTAACAAGATATAAATGAATCTATTGAGGATTATGTCTCTACATTGAGATCTCTTGCCGTCAGTTGTGATTTAGAAATTTTTTCAACTGAGCTTGTTTTGAGGGACTAACTTTTAGTGAGAACAAAGGTTAAGAAAATTCAGGAAATGTTATGGACAACCTTGGATATGTCTCTCAGTGCAGCCATTGACATGGTGAAAGCTATTGAACATTTTGAAAAAAATATACAGGAAATAAGAGTGTAAAGTACACCAGTCAGTCAGATATGGTGTAAAGTTGAATCTTTATTTGGCAACTCTGCTTCTCACTTTGCCAGCTCTCCTTCAAAACCAATCTTCCCAACTGTCCTCACCTCGAACTTCCACCCCGCAATCATTCTACATTCTAGTGATGTAAGATACACTCCAAACATGGAATGTATCAACACCACACATCCTCCCCCATATAAAATAATATAATAACAATAACTATACAAATATATACAACAATCTATACAAGTGAAATTTATGATAGCATATAATCCTTGAATTTGCCAGGAGTATGAATGACTCTTCCCAATCTTCCCAATCTCTTGGAATTTGCTCCTGTTTGTTCTTGCACTTCCGTAAACCTCTCAACAACCTCTTGCTCTTCAAATGTCTCACCTTCTTCTTCTCCCTCAACTTCAATTTCATCTTCCCACAACCAATCACCAAACATGATATCAGTTTCATCCACATTCTCCTCCTGTGCCTTTTTAATGTTTTTACATTTAGCCATGCTGCTCATATGCCACACACGACCATCGCTCAATCTTGGTGAATTTTTTAAACATTCCATTACTCTTAGTGGTTTTGAAAACAAACTTTCTCCCTTAGTTACCTTGCCCCATTTCTTGGTTTTAACCCAATCACCCACTTTGAGTTCCTCCATTTTAGTTACATTCCTTGTGTCAAAATTATTTTAGTACACCATCTGCGCCTTGATAATATTTTCTTTCACCTTCTCAGGTGACCACTCAATATACTTTGTACTGTTCATCCACCCAATGTTATCCTTCGTAAAAGGTTCTCTTCCTCTCATTAATACAAAAGGACTTTGACCTGTTAGAGATGGCGTCAAACGATAACCCCATAACATTTTCTTAATCTCAACTTCCCAATTTTTCCTGTTTTGACAAGCAATTTGAATAGTTCCTTTTATGACACGATTAAATCGCTCTACTGCACCATTTCCTGATGGATGATATACTGATGTTTTTGCATGCACAATACCATTCCTTTTAAAAAAATCTTCCACTTTCGATGCTGTAAAATGTGTGCCATTATCACTTATGATTCTCTTCGGCAACCCTTCCCTTAAAAATGCCTCATTTAGAAATTTAATTACAGTGTCTGCATCAGCCTTTTCTACAATTTCCAACTCAACCCACTTACTAAAATAATCAATCAAAACAATGATAAACTTACTTTCTCCATGCTTGGTTTGTACAGGACCTACAAAATCCTTTGCAACTAAATCCCAAACCATTTCAGGACACTGAACAGGTGACAATTGTGGTTTTAACATTCTCAAATTCTTATCTGTATCTACACACTCCTTGCACTCCCTAACAACTCTTTCCACCTCAATATCTACTCCCGGCCACCAATAAGAACCCTTCACTCTTTTCTTAGTTCTCACAATACCAAAATGTCCCACATGACACAAATCAATCACTCTTTTCCTCAATCCCTTTGGCGGTATTATTTTTCCTCCTCTATACACAAATCCTGATTCTACGCTTAACTCACTTCTTACTTCCCAATAACTTCTTTCTTCTGCAACTTCAGGTTTCCTTTCTCCCCATCCTTCCAGAACATTTCCTTTAATCACCTTCATGAAATCATCTATTCCGTATTCTAAAATCCATTCATCCTTTCCTATAGATTTTAAACCCTTATCCTCAACCAAAGCGATTTGGTAGTCATCCCAACTGCTCTTCGGTACCTCTTTTATTGCTAATGGAATTCTACTCAAACAATCCACAATCCTATTCTGCACACCAGGTACATATTGTATTCTATAATTGTAGTCCTGTAATCTCATTGAGAGTCTAGCAATCCTGGCTGAAGCTTTTACCATTCCACTTGAAGTTAACAAATTCACCAAAGGCTTATGATCCGTTCTCACATCAAATTCACTTCCCCATAAAAATGCCCTAAAGTGTTCCATTCCCCACACACATCCCAGAGTCTCTCTAGCGATCACCGAATACAACTCTTCAGTAGGTGTCAAACTCCTTGATGCAAAACCAATCACAACCTCCTTGTTTCCTGTTTCATTCTGTGTTAAAACTTCGCCCAATCCTTTACCACTCACATCTACAGTTAAAGTACTTCTTAAATCTGGATCAAATCCCTTGATAGGTGCAGCCTTGCAAATATCCCTTTTCAAAATCTCAAATCCCTCTTTACACACAGCATTCCAATCAAACTTGTTTCTTTGTTTAAGCAACTGTCTTAAATCATACGATTTTTCCGCAAAATTACGTACAAATTTCGAATAATACTCTGCGAGTCCTAAGAATGAACGTAACTCTTCCTTGTTTTTTGGTTCTGGAGCATCTCTAACTGCTTCAATCGGTTCCTTCTTTGGAGAAATACCATCCTCTCCAATGTTGTGCCCCAAATACGCCACTTTCCTCTTAGCAAATTTACTTTTACGATACTCAGCTGTCAACCCTTTTTCCTTTAAAATATTGAACACTTCTTCCAGTCTTTTGTCATGTATTTTCCTGTTCTCACCCATTACTAGAATGCCATCTTGGAAGTACAAAACACCTTGTACTACTCTCAATATTTCACTCATCAGTCTCTGAAATTCTGCCGCCGCAGAGGCCAGTCCAAACGGCATTCTGATGTACCGGAAACATCCAAACGTGTTTTAAATGATGTTATGTTTCTACTCTCTTTGTGTAATTGTACTTGATGGTATGCGGATGATAAATCCACAGTTGAAAACCATTTCATTCCCTTAGTCCTGGCCAACAGCTCATTCATCCTAGGTAAAGGATACTTATCTACCTGAATTTCTTTGTTTACACCCCTCAAATCCACACATAGCCTGATCTTACCATTTGATTTACGTGCAACCACAATCGGAGACATCCATTCTGACGATTCAATCCGTTCAATTACTCCTGCTGATTCCAACCTAAGCAATTCCTTTTCTAATTCATCCCTTACTGCAAAGGGAACATTCCTTACTTTAGCTTGCTTTAGCTTAATCCTATGTTTGAATCCCTTTAGCATACCTATTTTACCAGAGAAAACATCCTTAAAATCTTCTTTACATTTTTTTTCCAATCCATTATCATCATCATCCAACACCAACACTTGTTCCTTCCCATTAGGATTTAAAATTATATTAAGTTTCCCTTGATCTCTCCAACCTAACACACTAGGCCCATACTCAGCCACATACATCCTACTATCAGCTTTCCTTCCTTTAAACTCAAACGTTACATCCCTGCATCCTACCATAGGAATATTTTCTCCTGTGAAACTCTTTGGGTTAATATCACTCCTCTTAAGTTCACGTCCAATTTCATTTTTCAAATTTTTCCTTCCACATGTCTAAATTCACAATACTGTATGGTGACCCTGAATTAGCTTCCAACGTCACTTTCACTCCAGCAACGGCAATCTCACATTTAGGTTTGCTTTTTCCCTCACTCTTAATATCTAAAACAATATCTTCAACTATAAAAATATCATCATCATCATCAGAACATTCTTCTTCATTTTTCCCTTCTTCATTTTCTCCAGTGACATATTTTATTCTCGATGTTCTCTCCTTGTCCTTCCTGTAACAAACTCTTGCATAGTGTACAATTCATCCACAAACTGTGCACTTTTGATCCCTGGCCCTACAATCTTTACTGTTCGCCAAATGAGTATAACTCCCGCACCTGTAACAAGCCAGATTTTCTTTTTTAAAATCTGTTCTTATTGGAAAATTAGTCTTCCTGTTTCCTTTCCATTTCCTCGTTTTTTCCTTATCAGAATTTGTATTGTAAGTCTTTGTCACTTTCCTTACAACACAAACTTCTTCCTTCTCTTACTCTTTGTTCTCCTCAAGTGCTGCTTTTGCACACCTCACAGGAACTTCTGCTTTCCTTACTACAGCACGTACTTTGTTCAATGTGCAATCACCCATAGTCCACAACCTGTCTTGCACTTTCTTATTATTAGTTAACATTATGATTTGATCCCTTATTAACTCTTCCTCAATTTGTCCAAATCTGCATTTCTGCGTCATTTTCTTCAATGAACTCAAATAATCGTCTATTTTCTCATTCTGTTCTTGTTTCCTTCTGTAAAATTTGTACCTATCAATCGCTACACAAACAGTTGGAGCATAATACTTCTCTAAATCATCCAATGCATTTTCGTAAACATCTGTTTCATCCTCACGCCTTTCTTTCTTTTGCATTTGTTCATATTGTCTTATTCCTTCTGGTCCTAATGAGTGCAATAATATCCCTTTCTTTATTTCCGGCGTCATCTCTTCGTTCTTTATAGTGTACATGTAATTCATAAAATATACTTTCCATTGTTGCCATTTCATTTTTGGTTCTCCAGGTTCTGCTAAAAACGGTATAGGTGGCGTTAAGGTGAATGTTTGTGCTGCACACATTTTTTTTTAACTCTCTTCCTCTTCTTATATTTTTAAAATATCAACAATTGCTTCCCATCACTGTCTCTTAAATAGCTTTGATATTGGCCGATTTCCAAGTCCAAAAACACTAACTGCACAGTTAATTTCCTAGCAAGTATCCAAATTCCACAGCGAATTGAACTCCCAACCCCTACACACAATGAAAATTAGAGGCAAGTGTGCGGCGAAAATTGCAATATTTAATTACACATTTATCCAATGGAACAGTGTTAAAATCATGAGTCATAACCAAAAAAAAATGTCCCTTTTTTTTTAATTGGCTCACAATTCCTCCCCAAAAATTGGTTAAATTCCTTTAATACTTTTCTTTTTCTGCCCAGTGCTTCCTTTGCGCAATTATTACTTTTCTCGTTCTTCGTGAATCAAAAACGAGAAAATTCCCTTCGATTTTCCTTCACGAGTAGACCAATCCAAAATGGCCTCCAGACGTGCTATGTCATCACGTTTGCACTTCTCCAGTTGTTGGCACCTCTTCACTTTCCACAACAGACGCGTCACAGCGCTTGCGCATGCACTTGCTTCTCGCCCTTCACTTGCGCTGACTGCAGGCACCACTTCTCGCGCTTGACTCGCACACGCCAGCAAAACTGTAAACTTCTTAAAATCTTCTTATTTCATTTTTAACTTAACACTTCAATTTGTATATGCGCTTGTTTGCATTTGGGCTCACCTTAATGCTTCCTTAGCCTCGTTATACAGTAAAGGCTGTCTTGTAGATCCTCACACGTATTAGATCCTCATTTAACGATCCTTATCAACCGTGGGTTCTTGCAGAGTTGCCTCTCCATCCTCAGTCGCCAATTGTAAAGTACACCAGTCAGATATGGTGTAAAGTTTAATCTTTATTTGGCAACTCTGCTTCTCACTTTGCCAGCTCTCCTTTAAAACTAATCTTCCCAACTGTCCTCACCTCGAACTCCCACCCCGCAATCATTCTACATTCTAGTGATGTAAGATACACTCCAAACATGGAATGTATCAACATCACAAAGAGGTACAGAGAAATATTACATGCCTGTGGTTTCAAAGGAGGGTGAGAAAGCAAGAAAATGTTTCCCAACTAAAAATGCTGTTACACAGAGAAACAATGGCATGTTCAGGGAAATGAGACAAGAGAACAGGAGAGGGGTTAATGTATGTTATAGATGTGGTAGCAGTGGCCATTTTGGTAATGCTAAGATTTGTCCTGCAATTGAGAAAACTTGTTTAAAATGTGAGTATGCAGATCAACATCCAAGAGGGTAAACTGTGTGCGCAATTTTGATGAATGCGATATCCCATATGATTGTGATGAACAAGATGTAAATACTGTTTTGAACATAGGTGGAAGTGATACTCATACCAAGTTTTTTTCGTGCACTATCACTATTGATGGGGTTGCACACGTATTTGTGGACTCATGCGCTTGGTTCACCATTGTATCTCATGACATTGTCAAGAAGAACTGGCCTAACAGAAGATTAATTAGTCCAGATGTAGCCTCGGGTGGGTATCCTGGTCACTGAATTGATCTGGTTGGGTACTTTTGGGGCAACCTAGAATTTGCAGGTCATCAGACATTTGGCAAAATCTATGTGGCTAGGAATAGTCAATCACTTTTAGGATGGCCACACCAGGAGGAGATGAGGATAAGATTAGACCTCAATGCTGACCCTGCTGTGTTTGCCAAAGTACTTTCCAAAACCTGCTGCAAAATTGCTGCCAAGTTTATTAAGGGGTTAAAAACACTTTTTTCTAATGTGTTTAGTGATACGTTGGGGATGTGCCAAGGTTTTAAACATTGTATCAAATTGGTTGATGGTGCTGTTCCGGTTCAGCACAAAGTTAGGAACATGCCTATATCAAACAGAAGCAAACTTAAGGATATGTTGCGTAATCTTTGTAACAAAAACATTATTGAGCCTGTAGAATCATCACCATGGGTATCTCCGGTTGTGATTTGCACAGTCTCAATAGCGCCATATGGGTGGATGCTCATCCTCTTCCCAATTTGCACGAATTGGTCACTACACTGGCTGAAGCAAGAGTATTTTTATATATTGGTCTCACCAGCACCTATCACCAGTTTTTATTGGATGATGAGTCTAAAAAATGAACTGCATTTATAATTCCTGAAGGTTTATTAAGATTCTGTTGTATGCCTTTTGGTCTCGCTAGTGCCACCTCTGTTTTTCAAAGACTCATGAAGGAAACACTGCAAAGGTTGTCAGGAGCTGTGGCATTCCAAGACGACATCCTGGTCTTTGGGAACAATGATGAAGAACATGATCACAATTTAAGAGAGGTGCTTGCTGCATTGTCATTGAAGGGTTGACAAATGCAGATTCAAAAGGTTGGTGGTGGAATTTTTGGGGCACAGCATTAGTGGGGAAGGTATCAAACCAAAGAAAAACCATGTTGATAGTATCATTATTGCTCCTGTACCCAGTTCTAAGGAGCAATTGGTGGCGGTCCTTGATCTGACGGAGTTCTATTCAAAGTTCATTCCTAATTACGCATCTAAAGTGGACCCTGTTAGAAATGGGATTTCTGCTTGGCTAAGGCAGGGCAAGGGAGTTACACACTGAGGATAAACCCTACTCACCCACTTGGTAGCTTGGCACGAGCAGTCAGGCTTATCTCAGAGGCAATGTGTAAAGCGTTTAGCAACACACACACATAGCAGCAACACACTAGGCACACCACAAAAGAAACTCCACTCAAGATTATTTCAAGAAAATAGCCTTTGTATTCTCATAAACACATTAGAAACATAATCACACATTTACACTGTGCTAACTGGCACAGGCAATATTCACAGGGGATTATAAACAGTACTGGGCCAATCGGGCCACAGTCAGAACCATCAAAATGCAGGTAAGTAAAAGCAAAATACAACCAGTAACTACTGGTACCATAATGACCTAAGCATTATCACATTAGCGTTAGACACCATCCTAACATATACCATGACATTAGGCATAAGTGCATGAGATCAGGCATAACCTAAAACATCCTTGCCTGACATTAGTATTAGGTATCAGACACATTATGCACAAAAGCATCAGTGTAAGCATTAGGGCGAAAGCATTATCAGCCTACATCACATGATGCATGTATAAATGCACTTCTCATAACATTAACAGTGCACCTTATGTAAATACACCCGGGTGCCAATGCACCATCACTGCGCATCACCGGTAGACTGCAAAAGTACTTCAGACCCTAGAAGTGGTGGTAACCAGTCACGTTGGTGCCCCCTCCGGGACTCTTCAGGAAAAACAGCCCTGGCGGAACTGTGCTGCTTGGGGAGTCCCAAGACTAGCCAACCGTTGCAGCTGCCCACTGTCCGGCGGGGCAGCTGTGGAGAAAATGAGCCCGGGCACCACAGTGCCTTGGAAGCCCCCCCTCTGGGGCTTTGTAAGCAATGGCCCCCACCGTTGAAGTGGCCCACTCTCCTGCGGGACCATTCATCAACCGACAATGTGCCTCGGGGAGTCCCATGTCACTGGGCTCCTCTGGTGCCAATCCCTGCACCCGAAATACTTTTAGAGCCAGCCCCACTCACCAAGCTGGTTCAGGACTCCAGTGTCTTCTCCTCACATCTGGTGAGCTCTGTGCTTCACCCGGTCCCTCCCCTGGGACCAGGTCTTTGGCAAGGAGCCTGCAAGGCTCCAGTCGTCTTGGGCTGCCTGCGGGCTCCTCCCAACAACACGGGAGCCTGCCGTCTACTTCTGTCATTGGCCCCGCCTACCATCAGGCAGCATCGCCTGGCTTCCGGGTCATGTCTGGCCACAGCCGGGCGATCCTCCTTGGCGGCTGCTTCGCTCAGTAATGTGCGGGATAGGTACCTGCCACAAACAAGGCAATCGCGGTGTGGGCACCCGTCATCAATACATTCTCAATGCGGGGTGGGCTCCCGCGAGACCAAAGGTGCCGACACAGGGTGGGCTCCTGCTCGGCTTTCAAGCAAGTATGCGGGGTGGACACCGGCTCTCCAGGCACAATGCGGGGTGGGCACCGCGGCTCAAATATGAACACGTAAGCGAGGTGGGCACCCGCCAGTCAGCACAGAATGCGGGGTGGGCACTCGCTCCTTGCAGCAGCTTGAGGGAATCCCTCCGCCGGGAATTCCCTCTCTCCAGCAGCACAGCGCTGCAGACCCACCAAAGCCCTCCTCTCTGGCAAATAAGATCCCAGCGCTCCAGACCAATTCCTGTGTTCTTGTGGGTCCCTGAGACTCCCACCAGGAGGCCAGCACACAGGGCCTCCCAGCATAGGAAGGCAACTGGGTCCCACGGCGGTTCCTCTGGGCAGAGTCTCCCTCCAAATTCCAAGTAAGTACACAGCAGCCTTCATGGGGTCACAGCCCCTATACTACTTTTACTCCTTAGTCTGTAGTGTAGGGCATGGGGGAACCAGATACAACTGGTTCTAGTTTTTTTGGAGCAGTCTGCTTACAGTGCTCACACCCTCCTTTCAGAGATGGGGCTCTGCCAACAGACACACCACAGGGGGGCGGAGCCAGCATTCACTCGGGCAGGCACCATCCTATTCAGGGACCAGGGACTTCCCCTCCCACTACTCAAAATGTAGATGGGCAATTCAGCCTAGCACTGACTCACTCTGCCCCTCCTGGAGCCACACACCTCTCCAGCCCCTGTCACTCAAAAGCCAGACATGCATTTCACATCAGGCAGGCAGACACATAGCACACAGAAATGCCAACTTCTAAAAGTGCCATTTCTAAAATAGTTATAATAAATCTGCGCACACCATTGTTTAGCATTTATTATCACTATTCCAAATATACCAAACTTGACCAAGTTGCGCCTCTCATATCAGGGATTACCACTGAAACACTTATCAGGGAATCCCCAATGCATTCCTATGGGAGGGCAGCCCCACAGTAGTGAGAAACCAAAATGGCTGTTTGTCACTACCAGGACATGTCACATACTTAAGGTACATGTCCTGTCATTTACCTACAATGCACCCTGCCCATGTGGTTAGCTAGGGCCTACCTTAGGGGTGGCTGACATGCAGCAAAAGGGGGTCACGAACATGGCACACACTTTAGGTGCCACATCACAGCAGCAGTCACACTGCGCGCACAGGCCCTGCATTGGCAGAGATCTGGATAGGTTTGAAAGGCTACTTTGGTGGGTGGCGCAATCAGCGCTGCAAGCCCACCAGTAGCATTTAATTTACCAGCCCTGGGTATAGGGGATACCACTTTACAAGGGACTGACAGGTAAATTAAATAGGCCAAACAGGTGTAGACCAATCCTTATCATATTTATCACAGAGAGCACACACACTTTACACTGGACAGCAGTGCTAACGTGCCCAGAGGCCTAAAACCACCAACACCATGTCAGCATAAAGGCTAGGAGAAATGCACAAAGTTTAGGGATGACCCTGCAAAAAGGGCCAAGTCCCACAGACCCTTTCAGATGTCTACTAAAAAAGAATGCAGTATTTGTTTGGACAGAAGGTATGAGTATGGCCTTTAGACAGCTGAAGGAGTGTGTGGTGAATGCCTCTTGTTTGATACCTTTTGTGACTGGCAAGCAATGTGTTGGTAATAGTGGACGCCAGCAACAGTGGGTTGGGGGGCATGCTGATGAAGAGCGATAGCCATAGAGAGTGGATCACTACATCTGCATCCAGGGCACTGACGGTTGCAGAGAAGAGCTATTCTGTGATTGAAAAGGAATCATTGGCTTGTGTTTGGGTGCAGAGCATTCGAGAACCTTTTTATGGGGTACTAAATTAATCATTAAAACAGATCATACGCCTTTGGTTTATATGATGGCACCAGTTGGTGGCCGCACAATGTCTCCAATATTGGCAAGGTTGGCTTCTAGATTACAAAGTTTTCAGTATCAGTTGGTTGCTGATTACATGTCAAGATTGTCTTTCCCTTCTGTGGGTCAAGAGGGAGATGACAAGGAGGATTGTGAAGTAGCTTTCACCTTAAGAGATATCAATTTGATTGGTACCACTTGTGCTATTGTTCAGGAGGAAGATGAATAGAAGAAATGGAAAGAGATACCGAGCTTAGGAGAGTTTTAGATTGTATATTACATGGGTGGCCTGAGGAAAGGAAGACAGGTGATCTCATGGGCTATTTCAAGGTGCGAGAAGAGTTGGCAGTGGAAAATGGTATTGTGGTTAGAGGGGACAGATTTATTCCCCCATTCAATTTGAGGAACAAGATTATTCATATGGCTCATGAAGGTCACATGGGGATTTCAGGTACTAGAAGGAGAGTCAAGGAAATATGTTGGTGGCCTGGTGTTGATATGTGTGTCAAAGTCAGGTAGGGACTTGTGATCAGTGTGCAATCAGTGACAAATAAGCCAGAGCCTTATGGACTGACCCGCAACCTATTGAGATTCCTGAAGGTCCATGCGTAAGTTGAGGTTGGAAATTATTGGGCCTTTTGCTGTTTTGACTAGACAGGAGTCGTATGGATTAGTATTTATTGATTACTATTTTAAGTGGCCGGAGGTCAAGACGGTGAAGGAGGTAATTTCTGAGGGGTGATCCAGTTTTTGTACAAAGTTTTTTGCAGGGAAGGAATTCTCCAAGAAGTGGTTACTGACAATGGTCGCCAATTTATCAGCAAGTGTATGGAGGATTATCTTGCCAGGTGTGGAGTGACACATATGAGGATTGCTGTCTTCCATCCAAAAGCCAATGGTCAAGCAGAAAGGTTTAATAGAGTGGTTAAAGAAGCAATTCAACTGTCTATCAAGAGAAGTAATATTTGGAGAAATGTTTTGCAGACTATCTTTTTGACGTAAACAGGGGTCGAAGTTAGTACCTTGGTGGTTAAAAATGAAACAAGACAATGGGTAATGATGCTGAAGTGGATTTCAAAGGAATTCGATGCAGAATGGAAGAATATAAATTTAAAATGAAACATGATTTGAGGTGCAGAAAAGGGCCTGTAAGCAAGCAGGAAGTAAAAGTTGGTAATGTAGTACGTATCAAAAGGTCTAGGCCAGATGGTAAGGGATGCAGCATCTGGTCAGACCCTATTCGTGTTATTCAAGTCTTTTCATAATGCTGTGCATATTGCAGTAGGAAGTGTCTGTAATCTTAACAGAGTTTCTTTATAAAGGGTGTCAATTGGCATTCAACGATCTTACCTGATACCTTCTACATGAATGTGTGTTTCAGTCATAGAATAAAAGAGCAGGATCAATTTTATTGAAGTTTCCTGTGATTCTTGCCGTTCTTGGAAGCTTCTAATACCGGCATTTTCTCTACAGTCCTCATGAGAACTCATATATCACTGAAATAATGTACTTTGATTGGACCTCTTTGGGACACAATGTCAGTGGGAACAGTGTATTTGGTTTCCTTGGAACCATTAGTTCACACATATTTAGCCTTAAAGTATTCAATGACTTGTCAGCATTAACACGTCACATATTTTTCTTACCAACCTCTCTATGGGCCCGATGTAGGTAGGCATTTACCGGCCGGTAACGGCCGAATTTGGCCGTTACCGACCGGTAAATGCCTTTTCCAATGTAGGGGGCATGTATTTACAGATTCGGTATTTTTACCGAATCTGTATTTACCGAATCGGTAAAATTACCGAATTGGTAAATACAGACTCGGTAAAAATACAGAATCTGTAAATGCAGATGTAGGTGGCGCTTTAAACAGTGCCACAGGCCCTCAGAATTCGTTATTTACCATGTAATACTATTGCATGGTAAATAACGAATTCAGGTGTACATGCACATCTGTGCATGTACACCTATGACATGTGACAAACAGACATGCCCTTAGTGCATGTATGTGTGCCACATGGCACACAAGCCTGACATTGGGGTGCTACAGGGTGTCAAAGTGACACCCCGTTCCCCCTGGCAGGATTCGGTATTTACCGATTCGGTAATTACCGAATCGGTATTTGCCATTGATTCCTATGGGCTTCAAGGCCCATAGGAATCAATGGCAAATACTGATTCGGTATTTACCGAATCGGTAAATACCGAATCATACAGATTCGGTAATTTAAAAAGAAAATTTACCTACATCTGCCTACTTCAAATTTACCTACTCTTAAATACCGAATCGGTATGATTCGGTATTTAAGAGTAGGTTAATCGAAATTACCTACATCGGGCCCTATATGTGTGTCCATACCTGGCCACCAAAACCATTTCTTTACTTCCTGTTTAGACTTAACCACACCAGAATGCCCTTCATGACAATGCTTGATCACAGTTTCTTTTAAAGTGTCCGGAGGCATCACTTTATCTCCTGTTCTCAACAACTCATTGGTTACTGTCAATTAATTCATGCACTTCCACATAGGTTTAAAAATGGAACTAAGAGCAGAATTGGTTCCTCAACCACATTTAATATAGTACATAGTCTCCTGTAATATGACGTTTTTCTTGTGTACTTCCTTCCACTTATTTTTTTTTATTGTACCTTGATCAAAGATCAAAGATCAAAGCAATTTAATAATACTGTTAATAATTCTCAACACTTTCCTTAATATATTTTGGAAACCTACATAGGAAATCAGCAGTCACTCTTTTGCTGGAAAATACTGTACTTCATAAATGAAATCTTGCAACTTCATAGACAATCTCACAATTTTAGAAGACACATTAACCATACCTTCATTAGTCAATAATGTAATGAAGAGTTTGTGATCACTGTGTAACAAAATGCTTTAGTGCCCAAACACAATCTAGCGTTTCCTTCTGAATTACTGAGTATTTTTCCTTGGGCAGAGTTAGAGTTAAAGTTAGAGCATGTGATGCATTTTATGAATTTTAGGGCATGCACCATCCTTCAATACAATTTAATATTAGAAATCCAAAAGGTTTCTAATTGTATCCCTAAATACATTCTGAATTTTTTTAACATAATCTTTCCAATATCTTCACCTTCATCAATGATCATGATAGAGTCCGGATTGCTGGGGTTTCATGTAAGTGACCTTGATCATACCACCCTGATGCATGCAATATACAACTTGCCTAATATTTTACAGTTTTTAAATCTAAAAACCAATGTTCTCTATCCCAACATTTCTATTCCCTAACTGGTAAATCCTTCAGGGTGTATATCAGCTTAAATTGACTTACCTCCAATTGTTTTTAGAGAGACTTACCGCCAAACTTCCTCATTAACAATAGTGCATGGGGGTCCCAATTTAGCATACATTTGAATATCCACTCCCCCAAAATGCATAGCACACTATGGTTTTCTCTTTCTAATATCAAAATAAATGACTCTGTCATCTGTAATATTATAACTCTGGTATATTTGTTCTCCTTAGACTTTCTATCATCAACACACTTGACCTTATTCTTATTTTTCTTTCTGCACACTGTGGAAAAATGATCTATTACATTGCCTTTGGTGCATTACTGTAAGCTAAGTGTGATTTGCTGTTCCAAACATCTGAGGTCTTCTCTGGATTGGTTCTTACGTTTAGAATTATCCTTCAGAAACCTACAATGTTTTGCATCCTTCTTTTTTACTTCCCCCAGCACTTCATCATGAAATTCTTTATATGCACATTTTACTGCTTTAGCATTTCTGCTTCATAGTTCTGCCTTTCTCACTATTTCAAGAATATTTTTGAGCTCCGAAACCTCACTTACTCATATTCTCTCTTGGATAGTTTTATCCCCAGTCTGACTACCAGATCTCTAATAAGATATTCCAGAAGAGTTCCAAATTTACGGTCTAAGCACAATGTCCTAAAGGTAGAAACATATTTTTCAATGGTTTCATTCTCTACCTGCTTTCTCTGGAAAATTTTACATTTAATTATCTCTATTCAAATGTAATGAGCAAAATAAGTATCAAAATCAATAATAGTTTAATCAAACATTATTAAGATTTTCCCTTCTGAATCCTTAGATATATGTTCATACATGTTTCACTCTTCTGGTCCCAAGGAGTGTAAAAATATTATTTTCTTTTGGTCAGATGACATGTTTCCTTCTTCATTAATAGTTGACAAGTAATTAAGGTAGTACCAGTTCATACATGGGTTCCCACCACCAGGCCAGAATGCTTGAGAAATGTTGAGTTGTATTGATGTACATTGCATACGTTAAATGATTCCTTGCCAAGTTATGTTGTAGGACGTCTCTTCGACAACTCATATTTTCGAGATTTGCAATACCCCTAGAAAGATGGAGGCACACTCAGTGTCTCTAATGTGACTTTTTCTCATGTTACGTTGCAGCGCATTTCTTGAATGTGCATGCTGCATACTGAATGCAAAGCTCAATGTTGCTCATGTGGGTGCACGGCGTCCACCCACTCTTTACGCAGGGTGGACACCGTCCCAGGGGCGGCTGGTGACATTTGAAAGTGGTGAGGCATAAAAGTACAAAGTGTCCTGTGGGGAGCGACCGTAGCGAGCGAACTCGACCGTCATAAAGGGAGTTCGAGGGGGACCTCACTGAGAAAAGTGTGAAAAAACTGTGGGCAAATGGTGCATTTTCAAGCAAATATGAGGGAGAAAGAAAGTTAATAAAGCAATTGTGAACATGTAGATATGACATCAATAAATACTTTTCATATGATAACGACATACGTAGCTTTAGGTGCATGCAGTGTGCTGTGAAAGTTGTCAAAAACTACCAAGAGTTGCATTGGGATCTGGTTTGCATCAACACCCAAACATATAAAAATGACATGCAACATCTCATAAACTGCCTTTACTCACAAAATATTCCCCATAATGAGCCTTTTTAATGCCACATAATTTAGTCAACCATGCCACAGAATTTCCTATTGTATTTCCAGTACCTTCGTTACAAAGATGAGAGTAGTTCTTGGGTCACAGAAAGTTGACTTTGATAAGACATTCTACAGATATAGGAAATACAGGCTGAGAATACGTAAGTGCAGGAAGGGGTCAGTAAATTATTTCCTGCTTTATTTGTTTATCCAAACAGTTTGGATGCAGCTCTTTGACACTTCATAGCTCACTGTGCTTGATTGTGACTGTAACTTATGAACTGCACAGTAACAAAAGGACCTCTGTGACAACAGGCGTACTCACTGAGCATTGCAAAGAAAATAATTTTCTGTGATCTGCACAGTACACAGTCTTTGCAGCAGGCACATAACCCCTCCGCGCTTCCCTAGATGAATTTGAATTTGAATTTTAAAATATTTGTAAAGCGCTCTTATACCGGAAACCGGTTCCATGGCGCTAGATAGCCGAGAGTCAGTGGGGAACGAGCTAAGCTGCAACAGACCTGGAGAACAGAAAAGTCTTCAATTGCTTACGGAACTCCAGGTAGGAGGGAGACATTCTGAGGGAAAGTGGGAGTGAGTTCCAAAACGATGGGGCCAGCACGGCAAATCTGGCCCCACCAGCCTTCTGTTTCCTAAAACGAGGGACTGACAGAAGGGACAGGTGGGAAGAGCGGAGTTCTCTGGACGGAACATAAGGGGAGATAGCTTCGCACAGGAAAGAGGGGGCGGTCCCAGCTCTGGCCTGATAGGTAGTACAGCCCAGCTTGAAAAGCGCCCTCTCCCTCACAGGGAGCCAGTGGAGAGACTGAAGCAAGGGGGTCGTATGATTGGACCTTGAGAGGCCAAAAATCAGGCGAGCCGCCTGATTTTGAATCAGTTGAAGTCGGTGAATGAGGTAAGCCGGAGCACCATTAAGAATGACATTCCCATAGTCAAGGCGCGACAGCACCATGGCCATGAGAATGAGCTTAAGAGCAGCCGCAGAAAAAAAACGTGAAACCCTCCGGATGGTCCGGAGGGACAGGAAACAAGCAGACACCACAGAATTGATCTGAGTGTGGAGGGTAAGCTGTGGGTTGATGAAAATGCCCAGAGTTTTAACTTTAAGAGCTGGGAGGGGAGGGGGACCGAGAGAAGGGGGCCAGAAGGAAGGGGACCAAGGGCTGCAACCACCCCCCGTCAAGACCAACTCGGTCTTGTCCGGGTTTAATTTGAGGTGGTTGCAGTTCATGCACCCTTGGATGAAAATCATAACCTTTTGGAAATTAGTGGACGAGGAAGGGGAGGGTGAGAGGTCAAAAATGAGTTGGAGGTCATCGGCGTAATTGAACACCGAGACCTCCATCTGCTGTAAAGAAATAATGAGGGGTGAGATGTATAAATTAAATAATAAAGGAGATATGGACGAGCCTTGTGGTACTCCACAGGTTACCTTCCGAGGAGGGGCCGTAAAGTTAGCCAGTTGGACGGCCTGTTCCCTGTCGGTCAAAAAGGAGCGCAGCCAGGCAAAGGCCGTGCCCCCAATGCCCGCCGCTTGGACACGGGTTAGCAAGATGTCGTGGTCCACCGTGTCAAACGCGGCGGACAGATCAAGCAGGACTAGGGCCTGTGGCCGGCCAGTGTCAATCCCCTCCCTAAGTTGGTCCATCACTGACACCACCACCTTCTCAGTTGAGTGCAGCGGGCGGAAGCCCGCCTGTCGGGTGGAAAGGGCGCCAGTGGATTCTACGAAGGCACTGAGAGACCGGGTGACGTGGGCCTCTGAGACCTTCGCAAGGTAAGGGAGGAGAGAGATGGGGCGGTAGTTGGAGGGTAGAGATGGATCCGCCCCTGCCTTTTTCAGAATCGGGATGACAACTGCCGACTTATGTGCGGAGGGAACAGTGCCACTACTGAGGGAGTGGTTAATGACGGTCAGAGGAGGAGAATGGCAATTAGAAAAGAGCTCTTTGAGAGCAAATGCTGGACCTATATCCAGAGGTGATCCCGATTTAGTCCGGGCCAGAAGAGGAAGCAAAGAATCCCGGGTGAGGAGGGGAAACTCAGTGAATGAGGGGGTGGGTAGGGTAGGGGGGACAGGGAAGGAGTCCGAAGGTGAAGGGGGAATGTTAGCCTTAATGAGGGCAATCTTATCAAGGAAATAAGAGCCAACACTGTTACCAGACAAAACTCTAATCTTTAGTCTCACCATCAGTTGCATTAAGCACTAGAGTTATCTTGCCACTTTTATTGTTTCCTGAAAACTGTTGGATACACGGAGCTCTGCAGTGCTTTTAAAACAGCTGCACTGCGGCGTAACCCTTCTAGCCCTCCTGGAAACGCCTGATTCACACTACAGCCAGCCCGCCCTTGATGCAGGGGGTAATGCAGCGAGCATTATAATTTGTTACATTTTCAAATTATGCTCTATCTCTTAGGATGGCCTGGCTCAAATCATGCAAAACAGAGAGTAAGCCATATCTGACAATGACAGATTTTATGACGATTCTAAACAAAAGTGCCCTCTACCAGAAAGCACCTCCATTCTCCGCTGCCCTGTCCTATTACTTTTAATGGATTCTACATGGCTTGTGCGGGTTATTCAGGGTTTTTAAGGTGTGCCACTGTTTTAGCGCATGGACGGGTTTGCGTACGAGTATCGACCCACTGCGCTCACATCCTCAAATGTGAAACATTTCACGTCCCTAAGAATAACAGATTTTGCTTTTAAAAAAATCCCACGTGGGAGGCCCTCCCCTGGACAACCATCTGCTGCCCCGAGTCCCCCGTTATGTTCTTCCTGCATGAAACGTTCCTCTGTGGGCAGCATCCCCACTGTAATCGTATCGTCGTCTTGGGAGTCGGTGATTGATTAATGGTTGGTACAATTGGAGTCCCAGTTAATTGACACGTCACTGCAGATTGCAATTAGCAGGGGGTGCCCCTTTTCCAGCCTCTCCTAATTGTGATTCAGAATGAATCATACAAACCATGTTTTGAGTCAAAAACGCTTTTTTTCCACCAGAATTTAGTAATTAGTGAAAAAAACTATTTTGCGGTCCTAAACTGCGATTATGGGTTTGCAAAACGCTTTGCACTTCGGCCCTTTAACCCATAGAACATTTGCCAGCTTTTTTGCAGAAGACACCATCGAAAGAGCAGATCATGTTGGATAGCCGGCGCAGCTCCTTTCCATCTCTTGCAAACTGCTAGCGGCATGTCCCTTTTCGAGACATTGCATGGATCTGCAGTCGTGGCTCGCGGGGGGGAGGGATGTCGCGGGGGATGTCGTAGGGGGAGGGGGGATGTCGCACGGGGGGGTTAAATATAATAAAGCAAAACTTACCTCACTGCTGGTCCGGGTCCGCGCCACCTCTGCTCCCCTTCACGAATGGCTGTGGTTGTGACTGGCAGCCCCTCTCAGCCAATCCTGGCGCTGATGCAGCACCAGGATTGGCTTGGGGCACAGGTTACTCTTCGCCCGCAGCACGCCCATTAGGAGCCTAAAGAGCTCCTAATGGGCCTGCGCAAAAAAGTGCAAACAAAAGTGCGCATGAGTGGGCACGGGTAAAAAATTCACCCTCCGTCCCAACTCATGCGCACTTGTGTTGCTGCCTGTTGCCCTGGTGACAATAATGTCAGTCAACATGACGCCAGGCCGCCCACCCCCTTCAGACTCTGACAAGTTTATATAAAACTGCAGTTTATTATTTCTTACCATGGTTTTATGCAAAAATCATATTAATTAAGTCACTTAGGCAAATGGATCAGCTGATGGTAACTAGACCATGAATAAACAAGACCAGCTTGTCGTTTCAAAAAAATCTAATTTATTGACTTTATTATTCAAGAATGAGCATTTTATTAGGAATCTTTATTTAATCAGCAAAAATGCAAGCAGCTTTATTAAGGAGTAAACATATTAGACCGACACTTCAAGGCAAATTAAACAGCATGAATTAATAGAAAATAACAGTTTCCATTCCCTAAAATCTATTTCCCTATCTAAATCTCACTTTACCTAAAAGGAAAAAGTCATTTAAGCCTGTTATCCTTACGTGCGCCAAGAGTCCATCAGCATGACACGCCTATCAGGAATCGGAAAGCAAGAAGTGCCCTCCTGCCCATGGGGGCAATTTTTATACCTTTTCTGCCTAGCTAATCTCACTAAAAGTATATTTTTTCTCTGCCATCCAGTGTTCTTATTGGCTGATCGAGGTCAGCACATATGGTGTCACCACTTTTCTCCAAGCCTAGATCGGGCTTTCTTAGAGTCCATTGTCTCTCATTCTCAAGTCACGCAGCTTCCTCAAAAAGAAACATTTTACAAGTCACAGGCCGTGACTTCCTTAGCTTGTCAAACTTTGCCTCTTCCTGTCTTTGAGTCAGCCTCACCAAGAGCACGTAAAACAATTTTCATTCGAGCTTGCAAATATTTTTCAACGTGGTAAAAGTTTCCATGCAGGACTCTTGCTCTCTCTGGACAGGACTGGGCAACGCCATTTTTCACTGCATTCTTTGGGCCTCACTTGAAAACTATTATTTAAACAAACACAAGACATTAATTAACTAGAGAATTGAGACCCATTCTGTTACCCACCCCCTTTGCTAATTATTAACCCGTTAATTTATGTTACCTAGCTTAAGCACAAGCCACAGAATTCTCCACAAACTTATGCCACATAAAAGACGTAAAGACATAACATAAGCACACAAATAAGCACATGCCATTAATTGAACAGCCGCATTTAATACTGACAAAGACAATAGACAAGGTTAGTTTATTATTTCCAACGCACTTGCTTTTGCAACAAAGAGCACATAAGTTAGTCCCTCATGTTGTGTAAATGCATTTCATTCTAGGTTGGTTAATAATTCATCACAAATCAATTAATACGGTTATTTTATTGCGAGCCGGAACAAAATATTATTCTGAAACTCGCTCCATCAACTCCCTCATCTGGTGATTTCAAAATCACCAAACTACACCCAAAATTTTCAGCTAAAATTTCTAATACCCTTGAACATGTTTTGACAATCACAGTATTAGTGTTTCTAAACTTTCGATTCTGCTGTTTGTTTGTAACTCTCATATTGTGACCTACGAAACTCTTCTAATTCAATCTCTTTCTCCTGTTCTTTTCTGAGCTTGTAAATCCTCTTCTTTTCCCTAAGATACTTCTTTCTCTTGTGTAACATGCAACTAATTTTTAGCAGAAATATCACAAAAACTATAACTAATAAAGGACACAGTATTTTGCCCAAAATTGAACTACCAATCTCTTGGAACCAGTTTTTGATTGCTGCAAATCTCTTGCTCAAGCGTTCTGAAAAATCTTCATCTTCTAAAGGTACAATTTCTGAATGTAATTCTGTAATGTTTCTAATATACATCTCAATGTTTTTACTCTTATCTGGGATTAATGTGCAGCAATGCTGGACATGTAATATTCCACAAACTCCTCCCTCTTTTGCTAAAAGAATATCAAGGGCAAGACGGTTCTGCATAACCATCGATCTCATGGCAATAAGTTCAGTGTCAACTAATTGGAATCCACTAGCAGTATCAGTAGACAATCTGTCAACAATTGTAGACATTTTTCTGATTTTAACTGCATTCAGGGTTATACCCACGAAAGGTATTACTGCACCAAAAATATCACCCAAAATTTCTGAAAAACTTTCCCTTTTGAATCTACTCAGATGATTGCTAATTTCAAATGAACCCTTTACATTTCTATCTACATGAAAAATCTTAGGGAAAACTAAACCAACATAACAAGTGCCATACCAGTGGTCTGGTAGGTTGTAATAGGCTTTATTTCCGCACACAAAATAAATTCCAGGAAAAATTGGATCTTTACCACCTTTAAATCCCCATCCACCCAAGATTTGATAAGTGTCTTCGCATTGACTGGCACCCACAAAATAATTATCAAATTGAGTATTATCTCTTCGAATACAAAGCTTACCACTAACAGGTTTATCTATGTGAATAGCAACATTTTCAGTTCTACCATTTAGCTTTTCATCCTCTATTTGCCAAAACTTAGATTTGGTTTGTTTCAGCATTTCGTTACGCTTATAAATCACCCTTCTCTCTTCAACAAGGTTTAAGAAAGATTTCTCTTCAGCTCTCAATTTACAAGTTAAATTATTTCTAAAAGCATACTCATAAGTAAGTTCATTAGTTACAATGAAAAATGTCCTCATCTGTTTAGCATGTTTATGTTTATTCAAGTTATTATCAACTTTTAAGTTAGCAAAAATTTCATCGTAATTAGAATAATAGTACTCCAAGCGACCTGCTTGATAAAACAGACTAGCTATAACACTGCAAGTTATTCCATAAGTTAGGGGAAGAATATTGTATGTAACCCCCTCAGAAACAGAAGCAGGTAATTTCACACAAATGTAGCAATCCTTAACATCCATTACTTTAACATATTCAGATAAAAGCCTTGAAAAAGTATTACTAGAAAAACATCATCCTTATAGCTGGTACTCGGAATTTCGTCTTCTTCTTCTTCTTCAATCACTTCCAACTTCCCAGTTTCAGAATTTTCGTTCCTGCCTTCAGAGCTTCCAATCTGCTTTTCAATACTCTTTTGATCTTGAATCACCACTTGATCAGACTCTTTTTCTGCTTCTTTTTCTAGAAGATCTTCATCATCTTCAGAGTCTTGTATCACAATTTCTTCAATTTCTTCATTCAACGCCTCATTCGCAATTCAATATTCTAGATGTCGACCTTCCTGTCGATCTTCAGTATCTGGATCTTTTTCAGGTTCTTCTTTAGAATCTGAATCAGCTGTGGTGTCACCTTCGTCAGGATTTTCAGGTGGAGGTACATGAATGGTGTGACTTGCATGAATCCATCTCTTCAATCCTTTGCACTTTACTGCATTAGATGTGACAAGTATCACCTGTCTTGCCTTCTGCCACCTGGGTACTAGGCAGTTTCTTCTTCGGTGAACCTTTGTTCTCACCCAGTCTCCTGGTAACAGATCATGAGCTTGTTCATTTTCTCTCATTAACACTTCAGTTCCCACCTGATGGAACACAGAAGTCACGACGTCAGAAAGGTTCTTGCAATAATCCAAAATGACGCTATCATTAATGCTCATTATTTTGCCAACTGGTACAAAAGCTTGTCTCATGACTCTGCCCATGAGAATCTCTTGAGGGCTTAAACCTGTCTTTTTATCTGGAGTACTTCTCAATGTCATCAAAAAAAGTGGAAGTACGTCAGTCCACTTCATTCCTGTAGCTAAACACATTTTAGCTCATCTATTTTTGATTGTGCCATTCACTTGCTCAACAAAACCTGATGCTTCTGGTCTGTAAGCACAATGCAGCTTTTGCTTTATGTTCAATGCTTCACAAACTAATTTTAACAATCTGTTTTCAAAATGTGTTCCACGATCAGTCTCGACCGTCACTGGAAAACCGTATCTTGGTATGATTTCCCTTAAAAGCAATTTAGCCACAGTAACTGAATCATTGTGACGTGTTGGGAACGCTTCCACCCATCTCAAAAACAGACAGATAATCACTAGGACATATCTCAACCTGTTGTGGCGTGGCATATCAATGAAATCCATTTGCAATCTGATAAAAGGACCACCCTCCCGTCCTATGGTTCCCATGCTCAGAACTGTTTTTCTGTTTGGGTTGATCGGCTTGCAGATCAAGCATCTCTGACAAAAACATTCTGCAATTAGTCTGAACTTTGGATTGTACCATGTTTGCCTAAATAACGTAATCATTGAGTCTCTTCCAATGTGTCCTTGACCATGATACATTCTAGCCATGTCAGCAATCATGCTATCTGGCATAACTGGTCTGTCATCTTTGTAAACCCAAATTTCATCTTCTTTGCGCTGTCTGCAACCTGCTTTTAACCATTTGTATTTTTCCTCATCATCTGCCTCATCTTGTAAATCTTTTACTCCTTGCCATGTCTCAACTACAGATGTTAGCATAAGTGAGTTCAAAACACGTTCATTGTTTTTCTCCTGATTGATTGACATATTATTTTTCGCACAGAACTTTGCAATCTCATCAGCATATGCATTTCCTTTTGTAATATAGTCATCACCCCTTTTGTGTGCTGTACATTTCACGACAGCAATTTTCTCTGGTAGCTGAATTCCATCAATTAACCTTTTAATCAAATCAGCGTTTCTTATTGGATTTCCCGCAGAAGTTAAATAACCTCTTTGAGACCAGAGCTGGCCATAGTCATGAACTACGCCATATCCATACTGACTATCAGTCACTATGGTAACTTTTAAATTTTGACCTCTTTCACATGCACGAATCAAAGCAATCAATTCTGCTTCTTGAGCTGAACGAATTCCTTCAAGACAAGAGGCTACAACTACATCTGCAACTGTGCAGACAGAATATGCTGCTCTCAAAACACCTTCATCTGTTCTTAAGCATGAACCATCAACAAAATAAACAAAATCTGATTCAGCTAACGGGACATCTTTAATGTCCTGTCTGGGTTTAGTACAGTATTCTAAAACATCCAAGCACTCGTGATCAATGTCATTCTAATTTCTGATTTCTGTTACAGTACCATAAGGCAATAACGTGGAAGGGTTTAAATTCACACATCTCGCAATCGAGACATTATCTGATCCCAGAATAATTTTCTCATATTTAGTTAACCTGTTAATTGTCAAATGCTGTGTTTTGCTTCTGGTAAGAAGAATTTCAACTGAATGGGGTACATACACTTTTACAGGGTATCCCATTATTATTCCCTCGCTCTGTTCAAGGCTTACACTTGTTGCAGCTACTGCTTTTAAGCAGCCTGGTAATGCTTTTGCAACAGGATCAAGAACTGCTGAGAAATAAGCTATTGGCTTTCTCAGTTTTCCATGTCTTTGAATCAAAACTGATAATGCACATCCTTCTCTTTCACTGCAATACAGCTCAAATTCTTTCTCATAATCCGGCATACCTAAAGCAGGTGCTTCACACAGACTTCTTTTTAGCTGTTCAAAAGGTTCTAGCTCAATTTCTGTTCGGATAATCGGGTCTTTTATGTCTGCTTTTGTCAGTCTCTGCAGTGGTTTTGCAATTACTGAAAATCCACTAATCCATTGTCAACAATAACCAACCATTCCTAGAAAAATTCTGACCTGTCTCTGTGTTCTTGGAGGTTGCATTCCCTGAATCATTTTAATTCTCTCAGTTGTCACTTGCCTGATTCCTTTTGCAATTCTGTGACCAAGGTATTTTACTTCTTGTTTGCAAAACTGTAATTTTGCAGGAGACACTTTATGTCCCTCATCTGCCAAATGATTTAAAAGAGTAATGGTATCTGTTACACAGTTATCTCGTGTTTTTGCAGCCACAAGGAGATCATCTATGTGTTGCACTAATGTTGATTTTCCAGGCAAATCTAGATTCTCCAAGGACTTCTTTAGCAACTGATTAAAAATAGATGGACTCTCTGTATACCCCTGTGGGATACGACACCATGCTAAGATACGGTCCTGGAACCTGAACGCAAAAATTTGCTGGCTTTCTGGATGCAATGGAACAGTAAAGAATGCATTACAGAGGTCTATGACTGTATACCATTCTGTATCATGCGGAATCTGATAAAGAATTACCACTGGGTTTGGAACAACTGGGCAACATGGAACACATATCTGATTAACCTTTCTCAGGTCTTGAACAATCCTGTAAGTTCCGGTTGGCTTTTTGATACCCATAATCGGTGAATTACATGGGCTACTCTCAATTTCTTTTAAAACACCTTGTTTTATGAATTTGTCAATTACAGGTATAACACCTTCAATAGTTTCTGCCTTCATGTTATACTGCGGAATGTTTGGAAAATCAACTACTTGCTTTATTGTAATTTTAACTGGGTCTACATTTTTCATCAAACCCATTTCGTTTCCAGTTAAATCCCAAATTTTAGCATTGACTGTCTCTTTTAATTCTTCAGGAAGATTGTTTTTATCAAATGCAGGAAATAATTTACTTTCCTCTGCTTCAACCATTAACATTATTAATCTGTAAAGCACATCTTCTTCTAGCGTTTGAAGCTCTATACCATCCGGTGAGCAATATATTTTGCAGTTCATTTTGCAGAGTATGTCCCTTCCTAACAAGTTTACAGGAATGCTATTACAAACTACAAATCTATGTTTGTCTTTAAATTTGCCAATTTCAACTTTTACTGGATCTGTTAAATCTGTTTTAATCTGTTGATTAGCTACTCCAACTACTTGGATCTTGTCCCCAGAGAGAGGTAGGTTTTCTATTTCCACTGATCTAACAGTAGAA
The DNA here is from genome assembly GCF_964261635.1 of Lissotriton helveticus. Taxonomy (NCBI): domain Eukaryota; kingdom Metazoa; phylum Chordata; class Amphibia; order Caudata; family Salamandridae; genus Lissotriton; species Lissotriton helveticus. The sequence goes on along the minus strand of NC_136059.1, from coordinate 398,726,210 downwards.
CGGGTAGCACCAGTGTCCACAAGAAAAGTGATTTCTACATCATTCACCTTCCCATTTACAAATGGAACAGCCTGATCTACCTCAAGAGTGGCTCCAAGCACACACTCGTCCTCCTCTCTCAGGCACCGTCATAAGAAATCATCAGAATCACTCCCTGCATTTTCATTCAACAAATACTGTTGTGAAACATTTGACACATTCACTCGTGGTGATCTGTTTACCTGTTCACCTCCGCAGAATCCCGTTTCTGTATTGTACCTCTGCACATTTACACAATTTGGAAGTGGCGGTTGTGGAATCTGACTCTGCTGATTCACTACCTGTCACTGTAGCTGTTGCTGTACCTGTTGCTGCAGATTTATCTCATTCTGCATCTGCGGATTTAATGATGCATTTTTTAAATTTCTGGGCGGATTTTTAAATTCGCGCTTCCAGTGTCCAATTTCGCCGCAATTAAAACATGGAGTTTCTGCTTTAATTCCTCAATATTTCCCATCAACTTTTGCTTATTAAAATTACCCTTAAATTTACCTTGACTCTGATGTACATTTTTGTTTTCTAAGGTTGCTATTTGCTGTTCAGCTACCTTTACCTGTGCCCACATTGCCTTTTCTTTCAGCTTCTTTTGCTTCGCATCTATTTCATCACTGCAATATTTTGCTTTTTTAAAATATCATCGACCGAAAGTGATTGCCAACCAACTATTCCAGACCTAATCATTTCACCAATTTCAGGTCTTAATCCATAAACAAACCTGTAAGTGAAGTGGCTCATGTCCTTCTCACTCAATTTTTCATAACCACTGTATTGTTTAAATACCAGCAGTAATCTTTCATAGAATGAATGTACTGATTCTTTTGGCTCTTAATTTGTCCTATCAATTTTAACCCAATCAGCTTCTTTTGGAGGAATCTTATTTTTCAACCAGAAAATTACTTTATCATACAGATTACTAACATCTGCTGAAGGAGCACCTGTTACCTTAGCAGGTTCTTCTTTGGGCCAATCTATAGAAATTTTACATTCTGTCCAAAGATCTGACGGGACAACAATGTCAAAGATCATCATCAAAGATATCAAGATCAATCCACAGAACTTTTGAAACCTTAACAAATCTGTCTACCTGTCGATACCATTCCACAGGTTTTTCTTTCAGCCGAGGAAAATCATTAGTGAACAGTAAAATGTCCTGTCTTGACCAAGGAACATGCACATAACCACCACCAGCAATTTCTCTCATTGAAAACTGACCTGCTACCTCTCCTCTTTCTCTCCTTTCTTCCTCTCTTTTCTTTGTCCATTTCACTCTCCACTTACTTAATTCACCTAATCTTTTTAAGAACACAATTAATTATTTTATGTGAATAATTCTTCGAGTGGTATTCATGCTCTCAATGTCTTTTTCAGAGAAATCCACTCTGTAACTCTTTCCCAAATTTTTCTGTCTACTCAAATCAATTTCCAAATCAGCAGCTAATTCTTCTAATTGATCATACTTTGTTTTCGTTTTCCATTGTATGCTTTTGCAAATAAACAATAATTCATCATCCTGATATTGCTTTAAATTGTCAGGTCCAATTGTGCTAATAATTAATTCCTCTAAATCTGCTTTCAGTTTTGCAACATCAAGTAATGTAAATTCTGAGCTCTATGGGGATTGTGTTAAATCTATTTTATTAATGCTCTTTTCCGGAGTACCTGAATCAGATTCTGCACCAGATGGAGTTTTATTCGAAAAGCTTTGATTAAAAGTTAAGTCAGGCATCATTGGTTTCTCTCGGTGAATTTCTGATAAATCTGAATAAAAATTTTCTACCACTTTCTGAATTTCTGCATTTAATGGAATAGTCAAAGCTGAGTGTCTAATTTCCCTTTGATCAAATACTGGTTGAACAGGTCCAATTGTTACTGGTACCGTTACTGCTTCCATGCTTTTAGTTAACTGCTGTATTAATTCATCTTTTGATCGGAAATATTCTGAAGTATTTGGGATTTCCTCATATCTTTCAGTTCTCATTACATTTCTTGAGGTATCATTTCTATGTACTGGGGTTTCAGCATAATTTCTGTTTTCAGCAGACATACTGGAGTTAGATCTTGTTTCTACTCTTTCAGGAGTTTTTTAATTATTTGGATTTAATCTGGTTGATGCCTCATCAACGATTTCTCTAGGAGGGGCACTAGGAGAAGTTCCTGTAGGAACCATCGGGGAAGACCATGTACAAGCTGGTTGATAAGGAGGAGGCTTTTTCAGGTTTTGTAATATAAATCTCTTCTAAAACTGCATCTTCTAATTCACTTTCTTCAGCATTATTATTTTTCTTTTGAACTTTATTCTGACTAATTACCTCACCAGTTCTTGCTGGATACAAACCATCACATGCACCACGTCTCCATCGACGCATTCTATCTTCATGAGTTTCCCTATTAATGTCCAATCTGGTACCTCTTGTTATGCCTTTATTCTCTCGTTCCATTTCAAACATCTCATCCTCCCATTCAACTATAGCCTCAAATTGTGTAGGCCTAGGCCTTGGATCAAGAGTCATCATTTTATCTCTTACGTTTTTCATAACTTTAATGTTAAACGATCCATCTTCCGGCCATGCTAAAACACCATCATTCTTGGTATATTCCATCCAATTCTCAATCCAAAGGCAAGTATGATAACCATATTCACCTTGCATATAAGCTGCGGGTGTTTTGTACTTATGAAGTAATCTTCCACCTCGCGTTTTCTTGTCAGGTTTCAAATTTTTTTTCAATTTCTGAAACCATGAAAGCTTCTTTTACTCTTTAATGTAATAATATTCCATGTTTTAAAACAATTCCGCTTAATTTAGAATGGATCATAAATGTTTCCTGGTTGTTCCGCAAAACCAACCAATCCATGCGCGAAACACACCAACAAGCCAATCAGGTTAAGCTACGTCACCTCCTTGCTCAACCAATTGAATTATTGCTTTCAGGATGAACCAACCAGCTGTCAGCTCTTCTTAGTCACATGAACCAATCAGTGCGCTTGCTGTGACGTATGCTAGCCAATCACAGCGCAAACCCTGTGACATATACTGCCGCTGCAGCTTCTCGTCTCTCGCTCCTTGAGCTCACCCCTCCTTCACAAAATCTTTTCACAGCGCCATTATTACAAGTCTTTTCAATGGTATTCAATTAGTAACTCCACAAAAACAAACCACTTGTCTGTTTCGTTAAAAAAAGTGATAGTGTTTACAGTCACTCAAGTATTATTTTTGCGTGAAATAGACAACGCTATTTTCACAGAATATTTAGTTTCGTCGATAAAGTAAAGCTACTCTACCCTTCTGACAGGTAATAACGAACTTGTTTCCCTCTGAATGCACATAAAGTGACAATTCAAAGTTTGACTCAATCGTATTACAAAATCATTTACGCACATTCAAACGGAAAAGATCCCTAACCATGTATACATGTATCTTGGCAGGACTTTAACCAACCAAAGAAAACCTCATTCGCCAGTAAGATAGACAACGCTTCCTTACCCTTCTCTCAAGCTTGGATAAAAATCTACTACTCTTTTCACAGTGAGTTTTAAAACAGGACCAAGTCCCTATACTCGAAGCTACAATTTCATAGACAATCCTCACTATACATTTTACCTTACACACCTAGAATCCCTAAACTTGTGCTGTACGACCACAACACTAGTGATATATGACAATACCACTATTTTGAAACAGAACAAATGCACTGTGCAACTTCACCTGTTACACTACTCTTGCCGGCACAACTAGGAATTTTCACTCTGCTGGAAAAAACCTTTTGACTACATATAACAACTGAACAAACTCAACATATGTTAAACATCGATCCTATGTAATTACCATGTAGCATGACAGTTACCATAGCAACCATCCTCTGCTACCAAGAAATTGATCCAGCGCCCCTATAGAAAAACTGTCTCACCAACGCTACCCATCACCATAATACTCACCATTAATCATAAATCACTCACAAGGCCCATTAGCAAACGAGACAATTTTTGGGCGACTCAATCATGTGACCTAATTAATAAAAACCTATTCACAAACTATTTACAAGTTTATATACAACTGCAGTTTATTATTTCTTACCATGGTTTTATGCATAAATCATATTAATTAAGTCACTTAGGCAAATGGATCAGTTGATGGTAACTAGACCATGAATAAACAAGACCAGCTTGTCGTTTAAAAAAAAATCGAATTTATTGACTTTATTATTCAAGAATGAGCATTTTATTAGGAATCTTTATTAAATCAGTAAAAATGCAAGCAGCTTTATTAAGGAGTAAACATATTAGACCGACACTTCAAGGCAAATTAAACAGCATGAATTAATAGAAAATAACAGTTTCCATTCCCTAAAATCTATTTCCCTATCTAAATCTCACTTTACCTTAAATGAAAAAGTCATTTAAGCCTGTTATCCTTACGTGCGCCAAGAGTCCATCAGCACGACACGCCTATCAGGAATCGGAAAGCAAGAAGCGCCCTCCTGCCCATGGGGGCAATTTTTATACCTTTTCTGCCTAGCTAATCTCACTAAAAGTATATTTTTTCTCTGCCATCCAGTGTTCTTATTGGCTGATCGATGTCAGCACATATGGTGTCACCACCTTTCTCCAAGCCTAGATCGGGCTTTCTTAGAGTCCATTGTCTCTCATTCTTAAGTCAGGCAGCTTCCTCAAAAAGAAACATTTTACAAGTCACAGGCCGTGACTTCCTTAGCTTGTCAAACTTTGCATCTTCCTGTCCTTGAGTCAGCCTCACCAAGAGCACGTAAAACAATTTTCATTCGAGCTTGCAAATATTTTTCAACATGGTAAAAGTTTCCATGCAGGACTCTTGCTCTCTCTGGACAGGACTGGGCAATGCCATTTTTCACTGCATTCTTTAGGCCTCACTTGAAAACTATTATTTAAACATACACAAGACATTAATTAATTAGAGAATTGAGACCCATTCTGTTACCCACCCCCTTTGCTAATTATTAACCCGTTAATTTATGTTACCTGGCTTAAGCACAAGCCACAGAATCCTCCACAAACTTATGCCACATAAAAGACGTAAAGACATAACATAAGCACACAAATAAGCACATGCCATTAATTGAACAGCCGCATTTAATACTGACAAAGACAATAGACAAGGTTAGTTTATTATTTCCACCGCACTTGCTTTTGCAACAAAGAGCACATAAGTTAGTCCCTCTTGTTGTGTAAATGCATTTTATTCTAGGTTGGTTAATAATTCATCACAAATCAATTAATACGGTTATTTTATTACGGAAGTTTAACTTTGCGAGCCAGAACAAAATATTATTCTGAAACTCGCTCCATAACTACTTTAAGTCAAAACAAGGACTAGACAAAAACAGATCTTTCCATCACATGTTTTAACCACCAGGCAGCTAAAGCAATCACATCTACATGGAAATGTGCTGCCTGGTGGGGTAGGCTGGCAGCAGAGTTAGTTTGTCAATCCTTGGGTAAAGGAACCTGTCATACGCTGTGTTGTCACTTCATGTGATGTCACTTCCTGCAATGCCACGCGCCGTGATATCACTTCCTGTGATACTACCTAACTTGGAGAGTCCCCCCGCTTCTTATTTTTGGACTTGTGCCCTGATGTTGCTTATCTAGAACAATGCCTCTGCCAAGCCTGAGAGCGCCAGGTTCACGGACTGAGCTGCAACTGGTTAACACGGGCCCAAAGTCACGCGTTAACAACACTTGACAACGATCTCCTGCCAGAGAGTTAAGAGGGGTAATGATAAAAAAAACATACATTACCAGACGCAAGAAAGGCCAAAGCATGAATGAAAAGTAGATTCCTGAAGAATCCTCAACAATAACAATGCAAACAGGATGGAGACTTCCTTCAGTTTCCACTTACAGTTCTTTAAGCTGAAACTATATCCAAAATTTGACGTAGGTTTGTGTAAGCATTTCAGAAACTCGTCGCCAATTTGTAATGTCAGAATCCACCAAAAACCAAGGCATGGTTAGATTTATTCCAGCACTGAACCACCACACCATGAGCACAGCTACAGCAGAACTGCTTGCTCCTTAACATCTTCCAGGGAATCGCCCCCAGGATTTCCAACTTCAAGAGACAATAATAGTTCTATAACCCTGAGAGCATGCCAAGCACACAGATTTAAGTATAACCATAACACAATCTGTATCTGAACTAATCCTACAAGCCTTTAAAAAGAGGATCTGTCATGTGACTAATGCTTATTCTGCCTTTTTTGTTCATTCAGAGGTTATCTGACAGGTACTCTGTTCCTTACTTCTAACGGCCTTTTAGATGCAGCCCATGGGTTTTTGGATTCTATTTATGTCATTATACATACATATAATAAGATATATTTCCCTGGCACATTTCCACTAAAAACATGTATACCCAGATGGAAAAACACTAAGAGTGACGACTAAATATGTGATTGTGCTAGGGGAGATGAAGAAAACATCATGCCTTTTATGCTATTCTGTCCAAAATTGCCCGGATAAAAATGGCTTACTTTCGTATTTAGTGATCATAATATATTGCATGAGGCGTATGCTTTAGCTTTGTTATAGGATGGATTAATCTACTATCTACCGTGCAGTCATATATATTTGGAGTGCTTGGATTATGACTGGCAAACTCAAGAGTAAGTGAAAAACAGGCAGAACCTAGTTTGTTTATTAATTTTCAGCACTGATGAGTATTTGTTGTAGTGTCTTATGCATTATGCAATTTATCCTGCTGGTCAAACAAGATTTGCCGCTTATGATTGAGTAGGCTGGGTGTTGGAAGTTATGACTGGACCGTACTTGATATCCTTATCATTTTTTTAAAAATGAATTATTTTTGTATTTGCATGTTTTAACAACACAGCAATGCACATCCCACTCCCTACCTCCACTCGCCACCCTCCATCCCACAGTAGTACAGCAAAATCAACAAAGTGATCTGTATCTGCCGTTCGGATTCTGCATCACATCTCAGTCAATATAAGTCCCACCATTTGCCCCACATCCAGGCATGTTTCTGGGGACAAATCCATGCAGTGTAGATGGTCTCCTCCAACTTGGAACACCAGTTCATTGCCTTCCACCATTCTGAGATCGCAGATGGAATTGGGGAGTTCCATTTCCGTGCAGTGTTGCGCTCGGCCAGGACAGATGCAACATCCACCAATATCTGCTCACCCCTGTTCCCTCCTATATGTTCTAGGATTTCCAGTAGACCCGTGCAGGTGTTCTAGCTATGCGCTTCCAGAATGGCACAATATCAGGGCACTACCAGACCATGTGAAAGAAGTCTGGTCGGTGCAACAGCAGCTTTTGGGCACAAAAAGTCTTCCCACCCGTTAGAAGTTGTGGGTTGGGGGTAGTTATGTTGTGTGTAAATAGTTTTGTTGAATGAGTCACAGCCTGGTTGGTAGTACAACCTCCCTGGGGCCATATGTGGATCTCGCCATCCTGCGTAATCGAGTTCCCGACCCAGATCCCCCATTTCTACTTTGGGGGCCCCAACGTATCTGGTGTATGATGGATCGGTATACTTTGGACACGCTGCCGTGGCCATTTCTGCCCATCTGCAAGCCTGCCTCTAGCGGACTGCATTCTGGAAGATCCGCAAGGCCTGTAGCTTGAGCGGCAGATGCGTGTCGGACCTGAAGGTATTTTTTTTTAACATATTTTTATTGCCATTGGTAGTTTACAGTATCAAAGTGCATTTGGATACAGCATGTCGATTTGTATTTTTCACATTTCTACTATATTACATTACCATCAGTATAGTAATTAGACAAATTACTTGCCACGGATAAGGACTTAAGACATATCATTTCTAGATAGAACTGGGGTACGGAACTGGGGATGCGTTCATGGAGTTCTGGGTGCCGGTGTCAGATTGGGCAGTCGGGTAATATGTGCCTTATTTGACGATATTCCTAAGTGTTACTGGGGATGAGGGGGGAGCTGTGATCGATCTTGTTCCAGGTTCTGGCTGTCGAGTGGGGCCTGTTGTGCGATACTAGTATCCATTATATTAGGTGTGTGTTGCGGAGGGAGATTTACTACAAGTGTTTGTGCCTGCACTTGCGATTGTAGATCTCTTGGGACAGGTGGTTCACCCTCTGGGTCGGCGTGGGGTATTGATTGTTTGAAGTGATTCAAGATGCATGAGAGCCCATTCCAGAGATATAGAGTGCTTGCACATTCCTTTCACCTCTTCCTCTCTTAGGGCCATATGTAGGTAATTCTATTTTACCACTTCTTAAATACCCAATCATACCGATTCGGTATTTAAGAAGTGGTAAAATAGAGGGGGGGGATGTAGGTAATACAGACTCGGTAAATACCGAATTGTTAAGATTCGGTATTTACCGATTCTGTAAATACCGATTTGGTAATGCCCATTGATTCCTATGGGCATTGAAGCCCATAGAAATCAATGGGCATTACCGAATCGGTATTTACAGAATCGGTAAATACTGATTTCAGAAGGGTGCAGGGGGTGTCACTTTGACACCCTCTAGCACCCCAAATACAGGCATGTGTGCCATGTGGCACACAGACATGCCCTAAGGGCATGTCTGTCTGTCATATGGCATAGGTGTGCATGCACACATGTGCATGCACACCTGGATCGGTATTTTACCACCCAATTGGATTGGGTGGTGAAATACCGATTCTGAAAGGCCTTTGGGACTCAGAAGAAGGTGAGACTCAGAAGAGTCCCACCTACATCTGGAAATTACCGAATTGGTAAAAATATCGATTCGGTATTTTACAGATTCGGTAAATTTACAGATTCGGTAAATTTACCGAATCTGTAAAATGATGCCCCTACATCTCAATCACCAAATATCGGTCGGTAACGGCCGAATTCGGCCGTTACCGACCGGTATTTGGGCTCCTACATCTGGCCCTTAATGCTTCTTCCTCTGCGATTGCCCACTTGTGTATCGCTCCCTCCCTTGCTGCGATCGGAGGACCTGTGGGGGACCGCCAATGCATGGCTATATTCTTATTTGCTAGTAAAATGTCTAGTGAGGTAAATTTAAGGGGTACTTTGTGTTGTTTCCGCTTCCGAAAGACACCTAATGCGCAGGCGTTCCAGGTGTTGAGATGTGTAAGCCCGGTGAGATCCCTGAGTGATTTATGAATGTGCTGCCAATATGGTTGTAATGTCGGGCAGCTCCAGAACATATGATTAAAATCTGCTGTTTGTGAGTGGCACCTGGGACACAGAAACTGGGTGTCGGGATAGAATTGTTGGAGGCGTGCTGGTGTCAAATAAGCCCTATGGAGGATATAGTGTATATTTTTGAATTGCGCGTTTCGAGACACATTCTTGGGGTGTTCGAGGGCTCTCTCCCATTCTTTCTCGTGTAGCAGCCGCCCTAGTTCGTCTTCCCAGGTGATCCGTAGGGTCTCTATGGGTCTGTTCATGAGTTCCCTGATGGCTTTATATAGTCATGTGGTCAAGTGTCGTCCTACTCCCATGTACAAGTATGTATGACCGCATGTGTGGCCGGTTCCCCTGTAAAGAGGTCATGGTGTTGGCGGTAATTTTCAAGGAGTTGGCGGTGCAGTAGAAACTGTCCAGGGAGGAGCTCATAGTCATCTATAAGTTGTTGGAATGGTCTCAGTTATACGTCTTTGAATAGCGATTCCCTTTCAGTGATGCCACATTCTGTCCATGTATGAAGCGTGTTAGATGTGTAATATCTGTCTTGTTTGGGCCAGCCAACCAGCGGAAACAGTGGAGAGTATGAGGGCCTCCCTGATGAGATACGGTGTATCTTTTGCATGCATTTGTGCGCTACTACTACTTGTAGGGGGTGTGTACGTCTGAGTTCGGTACCTGGTAGTAGGAAACAACGGAGTTCAGGATGGGCACTGGACCAGTCATGGTGAATATTTCCCCTATGTGTCTGCCTGCCGTCCAGTAGGAGAGCCACTGTAGTTGCGCTGCTAGGAAATAGGATTCGAAGGACGGGGCGCCTAAACCGCCTTGTGTGGTGGATAGTTGCAGCTTCATTAGTGCTATCCTATGTCTTTGTGTCCCCCATATCAGTGAGCTGAGGAGTGAGTCCAAGTCTCGGAAGAATGATCTGGGCGGAATAATTGGTAAATTTGTGAAGTAATATAATAACCGTGGGATTATTATCATTTTGGCAAGAGCTACGCGGCCGATCGGGACTAGTGGGATATTCTTCCAGAAACCAATCGATGATCTGATGCTGGCCAATGCCCTGCGGTGATTGCCTTCATATATGTCGGCCGGGATGTGGTAGAGACGGATCCCGAGGTATCGAGGGGCATTTGCGCTCCAGGCTATACTCTGGTTCCCCAGCCTAATATCCCGGAGAGGGAGGTTCGGATGTAGCGGATACACTGTGGATTTATCCCAGTTTACTCGTAGCCCGGAGACTTCCGCAAACTCTGTCAGTGTTGCCCAGATGAGTGTGAGGTCCTTGGTAACGTCTCTGACATATATTAAAAGATCATCGGCATACATGAAAAACTGTGCACGGTATCTGCTATGGGGATGCCCCAATGTTCTCCCTCTTATCTCAATCGTATACCCAGTGGTTCTACAGCAAGAGCGAAGAGTAGAGGCGAGAGTGGGCAGCCTTGCCTTGTGCCTTTTTGCACCACGAATTCCTACGAAATGTAGCGTCCTATTCGAACTCGCAAGGTTAGTTTGGTGTATAAGAGTTGGGTATACGCCAAGAGGGTAGGGCCAGGTCCTATTCGGCTCAGGACCAAGAAGAGATAGCACCATGTGAGGGTGTTAAAGGCCTTCTCGAGGTCCAGGATTAGGCAGGCCGCCAAGGGATACATATCATCTACTAGATCTTGGACATGGAATAGTCGGCGTATGTTCTGAGACGTGTTCCTACCCGGGACAAAACCACATTGGTCGTGATGGATTAGGGGCCGTATGATTTTTGCATATCTATCCGCTAATATCTTCCCCAGAATCTTACAGTCGGTAGATAGAAGCGTGATGGGGCGGTAAGAGACCAATAATTGTGGGTCACGGTGAGGTTTCAGGAAGGTCACGATAACGGATTCCCGGAGGGATCTTGCTAGCTCCCCTTTTTCCACGGCAGTGGTGAACATTGCCACCAATCGGGGGGACTAGTAAGGGGGGAAGGTCGTGTAGTATTCCAAGTGAAGCCCGTCTAGCCCTAGTGCTTTGTTGTGGACTAAGGCGTGGAGGGCCTGAGTGATATCCGCGGTTCGTATCGCAGCATCTAACGTTGTGCTATCCGCCTTTGTAATCTTGAGGATCGTCAGGGGATCGAGAAATTGGTCTATTGTGTCCTGCGCGGTTGAGGTTGTGTGACAGTAGACTTCCGAGTAGTACTGATGGAATGCTGAGAGGATCTTATCTTGGGAACGTAATAGATTGCAGTGGGGGTCTATCCCTTCTGTAATGGGCTTTACATCGGTGACTGGTTTGGCTAGCGATGCCAATAAGGTGCCTGATTTTTCCCGTTCCTTATGCATCCGGGTTGCATATGTCCTATAGTTTTATCGACGTAGGTCAACGCATGTGGCTAAATATTCTGCCTTGGCCCTGGCTATCTGTGCCGCTGATAAGTCGTCCCGCTTAGTGGCGGAAGCTAGTTGCTTTTTGGCTTTAGTAAGCTTCAGTTGTAAGGTCCGTTTTAACCCTACTATTTGTTTGATACAGTCCCCCAGGGCCACCAACTTGAATGTGTCCCACTCCACCAATTCGGAGGACGCTGTCCCTGCATTGATAGCAAAGTAGTCCTGTATGCTTTGCCCCTGTTCATGTTTGAAAACTGGGTCCGTTAGGCAGTCGCCATGTGGGAACTGGCGGGTCTCGAATTTAGTCGCAAAATATGGGCGTCGTGGTCAGAAAGGATCCTACCCATGTAGTCTGTGTGTTGTTCCTTGGGAAGAATGCCGCTGAGCATAGGAATCTGTCTAGTCGGACTCGTAGGTTGTGTGGGATGGAGTGGAACGAGTATAGTCGAGTCTGTGAGTGGTGCATTCTCCATGCATCAGTTCTCGCCAGTGTGCGACCTATGCCTTGAATCGTTTGGTCTGTTTCTGGGTGGCAGAGTGCTTGGGAGGGGGTGGGAGCGGTCCAAAGCGAGGTCTAGAGTGCAATTGAAATCACCCCCTAGAATCCACAGGATGGAGGCACATTGGGCTAGCGCCTCAGTGAGACGATCCCAGAACTTGTCCTGCTCTACGTTTGGGGTGTATATACTACCCAATAGCACTGAGTGCCCGTCTAGGAGTCCCTCTAGAAGGTCATATCAACCCTCTTTGTCCACCACCCATCTGAGCTCCTGAAAAGGGGTCCCAGGTCGAACCCATATTAATGCCCCACGGGCATAGGCAGAATATGATGTAGTGCATATGGTTCCTCGTCATCTGGTCTGTAGCCTGCTTATCTCAGTATTGATGAGATGTGTCTCCTGTAAAAACACAATTCGGGCTTTTTAGCTCTTTGTATATGAGTACATGGCATAACGTTTGCTCGGCTTATGGCGGCCCCGGGCTTTAAGCATTAGGAGGCCGATGTCAGCATTCTGTGTCGTTATAGCCATAAGGTAATGTCAGTGTTCGCTAGAATGGATTGTGACAACTGGGTCATAGTGACCAACGGGTTACCTATTGTGTAAGGAACACATATGATACCCCTGTCTCCCATATACGTGTTTCAAGCACCCTGTTATGTGAAGTTCCATGAGGGGGTGGGGTGTGTCTGAACAGGGCAAAAAACTGTGAAACTGGGGTCAGGAAACATTCCCAATGCTGAGGACCCATCGCTGTCCATGATACCTCCAAACGTACTCTCTCAAAGAGGGAGAGTACAACAATACATGGTGGGGTGGAAGTACTTGCTTGCGAGGCGTTCCATTGATTGGGCCTTGGTAGGATCCCTGAGTGTCGTCTGGAGCGTGCTGGATCATGTCTATGACATGTGTGCTCAATGAGTGAGTGCAGGCTGCAGAAGTCGTGTAGGATTGTCGGCAGGACCATCTGAGGCTGGGAGGGAGTTCATTTGTCCATCCAACATAGAGTCGGCTGTCTGGGGGGTGACATTGGGGGGTGTACTTGAATCTGTTCCAGAGAGTGCTCCGTCACTGTTGTCCCACCCTTCTGAGGAGAAGATATGTGGGGCCCGGTCTATGTCCTCCGTATGGGGGGATGCCTGTAGGTCAGTCACCGTCTGTAGGACCTTCCGGGGAGTCTTGGGTGCCCTTTCCGAGCTTTCCCTTCGTCTCCTCGCGTTGTTGCTTCGAGTTGCGCCTCCTGGCACGTGGCGATTTGAATGTCGGGCTTCGCATGGATTCAGATTTGCATTGTTGCTTGCAGTGGTGGTCCGCCCATTCACGTGCCTCCTCGTTGTTTGTGAAGAAGGAAGCAGAGCTATAGTAGAGGATGTTGTGGCGGGCAGTGAACAGGAGGGAGTATTGTATATTGTTAGCGCGCAGTCGTCGTTTTATTTCCAGAAACAATGATCTTTGTTGTTGCACCGCTCGTGCACAGTCCGGGAATATCATTATTTGTTTGTTTTCTACATGCGGAGGACCTGTTTTTCTGGCTGCTCGGAGTACTGCGTTCCGGTCTCAAAAGTGTAGGAATTTCGCCAGCATCGTTCTAGGGGGGGCTCCTGGCGGGGGTATGCGAGCCGGAACTCAGTGGGCACGCTCAATGGAGAAAAATGCCGCACTGTCCGTCATTGGGGTGAAGGATTTCACCCATGCTCGCATATATTCCAGCAGGTTTTGGCCTTCGATTCCCTCCGGAAGGCCTAGCACGCGAATGTTGCAGCGTCGGGAACGACCTTCCAAATCTTTAGTACGTTCTTCTATAGTGGATAGGCGGTTCAGGACGTCTTGCAGTGTCTGCTGGTGTGCCTTGACGGTAGGTTGAAGCTTTGCTAAGTCCTTCTCCCCCTCCTTCCCTTTGGCGGCGAGTTTACGGTGGTCATCCCGTATGAGGCTGATGTCCGTCGCGAGGGTGCCCAATCGTTTCTCCATGGAGATCCTGTAGTGTTCGATAGCCATTAGTACCTGATCCAGCCTGTCCAAAACTGATGGGTCAGGCTGGGGTGCATTAGATGCGACCCATGTCCGGGTGTTGGGCATGGTTTCTGGGGCGGTCTCGGGCACTGCCGTTTGCTGGGATGCTCGTGGTTTCCCCATTGAGGCGACAAGGTCAGTATCGTTGAGAGTTATGAGGTGTGAGGCCTACCTTTGTGATGTCTCAACGCAGGATTTACTGGTCCCAGTATGAGGCTGATCTGTGATTGGCAAGGCGCTGAGTCATGGGGGTCAGTGGGCCTCTAATGGGGGGAAAAGGCTCCGGTTCCGGCTGCCAGTCTATCTCCCCGCAGGTTTGGATGAAGGGTGGGCGCTTCCAGGGAATGTGTGGGGTGCTGTGCTTGATGCTGGTGGGGAGAGGTCTTAGGGCCTCTGAGGGTTGAAAAGAGGGCTCCTAGTCCAACCACCCCAGTGTCCGGGTCACCTCCCTGCAGGTTTCGGATGGAGGGTCCCTGCGCTTCACTTTTCAGCAGAGTATATGGGCTGGTGCGGGTGAGCGTTACCGCGCCGCCATTTTAAGGTCAGGCAGCGTCCCTCCTAGGTGCTTGAAGGACCTGCTGAGGTGGGAGGAGGTGGGGTTCACCCTCGCTGCGGGGGGTCTGTCCGCTCACCTCCGTTTCGCTGTCCCTGGAAGTCTGTGGTTGCTCCCTGGGAACCAGTCTTACTCTCGTCAGTTATGGGTTTTTCGGTGCCATTTTGGAACCAGGTGGCCTCGGTGCAGAGAGAAAAGGCTCCGGTTCCGGCTGCCAGTCCATCTCCCCGCAGGTTTGGATGAAGGGTGGGCGCTTCCAGGGAAGGTGTGGGGTGCTGTGCTTGATGCTGGTGGGGAGAGGTCTTAGGGCCTCTGAGGGGGGAAAAGAGGGCTCCTAGTCCAACCGCCCCAGTGTCCGGGTCACCTCCCTGCATGTTTCGGATGGAGGGTTCCTGCGCTTCACTTTTCAGCAGAGTATATGGGCTGGTGCGGGTGAGCGTTACTGCGCCGCCATTTTAAGGTCAGGCAGTGTCCCTCCTAGGTGCTTGAAGGAACTGCCGAGGTGGGAGGAGGGGGGTTCACCCTCGCTGCGGGGGGTCTGTCCGCTCACCTCCGTTTCACTGTCCCTGGAAGTCTGTGGTTGCTCCCTGGGAACCAGTCTTACTCTCGTCAGTTATGGGTTTTTCGGTGCCATTTTGGAACCAGGTGGCCTCGGTGCAGAGAGTTCCTGGGGACCCCTGCTGGATCAGGGGCGACAGCCGGTCCGTCCACTCCGTAGGATGTAAACTGCACCTTGGACCCTCTCACAGTGGGGTTGCGAGCCTGTGCATACGCCAGGTGGCGGTCGATGCGATTTA
Source organism: Lissotriton helveticus (assembly GCF_964261635.1). Lineage (NCBI taxonomy): Eukaryota > Metazoa > Chordata > Amphibia > Caudata > Salamandridae > Lissotriton > Lissotriton helveticus. Next base: position 398,710,763 of record NC_136059.1, on the reverse strand, counting down.
CATGTTGTGTAGGCCCCCGCCGCTGTGTGCAATGTCCGCTTTCCTGCGGGACCCAGGGGTTAGCGGTGGTTGTCTGCAATGCGGGGTTGTCTTCCGCTGTGGTTATGCCCGCAGTAGGCTTGCTGGTTCTGTCGCCGGTGTTCGACCTGTGGTTTATGGTTGATCCCTCAGGGACTGCAGTCAGGGGCAGTGAATAAAGGAAGGGCTTTGGCTTGCCACAGCCGTAAGGGAGATACCTCCCCATCAGAGGTAGACTCCTGTAAGTGACCTGGGGGGAGCATCTCTGGGGTAAGGGACCCCTGTTTTCCCCTCCGATACCCATCTAAGCACCAGAGAAGTTGGGTTAATCTTTGCGACATCTTGAGCCTCCCTGGAGCATCAAGTCTTTCCTAGCTGGGGGCACTCGGGACCATCAGGCTATTTGAAGTGCTTGGTCCTCCTGGTGGAAGGGTAGTAGGTCCTCCTGGCGGACCTCACAGCGCTCAGCAGCTCATTCCGACACCTCCTTGTGGTTCAGAAAGAAGTAGGTTCGGGAGTCATGGATAACGTTCCGTTTGGCTGGATATATCAACATGCATGACAGGGACATTTCTCTCAATTTTGCCTTGAGTGCATATAGAGATTTACACTGATCCTGAACAAACCTGGTATAGTTTGGGAATATCATGATGCAATTTAAGTCAAAGGGAAGAATCTCAATGAGGGTCAGTGCCCTGTGAACTCTCTCTGTTATGAACTATGGTGAAAGGGCACCATCTGGGACACAGGATTTGAGCCAAGCAACAAGAAATTGCTCGGGCAGCGGCTTTGACCCGTCAGGTAATCCAATGAAGTAGAAATTGTTTTATCAAGATCAATTTCGCCTTTGACCAAGTGTTAAAGAGAACGGTTGGTAGTATTCAGCTTGGTAACCGAGGGGCATATTAACAAGGCGGCGATAAATACATTATCACCGCTTTAGCGTCCGTTTTCGGACGCTAAGCGACGATAATCATATCGCCGTATCAACAAGGCCACTTAGCGTTGGTTTTCAATGCTTAGTGACCAGATTTATTATCGGATAGCCTCGCATCACTAATGAGATGCAAGGTAGGCGTGTGGTAGGCGTGTCTGGGAATACTTCAGGGAAATCTATCACTAACGGGGTTTCGCGATATTAACAACGAGGCCCCGTCAGCGTTAGCGTTGCAATTTATATCACTAACAGGGGCTATGCTTTGTGTGGGCCCTGTAGCTCATTCAGGCCCATATTCAGTACAAGTGGGCCCACTGTGCAAGGGGAACAGGAAGATACTTCAAACAGCCAAGACGAGGTTGGATCCGCAGAGCTGCTGGGAGCTCTGTGGCAGTGGCAGGGGGCACAGACAGGCCCAGGCCAATGGAAGATGCTGCTCATGTGGCCCAGTTCAGCTCGCTCATTGCAGGCGCGAGTTTAGAGGGTTCCCAGCGAGTCCTACAGCAGCAAATTAAGCGTGACCAGGACCCAAACAACTGGGTCAAGGGGCCCCCGTGGCCACACTGAGCAGGGCTAGACCCTACCATGACCCGCCGCTAGGCTCTGCTCAGGGGGCGACCGCCATCATGGCAAGTCTCAACTCTATCCAGCATCTGCTGGAGTCCACACCCAATGTGACCCTCCTCGGTCCTGGTTAACCACCTGAGGGTCCTGGAGATTACATCAGCTGTAAGTAGCCTAATATAGAACAAAGGGGCAGTTTTGCGAATCAGGATGGCGAAGGAGGTCTGAAGCGTTTCTAAAACACGTCCACCATGGGTATGCCCCCACTTGTCATTTAAGGAACACCTGCGTTTTACTGATTTTATTGTAGTTTAGGACTGGTTCTTATTTGTTCAACTCTTATATAATGTGTTAAGATGATTTTAAAGTCATGCAATGCACATTGTTAAGGCTTATGCTGAGAACAAAGACTATATAAATAGAATGATTTTTATTTCAACATTAAAAAACATAAGACATAAAAGTAACCATACCGCTAACCAGGTATTGTGCCATTATTTATCACCAAGAGTAAAACAAGATTATCATTAAATGATAAAAGAGCAAAATGGTAAAGGAAAAATTTGTAAACAGAAAAGAAGAAAACAGTCTCATCTAATTAGCGATCAGGGAGAGTTGGACTTGGCTGTCTCTGTGCAGGTCACTCCTAAACTTCTTGCCTTCACCCGTCCTGTTTTTTAACCTGTTTTCTTTTACTCTTAGGACTTTGAGAATTTTACTGCTGCTAACTAATGCCAAGGTACTTGGGCTCTCTCTTTAAAACATGGTACAATTGGCTTACATCTAACTGACACATTTAATTTACATATAAGCCCCTAATAAAGTGGTACATTATGTACCAGAGCCTGCAAATTAAATGGTACTTGTTGGCCTGCAGCACCTATTTTGCCACCCACTTAAGTAGCACTTTTAAAACATGTCTCAGGCCCGCCATTGAAGCCTGTGTGCAGTTTTGAACTGACAATTCAACCTGGCACAATAAACCTCTTATTAAGCCTAAAACTTCCTTTTCAATACCCTTAGGTTATGTGCTGAACAGCCCATAGGGCAGGGTGCATTGTATTTAAAAAGTTGTACATGTACTTTTAGGTGTTACATGTCGGGAACAACTCTTTATTCTTCACAACTGCAAGGTTTACCTCTCCCATAGGATAACATTCAGCTATCTTATTTCATTTAATTAGTGATAACTTTTGCTTCGGAACAGGTAGACCTTTGGTGCCAGCAGCCTGTGTCCTGTGTCACATGACTAGGTGTATTTGGCAGTTGGCCTTTGTACATATTTCCCAGATAGTACCACAATGGGGAACTGGATGTTGGCAGAATGGGCCACCCTGACATGATGGGTCGGGGTGAAGCTGTCACCTACCACACTTGCATATCAAAGGGGCTGCCTCAGAACACTCACAAAGGACTTCACACTAGCCTTTTGTTAACCTAGGTATGCTTAGTGGTCCCTCCTTTTGGACTTTTGTATCCTCCCATGAAGACTGCCCCTGTTACATGTGTTCGTATCGTCAGGCTATGTAGAGAGCTTCGAGCGTACTTGTTTTTTTATGGCCTACCTCTGCTCGTTAAGTGTACTGTTTACTTAGCTTCTGCAGCTTCATTTGCCCTGCCTTCACTTAATCTCCCTGTGCAGTCCCTCTCACCCCCTCACCTCTCCCACAACACTGCTTGTCTGACCCCCACCACCCCATCGATATGGCTGCTTGGTTATTTGTTTCATTTAAACTAGCTTCTCATACTTTAATCTCCTGTGTTCTCTCTCCCCACCCCCTCATCATTCGCACAACACTATTTGCCCGCCCCAACCACCCCTCCAAGATCGCTGGAATTGCAGCCTTCTTTTCATTTAAATAAGTTAATTTTTCATTACAATTAGTACATTTGAATAGCGCTGGTGGGGGTAGGATAAATAATGTGTCCACATTTACTAGATGTTGAGCCCACGCCGAGGCTCGAACAGGGATCCCTAGCTCCCGAGTATGCAGCTCTGACCGCTGTGCCACATCCATTCACTGTGGCGATCCATGTTGGAGTCTCCTTTGTCGACACAGCAGTGCCTCAAATATGCTTCTCTTATGTCAGGGGACTTGTACGGCTGCACGCCTTTTATTAGCACGGCACCCGCTGCTTCAACAATGGGCTTCACACTTGTTTATTTAAATTAATGCTTCTTATACTTAATTGCCCTGTGACGTCTCTCGCCCAGCCCCTCACAGCTCTCACAACACTGTTTGCCCAAATTACAGCCCCTCCAAAATTGCTGCAATCACTGTTTTTTTATTATTTAAATTAATACATTTACATACCGCAGGCGAAAATAAGTCATTTATCCAAATTCACAGGATATAGAGCGAACACCGAGGCTCGAACACTGATCTTCTGCGTCTGGTATGCATTCCCTCCTCTTTCTCGTGCTATGGCTGCAGCGCTGGGTGCCCAGACATGGCTCTGGTAAGGTACGTGCTCTCAAGCCCACCACGTTTCGAAAGCTCTGCGGTGGCAGTTACCGGACCTGATCTCAGCAACCAATCAGGTACCTCTCCTCTGGTGGTATCCTGATGACCAGAAGTCCTCAAGCCATCTGCAATGTAGACGGTAATCCAGCCACTCAATACAAAGTCTCCATTGTTTCCCCAAATCCATTCTTACTTTCCAAGGCACTCAATCTGAAAATGTCGCAAGACTATTTTGTAAGGCAAGTATCTTCACCTCTGTTTTAACAACAAATGCTACTTAAATACCATGGCTTGTTTAAAATGTTCATATCGATATGTGTTTAGTCAGCATTAATGACAAAACGGTATGCTATCTATTGGCAGCTTTTGGTAAAAGCTTTTTCCTTTAAGGTATGACTGCAGAGTCCCTGTAAAAAATGCAGCAATAAGCAAAAAAACTGAAAACAACTCTTTAAGATACTAGCCATTAGGTTGCTGGTCGCAAAAATCAAAGTTTAGGTGAAAAGTACCATTCATCTAATAACACTCCATCAGCAACTAGCGCAGCAGAAAAAGAAGGGGACATCCGATAAATGTCCTTCTGATGTTTATTTTTTTCTACATAGGAGTTAATCTCTCAGAGTGTACTTGTAAGGCTTGCGGATCATGGACCGGGTTACGAAGAATCGGTCAGTGCTGTATTGATAGTAGCGGGTAATTCTAGTATGAAAAATTGAAAAATGTATTGTTCAGTTACTAAAAACTTACAATTAAAACAACATTATACAATTCTACTTACATTTGATACATTATTAAGACCACATATTTAAAAGAAATTTTTCATCAATGCATAAACCCAAATATAAATAAAACCATCCTCATTGTCCACAGTTAAGCAATTTCTTCTCCACTATTTCTATAAACTTCAAAAGTCTACCCATAAATTGCAAACTTTCTCCTTGTAAACTGGCTATGACTGCTTGTCGGCATGTTCGTATAATTTGACTATTAAAGTCCGACCTTAACAGCCTCCTACGTTCCTCTATTAGTGCAGGGCAGCTACAGATGATATGACAAATGTCTTCCCTCTTGTAATAACAAAGGCGACACACCCTCTCACTACTCATCAATTTCCATGTAGGGGCGTCTCCAAGAAATTGGCTATTTCCAAATCGGAGATTCATCAGCTTCAGCTTTGCCCTTTTGCTATTTGAGTCTCCTAAATATCTTTGGGGTTTTAGCATACCGTACGAAGCAATAACTGTCCATGCATGGGATCTCTTTGCCAGTACTGCTTTATCCCAAAAAGACGACAATTTTTTGCTGCACCCATTTATAACTTTATTAAAAGTCACCTGTGAAAGAGGTAAGGCCCATAGTTGTTCTGCATTGAACGTATCTATCACCCGTTTGAAATATTCATGGGCCTGCTTATGTTTATTATCGCATATTGCATCCCAAACCACTGTCATAAGCGAGGAATTATTATCCCTTCTAATTTTGTGGCAGAATTTTAAATAAGCTCCTAAGCTATTTAGGTTCTGTCGTTTAAGTCCGAACTCAAGCCGGATTTGTGCCGGTGAAGTATGTCGCGGAAGAGTAAACAGGCGTAGGTAGGTCACTGTCACTAGCTTATCTATGGTGTTGTCAGCACAACCTCTTAAGGTCTCTACTCCATATGCAATAGTTGGCACATGTTTAACTGACATAATTTGTAATAGTTGGTTAAGGGGAAGCCCTTTTAAGTTATTCTGATGTTTGGAAAATGCAGCAATTAATGAGTAGTTTCTTCTCTGTAGTGCAGCACACTGGTTTTTACCCGTGCCCCTAGCATCTATCATAACACCCAGATATCTTTATTCAGTGACCGATTCTAATACAGTCCCCTCCATTCTCAATTTTAGTCTTACAGCCAACCCTCTAGTCACCAGCATTGTTTTTGTCTTTTTTAAGTTAATCTTGGCTTATTAAAACAATATCATCGGCATAAAGTAAATATGAAACATTAAAACCTGCAACAGTCAGAGAGTGAGAATTAATTTCACTAAGCCTTGATGAAATCCCAGCTGAATACAAGTTAAATAAGTTTGGGGCCAAAACAAACCCCTGCTTCTGCCCGTCCCTTATCACCATTTTTTGGGACAAAACTGTGCCTTGGCCCAACCTTACTCTCGTCCAAGTATTAGTATATAGCAATTGTATCACTCTCAACAAACTCGGTGAGATTCCCATTTTCGTTAACTTGTTTCAAAGAATATTTCTGTGCACTGTGTCATAAGCTGAGCTAAAATCAATAAAACATAAATAAAGGTTCATCTTACGGCTTCTGGCCATTTCCATTATAAGAACTAGCATTTGAATATTAATAATCGTCCCCATGCCTTTAATAAACCCTGTTTGTTTTTTTGGGAGTAAATTACTGGCAACAACCCAGTCCGTGAGTTCTGTTAGCAGACACTTAGCAAAAAACTTTGCTTGGCAATCCATTAAAGTTATAAGTCTATAGTTAGCAGGATCCGAGACTGGACCAGCTTTGTAAATCGGAGCCAAAATTGAGCCCTTCCATTTGTCTGGGACTTCTTCCTTCTATAAAACATTATTAAACAAGTTTGACAAGTTCTTTGCCCAATATTGTGGATTTTCTTTAAATAGTGCTTGAGGGAGGCCATTTGGCCCTGGTGCACTACTCCGTCTGCTGGAACTTATAATTTTTTCCACTGTTGTCAACTGGATCATTTGCTGGGTGTTTTTCCTTTCATTATCATTGGCCCTTGTATGTTCTACTGAATTTACTTCTGTTGGCTTTATCATATTTCTGATGTAACCTGTCATTGATCCCAAATACTTCTCCCAGACTTCTTCCGATATATTTGACATCAGTTGTTGTTGTCTCCCACCATTGGCTTGATTGACCAGTCTCCAAAATTAATGTGCATCTTTACGTTTTGCTGCATAATTAATTTTACACCAGAACAGATCAAGCCCAGTTTTTGTTTGCATCCATACTTCTTTTTTTATACTTCTTTTTTATAGAGTGACCTCAGTTTTGGTAATATCTTACTCCTGACATTAGAGGATGGTTGATTTCTAAGGACCCTCAGCGCATTGTTCAATTTCCTTTTCGCTATCTTAAGTTGAACAGTCATTTGTTTTGAAAAAGATGTAGCCGATGTTACCATGCATTGTGAACACACAGCATTTTTCTCCACTAGATTAGTTATGAACTGTTCCCAGAGGGTTAATGGATTTTGATCTATTCTATTTAACTCTTCCTCCCACTGGTCTCTTGCGTGCTGTTCGATCTTTTGTATATTATTTACAGTCCAGCTTATCCTTCTATAGGTCAGACCCATAGGTTCCCCTAACTCAGGGGCGCTTTGTTCGTGTCGGGTAATATGAAGATTAAGGCTGATCATTTGTGGTTGGTGATCACTTTCTAGTCTATTTCCCACAATGTAGCTTATTATTGATTGGTATAATGGGAGAGACGCTAAAGAGTAATCAATACCAGCTTTGGATTGTGCCGTAAAATGGGTCGCCTGAGCTGGGATGTCCGGATCCACTCGGCCATTCAAAACTCGACATGATGCTCCAGGTTTATCACTGTATCTTTACCCATTTTGTCTAATCGTTGTTTAGTTGCATCAATTGCCGGGATATGCCAAAATTGATCAATCTCCTCCAATATTTGATCCCTAGGCGCCCCATGGAAGAAATTCATATTGAAATCCCCTGTCAAGATTATCCAAGGGACTGGATTCATCGTGCTTAATGTTATTAATAGGCTCAGTACTATCTCTATTGTTTCTTTTTTTTGCTGCCAAGAAGATGAATGTATACATTTATTACAACTAATCAATGGGGAAGGATCACTTGTCCTGCATGAACCAGGGTATGCAGGAAGTAGGCGAAGTGTCTCCAGTAAAAAACCCTCATGCACGTGTTGGGTGGTCGTAGTAGCGGTATATTTGATTCTCCGCTATTAGTACACGTGTGTGCATAATCATAGGGTTAGTTTTTGGTATGCAGCCTCCACCAGGAGGATCTTACCCATGGTTAAAACAGTAGTGAGCCAGTGATGTGGACAGTGTTCAATTTTAAAATACCCGTACAGCCAGATATTAGACTTTATTAGCTCTGGAATCGGGCAGCCCCTTATGGGGAATGCTAAAGAAGTGCGTTCCTTGAAATATTTAGGAATTCAGAACGTACTAGCAATTAGTGAGAATAAAATGGCCGACATGTTTCATCCCCATCTGCCGATATTCGGACTTATGGGGTTTCTTCAGGACCAAACGTGATTTGAGAAAAGTGGTGCAAGTCTTCAATATTGTTGCAAACAAGTGTGAGAAAAGGAAGGTTATTAACCTGTTTCTTCTCTTTTAGGTCTCAATGTACCTGTTCTGTTTTAACCATGGGTAAGATCCTCCTGGTGGAGGCTGCATACCAAAAACTAACCCTATCATTATGCACACACGTGTACTAATAGCGGAGAATGCTACTACGACCACCCAACACGTGCATGAGGGTTTTTTTTACTGGAGACACTTCGCCTACTTCCTGCATACCCTGGTTCATGCAGGACAAGTGATCCTTCCCCATTGATTAGTTGTATTGAATTAGGAAACTGAAGGATCAGTATTTCCTCCTCCCTCCCTTGATTAGTAGATGTATACATTTATTATAATCAAAGAAGGGATCTTATTTCCTGTGCTAACTGGCCAGACCTTAATTGCTTGAATGTTTGAATGGTTAATTTCCTCTTCTTCGATCTTTATTTTTAAGGCCACTGAAACATATATGGCCAAACCTTCTGCTGCTCGCCCCTTCAATTTTGCTTTAATTGCTGGTTTACTATAGCATAAGTATGCTGGTAACTTAATTTCCTCATGTGCCCATGTTTCTTGAAAGAGGATTAACTGATATCTTCCAATATATGTTAGGAATACACGATCGTCCACTTTTGCTGCCAAACCCTCTATGTTCCATGAGCAGATGTCTACATTTAGTGCCAGAGCCTCTACATTCCATGCACGGGTGTCACCTTTATTTTTGTGGTCAGCGAGACAGTTTATATCCTGTCATTCTCTTACACCTTTGTGTAATTCTAGTAGATTGGGTAAATCAGTCAAGGAATGCGGATATTGGGCATCTGGGTCTGGGTAATCTGGTCTTGAGGATGACCTGAATTTCTTACAGGTTGAAATGCCATCGACCACTCAGAGCATCCTTGGGTGTATTCTTGGTTTATTAAAAAGTTTAACTTGTTAGGAATTATCTATATACTGTATTGTAACCATTCCCCAAATGATAAATTTCTGCACCATTGTTTGCTGATACATCATTTTATTTCATGTGTCACCTGCGCCATTTACCTTCTACACGAGCACGTTTGTGTACACCAATTTTTGTGTTACACTTGCATAAAATGTGATTTAGTGCTGATATATCTACACCTTCTTAAATACAGACCAATTTATTTGTTTCACCATAATTATTGTGGTCTCCCCCCTTTTTTCCTTAGCGCTACAATTGACTTTGTTGCATTGTTTCATATTCAACTTTGGCAGCATCACGTTAAGCTACTACCGTCCATCATCAAACCATTTATTGCCACAGCCACATTCCCAGACGCCTGGAAACACACAGATGTCACCCCTCTCCTCAAGAAATTCGTAAGACCCGGAAGTCCTCAGCAACTATTGACTCATCTTGCTACTTCCATTCCCTCGAAAAAGCCATCACCTGCCAGCTATCCCAATACATCGAACAACACTAAATCCTTGACATCTCACAATCATGGTTTTGCAGCAACTGTAGCACTGAGACTGCCCACATCGCTTCAACAAACGACAACATTCACACCATCATGGACCGAGAACACTCTTCAGCCCTAGTTCGGCTCAACCTTCCCTTCTTTTAATATGTGTTATGTTACAGTGCCTGTCAAAAGCGCCAGGACGCCCCTTTGCTGGGGCAGCTGTGCGCGATAAAAATATAAATAACATAACATAACATAACATAACCTCTCCACCGCTTTCGGCACTGATCCAGCGCCCCTATAGAAAATCTGTCTCAACAACGCTACCTAACACCATAATACTTACCATTAATCATAAATCTCTCACAAGGCCCATAAACCAACGAGACAATTTTTGGGCGACTGAATCATGTGACCTAATTAATCAGAACCTTTTCACAAACTATTTACACATTTATATACAACTGCAGTTTATCATTTCTTACCATGGGTTTATGCATTTATCATGTTAATTAAGTCACTTAGGCAAATGGATCGGCTGATGGTAACTAGACCATGAATAAACAAGACCAGCTTGTCGTTTCAAAAATCTAATTGTATTAAACTTTATTAATCAAGAATGAGCATTTTTTAAAGAATCTTTTGTAGTCTGTTTATCTAGGTACCTATATTGATACTCCTATTTCTGACCCTTGTCCGGTTATTAATTCACTAATGTCCATACACCGGCACAGAAACCCGTTTTCAGATTAGGTCATAGCGCATGCTGTCACATTAAGCAAGCACTATCCCTTCAGCCCCCTAGAAAGCACACCGAGTTCTCAAAACAAATCAAACCTCCAACAGACCTGGGAAATCCCCCGCAGCTATTGTTTTGATTTCGCTCGAGAACTCCTGCAACGAATGTAAGAACGACCAGTCCTTATGACATTCTTGCTGACGTCTTATGTCCATCCTTACGTCAAACACGGCACCTTTCAGGTATAAATATACCGACGCTGCCCTAAGCTAAGACACGGTGGTGACGAGCTTGGAGCAGCGCTACTTGCCGGAGAGCCCAGCTGATGCAGAAAAGCCCACGGACGCTGCCCCTCCCTTTTGACGCGCTGAGAGAGACGCTGCCTTTTCTCCTGCCGAGAAATCCAGCCTCCGGCGTTTCCAGCCGCCCTCGCGGGTAACTGGGATATCGAGTCCTGAGACAGAGATACCAACCCTCCAGCCTTCTAAATCCCAGGTACTGAACTGACTAACCCCTTACAGAGAATTCTTGAGTCAGATTCTTGGCAAAACAAACTTAACTTAAACTGCTACTTACTTACTCCCTCCCAAGTATTAGGCTTAGGTCAGGTACACCGGGGTAGGCGTAGTTAGAAGCACCAGTTGAGTACGATTAGTCAATGTATATATGTATGTATATCTTTTATCCATTTTAAGTATCATATGGCTAAGAAACCATATAAATGCTTTTACAGTATTATTTTATAATTCTGTTTTTACTGTATGCACTTTACTTAACTATAAGTATTGCAATAATAGCGATTCATTTCTCTTGTATGAGAAAAGAGACTGATCAATAAATAACATCTTTTTATTGAAGCACGCCCATCTCTTATTTCTCTACAAACTGGTGAAACTAAGAATGCACGTACTGACTGAGTAAAATAGTTGTCTTTTGTTTTCACACGACTCTAGAGATATACTCTTGATTAGGGGAGAGCAAAGTTGTCATGTTCTATGGTTGTCAGAAACTAAATCCCTTCTTGTCTTTCCAGGGAGGTTAAACTCCTCCTTGCCTATTCGAGAAAGTTTCTAGTGAACTCTGAGCTAGCTGGCACACATAACTTTAAGTCTAATATCGTCAGTAGAAGACCTAGTTAACCACAGTCCTACGTCTATACTATTGAAGATATTATTCCAATGCGCAGAGCCTATTGGGATAATAGGAACTACACTACACTTTATTTATTAGCAATTTTAGCAGCATCAATTAAGAAAAAGGAATCATTGAACTGACACCTTCAAAGCAAATCAACATGTATGTGTTAAAGTAAATAACAGTTTTTCATTCTCTAAGTCTATTTCCCTGTCTATAACTCGCTTCACCTAGAAAGAGAAAGTCATTTAAGCCTGTTATCCTTACGTGCGCCAAAAGTCCATCAGCACGACACGCCCTTCTGGAATCGGAAAGCGAGAAGCGCCCTCCTATCAAAGGAGTCAAGTTTTATACCTTTTCTGTCTAGCTAATCTCTCTAAAATGTATAACTTTCCTTGCCATCCAAAGTTCTGATTGGCTGACAGATGTCAGTCCATGTGAGATCATCTCCTTTTTTACAATCCAAAGTTGAGCTTTCTAAAACACCATTGTCTTCTCAGTCATGCGAGTTTAGCTTCCTCGGAAACGCAACATTTTTATTAAGTAACAGTTCATTGCTTCCTTAGCTTGGCTGATTTGCCGCGTCCTGTCCTTGGATTTGTCACTTTCAGAGCACGTCTGGCAAAGTCTATTTTATTTATTTTTTTGATGCATTTCTCTGTGCCCAGCTCTTCACGACAGGGTTCCAAACACCCACTTTCACAGGCCTCAGGCCTTAGACCTCTCTCATGATAACTAGTATTCAAACAAACACAAGACATTAATTAATCAAGGTAATGAAACTCATTCTGTTACCCACCCCCTTTGCTAATTATTAACCCATTAATCAATGTTACCTAGCTTAAGCTGAAGCACATAGAGCTGCATATTTATATCTACCATTCTTCATTTAGGCCACAGAATCTTCCATGAGCTAATTCCACATAAAGACGAAAAGACATAACATAAGCATACAAAATAAGCACATGCCGTTAATTAAACAGCCACATTTATTATTTATTATTATTATTTATACAATTTCTAAAGCGCACTACCACCTAACAGGCATCTTGGCGCTAGTAACTCCGAGACCATATCAACACAGGAGGGCAGTTAATTCACAGGCCGAGTTCTTAGGGAATAGCCAGGTTTTAAGGTTCTTTCTGAATGCAAGCAGCTCCCTGTTTTGCCGCAGTTCAAGAGGTAAAGTGTTCCACAGCCTGGCTGCAGCCACGCCAAATGTTCTGCCCCCTGCTCTAACTTTGTTGGAGCGTGGTACTTTTATTGACATTCCTCTCGAAGAACGGAGCTCTCTGCCCGGAACGTACCACTCAAACATTTGCTGAAAAGAGGTTGGTCCTTTTCCATGCAAGGCTTTGAATACTAGACACAGAGATTTAAATGTAACTCTCTGTGTCACGGGCAGCCAGTGCAGCTCCGTCAGTGCTCCAGAGGCAGAGGTCCGCCTTGACCAGCCTAATACCAATTTAGCCGCGGCAGATTGTACCCGCTGTAGCCTGTCTAGCAGAAATTTAGGGGACCTGAGGAGTAGAGCGTTGCAATAGTCTACCCGACTAAGTATGGTACTACGTGCTATCAGGGCGCGGGCTTGATGGGGTAAAAGGGGAAAAATCTTCCTCAGAGAGCGAATAATCCCCAGACAGCAGCTCACCACTTTCCCCACATGCACCTTCAAAGAGAGGTTACAATCAAATGTGACCCCTAGGTTACGAACTATTTTTACCGGCTGGCCGGAGTAGGGGAACTCTGGGGGCCACAGATTCATGGGCGGCCCTTCCCTGTTCTTATGCGTTCCGAAGTGCATCAGTTCAGTTTTAGCAATGTTAAACTGTAGGGAATTCTCCTTCAGCCATTGTGTCATATCTCCTAAACATCTATGAAATCCTTCTGCTGAGATGGACAGCTCTCCCTCCAGGGAGAGAATGAGTTGCGTATCATCAGCGTAATTGATGACTTTGATGTTATGGCGCTTGATGATCTTCAGCAGGGGTCTCAAATAGACATTGAAAAGAATGGGGCTGATGGCCGAGCCCTGAGGGACCCCATGTGAGACAGGAGTAAAGGCAGATTGGTAAGGAGGAAGGGATACTGCTTGCTGTCTCCCTGAGAGAAAGGAGTGAAACCATCTAAGGGCCACTCCCGTAACTCCTACCTCACTCAACCGCCTCAACAAGATGTTATGGTTGACCGTGTCGAAGGCGGCAGACAGGTCCAGCAGAATCAACACTGCTGCCTGGCCCCTGTCTGCCCGCCTCCGAAGCTCATCCATTACGGTCACCAGTGCTGTCTCCGTACCATGGGCCGGTCTAAAACCAAACTGCTCCTCCTCCAGATGTTTGGCCCGTTCCAGGTGCGCGGACAGTGTGCCACTCACTACCCGTTCCACTACCTTGGCTGGGAAGGGGAGAAGAGATATAGGTCTAAAATTCTTCAGACATTCAGGATCCAGAGAGGCTTTTTTAAGCAATGGCATTACAAGTGCCTGCTTCCACTGGCTGGGAACCGCCCCTTCTGCAGACTGGTTACAGATCTTACACAGCAGTGGGAAAAGTTCTACCCCGAATTCCTTCCAGTTTTTGCAAGGCAATGGGTCCAGGGGGGGAGCCTGACACAATACTCTCCGTTAACCTGCGAAAGTCCTCGATCTGGAGAGGAGGAAACTCCGAGAGAGCCTCAAAGGCAGCCTCCTTCGAGCTGTCATTCCCTGACGGCACACCCCTATCGTCAATAAGGGCCAGCTGTTCAATTGTTATCCTCGGAGGCTCTGATGTCTTCCCCAGCTCCTCAATAATAGAGGCAACTTTATCGTGGAAAAAGTTGGCAGGATTATCACAGAGCCTCTGAGATGGCAGAATGTCATTGATACAGCACTCAGGCTTTGTCAGAGTATTAAGAATTTTAAAAATACAGCGGGAGCTATTCGAGGCCCTAAGAATCGATGAGGTGAAAAAAATCATACTTCGTTCTTTTTATGACCTTCCTGTAGTTCAGTATTTTTGCTCTCCAGGCCTTTTTGTCCTCGATTAAATATTTCTGCCTCCAGGTTCTCTCAGCCCGATTACAATCAAGCTTCAGTTTTTTCAATTCCTCCCCGTACCAGGGGACAGATGGCCTTCCTTTACTCTGAAAGGATTTTCGGGGCACCAGTGAGTCTAGGATAAGAGTGATCTTTTTACAGAAGGTGAGGTAATTTTCATCGACCTGAGCCTCCGGCGAAAAGAAATCTTCCACCGGAAACACCTCACCATGATTTTTCCTCTGTGTCAGGGCTCTCCAATCCCTCCCCAGAAAATGTATCCTCCGCTTACCTTCCATTTTATCCCAATTGGCCATATTCAAATAGAATTTGACCAAAAAATGATCAGTCCAGTCCATTGGGAGAACCTCCCCCATGTATAGCTGATAATCTGAGGCGAAGATAAGGTCCAACATATGACCACCCAAGTGGGTAGGCACCGTGACTTGTTGACGCAGTCCCAGCCCCTCACAAGATTGGAGTATATTGGCCAGGCCCGTGTCAAGGGATCCGTTTGGCCAGAGATTGAAGTCACCCAAAATTAAGATTCTCCGATGTGTTGCCGCCATGTTGGTAAACAAATCCAAAAGAAGTTGCTGCTGCAGCACAATAAAGAACCCTGGTGGTCGATAACAGATAATCCCTGTCAGGGATTGTCCCATCTCACTCTTGATTGAGAACCCCAGAAGTTCAACCCCTACAACCAGATCAATATCAATGGTCTTTAGGCTCAGGGAGTCTCTGTAAATTAACCCCGCCCCTCCCCCCTTTCCCTCCAGCCTAGGCACATGCAGTAGTTTGAACCCTGGCGGGCAGACCAGTCCAAAGTCAACCCTACAGTCCAGCCGCGTCCAAGTCTCAGTCATACATAGTATCTCCAACCCATGTGCCTCTATCAGTAGCTGAATTTCTGTCCTATGCTTAGGTAGGGACCGGACATTCAACAGTCCACAAGGGAGAAGCTCCCTGGTCACGAAGTCCGATAGTGGAGCTGCAGATTCTACCAAGCCCAGACTACCCTTACTCCAAGTACCTCTGTTATGGGCATGCAACTCGGCCGCCGGGTACCTTAAGACATTGCCATGGCTGTGGGCCCCTGTTACCAAGAGAGAGGCAGCATGGCTGGCGCTGGGCGCTTCCTTAGCGCTGACGGGCGCAGACGGGCTCGCCTTTGGCGCGCCGTCGGCGCGCCCGCTGCGCGCCCGCGTCTCCATGCACCTATATCCTGTGCCCCCTCCAACTAGAACGCCAGCTACCGGAGGGGCGGGACCAAATCACTCGGACGCTCCCAGCCAATAGAAGCTGTGTCAGGATTTCCAGCGGGAAGATGCGACGCCTCCACCAGCCCTCCCGTAGCCGTGCTCCTCCCCACAGTATACAAACTGCACTAAAGCAGATGAGGCCGAAAGAGCAGAGCGACCCGTGTTGAACTAATAAAAAGGTACAAGCACTGCACCAAGCGAAAAACAAAAGATAAAAATTATACAGCAGCTTTTTTTAAAAAGAGTGTCCTCTCACGACACACCCACCTCCGTGCAAGCTGCAATAACAGTAAAAACTCGCTGTAGCAGCAGATAAACTCCCAGCAGCGTAGTGGCCTCAGGGTTACTTACAGTGTCTAATACTGTGTGTTTAATACTGACAAAGACAATAGACAAGGTTAGATTATTATTTTGAACGTACTTGCAATTGCAACATAGAGCACATAGATTAGTCCCGTATGTCATGTAATGCATTTTAAAACTAAGTTGATTAGTATTTCAACATACACTGATTAATACAGTTATGATTTTATGGAAGTTTAACTTTGCGAGTCAGAGCAAAATTTTATTCTGAACCTCGCTCCATCAGCACGGTCTCTCATCACACACTCATCACCAGAGTCCACAATTCAGAAATCCATGTACGAGCCCTCAAATGAATGAGCTCCTACCTGTCTGAGAAGAACGCAACGTGTCAGGCTACTGCCTTTTACCTTCAAACCCAAATACGTCATCTGCGGAGCCCCACATGGATCATCCCTCAACACCACCCTCTAAAACATTTCCCTTGCACCACCCTCCTAAATATTTTCCTTGTACCCCTTGTGAAGATCACCCGCTCCCACAGACTCAGAATCATCTTGTACGCTATTGCCACACAATTCATCCAGTCTCTCTCAGAAGACCCCATTAACACCAAAAACAACTTTAAATGCTTAAATGCTGAATGACAGAAGTCGCCACCTGAATATGCACCAGGTGCCTAAAACTCAATGCCGAAAAAACGGTAATCCTGATTTTCAGACCCAACAACACCAACCGGGACACCACTTGGTGGCCCACCGAATTAAGAGCCACACCGACTCCCACCGATAGAGCTCGAAACCTGGGCATCATCCTGGACACCAAACTCTCCAAGAGACCCCAAATCCACACTGTCACATCCGCCTGCTTCAACATCCTCTGCATGCTCAGAAAGATCTTCAAATGCCTCCCCCTGGACACCAGGAAAACCGTCACCCAGGCTTTGATCACAAGCAGGTTAGACCACCGCAATGCACTCTACTATGGAATACCCACACACTTCACGCAGAAGCCCCAAACAATCTAGAACACCACTGCCAGACTAGTTCTCAACCTACCCCACCCCACCCACATCACGCCTTACCTCTGGGAACTCCACTGGCTCCCCGTCCAGCAATGCTGCCACTTCAAGATACTGACCCTCACCTACAAAGTCCAGCATCAGAATAGACCCGCCTACCTCAAACACCGTCTGCACTTCCACCAGCCAACCCACAACCTCCGATCTGCCTTGCTGTCCCTCGCACACATTCCCCACATTTGCAGCAAGACGCTTATTCACCTATCTAGAAGCAAAGACCTGGAACACCCTTCCCCAGGACATCAGAACAGCCATCTTCCTCTCAAAATTCCACAAGGCCTGGCTCTTGAACTTATGTTATATTATAAACATTCATATCGCGCACGGATACTCAGGAGTGTCCCAGCGTGGTACCTTACTAGTGAGTTGGGGCTCAGACTGAAGATATTATACAAAAAGCAGTGTTTTCAGCCGTTTCCTGAACAGCTTAGCATCTTGAATACAGCGGAGTTCAACTGGAAGAGCATTCCAGGCCACAGCAGCCTTATAGGCCAAAGAACTGCCACCCATTCTCACACGGCGGAAGCGTGGAATCACTGTCAGGGACTGTGCTATAGAACGCAGGTGTCAGGTGGGCACATTGAACTTAAATCGCTTCCTAAGATAACCAGGACCAGAATGGTACAAAGCTGCGTGCGCCATGTTAAGGGCTTTAAATTTCACCCTTTCAGCCACCAGCAGCTAATGGAGATCATGCAAATGTTGTTTTATGCTTGATCTTTGAGGGCTATTCAGTAAAGCCCTAGCTGCTGCATTCTGAATAGACTGGAGTTTTTTTCAGGTGGTAACCAGGTACGCCAATGTTAAGTGCGTTTGCATAATCAATACGAGACAATATTAGGGCTCGGGTAACAATTTCTTTGGCAGGCCATGGTAGAAGTGGAAGAAATTTCCTAAGTGATCTTAGGGTGCCAAAACATTGACCTGCTAACTTTTTAATCTGAGTGGTGAACCTAAGATCCTCATTGAACCAGATCCCCAGATGTTTTACAGACTGGCCATCAGAATTGGGTAAAGAATATTCGGCCAGCCAGAGGTGTTCTTTAAACTGAGATGGAAAGGTGCCGTACAGGAGGATTTCAGACTTATCCTCATTGCACTTAAGCTCCGCTGCATGTAGCCGTTTAAAAACGGCAGTCAGGCAGGCTCTAGCTTGACCAGGAGAAGAGTCATCTTTACTCTAGGTGAAGAGGAGCTGGGTATCATCTGTGTAGCCGATGATCTTGGCGCCCAGCTCCTCCGCCAGATAAATCAGAGGAGTCATATATATATATATATTAACACCTTGAATGCTACAGCAATTCACTCTTGGTGCTGAACTCCCTTAATCCCATTGTTCATGACGAGCTCAGCTCGTCATGAGCACATGAGCAGGGTACTGCATGACGAGCTGAGCTCGTCATGAGCATGGAAGGGTTTAAAGAGGAGAGTACTCAAGGTAGAGCCCTGAGGGACTCCAGTGGACACAGTTTGTGGCGCAGAGGAAAACAAACAGGGGCATCCATACCTGCTGAGATCGTTGGTCCAGGAATGATATAACAGCTTAAGGCTGAACCTGACACCCCAATGTCAGACAGGAGGGCCACAAGCAACGAGTGAGGGATGGTATCAAAGGCTGCAGAGAGGTCAAATAAAATCAGAGCCGCTCTGCCCTGCCGTCCAAACACTCTCTGATGGCCTCAGTAATTTCAACCAACGCCGACTCAGTGCTATAACTGTCTCTGAACCCTGATTGTGCTGGGTGAAGCAGGCCACCATCCTCCACATAGGAGGTATGTTGTTTATTTACTGCCTTCTCGTAGACTTTCCCCACGGCCGGAAGTAGCGAGATCAGCCTGTAGCTTGCTGGGATCAGAGGATCAAGAGATGGCTTTTTTAGCAAAGGCAAGAGTTTGGCTTACTTTCATATCAGAGGCACAGTGGCTGTCCTCGGGGACAGATTAATCAGAGAATTGACCTCTGGTTTGACTGTGTCTGCTACTGAGGCTAACAGCCTTGCCACACAGGGATCTGACGGGGAGCCGGATTTAAGTGATTGTAAAATGGCCAAAGAATCATGCAAAGTAATAGGAGAAAATGCAGACATTACAGATGATCCATGAGCCCCCATGATAAGGCTAAGGGGGCATAGCAGTCGGCTGATGTGGTCGTAGATGCCTTAAAGATGTCCTGGATGGCCTGAATTTTGTTAATAAAAAAACTCGATATGGACACTATGGAGAAAATTTCTTTACCATTATTTTGTGAATGAGCAATTCTCTCTGCATAGTGCTGTCTCTTGGCTTGCAATATAGCTTATCCTCCAGACCTTGTGCACCTGCTCAGACCTAGAGACCCTCGTGGATGATAAATCCAAGTTCCCATATCCTTTTACATTACATTACCACTGCACTCTATGTCACTATAATCTACTCATAAAAAACAAGTGTTCAACCAGGATTTCAATTCAGAACAAGACTTATAATGCAGTAATAGATTTTGTATTGAATGAAGGAACAAATCAAACCTGTTCTCTCAATAAAAATACATCCATCAATAGTGAAGATAATTCAGTTTTATATTTGATATCATTCTTGCAAGAGATTGATCCTTATGTTGTATACAAACGAAAAGGGTGCTCCAAGTGACTGCGCTTTGAAAAGTGAAAATCAGTTAGCCATAACAAATGAAATGAAAACAGTACAAAAAGGCATACATATTTACAATTTGTACCGATAACCCAAGTCCCTGGACTTACAGATTTAAACAATTTCAAACATATGAGAACCTTAGAGTTTGGGTATCCAGCAATGAATGAAATAAGTGGGCACATATGAAGTTGATGTTTCGACATCTAATTGGACAAATCCTCTAGGGTTTTATCGGGACAAACATATGGTAGTTATCTATAAGAAAAGGTATACAAAGGGTAATCTTTTCTTAGAAAAACTAACTGAGCAAGAGCTGGACAAATCAATGAATGTCTTACCTAACCCGACAAATCAAAGGCGAGTTCCAATGAGCGATAAACCCACTAACATTTCTATCTGTGGGAATGAAGAAAAATCCATGCAATTAGTCGAGGGACGATTCCCCATTCAGGAAAAAAAATTCTGCTGCTATGTATTCTTTTTGCAGTATCTCAAGCTAGGTCTCACTTATTTGGGGTATGCACATGGTCTATTTTGGTGGTTGACTGCATTCCTTATATACAGACAAGTGTTCGCTGTTGTTCTAATTGGAGCCTTCTTTGATCTTTAGATTTTTACAATACTACTACCCTGCGCATTTTAGTTTTTGCCATGGTGGTTTGTCGCATGTCGCCCTGAGGAAGGCATCATCTCATCTCTGGGGTTTCACCAAAACGTGCATCAGAGCTACTTTTCTGTTATAAATGGAACCAGAAAAAAAGCATGTCTTAATATGTTTACGACTATGATGTGCAGCATATTATCGTCTTTACTTTTGTGAAGCAGTCTATCAAAACGCATCAGAACTATTTTATTACTTGCAAATTAAGGGGCTGATTAGGATGGCGGATTTCCCGCATCCTCCGGGCCGGCGGAAGCCACCGCTGGCCCGGAGGATGCGGGAAATCCGCCGCGGATGCCTAAAAGACCCACCGCCAAATTAGGATGGCGGTGGGTCTCAAAATCCGTCCGCTGCTATTCCGCCGCAGTCGCCTTCCGACCGCGGCGGAAAAGCCCTAACATGGCTGGCGGTGTCTGTCAGACACCGCCAGGCATATTAGGATAGCGGAAAACATATGCTTTTCCACGGCGGCTTTTCCGCCGTGGAAAAGCATACGGAGATTGCCTTTGGGGGCCCGTTGCGGGCCCCCTTGGTGACGGGGGGTAGGGGGTGCACATGGGGGGTACCTATGGTACCCCCCTGCATTTGTGTGGACAAAGCGGCGGGCACCGCGCGGTGCCTGCTGCTTTGTGCACGCAAATGCCGTGCATGCTTTTTTTAACATTGCGGAGGGTGCAGCTCGAAGCTGCACCCGCCGCAATGTTAAAGATTGAGAATGTGACCGCCACCCTGGCGGTCACATCCTAATCTGCACGGAGGGACCTCCGCAGCCCCTGCGGACGGTCCCTCCTACTCTATGGTGGCGGACGGACTCAGGTCCGTCCGCCATCATAATCGGCCCCTAAGTACGACTGATCTTGGCAACCTCTTGTTTGGTTTTATCTATTTTGTGTTGTGTATGCGAGAGAATGGGGGATGATTAATTTGTATGTATTTGCTATTTTAGTATGAATAGTAGTTGGGTGGCTGTATTTAAATATACAATGTTATGTAATTAATGTTTGAAGTAGAAAATCACATCATTAATTACATTGCCTGTATCTTATGTCACTGTTTTTCTCTGTATGTTTTATTAGTGATGAAATAAAATACAAAAAATAACAAAACAAATCTTCTTTCTTTCTAAGGATCTCGGATCCTCCAAATTTATGTTTATAAACTATAGGAGTTATATAACCTATTATATATTCGGGGGAGATTTGAATTTCTTTCTTTTTGTGCTTGTGTTTTCCCCCTTGTTCTCTCTCCCTAATGTCATAAAGGGGCCCTAGTTTTGTTACTATCTTAATTCTTCCTACACTTGTATAACTGTCTTCTCAATCGATTCAGTTTTACAAATAAACACTTAAAATGTAATAATTCGTTTAGATAGGGGCAGCTCCAATATCCACATTAGGATAGCTATGAACAGACAGATCACAATCGAATTCCATATTACTGTGCCTGTAACAATTTAGTCAAATCCAGTATCTCATTCCATTATTTTTCAATTTTGATACTGCTAGTACAGGTGGGCAAGTATACCTGATTCTCTCAAATGTCACAGGCAGTTTGGATATGAATCAAAAACTATAATGTTTAGTTGGGCTGAAACATTGCATAAATCATCATTTTAGATCTATCCGTGAAAAGGAACATCCTTTTCTCCTGATACTCCAAATTTAGGTTAAGAATTCAGCCCACTTGTCTTTCAGAAACTGAATTCTGTAAACGTGCCTACTATTTTCAATCTATTTTAATACGAATATATATGAAAGTCATACAAATATGAAGTTAAACATTACAACAAATTAGCCACATGTTACAAATCCATATATTTTTCCATAGCACGATTCTGGCTGGAGGTTTACGTACACATTAAAGACATAACTGGCCGGGACATCCCTCTCACGCCACTGACATCCCTGCTTGGGGTGTTGGAGACGGTGCCCCCCAAGTTGCGCAAACTGTCCTCCATGCTCCTATTAATGGCAAAAAGGCAGGTGGCTTTGCATTGGGGTGCATCGCGACCCCCACTAGTTAAAGACTGGATCGTGCAAATCACTTACTGAAGCATGCAACTTTCCACATATTGGGAGCTCCAGCCACTTAGAACCCGACCCAAGGATATCTGAGAACCATACACCACTTGGTTGAATTCTAGAAATGTAAAAAGTGTAATGTAACGTTTGCATGCCTGGTGCACCCAATGAGATCGCTCCACAATGGAATCTTGTAGAGTTGGTGCGGTGTAAAGATGCCGAAGTGTCTGCTGTTTCTTTGTGTTCACTGATGTTTATTATTGTAAATGGGACTTTGGAGACCCCAGACTAGGTGGGAGAAAGCGAAAGACTGCCATGTCGGTATCATTCCTCTCATACAGCACTGCAATGTGGTTATTTCCTTGTTTGTTGTTTCTATGATGAAAATGCTAATAAAAAACAATTTACAAAAAAAAAAAATACATATATTTGAATGACAGTAATATTAAGCATAGGTTTCAAGATGCAACAGTCACTCGAGACTCAATTATCGCAAGCAAAGCACAGTTGAACAAGGAATTAGGCCTAAACATTGGCAATTTAGGCTACTCCTGAGGCTTGAGCCGGGAGTCTTTTTACTTTCGCTGCTGTTTTCTCTCATTTGCCGCTATATCCTATTTGCACTGAGTTCTCCTGGTGCTTCTGCGTCTTTTAAAAATGTTATCTGTTCTTAAATATTTTAAATTGATTCATTGCACTGTCCCTCACCTGCCTCCACTCACGCGAATATAGTCCGGGGGCACGGGGAGCAGTGGTGGGTGTGACCGGTGGCGGACAGACTAATTGGGCTCTTCCAAGACTCGTGTGGAGTCGGCACACCATTTTGGGAGGAATCTAGGTCAGTGGGCTAGTTCCCTGGACCTATAAAATTGAAATGCTGGCACGACCGTGCAGCGGGCAGCGCATCGTTCGCACCAAAGGCCAGCTCGTCCGCGCACCGCCAACACCAGCACCCCTGCCCGTTGCAACTCTGCAAGTACAGATATCCTGGGATACACCAGATCCCAGCTCATGAAATTGAAGCCAGTCGGTAAGATCTCTGATTTTCTGTGTCTCGCGTTGGACTCAAGGACAGGGTCCACCTTGGTTACTTGCCCCAATTGTAAGGCCTCACTGTCTAGTCTCAGTTACCAGCCCATTAAACCTAATAAAGCTGAAGTTCTTAAAGCAAAGGCAGAGGACAATATTACTGTGTTCAAATGCCTGCTGTTGAACGCTAGGTCCTTGGTGAAGCACAGTTTTGATAGTGCCTCGCTTATAGAAGGAGAGGACATTCAAATTGCTTTTATTACTGAAGCATGGACAGATGACAGCTCAGGTCCTGACATAGCGAAAGCTACTCCGCCATGGTATCTTTGCCACCACCTCAACAGGCCATTAAAGAGGGGGGAGACTTAGACATAATATATCACAACTCGTTCAAGGCTACCTTTCACACAGCCTCCAATCTGGCCTGTGAGGCGCTCGCCTTCAGCTTCGGACTATCATATCACCACACTTTCAAGGGCATTTTAGTATATAGACCCCTGGGACCTAGATCTACTGTCCCTTCCTCCATTGGGAACCTACTAGAAATGGGGCTGTGTTCAGACTCCTTCACAATTTTGGGAGATTTCAATTACCATCTGGAATTATCAGAGGACTCTGACACAGTGGCCCTCTCAGACCTGATGACGAGTGCTGACCTGACTCAGTAGGTGATGAGCTCCACGCACTTGGCAGGACACACCCTAGATGGAATCTTCTCAAATCACCCAAACTTGCGGTTTATGGGCACACTGCCTTTGACCTGGTCAGACCATGTGGGAGTTCAATTTGAGACTCTCCTAGCTACCCATAATAGGGCAGATAAAGGCCCTAAGATCCATATTCAAAGCAGAGTCTGGAACAGAATTAAGAGTACAGACTTACAGACTGTACTCATGGCCTCTGTCGGGCAGTTACCATGTGATCAAGAAGAGGCGGTCACTCATTATACATCTTGGGTGGAGTCAGCCTGTAACACACTAGCTCCAGCTAAAATGCTACGCCCTAGAAGGACCCATCCCACGGCCCCCTGGTATTCAGAAGACTTGCGGAGACAAAAACTTTCCTGTAAGCTTCTTGAGCGAAGCTGGAGGAAAGACTATATGGAAGAGGAGAAAAAGAAGTATAGACAAAAGTCTGGCTATTTACAAACAACTCCTATTTGAAGCAATGAAAAAATTATTTACAAAGCTAATTAATTCTGCAAACAATTCTACTAAAGAATGTTTTAATACTGTCTCAAGTCTGGCCTCCCCCACCGTGACAAAAGTTGAGGCAAGTCAGGTACTTTGCGACGATATCGCCAAGTTCTTTTTGAACAAAGTAGAAGCCATCTTTTTGAACTTCACTCACCCTAATCCGGAGATAGGAGGGGTGTGGCTGGAGGAAAGGCAGACAATTTCAGATTCCCCAACGGTCTTCAATAAATTTGGGCTGTTGTCCACTACACACACTGAAAAGCTGCTCCTCTCTGCCCGATCAGGCTCCCCTTATGACCCTTGCCCAGTCTCAATAATTAAACAGGCACAGGTGCCTGCGGCCTCAGTACTTATCCCATTGTTCAATACAATGTTTGAAGTCCTTGGAAATTGGCCTCAATATTGCTTTTATCGAAAAAGCCTAACTTAGACCCAAAGGAGCCTAATAACTTCCAACCCATATCTCGCCTCCCATTACCTGCAAAACTGATTGAGAAAACCATGAACTCACAGATCAGCACCTTTCTAGTTGAAACCAACGCGCTGGACCCAACCCAGCCGAGAATCCGCCCTGATAAAATCTACGGAGGAGATAAGGGAGGCTGTGGACAGGGGAGGCCAAGCAGCGCTGATTATGCTGGACCTGTCTGCAGCCTTTGATGCGGTCCATCATGATGTTCTGATGGACCATTTTTCAGCGTGCAGCATTCGGGGCAAAGCTAATGATCTCCTTAGATCTTTTTTGTCGGACAGATCGCAAACGGTGGCACTGGGTCATTTTAATTCCAAACCTTTCTCGCTGCCCTGTGGAGTACCCCAGGGGTCCTCCCTTAGCCCCACTCTTTTCAATGTTTATGTCTCCTCACCGGCTACTCTAATCAGGTCATTTGGTTTCAGCCTGACTTCGTACGCTGACGACATGCAAATTGGGGTGGCTTTATGGCCTGGTCAGACAACAGGAATTGAAGACAGGTTCCATGATTGCATGGCAGCAATCGGGAGCTGGATGTCACAAAATTGCCTGAAATTGAATTCTGGCAAGACCAAGGTCATCCTTTTCGGTAATGATCATATCTTTTGGACCCTAAGGTGGTGGCCAGAAGGCATGGGTACACTTTCCACTCCTGTCAGGAAGGTGAAGAACCTAGGAGTTTTTATCGACGAAAAACTCAACTTCGGGGACCAAAGTTATGCCATGGCATCTTCCGTTCATTTCTTAATTAGAATGATTAAGAACATACTGCCCTTTCTGCCTACAAACTGTCAGTGGACTGTAGTCACTACTCTTATTATGTCCAGACTCGACTACTGTAACAGCCTGTATTTAAATATACAGGAACGTTTTGCGAATAAATTGAAACTGCTACAAAAAGCAGCTGCAAGGCTGATTACGGGTACTCCCAAATACGCCCCCATCTCTAAGGAATTGAGAAAACTGCACTGGCTGCCAGTCAAGAATCGAGTGCTTTTCAAAACTCTTATCACCGTGTTTAAGGCACTCCACGGAATAGGCCCAGATTTCCTGAAACGGAAATTCCAGTGGTATATACCCCGAAGAACCCTGCGCTCCGGAGGAGCCAAGCTGGTAACTGTGCCACTCGTCAAAAAATTGACATGGGATGGAGAAGCTTTATGGTATGTGCAGCTAAAGCTTGGAATGAGCTTCCCCCTAGTTTGAGAAAGGCCCCGGACCTTCCGGGGAGGTTTGAAAACCTTTCTTTTTACTCGCTAATCCTGGTTTCCTGTTTATGTTCTCAGAGAATTAGTGATTCCGCACCAGGACACCTCTGAGTAATTGTCGCGCTTTATAAATAGTGAAAACATACCATAACATAACATATGGTGGGGCATTGGTGCAGTACAAGGTTGAATTTGCTCTATGGTATACGCACTAAAATGTATTACAGACAATGTCAAGCTCTGTCAGAAGGTTTTGATTTTTCTTGTTGGAACATTTATGTTGTTGAGCTTGTGGGAAGGAAATATTGGCATTCAGCCATCTTTTGTGGTTTTGAGATATTTTCTTTTTGCAGATATTTTTCTGAAGCAATTAAAATGATCTTTGGACAGAACATACTCAAATTACAGATGATAGTCATTGTTACTGACAAATGGACTAATAGTTATTTCCTCAAATGGGTAGCGTGTGTGTTTTTTAACTGAAAGTAAATTATGTGGGATAGATACTATTAATTTACAATCACATAGTATGGGAGTGTTTTGTAATAATAATAATAATAATAATAATAATAATAAGGGAGATTTATAAAGCGCCTGGTGTGTCCCCGCGCTGTGGTGAGTGGAGTCAACAGAGTCACAGGCCGCAAGGTCAGCCCGGCTTACTGCGTGTAGAGGTGAGTCTTTAACTTCTTCCTGAAGCCGAGTTCAGATGGCTCCAGGCGAAGGTCCAATGGCAAAGCATTCCAGCTTTTCGCGGCTAGGTATCTAAAAGACCTACCTCCCATGCGTGCCTTTTTTATCCTAGGGACCTTCAATAGCCCTGCACAGGAAGATCGCAGAGCGCGCGCCGGCGCGTACCGAGTGTTTTGTATCCAAATTAAATGCTATTTATTCTGTGATAATGATCAAAGCATGTCAATGATCTAGCTAAAATGAAACAAATCTTGGTGGAAAACGTAATTTTATCACACAGGAGGGCCTAAGGAGGTTTAGAGACCTACAAGGGTTAACTCCCCTACTTGATATATAAAACACACAATGGAACCCTTAGGTCTATGAGTATTCAGCTTCTGGTTTAGGACCTAACCATCATGGAAT
This sequence comes from Lissotriton helveticus, assembly GCF_964261635.1. NCBI lineage: Eukaryota > Metazoa > Chordata > Amphibia > Caudata > Salamandridae > Lissotriton > Lissotriton helveticus. The sequence continues at coordinate 398,683,189 of NC_136059.1, read as the reverse complement.
GTCCATTTTATAGGGCGGTTTCCCTCACTCACCACAGGTAGCTTGACTAACCTCCTTGTATCGTGATGCCTAGTCAACCTGCTTCAGCCTGTGACCCAGAAGGGTGTTGTAGCTTTCTTCAGGACCTATAAGTGAGTGCTGCTGCTCAAGAGTGCTAAAATCAAAAGACAAAAAACATATTGACGATAAATTCAAAACCAACCAGTGATCCCTTGGGACATCAGAGGGTGAAAGATTCACTTACAGTAACCTGTGGAACACACATTTAAAAAGAGTTTTTTTTCACAGAAATGGTATAATTGAATGAGCAAGGTTAGGGTACAAACACAAGGCAAAACAAGTTACAAAAAGAAAGTGTTAATGACCAATCTCAAATGTAGAAAGGCCATATACAGGTCATGCACCATGGAGTCCAAACTCATTATTGTATGCTTCCATTATTAATGTTCTATAGGACGCAGGTGTTGGGTGATGTGGCAGTGGTGCGGAAGGTTGAGGACTAGTCTGGAGGAGGCGTTCTGGACATTCAGGATTTTACAGGTGAGGTTCTTGTTGATTCCGGCGTGGAGAGCATTGCCGTAGTCAAGTCTGCTGCTGATGAGGGCATGGGTGATGGTGTTTCTGTGTTCGTTGGGGATCCATTAGTAGGTCTTTCGTAGAACTCGGAGGGTGTGGAAACATAAGGATGAGACAGCGTTGATTTGGCAGTCCATTTTGAGTTCGGATTCCAGGATGATTCTGGGGTTGCGTGCGTAGTCTGTGGGGGTGGGTGGGTGGCTTCCCAAGGGCGGGGGCTACTAGGTGTCGTTCCAGGCGTTGGGATGTGGGCCCATGAAGAGTACTTCCGTTTTGTCTGTGTTGAGTTGTAGGCAGCTGCTCTTCATCTACTTGGCGACTGCTTCCATTGCTTCTTGAAAGTTATGTTTGGATATATCGAGTTTGTTGGATAGGGAGTGGATGAGTTGGATTTCGTCTGCATAGAATACAATGTTGAGGCCGTGGGATCTGTTAAACAGAGTGGGGCTGATGGAGGATTTTTGAGGAACTCCGCAGGTGATCGGTGTGGGATCCGAGAGGAAGGGTGGGAGTCTGACACACTGACCCATTATGCAACGCTTAAAAAAGGTGGGCAAGCCTGCTAGGTCAAACGAGGCTCACCTATATACCCCAGAATTGCTGGCACATAATGATTGATGTAACTTAGTCACATAAAGTAACAGTCTAGAGAGCTACATGAAAGACAAGGCAAACCAGTATTCCTTGGGGACCGTTCGTGTAGCAAGCACCTTGCATTATCAATACACTGAACACAGCCCATTACACAACGTGTTCTAAGAAAATTAATTTTATAATAACGGCAAAGCACATTTGCTCAATAAGTGTTTGCCTTCCTTGTGACAGAAAACAAGAACGCGACTCGCCACACCAAAGAAACCTTGTGAAAGGCGGAAGCGAGATTTAAATGCTGTGCTGTGATTGGTGTGGTGGAGGCCAATTACGACACAGGAAGATCATTGCCCTGTCACGAGGGGCTGATGGGATATATATTCCCTAGAGGAAAGCGGTCCAAAATGCAACATACGCTCGCTAAAGTAACAAGCTGGTAGGTTGGAATATGTGCCACTCAGAGCCAGCTGCTCAACTATTACTTCTACATACTAGTAGATATTTGAGCCCGTGAAGATGTATACTAGAAATTGATTACCTGCTTGTATTTAGTTATATGTATGTATTACCAAGTGCAGACCCTGCCAATATTCCAAGTTCTACCTAGCAAATGCAATTTGGTAGGTGTGCCATGGGTACTGTAGTCTCAGACAGTGTGCAGGATGGGGAGATGAGTTTGGGGTTTTGGTAAAATACCCATACTGGCCATATACTGAAAATATTGTTTGTCCTATGTGGAGTGACCACTACGTGTATATTCGTACCTCTGGGATACAGTTATATACGCTCAACATAGACTCCGTGGAGAGGGTTCCTTTGTCAAACATGTGGATGGAGAGTATAGGAATGGGCCCCATTCCAAAATGTTACTGGGCAGGTACCAGTCAGTGTATGTGTGCGAAGTCTCATATACAAGGATGTTTAGAAACTATCTAACCGATATCCACCATCTCTTTCAACTCACTTTTCGGCGAGCACAGGTGTTGATTGCATTATGGGCTGAAGGTCCACGGAATCTTGTCGTTCAGGCTGTTTCTGTCCCAGAGTAATTTGTGCAGCCACCTCTGTTCTCTAATTAAGAAAAGTCTGGTGATATTTGTAGCTGCTGAATATATGTTGGGTTTGTCGAGAACTGTCCACCTTAAGTTATCAGCTTGGTGCTCTGTTTCAATGAAGCGATTAGTACGTTTAGTTGCTTGCTTTCTGCATGTGATGCTGCATTTGTGCTCCAAGAGGCGGGTTTTGACTTCGTGAGTTATCATTCTGATGTATCTGATACCGCATAGGGAAAAGACAAGATATATTAATCTCTCTCTGTTGCAGTTCGTATGCTATCTCAGTTCCCACTTTCTTCCTGTACCAATGTCGATTTCAGACGTGGTTGTGGTTTGTGCGCAAATTCTGCAAGACCCATGGGGGATGGTGTCCCTTCACTGGTGGCATGCCCCAAAGTGTTTCTTGTCTGGTGGTGTAAGGTGCTCTTGTGTGCACCAATGTATCTTTCAAATTGTTGCTTCACTTGAAGGCAAAGACTGGGCGCTGTAGAGATCGCTCGCCCTTGTTAAGAATGTGCTAGTTCTTGCACACTGATTTCTTGATCAAACTGGGAAGTGCACAGAAGTTGTTTACACATACCAATCTTCCAGAGGGTTCTTTTAGTTATTGAATGTCCACTAGAGCATCACGATTGTTGTTCTGTGCTCTCTTCAGTGATTTTCTTATCAGTGAGGGTGGATATTGTCTGTCTAGTAACTGAAATTAAAGACTTTTGGCGTGTTCCTTGTATTTCTGAATACTGAAGCAAGCAAGAATTGCCCAAAAGGAAGGTTGTCCTGAAGTCCTTTGGGATGATAGCTGATATAAGGTAACAAGGTGTTCTGAGCCATCAGTTTCCTGTATAGTTCGGGCTCCAAAGTTTCTTCTGAGGGAAAGATGAGTAAATCAAGAAAAGGCAACCTCTCTTTACTAAATTTGTTATGTTATGTTATGTTAAGGAAACTTGTAGAGCGCACGATTATCCAATTGGGCGTCTAGGTGCTCGCTAAAGTAGAGCATACTGAAACTAAAACACATTCATTGTTAAACAACCATGTGCTAATCTCCTTCCTAAATGCCAACAAGGAGGAAATGCTTCTAATATGTACTGGCAGGTCATTCCATAGTTTAGCTGTGCACAATTGAATACTCCTGCCTCCCCAGTTTGCCTTTTTTTGATCTTAGGGACTGTAAGGGTTTTAGAATTTGCGGATCGGAAGGCCCTATTAGCAATATGCCATCTAAACGCTTTCATAAGAAACTCAGGATCTGGTGTTGTACAGTCCTTTGTGTGCCATGCATAACGCTTTAAATTTGGCACAGTTCCGTATGGGAATCCAGTGTAGCTCTCAAAATCCCTGAGAAATAGAGTGATATTTAGGTAAGTTCAGGATCATTGTAGCTGCTGCATTCTGCACAAGTTGCAACCTATTTACATGTTTTTCTTGGAGAGTCAAGTAGAGACTCTTGCAATAGTCCAATTTTGAAAGGACCAATGCGGTGATCATGTTTTTTTTTAAATGTTGTTCCTAATCATTCTAAGGGTGTTGTAGCCTGAAGAAACCACTAAGGACACTTGGGCACCCATGTTAAGCTTGTCATCAATGATGACTCAAACGTTTTTAGCTTGAAGAACCGGAGAAGGAGTTGGGGTCGTATTACAATGGTTCTCTTCATTCCTCTAAAAGAGATCCCTAAGAGTCAAAATTAATCAATCTCTGTCTAAGTCCCATGCCATCACGCTAGGTGTCCTTCAAGCATCTTATCTGTCACCCATTCTATTTAACCTATTCCTGGAACCACTGGCTTACCTCGTAAAATCTTCTAATATCCAATACAATATGTAAGCTGATTACACTCAGCTGTATCTCAAAATTGCCTCCCCAAAGGACATTATATCCCTCAATTCCATCTTACAAAAACACACCTCTGGCTCACGGTTAACCATCTCAAACTCAACGCTGCCAAAACTGAATTTCTTCTCATCTCTCCACTGAACTACAGCCCCAAGATTGATCTTTGGTTGAAACATCTTACAGCCCTCAAATGCTCTCCCCACATCATAGACGCTGCTAGATCCTTAGGTATCACATTAGACAAATCCCTAAATATGCAGGATCACATCAGCGCAGCCACAAAAGGAGCGTACTACCAACTGGGCATTCAGCGGAAACTTAAACCCTATCTATTACACCAAGACCTAAAACAAGCGGTCCAAGCCCTAGTACTACCCAGACTGGATTATGGTAGTGCCACACTATGTGGCTTACCTCAATACAAATTGACCCCTCTAAGAGAATCCCTCAACGTGGGAGCCAGACTTGTCCTTGAAACAAAAAGAAACACACACATCTCACCGATCTAAAATCATTAAACTGGCTACCGTACTAGGCAACAATCCAGCTTAAAATTGCCTGCATGACGCATAAGGCTTTACATCTCAATACCCCCAGTTACCTGGCTCAAAAGCTAGAAATATCAGGGGGCAGCAGATCCTCACGAAGTGCGCTCACCTTGCTTCTGAAACCCCAACGAACTCACACAAAAAAATCGGTTATTGCACCCAAGATATGGAACTCTTTAACACTGGAAGTTAGCCTAATCTCCTCTACCTCCTCCTTCAAAAAAGAAGCCAAATATGTTCTACTGACTAAGTTTTTACCTTGAGGCAATATATCAGCCATATTTAAAATATATAGCCAGCAAACTCTTATGGAGCTTGACCCTCCTATTACTGTCTTTATTCAAGACCAATCCGTGTTATTCTATTTTACTTCATGATTTGTTCGGTTCTCACGCATGTGTTTCCTATTTAACTTTCAGGCACATGCTTCAAGCTAAAACGTGCTCGCAAAAATAATCAATCACTGTTTGCGAGCGCATTTTAGCATTCTCCAATGCATGAACCAAAATATGCGGACAACAGAAAAAATCGGGGAAAAAAAGGAATCGCAAAACAATGGAAAACTCATCCTGCGAATCCTCATGCGCAATTCCTAAATAGCGATAGCCATTAGCGAATCACTAAAAATAATTCGCAAACCAATGCATGAAAAATTGCAAATACCGATTTGCATGAAAATCGCTATTTAGCAAGTGCAGATTAAGGGGAATCACAATCAGATGGTAACAGGACAATACAAATTCCACACAGGTGCAACCCACCGAAACCTATTTAAACTGACCCAGGAGGGCGGAGAACCTTTTCATTATGGCAGCCCTCTACGTGTTTGCGAGGAGGAGGAGGATCCATGCAGCCCCCCAGCACAGAAGGAAAATACAGGAGAGGATATTCCGACTGTGCATCACATAGTTGGGACAAACACCAGATGAAATCTGCGACAAGTACAGGCTGAACGCTGCAATGATCATTGATCTGATAGCAGAACTGGAACCACTAATGCAGCGCCAGACACGCAGGACCCATGCCATCCCAACTCATGTCCTCTTTCTGGCCACTGCACTCTCCCCTGATGTTGCTTTTTCCATTTTTGTGAACTTCAAGTGTCAGCAGTCCAAGTTGGAAGCTAGTTCTGCTCTGCTCCAGCACTCAGCTCTCACCTCTCACTTTATCTGGGCACAGAATGAAGCATGGACTGGATGACTTCCTGGTTGTGATGTCATCAGCATGCTTCCAATACCACACGCTAATTGCAATTTCGCAAATTGCGATTTCGTTATTTGCGAGATCACTATTTGCGAGATTGCAAAATAGGTTTGTCTTTGATTGCGATTCTCTATTTTCACATCGCTAACAGCCATTGCGATTGTTACCGATTTGGTAAATAATCCCAATCTGGATCATACATTGTCAATAGCGATTCTTATTTGCGATTCCTTATTTATCGCAAATAATGAAACACGTGTTGGCCTAATTAAAAGAATCTTGCAACCGTATTGCTACTTACTTTTCCGACAAAGTGGCTAATATCTATTCTGGCTTTGCAGGGGGAAAGGGCAAGGCAACTGAGTTTAAGGAATCTCCTAACTCTGATGCAGGCACAAACAGTTTGTGTGAGTTTGTGATCCCCTCATCTAACGAGCTGCAACGGATTTGTCGTTCGGTTAAATCCGGGTCCCCCTATGACCCGGCATCACCGAAACTTTTCGCCCAAAGCATCGAAACTCTTGAACCTTTTATCAGAGATGTCCTCACATCTCGTTTAAAACCTGCTTTGTTCCTAAAAAATGGAAGCAAGCAATAGTACTACCGCTTCAGAAAAAACCTAACCTTAGCTGGGATAGGCTGGACAACCTGAGACCCATATCCCTTCTTCCCTATATGGCCAAGGTGGCGGAAAAGGTGGTCAACTCTCAAATTATGACCTTTGTGGATGAAGCCAATCTTCTACACCCTACACAGTTCGGATTTCGCCCTCGCTACTCTACAGAGTCTGCGCTCCTGTTGGCCACCGAGATTGTCAGGCAAGGAGTTGACGAGGGTCAAACTATGGCACTCATCCTGCTTGACCTAAGTGCCGCCTTTGACACTGTAGCACATTCCATCTTGCTACAGTGTCTCAACAAGGGAGGAATCAAAGGGAAGGCACTTAGATGGCTACAATCTGTTGTAGTCTTACTCTACTGGATGCAATCCCTCTATGGTGTCTCTCTGCATTGCCTGCTCAGCCTGCTATGATGTCATATAGAATGTTAGAGTGGTTTTGTATGTGGCAAGATCAGTTGGTGAGATGGGCTGAGCAGAGTGGACCTTGCTCCTGGTGGGGCAAATAGCAAATACCTAGGCATATACTTAAGTGTTCGTATAAGCTAATACTGATGTATTGATTAGACTTACCATCTTTCTATACTTATAAATAAATATACTTAATGGACTAATAGACTATGACTACCCTGCATCTTTGATTACAATACTGGCGACGACGAGGAGAACCTACGTGATCTACATTGATTGAACTTGAACATATGGAACTGGAGAATCACAGGAAAAAGAAGCTGAAACAACAAAAATATAGAAACATAAGAAAAGAAGTAACGCGCAAAGTAGAAGCAAACTGGCTCTCCACATGCCCCACCAGTGACCAAAGACCGGTCGGCCCAACGTGGAAGTGCCAGTGATCTTCAAAGCAGACAGGGTAAGCGCAACATCGTTTTTATTTGGGAAGTCTTAACTGCAGCAAATGTTTACCCTTTTGGAAAGTAAACTGATGTTTACTGACATGGAAAAAAACACGCAGCAAATTAAAACGGCGCATGAAGTGATTAATTCTAAGTATACAGCAGCGCCGTATGACATGAAGCGCTGTGGGAGAGTAGCGCTGTGTGAGCAGAAGCGCTGTGGGAGCGTAGCGCTGTGTGAGCTGAAGCGCTGTAGGAGCGTAGCGCTATGTGAGCTGACTTCATATGCCTCCACAAAGATTTGGGTTTCTTGACTTTCATTGCCGGTAGAGAGATTTTACACCTTGCAAACGTATACGCGTCAGTGATTGTGGCGTCCTGACATTGGAATAGACTTTGTATCGTAATATTGGGCCAGCGTTTCTTTCAAGTCCACCAACTCACCTTCTCTCGAGTCGGTGACGGTTGGTCAGCGGAGCTTCTCCTCCTTCCCCTGTTAGAATCCATCTGATGACGTCTTTGCGGTTCATCAGAGTGTTAGTGATGGGGATTCATGGGTAAAAACGAGACCCATTTCCTATAGAAAGCGACGCTCAACGACGCTATGGCGGCCATTTTGGGACGTTGGGATGGATTCCTTTTGTCATCCTCAGTTCACGACGTTTCACATCCAAGCTTGACTAGCAGATACATCACAAGCGCATCTCATTTACGTGAAGGCTAACTCTATTATAGTTGTGGCAAACTTGTTTTACATGCGCAAATCCAGATTTACAAGCGCTAATGAGGATTTCATGATGATTCTACACTTCCCGTGTTGATGATGCTACTTGTGGCGCAATTCTCTACCTACGCTGGATTTTACCTGCAACAATTTAATTTTAGATAAATGAATAGTGAATTAGACTTCCATGGATTTGATTTTCTGTTTTGCTGACTGGACTTTCGGGTGAGGTATCACTCATCTTCATTGGACTGGACTTTCGGGTGAGGTATCGCTCATCTTAGACTACGGTGACCACGTTTATTGTTTTAATTTGTTATGTTCTATTTACCATGTAATTTTAATATCTGGATGGAGTCATGTTGCAGATATATGTTTGTTGTGACGTTGATAGTAATGTTGTTGTTTTCGTGGAGGAAGTCGCGAATCTTCCCGTATTCACAACATTCCTTTTTGTTGACAGCTCAATGGAACATGAGACATTCTTAATTTGCTGGTCAAATGTAGTTTGTTTTTGCTTCCTGGAGTTGTGGATGTTAAGTGTTTGTGCTGTATCTTTTGACTTTAGTGGAGTGTTCCTCATCCAGTAGAACATGTGTGTCACAAAATTTAAAGTTTTCCTTATTTTAGCATGTCGTGGGTCTTTTGTATCCACAATTTGTTTTCCTAGGGTTCAGTTTTCCCTAAATATGTTTGCTCCAGGTTGAAAGAAATCTATCTGATGTTTGCCATGGCATGGCGATTTTCATTAATTTTTGTTTCCTTTGGGTGTTACAATCCCCAAAATTTAGAATAACTTGGAATTGTTTCTTTTCCCTTATTTTGTTGTCCTTCGGGTGAAGGAGTGCCCAGAGTGGGTTACCTTTGGGCTGATATAGCTCGGAGTATGTTTGTTTGAGTTGTTATTTTTCCAATTATAGTTGGCATGACATGTTTGTTATGTTTTAGGATAACCGTGTCACGTTTGCCGTGAATTTTAGTACCCAAAATTTAACAGTTTTTGTTTTACTGTTACCTTTCTATGGGTGTTGGACCTGTCATATGGCGTTTATTTACAACATGTGGTGTGTTGCCTTTTAAAAACGCCGTTGTTTTTAGTTTTTTGATTATATCTTTTGTCTAGCATTCCTTGTTTTTCCTTATCTTATCTGAGAATAGAGTGTTCTTATTGTTTTAGTAGTGCATCCTCCTTTCTGTCTTGTGCATTTTACCACCTCAATGCATGTTGAGTAAGGGGGAAGGATAAGTGTATGTGCGTTATCAAAGGAGAAGGATGAGTTGTATGGTATATTTTAATTCAAGCATTTTTCCTCTCTTTTGTTGTTCCACTACACTATTTTGTTCCACTATATTATTACCTTACGTTTAACTGTTATTACTTCTTATGCTTCACATGTGTCCTACAGTTTCACACTCTCTCTCTTTGTTTTCCATTATTATAATGGGGGAGATGTGTTGTAGTCTTACTCTACTGGATGCAATCCCTCTATGGTGTCTCTCTGCATTGCCTGCTCAGCCTGCTATGATGTCATATAGAATGTTAGAGTGGTTTTGTATGTGGCAAGATCAGTTGGTGAGATGGGCTGAGCAGAGTGGACCTTGCTCCTGGTGGGGCAAATAGCAAATACCTAGGCATATACTTAAGTGTTCGTATAAGCTAATACTGATGTATTGATTAGACTTACCATCTTTCTATACTTATAAATAAATATACTTAATGGACTAATAGACTATGACTACCCTGCATCTTTGATTACAATACAATCTTTTATGATGGAAAGAGGCTTCCAGGTCAGACAAGGTGAATGTTACTCCAAACAATTCCATCTCGATCAAGGAGCTCCTCAGGGCTCTGCTCTTAGCCCCACCTTGTTTAACCTATATGCATCTCCTATGGCAGCGATTGTAGAGAAATACGATATCCAACTCGTATCCTATGCTGACGATACGCAGCTGGCTATCTCCCTATCACGGGCACCCGACACCGCAGCCGCCAACTTCAGTGCCTGCATGCAGGAGCTAGCCTCCTGGATGTCTAACAACTGCCTGAAGTTGAACGGTTCCAAGACTGAGATGCTTGTGGTGGGGAGTGGCCCGTCTGTGTGGTCTTCAGCATGGTGGCCTAATGGCTTGGGACCTACACCTAGGCCAGCACAACAGGCCAAAAATCTAGGGGTTGTATTTGATTCTGAGCTATCATTCACGCCACAAATCAACCGGGTTGTGGGTATGTGTTTTGGAGTACTTAAAACCCTACGTAAGGTCCTTGATATGCTCCCTGTTGGAGACAGACAAACCCTCGTACATGCCTTGGTTACCTCGAGACTAGATTATGCAAATCTGTTGTACCTGGGTAGTACAATCAGTAACATCAATCGTCTCCAGGTGCTGCAGAATGCAGCGGCCAGGCTGGTGCTAAGGCTGCCGAGACGCACTTCCTCCAAAGCAGCCTTAAAATCTCTCCATTGGCTACCAGTCAGTCAAAGGATCAAATTCAAAGCCCTATGTATGTGCCATCGGATTCTAGGAGGCAGGGCACCTATTCCCCTGAACGGTCTCATTACCCCCTACAGACCAGAGCGAACGCTTAGATCCTCGGACACTGGCCTTGTCAAGGTTCCTAAAATACGCAGAGCCCGTATGGGTGGAAGATCGTTCCGTTCTCTTGCAGCCAAGTACTGGAACTCACTGCCGATTGAACTACGTCTCGAACCCTCCGAGTCTATGTTCCGCAGAGCCCTCAAAACCCACCTGTTTCGCCTAGCACTACCCTAGTTCTACCCCCTCACTCTTCTCATTTTTAGCAATTCAGCACAGGTACACGCCGGTGAGCGTAACTAGCGCTTTATAAAATTCCTAAATAAATAAATAAATAGGGTCACATTTGCTCTATATAAAACGTTATTAATAAATAAATAAAATCAATAAAGGAAGTTGGTTCAATCGTTCTGGCCACCAGTTAGGGGACCAGCTAGGGTAAGGATTACCAAATATAATAACCTTTGTTTTTCCTAATTGAGCTTCAGACAGTGTTTGCTCATTCAGCTGCTGACCATCTCTTTACAGTTTTGACATCTCTGCGGACCTGAAGAGTTTTTATTTGAGGTCGTGACTACCAATTGGGTGTTGTCGGCATAGGATGTAAACTCTAAATTACTCTTTTTATTAAGTGGGGCCAATTTGGCTACATAAATGTTAAAAAGAGTTGGCTCAGTGATGATCCCTGAGGTACTCCACACGGTAGAGCGTAAAGTGTTGTCTCAAATTTTCCTAGGTCCAAAATTTGTCTCCTGCTTGTAAGGAAAGAGGGAAGTAGAGCCGGAGCCTTATCTTTAATACGTATTTCTGCTGAACGGTGAATCAAAGTTTTATGGTCCACTGTATCAAACGCCGCCGATAGAGCCAACAGGATGAGGACTGTAAATCTACCTCCATCTAGTGCCATTCTTATCTATTCAGTTGCCTTAAACAGGGCGGTCTTAGTGTTATCTTCTGGTCTAAATCCAAATGGGTTGGATCTAGAATTGAGTTGTTCTGGAAATATTTAGATAGTTCTGAATTCAGGATTTTTTCAATGATTTTAGAAGGAACTGGAAGGTGTGATATTGGGTGATAGTTGTTCTGGTCCATACAGTTTAGATTAGTTATTTTTTAACAAAGGTAAGATAGAGGCTTGTTTCCAAACACATGGAAATAAGCCTGTTGAAATCATGATGTGAAAGATATTAGACAGGTTAGTCGAGATAATATCTGGTATTAGTTTAAGTATTTTAGAAAGGCCAGGATCATTAGGAGAGCCAGATTTGTTTTGCTTAATAAAAGTTGCTACTTGCTCTGGGGCGGTAAAAGAGAATTCTAACCGTGGTGCATGATCTTGTGTCAAGCATCTTATCTGCTCACTCTTAAGGTGGTCGTTAGTTTTAGCAAATGTTTTAAAGATCACATTCACCTTTTCCTTACAGGTGTACACTAACGTATTGCAAAACTGTTGACTATGATTGGCAGCATCATTATTTGGGGACAGGGTCAGATTGTATACCACCTGAAACGGTTTCTTGCTAGAATTGGAAACCTTTTCAATCATCAAGGTTGCTTTTTTCTTTTATAATATGATTTTTGTAGTTCGTTAATGCAAGCTTATAGACTGATTTTTCTTGCTCGTTGTAATGTTTCCTCCAGGACCTTTCAATCCTTCTGCAAGATTGTTTCTTTTGGTCTTAAGGCTTTTGTAAACCAGGGAGCTGATGGTTCGATTCTACTGGGATAGATGCGTTTAGTGGGGGACAATTCCTGACTGGTATTAGACAGCCAATCTAGGTAGCAGTTAGCTGCAAATTCTGCATCAAAAGGAATCAATGGCTGATTATATTTTAATAGTTGAGCTAAAGATTCTGTATTAATTGTTTTCAAAGATGTAAGTTTAATGTATTCAGCAGATTTGATTGATTGGTGCTGCCTACTTGGGCTTGCAATGTTAAAAATTATTACATAGTGATCTGACCATACCACTGGAAATGTATTAAAAATATTTTTAAAAGGATTATTCGTAAAAAAGACTATCTAATGTATGGCCTGCTGAGTGTGTAATTTCATCTTATTACTGGCTTAAGTCCCAAGGATTTTGCAATATCGAGGAGTGCCGCTGTTTCCTTAACATATACTGCTTCCAAATGGAAATTGAAATCTCCCAAAAAGGCAAAATTATCAGATTCCAAGGTATTTTCAGGTAGTAATTAAAAAGTATTTAGGAATGCGTTTGTGTTCCTTCCAGTGGGGCTATATATCAATAAAGTTTAAAAGAAAAAGCCTCACAATCCATGTTTCTAACGACTTTACAGGAGGCAGTTAATTCATTTTGAAAAATACACGGCTAAGCCACCCCCTTTCCTTAGTGGTCTATCACACCTAAAAAGGCAGTAGTTTTTGGGGACCGCTATCCCGAAGTCAGGCTTATATGATTGATTGCCCCAGGTTTCCACAATAAAAAGCCAAACTATTTGTTCAGAGTCAATAAGTTCCACTATTTCTAATTTACATTTTGGGAGGGAACGGGCGTTATCTAGCCCAAGAAGTAAATTATTCATTTATCCAATTTTCAGGTGAACTTCAACGAATTGAGCCATTGGTGGAAGGGAGTGATGGAAGTAACTTCACGAAGCCAGATGAAAAAAATATCATCTATATACTGCTTCGGCATATTAATGTGTGAGCGATAAGGATTGTCTGGTATCAGGGCTTGTTCCATTTCAAAATCATGCATGTACATATTCGGCAGGCTGGTGGTTAATGTACTGCCTATAGAAGTTCCGGAATTCTAAAGGTATAGGAGTGAGTGCATCCAGATTGACTTGGAGTAAGGTCTCAACAGTGTTGTGGGTCTGATCCTTAGGAATGCAGCTGTATAGTGACTCAATGTTGAATGACCTCAAGTAGTAAGTGAATCGTTCATCCTCTGAGGTCCCATGGCATCACTGGATGGTTTTGTATTGATCGTCAGTATGTTTTTTGTCTTTTCAGTTGAGCAATCTTGAGCAGCATCAGTCACTTATAGGTCCTGAAGAAAGCAGCGACACCCTTCTGGGTCACAGGCTGAAACATATTGACTTTTTTTGCGAACCATGTACTTAGTTATAACCATCACACTCACTTGCTCTGCTGTCCTCACCACCAGTGCTCATCAACTGGGTATTTAGAAAACCTCTCTTTGTACGAAAACATCCCTGAGCTCCTCTCTTTCAGTGAAGGGGTTGTCGCCTGTATCGTGACTAGGCATCACAATATGAGGAATTCCCAATGACGAAGCATGCCACCTGCGGTGGGTGAGGGAAACCATCCTATAAAAGGAACACTCCATGGCGCGTAGGTCCTAAGCTAGGCAGGAAGGCTCATAGGCCCAAGGGTTCCGTTGTGTGTTGGAAAACATAATTTACCAACATCTCCATTAATCTAGAAGAATTTCAGAGATTGGCAAATGTGATAAGCTGATAGTGTTTCTAGAAAGCCTTGGCCAAGAATATACATTTTAATGGCAAATCACACTGGTTTCATCATGCTCAAATGGCTATCTCAACTCCATAACACACAAGATGATGGACGGAATGTTGCACAATGGCAAAACATTCACCCCAGTCACAGATCTTGGTTTAATCCATCGTTATTTTTCTCACCAAGCCACCCCAGTTCAGACATGGCCATATGCAAATCAGTCTTGACCCTGAGCCTCATGGCTGAAATGCCAGAAACCGGTCCTCGGAAGCTTGTTTTCGGTCCAGGGAAGGCATGGCTTGGCAGTTCGGGCTGGACTGTTCCCATGAGGCACAGGGTCAGACTGATTTGCATATGGCCATGTCTGAACTGGGGTGGCAGAGTGCGCTACAGAACGGTGATGGATTAAACCCAGATCTGTTGACTGGGTGTGAGTGTTTGATTGGTTCAGATGCTCCGCCCATCACCACCCCCTTTTGTACCACTTTGTTCGCCATAAGTTGGCAGGGTATGCTCAGACGTGAGTCCCTTGCTCACTTTGCCACTGGATTCAAGCAAGCCGGGCTGAAGACGGCTGAAATGCCAGAAACCGGTCCTCGGAAGCTTGTTTCCGGTCCAGGGAAGGCTTGGCTTGGCAGTTCTGGCTGGACTGTTCCAAGGAGGCACAGGGTCAGACTGATTTGCATATGGCCATGCCTGAACTGGGGTGGCAGAGTGGTTTAAAATAAGGTGATGGATTAAACCCAGATCTGTTGACTGGGTGTGAGTGTTTGATTGGTTGGAGATTGACTTGGAGTAAGGTCTCAACAGTGTTGTGGGTCTGGTCCTGAGGAATGCAGCTGTATAGTGACTCAATGTTGAATGACCTCAAGTAGTAAGTGAATCATTCACCCTCTGAGGTCCCATGGGATCACTGGATGGTTTTGTATTGATCGTCAGTATGTTTTTTGTCTTTTCAGTTGAGCAATCTTGAGCAACATCAGTCACTTATAGGTCCTGAAGAAAGCAGCGACACCCTTCTGGGTCAGAGGCTGAAACATGTTGACCTTTTTTGTGACACTAAAGCGGGTTTCATCATTCCTACAGTGCTTTGTTGTTTTTAATCCTAGCCCAGGTTCACCCCAATAAAGTTGTTTGCGAACCATGTACTTAGTTATAACCATCACTCTCACTTGCTCTGCCGTCCTCACCACCAGAGCTCATCAAGTGGGTATTTAGTATACCTCTCTTTGTACGAAAACATCCCTGAGCTCCTCTCTCTCAGTGAAGGGGTTGGCGCCTGTATCGTGACTAGGCATCACAATATGAGGAGGTTCCCAATGATGAAGCATGCCACCTGCAGTGGGTGAGGGAAACCGTCCTATAAAAGGAACACTCCATGGCGGTTAGGTCCTAAGCTACGCAAGATGGCTCATAGGCCCAAGCGTTCTGTTGTGTGTTGGAAAACATAATTTACCAACATCTCCATTAATCTAGAAGAATTTCAGATATAGGCAAATGTGATAAGCTTATAGTGTTTCTGGAAGAAAGCCTTGGCCAAGAATATAAATTTTAATGGCAAATCACACTGGTTTCATCATGCTCAAATGGCTATCTCAACTCCATATGCAGCTACACATTGGGCTACCCGGTACTCAAAATGGTAAATACTTACTTTCCCAACTATTTAGTGTAGAAATGATAATTTCAGTAAGACTGTGCTGTCTCAAAGTTCTGAGATCTTGCTCCTGGGGGCTCTGCCCTTCACAAAACATTGGTATAATGGCTCAATCATTTGCTGGTTGTGCTCTTAATGTTTGCAATGCTGTTCCCCATGCACCAAAAACCTATACCCGCATTATAGTCTTTATGTAACATTTCTGTTTAACCTGCATGAATATATGCAGTAACTATTCCTACCTAAACCATCCTGACAAATTCTTCTTTACCAAGAGTACACTGTTTTTATTGACTTAACTCCTAAAATATGTCTAAATATTTATATATTTGTTTTACACTTTCTGCTAACCAGATTTTAGGATGTCTCAAATATTTCGTTCACATTTTTCTTTTGCTGCAGTGTATATTTTCTGCTCTTATTTTGGTTACATGTTGTAATTTTATTTTTGCAGGTTGATTGTATATAATTCTGAAACCTCGAACTTAATCTTCATAAAAAAAAAAACAGCCTGTGTATAGAGACACTCCCATTATTTGTATTTGATTATTTAATTTCTTGGTGATGGCTTGCAATCATTCAGCCCTCCCTTGAGGCCACTTTACCACAGTAAAAGCAAAAAGGTCTGGGGAACGAAAGGCATTACCAAATAAGTGACATGGTGTGCTGGAGAGATGAACCTGCCTTTAAAGGGAACACGTTAGGCGATTAGTTCAACGCAGGTACGAACACTGGCAAGTTGCATACATCTGTGGTCTTCCTGCAGTGAAAAGTTCTAGAACCCAAACCACCTGAATTTTCAATGCTACTTAAACTTTTTATTGACTAGTTGTTGTTTGCCTCTTTCTGTATTCAGTTAAATGTATATATTCCGCTCTATTGAAAACTACAAATAAATCAAATATAGGAATGGCTAGAAGATGGAAATATTCAGCATTTGATTTCTCAATTACTCAAACAATATATTATTATTATATTTACACAGATAAGAAAGAGTCAATTTGTAGGTCAGGCTTACGCAGCGCATGCGCGACTCTGCGAGTCATGCTGTATTCCAGACTATGGCTTGAAGCACCTCCCATCTTTTCCATTCGTTCCTGTTAGTGCCCTTTATAAATGCCTGCTTTTGTTTGGTCAGCATGCTTAATTAGTCACCCCTTTTAGTGTTTCAGACCCTCCCAGCAGTCTGCCCGTTACATGTGGTGTTACTCTTTTTTAATTTAGGTTCCTTCGTGCACCCAGTTTATTTTTTGGGGTTTGCCTTGGGCTTATGCTCACAAAAGTTTGTGTGTTTCCCTCCCTATTACATTTTATTATCAACAGCTACTCTTTACATGTGTGACGCTTGTTAATTGATTGCAGCTCTTTCTCTAACCCTTCGCTACCCCCAAGCATGTAGACTTACACACTTGATTTCAACAACAAGCAGTAGCACTTGAGCCAAGCACGTTAACAGAGGCATTGATATCACTTCCTGATTTTCTGCTTGTAGATCATAGGAACTTTTTTTTCATCCCAAAAGAAAGCAAACAAGACTTTTATTTAGATTAGAGAAGTACACGCAGCCTTTTTTTCCTTCAAAACTTTCACCCAAGATCACATTTCTATGTTGGCTCCCAGAACCCCACCCACCCACCCACCTTCACCTGATGCTGGTCGGCTTCCCTTAAACTCCCCTAAAAATCTAAAAATCTAAAAACATAGTTCTAATGTGACCATGTGTTTGCAAGCTGTTTTTAAAATTCCTTTTTTATTTTTAGAGGACGCATGTGTAGCTGTTTGAATTGCACAAATTGTGTTAATTTATATACTTTTGGACGCCTCACAAATTTAATTTTTTCAGCACAGCGGCTGCTTCAGGGAAGCCGTGCTTCAGATCATTGTCTTCATTCCTCACCGGCGCTGCGGGGATGGGGCATGGCTACTTTGTTTACATTCCTCCTGCTACTGTGAGGAGCAGCCTCAGGGAACACCACCGCCTCTGCCTTTTAGAGGGGAGTAGCGTCTCACCCCAAGTAACTGCAGAGAAGACTGGGCCGGGCGACACAGGTAAAGTGATAACATGGGGATTTGTCTCCGTTTGTTTCACCCTCTGTTTGTAACCAGCTACAATGATGATTCTTTAAGTACCCCCAGTCACCTCGTCATGATTGTTCCATCTCCAGAAATCTTTCTGCAGCCATTATTTCCATTTGTAATAGGGAAGGTACCCTCATGCAGTCTATACAGGGGCGTGGCTTCACCACCAACGAGAATGGACGCCTGAGCCGTGAGCTCCGGTCCGATCTCTTCTTTATCCTGCTGACGGGACTCCTCCAGTGGTGTCCCCGACCCTGCGTGGGCGCCCTGCGACGAGGCACCACCCGAGCACCTTTTCTGGGACCCGAGGACGGCTTGAGTGGGCGCTGGGCGGACGGTGGAGGAGGCTCAACCTGGGGGGTCCCGGCTGTCTTGCTCTGGGCCTACCACCGGCAGCGCATCCCCGGCCTCAAGTGTGCCCGAGGCCGAGGGGCATGGACTGCTCCCGGAGGGCGCCTGACGATTCCGCCACTTACGGCGACCTGGCGGGTGAAGCGCTGGTAGCTGGCGGGCGAGCTGGTGGGCTCTTCGCTTCGGACCTGGCCATCGCTGTGCCACCTGGTAGTTCACTGTGGCCCCCCCGACCTGGAGTGGCGAAGCGGCCTTGGGAAGAGGCGGATGCCCGGGTCCCGGCCTGGAGCGGTGCCGCTTGTGGCGTGAGTGCCCCACGCATCTGGCGGACGTGATGGTGAGAGCTGGGGAAACACGGCGACCCTCGTGGGGGGGCCCCTGAGGACACGTCTGTTTAGAGCAGCGGGCGGCGCCGTTCTGGAGGCGGCAGACCCGGGGGGTGACCCAACGGAGGGGAGTTGGTGCAGCAACATGGCGCTCTGAACGCTGGAATTGATTGGAGCCCTGAGGAGGCCCAGGCTGGGACTGGCAGTGATTGTTGGCGGGGTCCTGGTGGGCCCTGGAGGACCAGCCGCGCCGGAGCCTGAGCGGTGGGTGCATTGCGAGGGCGCTGCACAGGACGAGGTGCTCCTGTGGCTTCGACTAGATCGCCTGCCGCGGAGAAGGTCCTGCACTTGCGGAGGGCGGGGATCGCCTGAGGTACCATCTTGCTGCAGCCTGGAGCTGGGGCTCGGAGCCCCCCGTGGGCGACGGCCGCAGAGTCTGGTGACCGGCTACGAGAGGGGGTTGTTCGTCCCCGGGACATCCTGTTCAGGAGGCAGACAGAGTGGTCTTCCTGCTCGCCTGCCCTGCAAACACATCGGGGTGACGGGGGCGCGACCCCTGCGCCGGTGGTGAGTGCCTGACGGTGCTGGGGCGTTGGATCTGACACACTTCCTTAGCACGAGGGAACTGTGGCCATTGCATGCCTGTGGCGGACCTGGCTGGAGGGCGGTGCGACCGGCGGGAGGTGCTCCCACCAGATCGCTGAGCAACTGTGGAGACCACGGCACCGCCATTGAGAGGGGAGCTGGCTTCTGGGGCATCTTGAACAGGAAGCTGGTGAGACCTCAGATCTGATAGACTGACCAGGCGGACGTGGCGGTGGTGCGGGGGGCACGGCCCTTATATCAGCCAACGGCGCTTGGGGGAGTTGGGCATCTGCGGTCGGTGCAGACGACGAGGCCCAGGGCGGAAGCATGGGGAAGCCACGCAAGACGCCGGGAACGGCGCCGGCCGACCAAGCTGAAGACTTGCCGGAGACCCAGGAGCAGGGCTCAACCGGGGGCCCGAGCGCAGGGCTGCAACAGCAGCAGATGGAGCAGATCCTCAAGGCCATAACGGACACGAGGGACGCGTTGCGTCAAGACATTGAGCAGGTGTCGACAGGCCTGGGTTTGCTGAGGGCGGACCACGACAAGCTCGCTGACCGGGTCAAGAACACAGAGTTGGTGCTGGAAAAGCTGGAGCCGACCCAAAAGGCGACAGATGCTATGATGGATGACCTATTGCGTAGAGTACACCAACTGGAGAGGAGGGCTAATGATGCAGAAGGGTGCAACAGGCGCAATAACATTCGGGTGATAGGATTGCCGGAAAAAATCGAGGGGAGTGACATGGTCTCCTATCTGGAAAAGTGGCTGCGGGATGTGGTGGTCCCTGAGGGCCTGACACACTTTTACACACTGGAGAGAGCTCACCGAGTGCCGGCCAAGCCTCCGGCGCCGGGTCGCCCTCCCTGACCCGTGCTTGCGCGCCTGCTGCATTTTAGAGACCGGGATATCATCCTACGACAGGCCAGGGTGGCTGGCCCGTATAAGGTAGACAACGCTTCGGTCTCTCTTTTCCCCGACTATTCTCAGGAGGTTCAGCGGAGCCACTTTTCCTTCCTGGCGGTCAAGAGGGCCCTTCGTGATGAGGGAGTGCAGTACTCCCTGCTGTTTCCGGCGCGTCTGAAAGTGATGGTGGACGGGACAGCGACCTTCTGTGACACACCGGAGGACGCCTGGCAGTGGCTGGAACGATATCGAGCGGGCGCGGACGGCGCTAGCAACTGGGATAAGACAGATGAGGCGCACCTGAAGCCACGCAGGAGTAGGCGCAACCGGAAACGTACATTGAACAAACGATCCCCATCTGCGTCGCAGACAGAGCTGGAAAGACAGGCCGCTCTGCAAGCGGTGTCTGCTATTTCTGGAGTGGCGACGGAGACTCCACTGGTGGACTCAGGCTCCCGGCAGGGGTCAGATGAGGCGGGATCTGGGGGCTCTGATGAGGGCTCTGAAAGGGACCCAGGAGATCCGCCTCAGGTTACCCCACAGACAGCCGATGGCTTGCTGGATAAATGACCCTCCTGGATGCTGCGTGATGTACAGTAAGGGGGCATGTTTGGTCTATGGCAGTGGGAGACACTGGGGAACATTTGTTGGATGATGGGAGGAGCGCTTTCTCCTGTGACAAAGGGAGATCGCCGGGGAGTGCGGGGCGCTGGGGGAGTGGGGGTGTGCATGGGGTGGGACGCTGCTGGGGTGAGGAGGTTAACATATACGAGAATGGACCAACAAGGTGTGATGGGCTGATTGCTGTCCGGCTCGACTGGTGAAGGGTCACCCCCTCTACCTCACATAACTTGTGAGTCTCTGGTTGTTCCAGAGTTTCCCCGTTGGCGGGGGTTGGGTTTGGATGGGGAACACCTGTTTGGCGCCTGTTCTGGGGGAGGGTGGGTTGAGGGCTTGTTGGGGTTGTTTCAAGTTGAGGGGGTTTGTTAGTGTGCCCGTTAGGTTGTGCAGGGTTGGGCCCAACTGTCTACTTCCGTATGGCGACCAGACTTGAATTAAAATGTATTACTTGGAATGTGCGAGGACTCAACTCGATGAGGAAGCGATATAAAGTGCATGCATATTTGGTTCGCAGGGGGTTCCAGGTGGCCTTTTTACAGGAAACACACATTAATCAGGTAGAATGGCAGATGCTGCAGCGGAGATGGAGGGGGCAACTCTTTTATACCACTTATTCCGCTTATGCTAGGGGGACCTTGATCTGGGTGCTCGCTGGGGTCCCATTTCAGCCCATGACCACGATGGTAGATTCGGAAGGAAGGTTTGTGGCGGTGTTTGGACGTCTGGATGGCCAAGATGTTACGCTTTGCAGTATCTATGCTCTGAATTCCGATCAGGCCGCGTTCTTCTCGAGACTTTCAGGGAGGTTGGCGTCCTTATTGGTGGGCACAGTGTTTATGGGGGGGGTTTCAATTCGGTGGTGGAGGTAGATCGCTCCCATCCTCCGTTGGCACAATCGGTGGTGCTGAGAGTAGCAGCGGCGCGACGGAGTTGGCAGGAGGAGTGGGGCCTCATAGACGCCTGGCGGACACACCATCCTACAGATAGGGATTATTTGTTCTATTCCGCACCCCGCGACCTTCATGTGTGCCTTGATACCGTTCTTTGCACACTTGGGGCCCAGGAACTCACACATCACAGCGAGTACCTGGCGAGAACCATCTCAGATCATAACCCCTGCTTGATCACGGTCCTCTGGTCGCGACAGCGGCAGGCGGTCCCCACATGGCGACTGAACCCGATGGCACTGGAAGACCCGGTGTTTCGTGCGGAGGTCAGGGAGGGCATCGAACACTACTTTCAGGAGAACTCAGGGACGGCGTCATCTAGGGCACATGAGTGGGATGCCTTCAAGGTTGTGATACGGGGCGTGTGTCTCTCGTCCACAGTGGGGGCACGTCGGACCTTGTTATGCGACATAGAGCGGGAGGAGACCGGCCTGCGTCGGGCGGAGAGAGATAGCCATGTCACTGCGGGCAGTCAGGAGGAGGTGCTGGCAGCGAGGGAGCGGGTGGCCACTCAGGTTGAGAGACTCCGCTGCTTCGATTACAGAGAATACATGGTTCAGGCGCATGCAGAGAGGGACAGGGTGGGAACACTGCTGGCATGGTTGGCCAACCCAAACACCAGGGGAAACCCAATAGTATCGCTGGCTACACCCTCGGGGGGTCTGGTCTACTCACAGAAAGAGATCAATGACCAATCCCTGGATTATTACACAACACTCTATCACAGCAGGTTGAAGGTGCCACCGGATGGTCTAGATACTTTCCTGGAGGAGGCACAGTTGCCGCGATTAGACTCGGAAAAGAGCCACGCACTGGGTGCTGTTATTTCTCTGGGGGAGATTGGAGCGGCGATTAAGCACATGGCCAGGAAAAAGACACCGGGGCGGACGCCTTACCGGTGGAATTCTACGCCACATATATCGACCTTCTTGCACCACAGTTAATCCTGGTGTACGGAGAGGCTTGGGAACTGGGTAGGCTGCCACCATCAGCCAGAGAGGCGATTATAGTGCCGCTATTGAAGAAATGCGGGTTGCCCACCGCAAGGACAGCTTATCGCCCGCTATCAATGCTCACGGTGGATTATAAGGTGCTGAGCAGAATCTTGGCCACGCGGCTCTCGGACCACAGGCGTACACTGGTGCACCCAGATCAGTTGAGCTTCATTCCCACGCGGAACACGGCGACTTGCATACGGCGACTGGTGCAGATCATGGGGGTGGAAGGAGAGGGTCCGTCAGGCGTGGCGGTACTCTCGGTAGATATCGAAAAAGCGTTCGATAGTGTGGAGTGGTCGTATTTGTTCCGCGTGCTTCGTAGTTTCAGACTGGGGGATCATTTTATCCGTTATGTTATGTTATGTTATGTTATGTGACTTTTATATAGCGCACGGCTACTCAGGATGAGTGTCCCGGCGCTTTCCACCTGCAGCTCAGAGTAAAAATAACACAACACAGCGAAAATAAGAGAGGAAACAAAAAGGGAAAACAGTAGAAACAATAAACAGTGAGAACAGACTAAAGATTAAAAAGCCAGGTCTTCAGGCTTTTCCTGAACTGGAACAAATTGGCAGTGCTGCGAAGCGAAAGGGGAAGCAAGTTCCACAACTGGGGCGCTCTGCAGCTGAAAGAACGCCCTCCCGCGCGGGCCTTCCTCACCCGCGGGACCACCGCTTTAAAGAGGGATTCCGAGCGCAAGGAACGGACTGGTCGATAGAAAACCAGTCTCCGCCGCAGATATCCAGCCCCTGATCTAAACAGGGCTTTATGCATCAAAGTCAGGGATTTAAACTGGATCCGCTTCCGGATAGGCAACCAGTGTAGCGCCTGTAGCAGCCCGGAAGCTCGGGCTCGTCTGCGCAGGCCAAAAATAGCCCGGGCGGCAGAGTTCTGCACCACCTATAGGCGCTGAACCAGGTAGTCAGGGAGGCCAAGAAAGAGGGCATTAGCATAGTCTAACCTTGAACCGACAAGAGCCTGCACAGTAATCCTCCTGTGCTCCTCAGACAGCAGAGGCAGGAATTTACGGAGCATTTTCAAGATTCCGTAACAGGTGCCAGCCAGACCAAGAATGTGAGTTCTCAGCGACAGCTGGTTGTCAAGCTTGACACCCAGATTTTTAGCCACCAGGGAGGACTGTGCCGGAGGGCTCATGTCGGACGGCCACCATTGCTGCCACTCTGGATCAGCGACGCAACCAAAGAATAGAACCTCAGACTTGCTTGAGTTGGCCCTCAGACTGTTCCACTGGAACCAGTCGAAGACCAATGCAAGACAGTCCCGAATTCTCTCTCCATCAAACTCTTGGTCTTTCCCGCATTTGAAGAGGAGTTGCGTATCGTCGGCATAGGAGACGATCTGGGCCCGTATGCCTCCACCAAGGCCGCCAAAGGGGACATGAAGATGTTAAACAACGTGGGGCTCAACACAGAACCCTGTGGAACCCCGACTCCCAGTGGCGGCATCTCGGCAGAACCCTGGGGAACCCAGACCGTCTGGCGGCAGCCTACAAGGAAAGATGTAAACCACCTAAGCACCGTCCCCCTAAGGCCGATGTCATACAGCCTAACTAAAAGCGCCTTATGGGGGACGGTGTCGAAAGCCGCCGATAGGTCCAACATGACCAACATGGCCCTGCCGCCGACATCCAAGGTCTCCCTGATGATCTCGGTAACCTCTAACAAAGCCGTTTCCGTGCTAAAATTAGGACGGAAACCGGATTGGGATATGTGGAGCAGGTTGTTAGCTTCCAAAAAGCTCGACAGGACACCGTGGACGTGTTTTTCCGTGATCTTCGCTAGAGCCGGAAGAAGCGAAATTGGCCTGTAGTTGGCCAGAGCCTCGGCATCGAGACCCGGTTTTTTTAGGAGGGGGATCACCATCGCTCTTTTC
The DNA here is from genome assembly GCF_964261635.1 of Lissotriton helveticus. Lineage (NCBI taxonomy): Eukaryota > Metazoa > Chordata > Amphibia > Caudata > Salamandridae > Lissotriton > Lissotriton helveticus. The sequence goes on along the minus strand of NC_136059.1, from coordinate 398,658,836 downwards.
CAAGAGCTAGGGACCCTCCCCTCCCTCAAAGAGGCATTAAGGATGGGGTTGACCAGTGGATTCACCACTGCCGCCATCCCCGCCAAGAATTTGGCGGGGCAGGGGTCAAGTGGCGAGCCAGATTTAAGATTGGCCAGCAGCGACCTGGACACATCGCTGGAAACAACAGGGAAATCGGACAACACCGCCACAGGTGTATGCGGAAGTCCGCAACCCGCCCTGATGACGCTACTTCCATCCGGTCCCTCCACGAAGGTGGCCTGAATCGCCTTGATCTTATTGGTGAAAAAACCGGCAAGATCGCACGCCCACGCGTCCGAGGAAGCTAGTGGGGGCGGATAGGAGCTGGGAGTCGTAAACTCCTTCACAATAATAAAGATCTCCTTGCAGGTGTTCGCAGAAGCCTCGATCCTCCTAGCCAAATAGTCCCTCTTGGCACCCCGGATGTCCCGATGGTAGGCCTTCACGCCACCTTATAGGCGAGTTTAGCCTCCCCATCATACAAAAGGCGCCAAGCCCTCTCGGCCACCTTGCATTGGCTACGAGCCACACGAAGCATCTCCGTAAACCACGGTGCAGATTGCCGTGCCGCCGAGGACCGGGGGGCTACCTTAGGGGCAAGATCGTCCAGCCTGTCAGTGAGCCATAGCTGCAGAGCCTCAGTGTCACTGTCCAAATCACCCGAGAGATGGCATGGGTGGTCCAACAACGCCTGCTCTAGCATATCTGGTGTCACTCTGTGCAGCGCTCTCGAGGCCGGTCTAAACAGGGTAGAAACTCTGTTGTCCGGCCGCGCGCACTCCAGCACCGAAAATCTAATCAGCCTGTGATCGGACCAGAGCACCGGCAGGGTATCAACCTTCATGAGTGGGACAGATGAAAACACCTGATCCAGGGTATGTCCCTTCTCATGTGTTGGCCCTGACACGAACGGTATGAGACCTAGCGGGGATGTAACATCCAGCAGTTTGGCCGCATCAGGGTCATCCGCCGCGTCAAGGTGGAAGTTGAAATCACCAGCCACGACACAGTGCTGTGTGGTCAGCACCAGCTCAGAGACGGTTGTCTGCAGATCCTCCAGGAAGGAACCCACAGGGCCTGGTGGTCTATAAACCAGCAACCCCTTCAGAGCCTGACCCGGGGACAGTCTAAGCGTGAAGGCGAGCGACTCAGCGCTCCCAATGGAGTTCAGGGGAAGCACTGAGCAAGAAACGCTCTTTTTCACCACTACCGCCACTCCCCCACCCCTCCCCTTCACTCTATCCTGCCGGAAGATATTATACGCCGGAGGAATAGCTGAGAAGACGTCCGGATTGGAAGCCCCTCCCAGCCAGGTCTCGGTCAGTAGCAGACAGAGGGGATTTTCCCTGACCAAAAGGTCGTAGATATGCAGGGCATGGCGTCCTACCGACCTCGTATTCAGCAGCAGGCAGAGATGCTTCACGCCAGCAATTGCTGGGCGGGGAACAGTGACACGAGTCCAGGAAGGCATCCAGCCACAGCCCGGGCAAAGTCGTTTGCCCCTAAACCGCCCAGGGAAGACAGAGCGGCAGGAGCTAGAATGACCCCGCATATCCCGCAGCGTCGCAGAGGAATAGCAAATCATCTCAGCCAGAGTATCGCCGGACCGGGGTCCCCCGCCTCCCCGACACCTCCGGGACGCTGACGGGCGCAGACGGGCAGGACTCCGGCACGACTCAGGCTAAGCGAGGGCGTCCACCTGCGCGTCACGCTGCGCGTGAGGGAGCGACTTTAAGTAGGCGCTCCAATCAACCCTGAGCGTGCGAGTCCGCTCCAAGATGGCGGCCGCCGCTGGCTGAGGTATCCCAAAGGAAGATGGCGCCCAAAGTGAGCCCCAAGACCCAGACCCACCAAAGTGGTGGTGCTTTGCAGGCAGAGAATGCCGTTTTTTAAGTGCAGGTGAGGGGAGAGAGGGGCGCTAGCTGCAAACAAGCAGGCTAAAAACAGGGGTAAATACAGCACAAAAACGAACCCAAATAGAAAACAGGAGGCTTTAAAAATACTCCGCGCTAGTAACAGCGAGAGTGCGGCAATGTGGTAGATGTGGTTGGACGCAGCTGCTGTACAACTCTGCTACGGCCAGGGTTCGTACGGGCCGCTCAGTGTCAGCGACGTGCCCGGTGGAGAGAGATAGCCGACAGGGCTGTTCCCTGTCTCCGCTTTTATTTGCACTGGCGATTGAACCGTTAGCTGCACGGGCCCGGCAGGGACGACACCATAAGGGGGTGCTGTTGCGCGGTGAAATGCATTATATCTCCTTGTACGCCGATGACCTCTTGCTGTACCTGGCTGATGTGAAGGCATCAGTGCGAGGGGCCCGAACCCTCCCCTCGGAGTTTGGCGGGCTATCAGGGCTGCAGGTTAACTGGTCCAAGACCTGTCTATTCCCATTGGCTCTGGATTGTACCCGGCCCTCGATGCTGGAGGGCCTGCGCTGGCAATCGGAGTGCCTGCCATATCTGGGTGTCCGTATCTATCTTACCCACTCGCACCTTTATGAGGGAAATGTAGGCGGAGCACTGAGGGGAATCAGAGGCAGCATGGGGTTTTGGTGCACCCTTCCGCTGTCAGTAGCTGGACGAATAGCGTTGCTAAAGATGGTGGTTCTCCCGCAGCTGCTATATTTCTTTCGCACATTACCGGTGTGGATTCCGACTTCCTTTTTCAGGACGCTACGGTCGATGGTGATAGGGTTCATCTGGGGCTCTGGCAGAAGGCGAGTGGCATTGAACACCCTGCTACGATCATGGGAGGAAGGGGGGCTGGCGGTGCCAGATTTCGAATGGTACTACCTAGTGGCACAGCTGCAGTGGCTCACACAGGCGGTGGCACGGGAGTTTAGAGGCCCAGACGGACCACAGAGCAGAGTTATCCCGCGCCATGTCTAATCCTTTATAGTGCTCCAGCAGAAACTCAGGCTGGATCAACTCACTCTAGAAGAGCGTACTATCCGACAATGCTGGCTGCATAGCCAGAAGCGGGCGGGAATCCCTGTCCTGTACGCGCCGGAGATCCCTCTGGGCATGTGTACCGGCATTCCGCATGGCGGGGATTGGTCGGCACTAGCGGGCTGGAAAGAGTGTGGAGTCGACGTGATAGGAGACTTATATACGGATGGTGCTTTGTTGCCATTCCAAGAGCTGCAGAGTGCCTTTGATTTGCCAAGGGGAGACTTTTTGCTGCATGCCGCTCTAGTATCTGGAATCCAGAAACAGTGGAGAATGGGCCTGGTGGAACCCCCCACGTCGTTGGGCTGCCAATATGTCACGATGGCTGCTGGCACCTTCAAGGCTATCACCTGCTTATACATGAGATTGGCACAGGAGGGACTACCGCCCCTGGATAGATTAAAGGGGCACTGGGAAAGGGACCTCGGCCAGTCGATACCTGAGACGACCTGGTCGCAGCTAGTGCGGAGGGCCTGGAAGGGCACGCGCAATGCCCGGTTTCAATTGGTTCAATATTTCACGCTCCACAGGGCTTATCTGACGCCGGTCAAAATTCAACAAGTTTTTGGGGGAACTCATTCAATGTGTCCCCGATGTAATGCGGAGGGTGCTGATTTTGGTCATATGTTTTGGTCCTGCGCGGGGCTGGGTACATATTGGACCGATGTCATGGCATGTCTGAACAGGGTAACAGAGCGGCAGATTGAAGTAGGAATGGGGACTTGCCTTTTACTTTGGTTCCCGCACACACCCGCCACAAAAATCACAAGAAAATTTTCGACCTGGCGCTGATTATGGCAAAAAGGGAGCTCACCATGCACTGGAAGTCCAGAGTGGGACCCAGTTTTCTGAGATGGCAAGGGAGCTTCCAACAGTGGGCGAGCAGTGAAGGGACGCTCAGACTACAATTAGCCAGACGCACCTCCAATGACAAGGCGCTAGACGCGGCCAGGGCGTGGGGCGCGTTGGTAGTAGAATTTCAGTCAACAGCAGAGGCAGATGAAAGGGATGGGGGGATGCGCCAGCGAGTCAGGAACTAGCGACTGGGTTGGGGAGCGCCAGGGAACACACGGGAGATGGGGCCAACTAGAGCCTAGAACCTCACCGCATGTGATGGTTACTGCACATTAGGCTGAGGGGAGAGACGAGCCTGACATAGAGATATGGAGCGTGTCTGACCATTTAGTTGGGATCGCTGGACCCCTGATTGGATGTAGCTGAGTATAACCTCGGGAAGGAGTTGGGTACCGGAGCACAAGGGGTTTATGCCATTTCATAGGGGGAGTAGAGGAACGCACACTGACAAGGGGGGGCGGGGCTAGAGGCGGAGGTGGGAGGGGGAGTTAGGTAGGACCACGGGATATTGAGTACTGTTGATTTGCATTCTGAAGATAGGCCCATTGCAATGATGATCCAAACTGCACTGTATGGTTGTAAGATGCTTGAAGAAAAGTTAATAAAAATCTGTTTAAAAAAAAAAAATGCAGTCTATACACTTCCTTCAGTGACATGCACCCCCTTTCTCTGATTCACCTTTGAGGTTCTTTTTCATTCAAGCCCTACTGCGCAGATTCTCCCCTCAGTGTTCATTATACAATGTGCCACATAGCCATCTACAGAATACTTCACCACGCTAGATGACAAAAATATCATCTATATACTACTTCGGCATATTAATGTGTGAGCGGTAGGGATTGTCTGGTATCAGGACTTGTTCCATTTCAAAATCATGCTTGTACATATTCGCCAGGCTGGTGGTTAATGTACTGCCTATAGAGGTTCCGGATGTCTGAAGGAACAGGCACTCTTCAAAGTAAAAGAAATTCTTTTTCATTTCCAAAGTGGCACAGTGCATGATGAAGGCGATAGGAGTGAGTGCATCCAGATTGACTTGGAGTAAGGTCTCAACAGTGTTGTGGGTCTGGTACTGAGGAATGCAGCTGTATAGTGACTCAATGTTGAATGACCTCAAGTAGTAAGTGAATCCTTCACCCTCTGAGGTCCCATGGGATCACTGGATGGTTTTGTATTGATCGTCAGTATGTTTTTTGTCTTTTCAGTTGAGCAATCTTGAGCAGCATCAGTCACTTATAGGTCCTGAAGAAAGCAGCGACACCCTTCTGGGTCAGAGGCTGAAACATATTGACCTTTTTTGTGACACTAAAACGGGTTTCATCATTCCTGCGGTGCTTTGTTGTTTTTAATCCTAGCCCAGGGTCACCCCAATAAAGTTGTTTGCGAACCATGTACTTAGTTATAACCATCACTCTCACTTGCTCTGCTGTCCTCACCACCAGAGCTCATCAACTGGGTATTTAGTATACCTCTCTTTGTACGAAAACATCCCTGAGCTCCCCTCTCTCAGTGAAGGGGTTGTCGCCTGTATCGTGACTAGGCATCACAATATGAGGAGGTTCCCAATGACGAAGCATGCCACCTACGGTGGGTGAGGGAAACCGTCGTATAAAAGGAACACTCCATGGCGGTTAGGTCCTAAGCTAGGCGTGAAGGCTCATAGGCCCAAGGGTTCCGTTGTGTGTTGGAAAACATAATTTACCAACATCTCCATTAATCTAGAAGAATTTCAGATATTGGCAAATGTGATAAGCTGATATTGTTTCTAGAAAGCCTTGGCCAAGAATATAAATTTTAATGGCAAATCACACTTGTTAAATCATGCTCAAATGACTATCTCAACTCCATATGCAGCTACAAATTGGGCTACCCTGCACCCAAAATGGTAAATACTTACTTTCCAAACTATTTAGTGTAGAAATGATAATTTCAGGAAGACTGTTCTGTCTCAAAGTTCTGAGATCTTGATCCTAGGGGCTCTGCTCTTCACAAAACATTGGTATAATGGCTCAATCATTTGCTGGTTGTGCTCTTAATGTTTGGAATGCTGTTCCCCATGCACCAAAAACCTATACCCGCATTATAATCTTTATGTAACATTTCTGTTTAACCTGCATGATTATATGCAGTAACTATTCCTACCTAAACCATCCTGACAAATTCTTCTTTACCAAGAGTTCACTATTTTTATTGACTTAACTCCTAAAATATGTATAAATATTGATATATTTGTTTTACACTTACTGCTAACCAGATTTTAGGATGTCTCAAATATTTCGTTCACATTTTTCATTTGCTGCAGTGTATATTTTCTGCTCTTATTTTGGTTACATGTTGTAATTTTATTTTTGCAGGTTGATTGTATATAATTCTGAAACCTCGAACTTAATCTTCATTAAAAAAAATCGGCCTGTGTATAGAGACACTCCCATTAATTGTATTTGATTATTTATTTCTTGGTGATGGCTTGCAATCATTCAGCCCTCCCTTGAGGCCACTTTACCACAGTAAAAGCAAAAAGGTCTGGGGAAGGAAAGGCTTTACCAAATAAATGACATGGTGTGCTGGAGAGATGAACCTGCCTTTAAAGGGAACACGTTAGGCGATTAGTTCAACGCAGGTAAGAACACTGGCAAGTTGCCTACATCTGTGGTCTTCCTGCAGTGAAAAGTTCTAGAACCCAAACCACCTGAATTTTCAATGCTACTTAAACTTTTTATTGACTAGTTGTTGTTTGCCTCTTTCTGTATTCAGTTAAATGTATATATTCCGCTCTATTGAAAACTACAAATAAATCAAATATAGGAATGGCTAGAAGATGGAAATATTCAGCATTTGATTTCTCATTTACTTAAACAATATATTATTATTATATTGACACAGATAAGAAAGAGTCAATTTGTAGGTCAGGCTTACGCAGCGCATGCGCGACTCTGCGAGTCATGCTGTATTCCAGACTATGGCCTGAAGCACCTCCCATCTTTTCCATTCCTTCCTGTTAGTGCCCTTTATAAATGCCTGCTTTTGTTTGGTCAGCATGCTTAATTAGTCACCCCTTTTAGTGTTTCAGACCCTCCCAGCAGTCTGCCCGTTACATGTGGTGTTACTCTTTTTTAATTTAGGTTACTTTGTGCGCCCAGTTTATTTTTTGGGGTTTGCCTTGGGCTTATGATCACAAAAGTTTGTGTGTTTCCCTCCCTAATACATTTGTTTTATCAACAGCTACTCTTTACATGTGTGACGCTTGTTAATTGATTGCAGCTCTTTCTCTAACCCTTCGCTAACCCCCACACATGTAGACTTAGACACTTGATTCCAACAACAAGCAGTAGCAATTGAGCCAAGTACGTTAACAGAGGCATTGACATCCCTTCCTGATTTTCTGCTTGTATATCGTAGGAACTTTTGTTTCATCCCAAAAGAAAGCAAACAAGACTTTTATTTAGATTAGAGAAGTACACGCAGCCTTTTTTTCCTTCAAAACTTTCACCCAAGATCACATTTCTATGTTGGCTCCCAGAACCTCACCCACCCACCATCACCTGATGCTGGTCGGCTTCCCTTAAACTCCCCTAAAACATAGTTCTAATGTGACCATGTGTTTGCAAGCTGTTTTTAAAATTCCTTTTTTTTTTTAGAGGACGCATGTGTAGCTGTTTGAATTGCACAAATTGTGTTAATTTATATACTTTTAGACGCCTCACAGATTTTATTTTTTCAGCACAGCGGCTGCTTCAGGGAAGCCGCGCTTCAGATCATTGTCTTCATTCCTCACCGGCGCTGCGGGGATCGGGCATGGCTACTTTGTTTACATTCCTCCTGCTACTGTGAGGAGCAGCCTCAGGGAATACCACCGCCTCTGCCTTTTAGAGGGGAGTAGCGTCTCACCCCAAGTAACTACAGAGAAGACTGGGCCGGGCGACACAGGGAAAGTGATAACATGGGGATTTGTCTCCGTTTGTTTCACCCTCTGTTTGTAGCCAGCTACAATGATGATGCTTTAAGTACCCCCAGTCACCTCGTCATGATTGCTCCGTCTCCAGAAATCTTTCTGCAGCCATTATTTCCATTTGTAATTGGGAAGATACCCTCATGCAGTCTATACACTTCCTTCAGTGACATGCACCCCTTCCTCTTATTCACCTTCGAGGTTCTTTTTCATTCAAGACCTACAGCGCAGATTCTCCCCTCAGTGTTCATTATACAATGTGCCACATAGCCATCTACAGAATACTTCGCCACGCCAGATGACAAAAATATCATCTATATACTGCTTCGGCATATTAATGTGTGAGCGGTAGGGATTGTCTGGTATCAGGACTTGTTCCATTTCAAAATCATGCTTGTACATATTCGCCAGGCTTGTGGTTAATGTACTGCCTATAAAGGTTCCGGATGTCTGAAGGTACAGGCACTCTTCAAAGTAAAAGAAATTCTTTTTCATCGCCAAAGTGGCACAGTCCATGATGAAGGCGATAGGAGTAAGTGCATCCAGATTGACTTGGAGTAAGGTCTCAACAGTGTTGTGGGTCTGGTCCTGAGGAATGCAGCTGTATATCAATCAATCAATCAGGAGTTTGTTAAAGCGCGACTACTCACCCGTAAGGGTCTCAAGGCGCTAGGGGTGGGGGGGGGGTGCAGGTTCCATTCCATCAAGGAGGGGTTCTGTCGAAGAGCCAGGTTTTGAGGTTTCTTGCGAAGATGGGGAGCGATGTTGTCTGTCTGTGGTGGAGTGGAAGGGCGTTCCATGTTTTGGTCGCGAGGAAGGAGAAGGAGCGGCCTCCCGATCTGGTCTTTCTGGTTCGGGGGACCACGGCGTAGGAGAGCTGGGCTGATCGAAGGGTACTTTGGGGTGCGTGGAATTTGAGCTGGCTGTTCAGGTATGCTGGTCCGGTGCCGTGGAGGGCATTGTGTGTGTGGGTGAGCATCTTTAAGGTGATTCTTGCCTCGACGGGGAGCCAGTGGAGTATGCGCAGGTGCTGGGAGATGTGGCAGTGTTTTGGCAGGTTGAGGACCAATCTGCGGCGGCGTTCTGGATGTTCTGTAGCTTGCGGATGAGGTTTTTGTTTATTCTGGCGTAGAGTGCGTTGCCGTAGTCGAGTCTGCTGGTGACCAGGGCGTGAGTAACTGTCTTTCGGTGTTTGAGGGGTATCCATTTGAAGGTCTTACGAAGGAGGCGGAGGGTGTGGAAGCAGGAAGATGAGACAGAGTTGATCTGGCAGTTCATTTTGAGCTCGGAGTCCAGGATGATTCCCAGGTTGCGTGCGTGGTCTGTGGGGGTTGGCGGGTTTCCGAGGGCGGTGGGTCACCAGGTGTCGCTCCAGGCGTCGGGGTTTGGGCCCATGATGAGTACTTCTGTTTTGTTGGTGTTTAGTTGTAGGCAGCTGTTTTTCATCCATTTGGCGACGGCTTCCATGCCTACTCGAAAGTTGCGTCTGGCGGTGTTGGGCTCGTTGGATAAGGAGAGGATGAGCTGGGTGTCGTCTGCGTATGACACGATGTTGAGTCCATAGGTTCTGAGGATGGGGGCAAGTGGAGCCATGTAGACGTTGAAGAGCGTCGGGCTGAGGGAGGAGCCCTGGGGGACTCCGCAGGTGGTAAGTGTGGGGTCTGAGAGGAAAGGGGGGAGTCTGACCCGTTGCGTCCTGCCGGAGAGGAAGGAGCAGATCCAGTCGAGGGCCTTGTCCTGGATTCCTGCGTCGTAGAGTCTGCGTATTAGGGTGCGGTGGGAGACTGTGTCGAACGCTGCTGATAGGTCTAGGAGGATGAGGGCTACTATTTCTCCTTTGTCCAGTAGGGTGCGATGGCATCTGTTGCGGCGAGGAGGGCGGTTTCCATACTGTGGTTTTTTTCTGAAGCCGGATTGGGAGGAGTCGAGGATGTTGTGTTCTTCAATGAATGTGGCGAGTTGGCTGTTGATGGCTTTCTCGATGACTTTCGCTGGGAAAGGGAGCAGGGAGATGGGTCTGTAGTTTTTGAGGTCGGTGGGGTCCGCTGAGGGTTTCTTTAGGAGGGGGTTGACCTCGGCGTGTTTCCAGTCGTCGGGGAACGAGGTGGTCGCCAGGGAGCGGTTGATGGTGTGGCGGAGCATGGGTGTGATGGTGTCGGCGGCTCTGTTGAAGATGTGGTGGGGGCAGGGGTCCGTGGGGGCCCCTGAGTGGATTGACTTCATTGTCTTCAGTGTGTCTTCGTGATGAGGGCTGTCCAGTCATCAATCGTTGGTTTCCGGGTGTCGGGGGTGGTTGGTGAGGGTTCAGTGTGTTGGTTGTCTTCGTCGAAGTTGTCATAGATGCTCTTGATTTTGTGGTGGAAAAAGGTGCTGAGTTTGTCGCAGAGGTCTTGTGAGGGAGGGATGTCGGTAGACTCGCTGGTGAGTTGGGCGAACTCCTTGATGATGCTGAAGAGTTCCTTGCTGTTGTGTGCGTGGGTGGAGATTCTGTCTTCAATCGCTTTTTTCCTCGTTTCTCTGATGAGTTGATGGTGGGCGTTGGTGGCGGCTCTGAAGTTGTTGTGGGCTTCTGTGGATTTGGTGTTTCTCCAGGCCTTTACGAGGCGGCGGCATGTGCGCCTGGACTCTCGAAGTTCGGTGGTAAACCATCTGGCTTTCTTGGCACGGGTATTGTTGTTTTTCTTGAGGGGGGCTATGGTGTTGGTGCTGTCCGAGATCCATCTATGCAGGGTTCGGGCTGCGGTGTTGGGTCGTCGTTTTCCGCGATGGTTGGGGTGGAGTTGTTGAGTGAGGAGGTGAGCTGGTCGTCTGTGTTTTTGGTCCAGTTTCTTTGTGGAAGCAGGTGCTGGTGTCTGTGGATGGTGGGTGTTCTGAAGATGAAGTGTACGCAACGATGATCGGTCCATGGGAGTTCGGTGGTGTAGCTGAAGGTGATGGAGTTTCCTGTAGTGAAGAGGGGGTCGAGGGTGTGTCCTGCTGAGTGCGTGGGCTCGGTCACGATCTGGCAGAGTCCAATGTTGTGGAGGTTGTCCAGGAGGCATGTGGTGTTGGAGTCCAGTTGATTGTCGAGGTGGAAGTTGAGGTCTCCCAGCAAAGTGTAGTTGGTGGATGCGATGGCCTGCGGGGAGATAATGTCCGTGATGGAGTTGGCGAAGGGTCCGCGGGGTCCAGGGGGTCGGTAGATGAGGGTTCCTTGGAGGGCGGCGGTGGGGCTGGCCAGTATCTTGAAGTGAAGGTGTTCCATCAGTTCTGTGGACTCGTCAGGGAGTGTGCTCAGGCGGAGGCTGGATTTGTGGACGATGGCGATTCCTCCTCCTGGGTGGTTGGGGCGGTCCTTCCTGGAGATCTTGTATCCTTGAGGGATGGCGATGGCGATGTCCGGTCCCGAGGTGGTGTTGGTCCAGGTTTCGGTGAAGAATGCTACGTCCGGGGTGGTGCTGTCGAGGAGGTCCCAGATTTCTGTGGCGTGTTTGTGGAGGGATCGGACGTTGAGGAGAATGCTTTGCAGGGTCTTCAGTTTGGTTGTGTTCTTGTGGGCGGGTTGTGCTGGATCCGTGTTCTTGGCGGTGCTGCAGGTGTGCCGGCAGCGGTGACAGCTGAAGGGTCCATGGGTGTCGGCTGGTGATGCTAGCTTGCAATTGTTGTTGCAGCCTGGGTTGAGTGTGTGGAGTGCTGCTGGGTCGTAGTGTTGGCGGGGTGGAGGTCCAGGGTTCCTGGTGCTGGTTGCGGACGGGTCGCGGACGGGCGCAGACGTGCCTGCCTTTGACGCGCCTTCGATGCACCAGCGGCGCGCCCGCAGCCCGTGGCCGCCATTAAGTAGGGGTCGGGGAGGGCTGGACAGCTGGGAGGCGGGAGCGGGGAGGGGAGCTGGATTGGGCCGGTCGCGCTGGGGGGGGGCAGGGGCCGCGGGGGCAGCAGCGGCGGGGAAAGGTAAAGGGAGGGAAGAAGGGATAAAGAAAAAAGGGAAAATAAGCAGAAATAAGGCACAAAAGAGCAGAGATGCAGAAAAGAGCAGAAAGGTGAAAGATAGAAAGGGTAGAGAAACGAGTGAAAACGAGTGAAGGAGCAGAGGGAGAGAAAGGGAAAATGGGCAGAAATAAGGCACAAAAGAGCAGAGGTGCAGAAAGGTGAAAGATAGAAAGGGTAGAAAAACGAGTGAAAACGAGTGAAGGAGCAGAGGGAGAGAAAGGGAAAATGGGCAGAAATAAGGCACAAAAGAGCAGAGGTGCAGAAAGGTGAAAGATAGAAAGGGTAGAAAAACGAGTGAAGGAGCAGAGTGAGAGAAAGGAGACAGAGGTCCACTGGACCACCAGGGATGAGGCGCAGGGAAACCTGCGGGTGGAGGAGGGCCTCGATCACCAACACTCAAGAGTGCAGGGGCAGGGGCACCTCACTTAATGGTGGAGCTGCGAAGGTGGGAGAGCAATTTCACTGACAATGAGTCAGTGGTCTTGCTGGCCTGTCCCCGCAGTGGCCGCCATTAAGTAGGGGTCGGGGAGAGCTGGACAGCTGGGAGGCGGGAGGGGGGCTGGATTGGGCCGGTCGCGCTTAGGGGGGGGAGGGGCTGCGGGGGCAGCAGCAGCAGGGAAAGGTAAAGGGAGGAAAGAAGGGATAAAGAAAAAAGGGAAAATAAGCAGAAATAAGGCTGTATAGTGACTCAATGTTGAATGACCTCAAGTAGTAAGTGAATCCTTCACCCTCTGATGTCCCATGGGATCACTGGATGGTTTTGTAATGATCGTCAGTATATTTTTTGTCTTTTCAGTTGAGCAATCTTGAGCAGCATCAGTCACTTATAGGTCCTGAAGAAAGCAGCGACACCCTTCTGGGTCAGAGGCTGAAACATATTGACCCTTTTAGTGACACTAAAGCAGGTTTCATCATTCCTGCAGTGCTTTGTTGTTTTTAATCCTAGCCCAGGGTCACCCCAATAAAGTTGTTTGCGAACCATGTACTTAGTTATAACCATCACTCTCACTTGCTCTATTGTCCTCACCACCAGAGCTCATCAACTGGGTATTTAGTATACCTCTCTTTGTACAAAAACATCCCTGAGCTCCTCTCTCTCAGTGAAGGGGTTGTCGCCTGTATCGTGACTAGGCATCACAATATGAGGAGGTTCCCAATGACGAAGCATGCCACCTGCGGTGGGTGAGGGAAACCGTCCTATAAAAGGAACACTCCATGGCGGTTAGGTCCTAAGCTAGGCGTGAAGGCTTATAGGCCCAAGGGTTCCGTTGTGTGTTGGAAAACATAATTTACCAACATCTCCATTAATCTAGAAGAATTTCAGATATTGGCAAATGTGATAAGGTGATAGTGTTTCTAGAAAACCTTGGCCAAGAATATACATTTTAATGGCAAATCACATTGGTTTCATCATGCTTAAAAGGCTATCTCAACTCCATATGCAGCTACAAATTGGGCTACCCGGTACCCAAAATGGTAAATACTTACTTTCCCAACTATTTAGTGTAGAAATGATAATTTCAGGAAGACTGTTCTGTCTCAAAGTTCTGAGATCTTGCTCCTGGGGGCTCTGCTCTTCACAAAACATTGGTATAATGGCTCAATCATTTGCTGGTTGTGCTCTTAATGTTTGGAATGCTGTTCCCCATGCACCAAAAACCTATACCCGCATTATAATCTTTATGTAACATTTCTGTTTAACCTGCATGAATATATGCAGTAACTATTCCTACCTAAACCATCCTGACAAATTCTTCTTTACCAAGAGTTTACTATTTTTATTGACTTAACTCCTAAAATATGTCTAAATATTTATATATTTGTTTTACACTTTCTGCTAACCAGATTTTAGGATGTCTCAAATATTTCGTTCACATTTTTCATTTGCTGCAGTGTATATTTTCAGCTCTTATTTTGGTTACATGTTGTAATTTTATTTTTGCAGGTTGATTGTATATAATTCTGAAACCTCGAACTTAATCTTCATTAAAAAAAAGGCCTGTGTATAGAGACACTCCCATTAATTGTATTTGATTATTTAATTTCTTGGTGATGGCTTGCAATCATTCAGCCCTCCCTTGAGGCCACTTCACCACAGTAAAAGCAAACAGGTCTGGGGAAGGAAAGGCATTACCAAATAAGTTACATGGTGTGCTGGAGAGATGAATCTGCCTTTAAAGGGAACACGTTAGGCGATTAGTTCAACGCAGGTAAGAACACTGGCAAGTTGCATACATCTGTGGTCTTCCTGCATTGAAAGGTTCTAGAACCCAAACCACCTGAATTTTAAATGCTACTTAAACTTTTTTTTGAATAGTTAATGTTTGCCTTTTTCTGTATTCAGTTAAATGTATATATTCCGCTCTATTGAAAACTACAAATAAATCAAATATAGGAATGGCTAGAAGATGGAAATATTCAGCATTTGATTTCTCAATTACTCAAACAATATATTATTATTATATTGACACAGATAGGAAAGAGTCAATTTGTAGGTCAGGCTTACGCAGCGCATGCGCGACTCTGTGAGTCATGCTGTATTCCAGACTATGGCCTGAAGCACCTCCCATCTTTTCCATTCGTTCCTGTTAGTGCCCTTTATAAATGCCTGCTTTTGTTTGGTCAGCATGCTTAATTAGTCACCCCTTTTAGTGTTTCAGACCCTCCCAGCAGTCTGCCCATTACATGTGGTATCTGAAAGAGACACTTTAGTATTAGATTCCTTACCTTAGAATATCCCAGGCGTCAGACTGGATCCGGAAATTTTTGCGTAGCAGTACCCTTGCGCGTCGGTAGGCGTCGTCTGCGGTAAGCATGAGCGCTAAATCCGCTCCGATCGCGGATTTTGCGAATTTTCGGTAAATTCGCGATCCGCGAACTCTCGCGAATTTGCCGAAAATTCGCAATCCGCGAGCGGCGGATTCCGGGGGCAAAAGTTCAACCATTCCTGGTCTGTTGTAACTAATTTACGATGGCGCCGGCAAGCTGCCAGCGCCATCCTAAGATAGCTACTAAATTAGCTTCAACAGGAAGCTCTAATAGATAAGATAAAGCAGGTCATCGAGCGCCTGCTTTATTTAATCTATTAGAGCTTCCTGTTGAAGCTAATTTTGTAACTATCTTAGGATGGCGCTGGCAGCTTGCCGGCGCCATCGTAAATTAATTACTACAGACCAGGAATGGAATTATACCGTTGTGGAGGCTGGGCAGGTGTGCCTTCTTCCCAAATATACAGTCGAAAATCAGCTGTGACGCTGGACAAAGGCCTTTGCATCTTTGACCTTCACGAGCACAATCCCCGTGCTGTTATGTGGCCAGGGGCTTCTGTCTCTACATCTGCTGCTCTGATCAGTCTCTGACCTTGTATACACACAAGAGCCATGTGCACTCGCATGGAAGCGCCGTCCGTTTGGCCCCGCCCACACACTCGCGGTGTGCACCGTCTTCCCGCAATTTACCCACTATGATGGGCCGATCACTCAAGGGACCCCTGCGCCCTTCGGCGCGATTGCATAGTACCACACACCTGGCCGCTGTAGACAACTCTCTGCCACTTTAGCAGCTGTAGTGTAGTAAAAGCACTATACATTTACCCAACGAGGTAGCACTTACTGATCATCCAGTAGAAAGTACTCCAGTTGAGTAGAGGTATGGCACAAAACGGTGGCGTCTTCTTGAATAAATACGAAGGGCAGGGTTCAATCTGGCACGATGGTCCACTCCTGGCATGGAAGCCACGCCCCCAAATCCGCCGATCCGCTAAATCCGCGGATTTTGCGGATCCACGATCCGTGAATCCGCAAATTCGTGAATCGTGGATCCGCAAAATCCGCCCATGCTTAGTCTGCGGCTCCGCGTCCGTCGTCGGCGTCGTGGGCGCCGTGATGACGTTGTCGGAGTACTTAGACGCCGCCTCCGCGTGCTGACGTCAGTTCTTCTTTTTTCCGCGCCTGCAGCGCAGATCCGGAAAAAGTGGTACCTTAGTCACTTTTTGACTAAATCTTTTTGATCTCATTTTTCAAGTCTTCGACTACGAAACGGTGCCGGTAGGGATGCCTGGTTTTAAGCCCTGTGAGGATTGCGACCGGCTGATGTTGGTCACGGACCCTCACCGTCGGTGTCTCCACTGTCTCGGCGTCGACCACGACGACAAGACCTGTTCCGACTGCCGGGCCCTGACTTCGAAGGCTAGACGGGAGCGGTCCCGTAAGCGACTCGAACTCCGGCAGTCGGCCCCGCGCCAAGAGAGGTCCCGGTCCAGACGGAGGTCGAGGGACCCGTCGCGGGAGCGGAGCCATCATAGCTCCGGGAGTCGACATCACTCCTCAGGGTCGAAGTCGTCAGGTAAGCACAAGAAGTCGAAGAGACGTCATCGCTCTTCCGACTCCCCCCGACGCTCGCGGGACGCGGCCGGGAGTTCGGGTGGCACCGCCCCCGCGGCTCCGTCGGAGTCGCAGGCGCTGCGTCCGGCTTCATACCCTACGGTCCCTGGGCCTAACGCGACGCCGGAGGAGATCGAGCGGTTCCTCATGGCCATGAGGTCCCTCTCTCCTCCGACGGGCTCCACGGCGCCTTCGGGCCCAGCGGCCCCATCTAGGGGTCCTAGCGGGTCGGGGGCTCCGGCCCGACGCCGTCGGGTGCTTCGGCTCCGACGCCGCCGGCGCCTACGGGCCCGGCGCCGCAGGGCCCCACTGGATCCGGTTCCGGATCCGGGTCGTCGCCGGTGGATTTGACGACCTCCCCGGCGCTGACCCCTCAGGTGTCACCTCCGGCGCCGTCCTCGGGCGGCGCCATCCCCGACGCCTCTCCTGACCCGGTTCCGGTGCCGGTGCGGCGCCGTATATGACGCCGTTCGGAGAATTCATTTTCCATGAACCGGCCCCATCTTTTCCTACCCCTGAATACCAGGAGATGGGTGCTGAGGAGGATTGGGAGGGTCTGAGGACCCTCGGGCACATGAATGCCAGTCTCAAGAGGACTGGGCAGAGGAACTTGGGGAGGCCAGTGGTATAGACACTTCGCCTGACACTGGCTTTGTCTCGCCTCCTACCGTGGCTACGGAGGAGGGGGCAACCTATAGTGTGGTGTTGATGAGGGCGGCCAAGGTCTTGGGCCTTGAGCTCCCCGTCGCGGCCGTGAGGACTAACCTCCTCACCGAGGTCCTTAAGCCGCAGTCATGCTCGGCCGAGCCTCTGCTGCTGTTTAATGAGGCCTTAACCGACGTTCTTTTGGGCACTTGGTCCAAGCCCGCTACGGGTTCGCCCGTAGATAGGAACGTGGCCAGACGCCACCGCCCGGCCCCGGGCGACCCATGTTTCCTGTCCACCCACCCCACCCCAGAGAGCCTGGTTATCCAGGCCTCCATTTCCCAGACCGCGTTCCCGTTGGCTCCGCCGGACAGGGAATCCAAGAGGTATGAGCAGTATGGTAAAAAGATCTTCTCATCCCTTAGTCTGGGACTGCGGTCCTCCAACACCGCATGCCTCTTGGGCCGCTACACCCACTCTCTGTTGGATACGGTTGCGGAAGTGCTGCCAGAGTGTCCGTTGGAGGTACGGGCCAAACTCGGCCAAGAACTTGTGGAGGCGTCGGGGTTTGGGCCCATGATGAGTACTTCTGTTTTGTTGGTGTTTAGTTGTAGGCAGCTGTTTTTCATCCATTTGGCGACGGCTTCCATGCCTACTCGAAAGTTGCGTCTGGCGGTGTTGGGCTCGTTGGATAAGGAGAGGATGAGCTGGGTGTCGTCTGCGTATGACACGATGTTGAGTCCATAGGTTCTGAGGATGGGGGCAAGTGGAGCCATGTAGACGTTGAAGAGCGTCGGGCTGAGGGAGGAGCCCTGGGGGACTCCGCAGGTGGTAAGTGTGGGGTCTGAGAGGAAAGGGGGGAGTCTGACCCGTTGCGTCCTGCCGGAGAGGAAGGAGCAGATCCAGTCGAGGGCCTTGTCCTGGATTCCTGCGTCGTAGAGTCTGCGTATTAGGGTGCGGTGGGAGACTGTGTCGAACGCTGCTGATAGGTCTAGGAGGATGAGGGCTACTATTTCTCCTTTGTCCAGTAGGGTGCGATGGCATCTGTTGCGGCGAGGAGGGCGGTTTCCATACTGTGGTTTTTTTCTGAAGCCGGATTGGGAGGAGTCGAGGATGTTGTGTTCTTCAATGAATGTGGCGAGTTGGCTGTTGATGGCTTTCTCGATGACTTTCGCTGGGAAAGGGAGCAGGGAGATGGGTCTGTAGTTTTTGAGGTCGGTGGGGTCCGCTGAGGGTTTCTTTAGGAGGGGGTTGACCTCGGCGTGTTTCCAGTCGTCGGGGAACGAGGTGGTCGCCAGGGAGCGGTTGATGGTGTGGCGGAGCATGGGTGTGATGGTGTCGGCGGCTCTGTTGAAGATGTGGTGGGGGCAGGGGTCCGTGGGGGCCCCTGAGTGGATTGACTTCATTGTCTTCAGTGTGTCTTCGTGATGAGGGCTGTCCAGTCATCAATCGTTGGTTTCCGGGTGTCGGGGGTGGTTGGTGAGGGTTCAGTGTGTTGGTTGTCTTCGTCGAAGTTGTCATAGATGCTCTTGATTTTGTGGTGGAAAAAGGTGCTGAGTTTGTCGCAGAGGTCTTGTGAGGGAGGGATGTCGGTAGACTCGCTGGTGAGTTGGGCGAACTCCTTGATGATGCTGAAGAGTTCCTTGCTGTTGTGTGCGTGGGTGGAGATTCTGTCTTCAATCGCTTTTTTCCTCGTTTCTCTGATGAGTTGATGGTGGGCGTTGGTGGCGGCTCTGAAGTTGTTGTGGGCTTCTGTGGATTTGGTGTTTCTCCAGGCCTTTACGAGGCGGTGGCATGTGCGCCTGGACTCTCGAAGTTCGGTGGTAAACCATCTGGCTTTCTTGGCACGGGTATTGTTGTTTTTCTTGAGGGGGGCTATGGTGTTGGTGCTGTCCGAGATCCATCTATGCAGGGTTCGGGCTGCGGTGTTGGGTCGTCGTTTTCCGCGATGGTTGGGGTGGAGTTGTTGAGTGAGGAGGTGAGCTGGTCGTCTGTGTTTTTGGTCCAGTTTCTTTGTGGAAGCAGGTGCTGGTGTCTGTGGATGGTGGGTGTTCTGAAGATGAAGTGTACGCAACGATGATCGGTCCATGGGAGTTCGGTGGTGTAGCTGAAGGTGATGGAGTTTCCTGTAGTGAAGAGGGGGTCGAGGGTGTGTCCTGCTGAGTGCGTGGGCTCGGTCACGATCTGGCAGAGTCCAATGTTGTGGAGGTTGTCCAGGAGGCATGTGGTGTTGGAGTCCAGTTGATTGTCGAGGTGGAAGTTGAGGTCTCCCAGCAAAGTGTAGTTGGTGGATGCGATGGCCTGCGGGGAGATAATGTCCGTGATGGAGTTGGCGAAGGGTCCGCGGGGTCCAGGGGGTCGGTAGATGAGGGTTCCTTGGAGGGCGGCGGTGGGGCTGGCCAGTATCTTGAAGTGAAGGTGTTCCATCAGTTCTGTGGACTCGTCAGGGAGTGTGCTCAGGCGGAGGCTGGATTTGTGGACGATGGCGATTCCTCCTCCTGGGTGGTTGGGGCGGTCCTTCCTGGAGATCTTGTATCCTTGAGGGATGGCGATGGCGATGTCCGGTCCCGAGGTGGTGTTGGTCCAGGTTTCGGTGAAGAATGCTACGTCCGGGGTGGTGCTGTCGAGGAGGTCCCAGATTTCTGTGGCGTGTTTGTGGAGGGATCGGACGTTGAGGAGAATGCTTTGCAGGGTCTTCAGTTTGGTTGTGTTCTTGTGGGCGGGTTGTGCTGGATCCGTGTTCTTGGCGGTGCTGCAGGTGTGCCGGCAGCGGTGACAGCTGAAGGGTCCATGGGTGTCGGCTGGTGATGCTAGCTTGCAATTGTTGTTGCAGCCTGGGTTGAGTGTGTGGAGTGCTGCTGGGTCGTAGTGTTGGCGGGGTGGAGGTCCAGGGTTCCTGGTGCTGGTTGCGGACGGGTCGCGGACGGGCGCAGACGTGCCTGCCTTTGACGCGCCTTCGATGCACCAGCGGCGCGCCCGCAGCCCGTGGCCGCCATTAAGTAGGGGTCGGGGAGGGCTGGACAGCTGGGAGGCGGGAGCGGGGAGGGGAGCTGGATTGGGCCGGTCGCGCTGGGGGGGGGCAGGGGCCGCGGGGGCAGCAGCGGCGGGGAAAGGTAAAGGGAGGGAAGAAGGGATAAAGAAAAAAGGGAAAATAAGCAGAAATAAGGCACAAAAGAGCAGAGATGCAGAAAAGAGCAGAAAGGTGAAAGATAGAAAGGGTAGAGAAACGAGTGAAAACGAGTGAAGGAGCAGAGGGAGAGAAAGGGAAAATGGGCAGAAATAAGGCACAAAAGAGCAGAGGTGCAGAAAGGTGAAAGATAGAAAGGGTAGAAAAACGAGTGAAAACGAGTGAAGGAGCAGAGGGAGAGAAAGGGAAAATGGGCAGAAATAAGGCACAAAAGAGCAGAGGTGCAGAAAGGTGAAAGATAGAAAGGGTAGAAAACGAGTGAAGGAGCAGAGTGAGAGAAAGGAGACAGAGGTCCACTGGACCACCAGGGATGAGGCGCAGGGAAACCTGCGGGTGGAGGAGGGCCTCGATCACCAACACTCAAGAGTGCAGGGGCAGGGGCACCTCACTTAATGGTGGAGCTGCGAAGGTGGGAGAGCAATTTCACTGACAATGAGTCAGTGGTCTTGCTGGCCTGTCCCCGCAGTGGCCGCCATTAAGTAGGGGTCGGGGAGAGCTGGACAGCTGGGAGGCGGGAGGGGGGCTGGATTGGGCCGGTCGCGCTTAGGGGGGGGAGGGGCTGCGGGGGCAGCAGCAGCAGGGAAAGGTAAAGGGAGGAAAGAAGGGATAAAGAAAAAAGGGAAAATAAGCAGAAATAAGGCTGTATAGTGACTCAATGTTGAATGACCTCAAGTAGTAAGTGAATCCTTCACCCTCTGATGTCCCATGGGATCACTGGATGGTTTTGTAATGATCGTCAGTATATTTTTTGTCTTTTCAGTTGAGCAATCTTGAGCAGCATCAGTCACTTATAGGTCCTGAAGAAAGCAGCGACACCCTTCTGGGTCAGAGGCTGAAACATATTGACCCTTTTAGTGACACTAAAGCAGGTTTCATCATTCCTGCAGTGCTTTGTTGTTTTTAATCCTAGCCCAGGGTCACCCCAATAAAGTTGTTTGCGAACCATGTACTTAGTTATAACCATCACTCTCACTTGCTCTATTGTCCTCACCACCAGAGCTCATCAACTGGGTATTTAGTATACCTCTCTTTGTACAAAAACATCCCTGAGCTCCTCTCTCTCAGTGAAGGGGTTGTCGCCTGTATCGTGACTAGGCATCACAATATGAGGAGGTTCCCAATGACGAAGCATGCCACCTGCGGTGGGTGAGGGAAACCGTCCTATAAAAGGAACACTCCATGGCGGTTAGGTCCTAAGCTAGGCGTGAAGGCTTATAGGCCCAAGGGTTCCGTTGTGTGTTGGAAAACATAATTTACCAACATCTCCATTAATCTAGAAGAATTACAGATATTGGCAAATGTGATAAGGTGATAGTGTTTCTAGAAAACCTTGGCCAAGAATATACATTTTAATGGCAAATCACATTGGTTTCATCATGCTTAAAAGGCTATCTCAACTCCATATGCAGCTACAAATTGGGCTACCCGGTACCCAAAATGGTAAATACTTACTTTCCCAACTATTTAGTGTAGAAATGATAATTTCAGGAAGACTGTTCTGTCTCAAAGTTCTGAGATCTTGCTCCTGGGGGCTCTGCTCTTCACAAAACATTGGTATAATGGCTCAATCATTTGCTGGTTGTGCTCTTAATGTTTGGAATGCTGTTCCCCATGCACCAAAAACCTATACCCGCATTATAATCTTTATGTAACATTTCTGTTTAACCTGCATGAATATATGCAGTAACTATTCCTACCTAAACCATCCTGACAAATTCTTCTTTACCAAGAGTTTACTATTTTTATTGACTTAACTCCTAAAATATGTCTAAATATTTATATATTTGTTTTACACTTTCTGCTAACCAGATTTTAGGATGTCTCAAATATTTCGTTCACATTTTTCATTTGCTGCAGTGTATATTTTCAGCTCTTATTTTGGTTACATGTTGTAATTTTATTTTTGCAGGTTGATTGTATATAATTCTGAAACCTCGAACTTAATCTTCATAAAAAAAAAGGCCTGTGTATAGAGACACTCCCATTAATTGTATTTGATTATTTAATTTCTTGGTGATGGCTTGCAATCATTCAGCCCTCCCTTGAGGCCACTTCACCACAGTAAAAGCAAACAGGTCTGGGGAAGGAAAGGCATTACCAAATAAGTTACATGGTGTGCTGGAGAGATGAATCTGCCTTTAAAGGGAACACGTTAGGCGATTAGTTCAACGCAGGTAAGAACACTGGCAAGTTGCATACATCTGTGGTCTTCCTGCATTGAAAGGTTCTAGAACCCAAACCACCTGAATTTTAAATGCTACTTAAACTTTTTTTTGAATAGTTAATGTTTGCCTTTTTCTGTATTCAGTTAAATGTATATATTCCGCTCTATTGAAAACTACAAATAAATCAAATATAGGAATGGCTAGAAGATGGAAATATTCAGCATTTGATTTCTCAATTACTCAAACAATATATTATTATTATATTGACACAGATAGGAAAGAGTCAATTTGTAGGTCAGGCTTACGCAGCGCATGCGCGACTCTGTGAGTCATGCTGTATTCCAGACTATGGCCTGAAGCACCTCCCATCTTTTCCATTCGTTCCTGTTAGTGCCCTTTATAAATGCCTGCTTTTGTTTGGTCAGCATGCTTAATTAGTCACCCCTTTTAGTGTTTCAGACCCTCCCAGCAGTCTGCCCATTACATGTGGTATCTGAAAGAGACACTTTAGTATTAGATTCCTTACCTTAGAATATCCCAGGCGTCAGACTGGATCCGGAAATTTTTGCGTAGCAGTACCCTTGCGCGTCGGTAGGCGTCGTCTGCGGTAAGCATGAGCGCTAAATCCGCTCCGATCGCGGATTTTGCGAATTTTCGGTAAATTCGCGATCCGCGAACTCTCGCGAATTTGCCGAAAATTCGCAATCCGCGAGCGGCGGATTCCGGGGGCAAAAGTTCAACCATTCCTGGTCTGTTGTAACTAATTTACGATGGCGCCGGCAAGCTGCCAGCGCCATCCTAAGATAGCTACTAAATTAGCTTCAACAGGAAGCTCTAATAGATAAGATAAAGCAGGTCATCGAGCGCCTGCTTTATTTAATCTATTAGAGCTTCCTGTTGAAGCTAATTTTGTAACTATCTTAGGATGGCGCTGGCAGCTTGCCGGCGCCATCGTAAATTAATTACTACAGACCAGGAATGGAATTATACCGTTGTGGAGGCTGGGCAGGTGTGCCTTCTTCCCAAATATACAGTCGAAAATCAGCTGTGACGCTGGACAAAGGCCTTTGCATCTTTGACCTTCACGAGCACAATCCCCGTGCTGTTATGTGGCCAGGGGCTTCTGTCTCTACATCTGCTGCTCTGATCAGTCTCTGACCTTGTATACACACAAGAGCCATGTGCACTCGCATGGAAGCGCCGTCCGTTTGGCCCCGCCCACACACTCGCGGTGTGCACCGTCTTCCCGCAATTTACCCACTATGATGGGCCGATCACTCAAGGGACCCCTGCGCCCTTCGGCGCGATTGCATAGTACCACACACCTGGCCGCTGTAGACAACTCTCTGCCACTTTAGCAGCTGTAGTGTAGTAAAAGCACTATACATTTACCCAATGAGGTAGCACTTACTGATCATCCAGTAGAAAGTACTCCAGTTGAGTAGAGGTATGGCACAAAACGGTGGCGTCTTCTTGAATAAATACGAAGGGCAGGGTTCAATCTGGCACGATGGTCCACTCCTGGCATGGAAGCCACGCCCCCAAATCCGCCGATCCGCTAAATCCGCGGATTTTGCGGATCCACGATCCGTGAATCCGCAAATTCGTGAATCGTGGATCCGCAAAATCCGCCCATGCTTAGTCTGCGGCTCCGCGTCCGTCGTCGGCGTCGTGGGCGCCGTGATGACGTTGTCGGAGTACTTAGACGCCGCCTCCGCGTGCTGACGTCAGTTCTTCTTTTTTCCGCGCCTGCAGCGCAGATCCGGAAAAAGTGGTACCTTAGTCACTTTTTGACTAAATCTTTTTGATCTCATTTTTCAAGTCTTCGACTACGAAACGGTGCCGGTAGGGATGCCTGGTTTTAAGCCCTGTGAGGATTGCGACCGGCTGATGTTGGTCACGGACCCTCACCGTCGGTGTCTCCACTGTCTCGGCGTCGACCACGACGACAAGAGCTGTTCCGACTGCCGGGCCCTGACTTCGAAGGCTAGACGGGAGCGGTCCCGTAAGCGACTCGAACTCCGGCAGTCGGCCCCGCGCCAAGAGAGGTCCCGGTCCAGACGGAGGTCGAGGGACCCGTCGCGGGAGCGGAGCCATCATAGCTCCGGGAGTCGACATCACTCCTCAGGGTCGAAGTCGTCAGGTAAGCACAAGAAGTCGAAGAGACGTCATCGCTCTTCCGACTCCCCCCGACGCTCGCGGGACGCGGCCGGGAGTTCGGGTGGCACCGCCCCCGCGGCTCCGTCAGAGTCGCAGGCGCTGCGTCCGGCTTCATACCCTACGGTCCCTGGGCCTAACGCGACGCCGGAGGAGATCGAGCGGTTCCTCATGGCCATGAGGTCCCTCTCTCCTCCGACGGGCTCCACGGCGCCTTCGGGCCCAGCGGCCCCATCTAGGGGTCCTAGCGGGTCGGGGGCTCCGGCCCGACGCCGTCGGGTGCTTCGGCTCCGACGCCGCCGGCGCCTACGGGCCCGGCGCCGCAGGGCCCCACTGGATCCGGTTCCGGATCCGGGTCGTCGCCGGTGGATTTGACGACCTCCCCGGCGCTGACCCCTCAGGTGTCACCTCCGGCGCCGTCCTCGGGCGGCGCCATCCCCGACGCCTCTCCTGACCCGGTTCCGGTGCCCGTGCGGCGCCGTATATGACGCCGTTCGGAGAATTCATTTTCCATGAACCGGCCCCATCTTTTCCTACCCCTGAATACCAGGAGATGGGTGCTGAGGAGGATTGGGAGGGTCTGAGGACCCTCGGGCACATGAATGCCAGTCTCAAGAGGACTGGGCAGAGGAACTTGGGGAGGCCAGTGGTATAGACACTTCGCCTGACACTGGCTTTGTCTCGCCTCCTACCGTGGCTACGGAGGAGGGGGCAACCTATAGTGTGGTGTTGATGAGGGCGGCCAAGGTCTTGGGCCTTGAGCTCCCCGTCGCGGCCGTGAGGACTAACCTCCTCACCGAGGTCCTTAAGCCGCAGTCATGCTCGGCCGAGCCTCTGCTGCTGTTTAATGAGGCCTTAACCGACGTTCTTTTGGGCACTTGGTCCAAGCCCGCTACGGGTTCGCCCGTAGATAGGAACGTGGCCAGACGCCACCGCCCGGCCCCGGGCGACCCATGTTTCCTGTCCACCCACCCCACCCCAGAGAGCCTGGTTATCCAGGCCTCCATTTCCCAGACCGCGTTCCCGTTGGCTCCGCCGGACAGGGAATCCAAGAGGTATGAGCAGTATGGTAAAAAGATCTTCTCATCCCTTAGTCTGGGACTGCGGTCCTCCAACACCGCATGCCTCTTGGGCCGCTACACCCACTCTCTGTTGGATACGGTTGCGGAAGTGCTGCCAGAGTGTCCGTTGGAGGTACGGGCCAAACTCGGCCAAGAACTTGTGGAGGGCCGGGATGCAGCCAAGTATTCTATCCGGTGTGGGCTGGATACCACCGACTCACTAGGTAGAGCGATGGCAACGACAGTGGCGGTCAGACGCCACGCTTGGTTGAGGTCCGCCAACTTTTCGGCCGATGTCCAAAACACACTGATGGACATGCCATTTGATGGCCATCGCCTCTTTGGCGACAAGGCAGACCATGCGCTTGAGCGCTTTAAGGACTCCAGGGCTACGGCCAAGTCCTTGGGCCTCTCGGCCCTGCGCCAGCAATCGGCTGCCTTTCATTCCTTTCGAGGCCACGGAAGGGGTGTACCCACACGTGCTGCCAGCCACACTCCGCAGGGTAATACCCAATGCGGTGGCGGCCGTGGAAACCGCCATGGTGGGGGTCTGGGACAACGGCGAGGTCAGTCCACACCTTCCCCTACAGCATCCGCCGCAAAACCCTCCTAGTCTGTGCTTTCAGGCTCATGTGACGCCAGTGGGGGGCAGGGTTCGCCATCACGTCCTCCACTGGCGCACCGTCACATCGGACAGGTGGGTGCTGCAGATCGTCCGAAGGGGCTACTCCCTCCCCTTCGAGGCGACTCCTCCAGCCATGCTACCGCAGAACCACCGTGTATCGGGGGATCATTTCCGACTTCTGCAGGAGGAAGTTACGGCCCTCTTGGCCAAGGGGGCCATCGAGCGCGTTCCTGGGCCAGAAGTAGGGTGTGGTTGCTACTCTCACTACTTTCTGGTACCCAAGAAGGGCAAAGGAGGCCTACGCCCTATCTTGGACCTACGGAACGTCAACGGCTTCCTCCGGAAGGAGAAGTTCAAAATGCTGACACTGGCACAGCTCTTAGCTGCCCTGGACCCAGGAGACTGGATGGTAGTGTTGGACTTGCAGGACACTTATTTCCACATCCCCGTCCTGCCGGCCCACCGGCGCTACCTGCGGTTCACGGTTGGCCACGAGCACTTTCAGTATACCGTGCTCCCCTTCGGCCTTACCAGCGCCCCATGGGTGTTCACAAAGGTAATGCCGGTGGTCGCAGCTCATCTGCGCAGGTTAGGGGTTTCAGTCTTGCCCTACCTCGACGACTGGTTGTTGAAGGCGGGCTCGCCCCAGACAGTCGTCAGCCACCTCCAGACTACGGCAGATCTCCTGCACCAGCTGGGGTTCTCCATCAATGTGCCAAAGTCACACCTGTGCCCCTCTCAGTAGCTCCTCTTCATCGGAGCGGTTCTCGACTCGGCGCGGTTTCGGGTTTATCCACCCAAACAGCGGGTCCTGGATATTCAGGCTCTGATTCCCATCTTTCAGCCATTATCCCGGGTCTCGGTCAGGTTGATGCTGCGGCTTCTGGGGCTGATGGCCTCCTGCATCCTACTGGTGCATCACACCAGGTGGCGGATGCGGGCACTGTAGTGGGACCTGAAGTTTCAGTGGACCCAGCATCAGGGCAACCTGTCCGACCACGTCCTGATCTCGGAGGGCACTGCGAGACAGCTGCAGTGGTGGCTCATGGACCGCGATTGGGTCAGCGGCAGATCCCTCTCCCTTCCCCAACCGGAGCACGTAGTTGTGACGGACGCGTCTCTCCAGGGCTGGGGAGGCCACATGGGAGAGGCGGAGATCAGAGGCCTCTGGTCTCCGGCGGAGGCCCGGCTCCACATCAACCTGTTGGAGTTACGGGCGATTCTTCTAGCACTGAAGGCATTCCTCCCCTCTGTCCGGGGGAGTGTAGTGCAGGTGTTCACGGACAACATCACCGCCATGTGGTACTGCAACAAACAGGGCGGGGTGGGGTCGTGGACTCTTTGCCAGGAGGCTCTGCGCCTCTGGCAATGGCTGAAACGCCAGGGCGTGACCCTGGTGGCTCAACACCTGGCAGGTTCTCTGAACGCCAGGGCGGACGAGCTCAGCCGTCGGTCCATGATGGATCACGAATGGCGTCTGAACTCGGACATGGCGCAAGGCCTCTTTCAGCAATGGGGAGAGCCTTGGTTAGATCTATTCACCACCGAAGAGAACGTGCAATGTCATCAGTTCTGTGCGTTGGAATTTCCAAGGCGGCACTCGCTCAGAGACGCTTTTCGTCGCGAGTGGAGCTGCGGTCTATTGTATGCCTTTCCTCCTATACCACTTTTGCCCAGAGTGCTGAAGAAGATCAGGCGCGACCGGGCCCAAGTCATCCTTGTGGCTCCGGACTGGGCACGAAGGTACTGGTATCCAGAGCTACTCAGTATGTCAGTCGATCCCCCGGTTCGTCTGCCTCTTCGGGATGACCTTCTGTCGCAGCAGCAGGAGACGGTCCTCCACCCGAACCTGTCCAGTCTCCACCTCCATGCTTGGAGATTGAGCGGCGACAGTTGAGGCCATTTGACTTGCCTCCTGAAGTCTGTACAATCATTCTGGCAGCCAGGCGTCCCTCCACAAAGTCGGTATACGCCTGCAGGTGGAACAGATTTGTGGCATGGTGCACAGCAAAGGCTGTGGATCCTCTCTCTGCCCCTCTTTCTGAGGTTCTCCTCTTCCTTCTTTCTCTTGCCCAGCAGGGCTCTGCTCTGGGCACTATCAAGGGCTACCTTTCTGCCCTTTCAGCCTTTCTGAGGCTGCCTGATCAACCTTCTTTGTTCAAGTCCCCCATTGTAAATAGATTTCTTAAGGGCATCACACACACGTTCCCTCCTGTTCCGTTTGTGATGCCTCAGTGGGACTTGAACCTGGTTCTTACGTTTCTGATGTGCGCTCCCTTTGAGCCACTTCACAACTGTCCTCTCCGCCTTCTTACTTTGTAGACTGCTTTCCTGGTTGCCATCACCTCTGCCAGTAGAGTGAGTGAGCTCCAGGCCCTTTCTTGTACTCCACCTTTCCTTTCTGTCCATCCGGACAAAGTGGTGCTGCGTACTAAGCCATCTTTCCTGCCCATGGTTGTCATGGCCTTCCACATCGGGCAGTCTATCACCTTGCCAACCTTCTTCCCGCCACCGCATCCCTCTAAAGAGGAAGAGCGGCTCCACCATCTGGACCCAAAACGTGCGCTCTCATTTTACTTGGATCGCACACGCCAGTTCCGGGTGGATGACCAACTCTTTGTTGGTTACGTGGGCGCTAAGAAGGGGAAAGCAGTGCACAAGAAGACCATCTCCCGGTGGATCATCTTGTGTATCCAGGCATGTTACTCCTTGGCTAAAAAGGAGCCCCCTGTTGGATTGCGGGCTCATTCCACCCGAGCCACGGCGACTACAACTGCCCTGGGCCGGGGGGTGCCCTTACAAGACATCTGTCAGGCAGCTACGTGGGCATCGCTGCACACGTTTGCAAGACACTACTGCCTGGACAGCCAAGTCCTGAGGGATGGCTTCTTTGGCCGTTCTGTCCTCCAGGACTTTCTGATGTGATTATTGGTTCGCAGACCCACCACCGGGGTTGGTATTGCTGGGGTATCTATTCTAAGGTAAGGAATCTAATACTAACGTGTCTCTTTCAGATGCACAAGTTATTACTTGTGTCACGATATATCTGTAAGAGACATTAGTTAGTATTAGATTCCTTACCGACCCACCCATCCTCCCCGTTCTGCGAACCGATATCTAGGGTTAGGGTTACCCCCTTTCAGGGCCCTAGTTTCAATGGCACCAGTGTTGGTTTTTAACATGGCTCAGCGCTTCTGGCGCGGAAAAGCTGTGTCTAAGAACTGACGTCAGCATGCGGAGGCGGCGTCTAAGTACTCCGAAGACGTCATCACGGCGCCCACGACGCTGACGACGGACGCGGAGCCGCAGACGACGCCTACCGACGCGCAAGGGTACTGCTACGCAAAACATTTCCGGATCCAGTCTGACGCCTGGGGATATTCTAAGGTAAGGAATCTAATACTAACTAATGTCTCTTACAGATATATCGTTACACAAGTAGTAACTTGTGCGTTACTCTTTTTTAATTTAGGTTCCTTCGTGCGCCCAGTTTATTTTTGGGGGTTTGCCTTGGGCTTATGTTCACAAAAGTTTGTGTGTTTTCCTCTCTAATACATTTTTTTATCAACAGCTACTCTTTACATGTGTGACGCTTGTTAATTGATTGCAGCTCTTTCTCTAACCCTTCGCTAACCCCCACACATGTAGACTTAGACACTTGATTCCAACAACAAGCAGTAGCAATTGAGCCAAGAACGTTAACAGAGGCATTGATATCACTTCCTGATTTTCTGCTTAGAAACAAAGCAAAATTGGTCTTTTGACTCACAGGCCAGACTTAACCCTTATTAGTTAAAACTCTACGAATGCGCCACATAGCAGCCAAAAAGTGCTAGACAGCAAAAACAATTGGTCCGGTGGTGTCAGTTTTCAATACTCTGAGCACATGCGCACACTGCCGGAAGCCAAGGTTTTTGCACAGTGGGATAAGCCAGTACTTCCTCGGTTTGTGATAGGCAGGGCAGAAAAAGAATACATGTGACTCCGTTTCACTAACCTGTTCACAAAAAGGGCAATTTTTTGGAGCAGGCATTGTCCAGTTGCATGTGAAAGTTCGTAAGGGTAAAACTCCATGCCTCCATTGCACAAAACAATTTTCTAGCTGTAACAGGGTAGATTATATCTAAAAAACTTTCAAAGCAGTATTAGTCTTTAACCAACAGAAAGGCGGCAGTTCTAGAAACATTATTGGGATTACTCAGAGCCATTCTCATATTCTCCGCTCGATATATTTTCGTGAGCATATTGGCTGAGATCTCTTTGCAGCCCTGCTCTGGGTCAGACCATAGGACAGGAAGTCCCAGCCTAGTGCATTCCTTCTTAATGTAGGTGCCACGAAAATTTAGATATACTTGTACAGATAAGTATTTCTCTGAACTCCTGCCTATAGTTAATCAGCTCTGGCGTAACCCATAGCCGGTGCCAATACCTTATTGGTTTTAAGGCTAGCTCCTCGGCAATTGGCGTGATCCCCATATCAAGTCTTAGTAGGAGCAACGGGGTACTAGGAGGAAGGGTCAACAAATGCCGTAAAAAGTTGTTCTCCACCCTAGTGATTTGGGTTTGATTGCAATGACCCCATAGCTCACCACCATACATACTTGCGCCCCTGGCTTGTGATTTGTAGACCACCAAAGGTGGGCCGAGAGGTTTTATCGTTGACAGATTGGATAGTCTGAGGATTCCTCCCGATACTTGAGCAAGTTTTAGTTGGGATTTAATTTGCTGGGGGCCCCACGACAAGCTCTAATTAATCGTGACCCCGAGGTGAACAAAAGTGGTTACCCTTTCCTATCTTGTTTTGCCTAGAATAGGATTAGGTCTTGTGGTTCTGGGCGGATTGAAGATCATAAATTTTGTTTTGAGTAAATTGATCTCCAAACCCCGGGCAGTACAAAATTCTGCAAACCCATCCAGTATTCGCTCAATGCCCATTGGAGATCTGGAAAGCAATAGGGTGTCATCGGCGAACATTATCGCCGGTACCCTATTCCCTGCCAGTTTGGGTGCATCGTTGTTCTGGACACCGTTTAGATGCGCGATTACCCCGTTGACATAGAGGCAAAACAGGGTCGGTGCAAGCACACAGCAAACAGCCCTGCCTTACCCCCCGGTCAATGGGGAACCTAGATGTCAATTTACCACTCCTCCCGCATCTAACTTCGGCAAAATTGGCCTCATGTAGCCTCGTCAGGACTGAAAGGAGATGGGTAGGAATACCCAGCTCAAGAAGCACACTCCAGAATTTACCCCTGGGTATGAGATCAAAGGCAGAGCGGAGGTCGACGAACACCATATAGAGGCTGCCCCCCTCTATACACACCGTTTTCCAGTGCAAAAGCACTAGTCGAAAAATTTGGTCCACGGTGGAGGTGTTTTTCCTAAACCCTGCCTGATAAGGGCTGAGTATTGCAAACTCCTCCATCCAGTCCTGTAACCGTTCCAGGATAAGTCTTGCAAAGATCTTCTGAGGGACATCGATGAGACTTATAGGTCTGTAGTTGGATGGGAGCAGAGGTGAGCCTTTTTTAAAGATAGGGACTATCTGTGCTCCCTGCCAAGTACTGGGGAGAGCCATGCCTCTTAGGATTGTGTTAAATATAATCTGAAGATAGGGACCCCAGACTTCCGGTAGGTGCTTGAAGAGGTCACCCGGGAGTTTATCCAGGCCGGGTGCTTTATTTGCGGCCAATTTGTTAATTGCAATACACACCTCGGCCACCGTGACCTCGCACTCCTCTGACTGGACGGTATACGGGCCGAAAGTAAATGGGTTAGTATGTTCATCAAGGGGAACCACGTTAGAATATAGAGCCCGGAAATGGGCTTCCCATACTTGTGGTGCTAGGTTGGGTTCTACAGCTGTTTTCGGTTGACCTGTGCCGGTGTTAATTATGGACCAAAATGTTTTATAATCTTTGGTGTCTAAAGCAAAAGATAGACTGGTCCACTTATCCTGGTCCCACTCCTCCTTCGCGCTCTTGATTAGCCTTTTATAGCAAGCCATCCTTTCGTTTATTACTGTTCTATTACTGTCTCCTCTAGCTGTGATAGAGAATGCAC
Source organism: Lissotriton helveticus (assembly GCF_964261635.1). Lineage (NCBI taxonomy): Eukaryota > Metazoa > Chordata > Amphibia > Caudata > Salamandridae > Lissotriton > Lissotriton helveticus. Next base: position 398,626,809 of record NC_136059.1, on the reverse strand, counting down.
GGTAGATGGTAGATCGATGAGGGCAGCGACCTCAGACAGAATTGGAATTGCCAAATTGTACAATTTTGCTATCTGTTCTGGTTTTTTCTTAAGGCTAGACCATCTAACTCTACGCCTATGGTTGGTCAGGGTGGGATTATTATTGTCACCATCACCCGTCGTGGGAGATCCGCTCCTCCCCGATTTAGGCAGGCCTATTTCTAGAAGTAGGGTGTTATGGTCACTGTCCAATCTAGTCAACAGAGTGAAATCAACTACCATCGGCCAGGGCCTAGTTTCCAATAAGATATAGTCAAGATGTGACGTTTGTCCCGGTTTATTATATGTGCATTTGGCTGGGATATCTGAGGGGGTACGGCCATTACATGCACGTAATGAATAAGTGATAGCAAGTGCTGTGACCTGTACGGCTAGTGGGGTCCATGCCCTAGCAGACGGTGCCTGGGTCATAGGTATTCACCAATGGTCATCCTTCGTTGAGACCCTTCAGGGGCTCAAAGTGGCAATTCAGATCACTCCCAACCACTACATGGAAATCATTCGGGATGGTTGATATGAAGGTGGAAAGATCATTAATAGTGCTGGACTCTCTGCCTATGCTAACAGGACGTGAATAAACATTAATCAATGCTAGATTGTAGGCATTTGGTCAGGCAAGAACTACACATTGGATGTCTCTGGAGTGAGTACTGAGTACTGAAGCTTTACCGCCCAGATGGGATCCCACCCAGATTGTAAGGCCTCCCGGGGCACGACCTCTCCCACCCCAGACTACCAGAACAAAGAAAGAGGCGAAGCCCACCCTAAATTGCTCATTTCTCGCCCAAGTCTCCTGGAACAAACACACGTCATTTTTATCCACAAGGGCTCCCCAATCCGGACAGGAGAGTTTATTAGATAGTCCTGCCAGATTCCAGGACAATAATTGTATTACCTCTGCTTTGGGGCCCATAGCTCCCCTCCTGTTTTGCTCGACATTTGGCTCCTCGGGCGGACCTGTTTCACCCACAGGACTCAGCAAGAGTTTGCCCTCCCCAATAGGGTCAGCCACAGGCTCCCTAGAGGGTGGGTAGTTACTTGCAGCAGCTAGAGTCAATATGACCGCCTCACAGCTTCTTCCCTTGCTGTCCCCTATTTCTTCTTGTAACCATCTGCATCGATCAACCCCATCTTCCGACTCTGCTTCAGAATCTGCCTCAGTTGGGCCCCTATTATTATTGTTCGGTTGACTCGGTCTCAGTCAGTCCACCATGTCTAAGCAGCTAAATCTATTGTGTAGGGAGACAGCCTCGGTTAACTGGGATTCTCTAGGCCTTCCCTGGCTAAAACCTGTCCTTGCCAAGGGGCCTACTAAATTCCATGCTGGTTCTGGCGCTAGAGCCTGGGGATAAAAATACGAGAGGGGGAGCGACTGAATTGCTGATGCGGGTGTGGGGTGTGCCCACTGACATATATGAGACACTATCCGTGTGTCCCTAAAGTTAATTAGGATACAATCCCCCATGTGGTCCTTGATTCTGTGGCCCGGCCATGAAACCCTTCGAACATGCAGGATTTCACTTTTCACGTTCGGCGGTAATAGTCTATTTTTATTGAGCCAATCAGTAACTTTGTTCTTTAATGAGGTATGTGACTCTTCAATAGCGTTTGTCATCGGTGGTACCCCTACTAGAACTACAACAAAAGGGCTACATTCTGCGGGTAGATCAATTTGCGTGCTTAATATTTTGGTAGTTCTTTGGGGACTTTGGGCAGCATTCTAGATGTGTCTAGGCTTATTCTTACCTTGGGCGTACCTGTCTGTTTGATTCGTACCCGGTCCCAGTTTGGCTGGTGTTAAGCTACTGACCCCCTGATCCCACCGGCACGGCCTAGACGTGGTAGACCCGGATTTGGCCGGTAGCGTGCTCCCTGCCACCTGAGCCCTTTGCAGGTCTGGTAATGACCTTGCTCCACTTCTGAGGTTAGCACCAGGGGGGGTTGGGGGTAGGTGCACACTATTGATATTTTTGAGGCTTGTTAGGTCACCAGAGATCTGATCTAAAGCATCAGTGAGCATTAGTAAATTTGCTTCAATAGCAGACATTCTATTCATTAGAGGCGTTAAGCAGTCAGCAATGATAGTCCCACTTTCTCCCTTAAAGGCACTATTCAAGGTAACCACGGGGACCTCAGGAGTATCAGGGATATTCGCAGTCTCTAAAGTTGTCACAGTCTCCGACTCCACCTCCACATTTAGTTTATGTCCCTCTACAACCGGCTTTGTTGGCCTTGCTCTATTGGAACGATTTTCCTTTTGTTGACCCCCTGCCCTCTTCTTGTTTTTAGGGCCTTGTTTGTTATTTGGTGGGTCCTTTCTGCACTTGAAGGGGGCAGTCTTAGACATAGTTATTGGACAGGCTGACTGATCTAGTGACTTGTTTTCTGTCACAGAGTCCCCCGCCGTAATCGACGTGGTGTTACCCAGCAGCGGCGGATCATCAATAATGATATTTTTACTGGTCTGGGGCGGTAGCGAATCCCGCAGTTGTCCAGCCTCCATTGGGCACCTCACTGTCCCTGGACCAAGTGATAGCCGTCGTTCTGTTACCTCAATCTCTTGGGTGATCACATTAGAGGCTCTTGTGATAAAGTAATCCAGTGCTCCCATTGGTCCCCCCCCCTTCGGCCCTTTCTTTTCCTTTACAGCGCCACTTGCCATAGCTGGAAGTAAAGGCCTCTACACAGATTAATAAGTTTCACAAATCTTTGGACCAGGCGTTTGGTCTTACGGTTGAATGTCAGTTGGCCCAGTGTCCTGATGTCGATGTTAAAGGGTAGGCCCAGCCCAGGCTGCTCCGGCCTCGAACGGGCTAAAACGGGCGCCGCCCTTGGCCCGGGCTTCGCCCCGCGCGCGTCCCTCAAAGCGGGGGGCGTTTCCAGTAATGTAGGCTGTACGGCGTCAGGGGTGGAGCTCGGTGACGGTGGCTGCGGGGCTCCTGGTAAATGGAGTCCCACTGTGCTCCCTTCCTCCCCAGCTGGACTGCTTCCAATGTGGCTCACAAACCATGCGAGCGGCTCCTGCGGAGCGGGGGCCGCAAGCAGTTTTCAGGCGGTGTCAGGGGGTGGAGCGCGGTGACGGTGGCTGCGGGGCTCCTGGTAAATGGAGTACCGCTGTGCTCCCTTCCTCCCCAGCTGGACTGCTTCCAATGTGGCTCACAAACCACTGCGAGCGGCTCCCGCGGATCGGGGGCCGCGAGCAGTTTTCAGCCGGCGTCAGATGGTGGAGCGCGGTGACGGTGGCTGCGGGGCTCTGGTAAATGGAGTCCCGCTGTGCAACCTTCCTCCCCAGCTGGACTGCTTCCAATGTGGCTCACAAACCGCTGCGAGCGGCCCCCGCGGAGCTGAGGCCGCGAGCAGTTTTCAGGCGGCGTCAGGGGGTGGAGCGCGGTGACGGTGGCTGCGGGGCTCCTGGTAAATGGAGTCCGCTGTGCTCCCTTCCTCCCCAGCTGGACTGCTTCCTTTGTGGCTCACAAACCGCTGCGAGCGGCTCCCGCAGAGCGGGGGCCACGAGCAGTTTTCAGTTGGCGTCAGGGGGTGGAGCGCGGTGACGTTGGCTGCGGGGCTCCTGGTAAATGGAGTCCCGCTGTGCTCCCTTCCTCCCCAGCTGGACTGCTTCCAATGTGGCTAACAAACCGCTGCAAGCGGACCCCGCGGAGCCGGGGCAGCGAGCAATTTTCAGGCGGCGTCAGGGGGTGGAGCGTGGTGACGGTGGCTGAGGGGCTCCTGGTAAATGGAGTCCCACTGTGCTCCCTTCCTCCTCAGCTGGACTGCTTCCAATGTGGCTCACAAATGACTGCGAGCGGCACACCTGCTGTAAGTAAGGCCGCAGATACCACCTGAAGTCTCTAATCTTCCCCTCTTTTTCACATTGTTAGACAGCGCCAATATTGTTCGCCGCACTCCTGCAGCTGGATTCTTTCCCTCCTCCACTTCACTGCATTGCCATCTATATACTGTTTCGGCATATTAATGTGTGAGAGGTAGAGATTGTCTGGTATCAGGACTTGTTCCATTTCAAAATCATGCATGTACATTTTCGCCAGGCTGGTGGTTAATGTACTACCTATAGAAGTTCCGGATGTCTGAAGGTACAGGCACTCTTCAAAGTAAAATAAATTCTTTTTCATTGCCAAAGTGGCACAGTCCCTGATGAAGGCGATAGGAGTGAGTGCATCCAGATTGACTTGGAGTAAGGTCTCAACAGTGTTGTGGGTCTGGTCCTGAGGAATGCAGCTGTATAGTGACTCAATGTTGAATGACCTCAAGTAGTAAGGGAATCCTTCACCCTCTGAGGTCCCATGGGATCACTGGATGGTTTTGTATTTATTGTCAATTTGTTTTTTGTCTTTTCAGTTTAGCAATCTTGAGCAGCATCAGTCATTGCAACACTGAAAGCAGCAACACCCTTCTAGGTCACAGGCTGAAACATGTCAACCTTTTTGTGACACTAAAGCGGGTTGCATCATTCCAGTGGTGCTTTGCTGTTTTTAATCCTAGCCCAGGGTCACCCCAATAAATTTGTTTGCGAACCATGTAGTTAGTTATAACCATCACTCTCACTTCCTCTGCTGTCCTCACCACCCAAGCTCATTAACTGGGTATTTATTTATTTATTTTAGAGACTTATTAAGCACGCGAATACCCATGGGTGTCTTGGCGCTGTGGATAGTGCTAGCAGGGAAAGACTGGCTATTGATTGAAGAGCCAAGTTTTTATATATTTCCTGAATGTCAGCAAGGAAGTAATTGCCTTTATTTGGGGTGGAAGGCTATTCCAAAGCTTAATTGTGGAGACTAGGAAAGACCTGTCACCCCATGACACTTTTTTTGTTTGCGGTACCTTCAGAAGTCTCGCTGTAGATGAGTGGAAGGTTCTTGTAGGGGTATAGGGACACAGTGATTGTTTTAAGAATGCTGGTCCAGAGGCATGCAATGCTTTAAAAGCGATACATAGTGCTTTAAATGTTGCTCTATTTCTTACAGGAATCCAGTGTAACTGTTGAATGGCGTTTGAAATAGGTTTAAATTTAGGAGTCCCTGTGAGCAGTCGGGCTGCCGCATTTTGCACCAGCTGTAACTTGTTTAGTACTCTTTCCTGAGAATTAAGGAAAAGCCTGTTACAATAGTCAACACGAGACATGACCAGTGAGCTGACAAGCGTGTTTGCGGCAGGAGTAGGAAGATAGGGGAGGAGTTTCTTTATCATTCTAATGATATAGAATGAAGATGAAACACCCGCATTCGCATGGTGCGGAAATGACAGTTTAGTGTCAAAAGTCACCCCCAGATTTCGCACCTTAACAACTGGAGATGGTGGTGATCCCAAATCTGCCGGCCACCAAATGGGGGACCAGGCTGGGAGAAGATTACCAAAAATCATCACCTCTATCTTATCGAAGTTTAATTTAAGGCAATTCATCCATTCACTAATAGCAAGCATTCCCTGTTGGAAATTATGGGCCATTTTCTCTCCATTGTTATTAACTGCCAACACTAGTTGGGTGTCATCTGCATATGATAGTAAACCGAGGTGATGAGATTTAATGAGCCTCGCCAAGTCAGACACATAGATATTAAATAGTGTCTGGCTTAGCGAGGATCCCTGGGGAACACCACATGGCAGGACAAACGGTGGAGAGTTAAAGTTGCCCAAGGTGACTGTACACGATCAGGGAGAAAGGAGGAAAGGAGGGGTTTTTCCCCGTGTGAGACCCCAACTGCCGAGACACGGTTGATCAGAATGGCATGATCGACCGTCGATAGGTCAGTGGGCATTGCAAAGTGCAGAGTCAGGACATGAGAAGCTGCACAGGCAAGGCCAGAAAAGCAGTGAATGACAAGGCCAGCGGGCATGGCAAAGTACAGAGTCAGGACATGAGAAGCTGTACAAGCAAGGCCAGAACAGCAGTGAATGACTAGGCCAGTGGGCATGGCAAAGTGCAGTCAGTACATGAGAAGCTGCACAGGCAAGGCCAGAACAGCAGTGAATGACAAGGCCAGTGGGCATGGCAAAGTGCAGTCAGTACATGAGAAGCTGTACATGCAAGGCCAGAACAGGAAGGTCAGTGGGCATGGCAAAGTGCAGTCAGTACATGAGAAGCTGTACATGCAAGGCCAGAACAGGAAGGTCAGTGGGCATGGCAAAGTGCAGAGTCAGGACAGGAGAAGCTGCACGGGCAAGGCCAGAACAGCAGTGAATGACAAGGCCAGTGGGCAGCAAAGTGCAGAGTCAGGACATGTTAAGCTGCACAGGCAAAGCCAGAACAGGCAGGTCAGTGGCATGGCAAAGTGCAGAGTCAGAACATGAGAAGCTGCACAGGCAAGGCCAGAACAGCAGTGAATGACAAATGTAAATGTAAATGTACAGGAATTTATATAGCGCCAATCACCAAGCGGTTTCTAAGCGCTTGCTTAGGTAACCCGTCCTGGTATTCCCCTGTGAGATAACCCCGGCAGGGTATCCGCAAGGTGAAAGCCAGGCATCCCGCCGCGAGGGGCCGTTGTGGAGATTAAGCAAGCTATTGCCCAGAGTCGCAGAGTGTGAACCCGTGAATCGAGTAGGCACCGGAGCGAGAATTGTCGAGTCCATGGACATTTTTAGGACTCAAGACCCCGCCGAGCCGGGAATTGAACCCTGGTCCCGGGCTGACCTCTGCTTCCAGGTCTGCCTCCTCTAACCAGTGAGCCACACTTCTCCACTATGTGGAATGACAAGGCCAGTGGGCATGGCAACGTGCAGAGTCAGGACATGTTAAGCTGCACAGGCAAGGCCAGAACAGGAAGGTCAGTGGGCATGGCAAAGTGCAGGGTCAGGACATGATAAGCTGCACTGGCAAGGCCAGAACAGGAAGGTCAGTGGGTATGGCAAAGTGCAGAGTCAGGACATGAGAAGCTGTACAGTGAGTGTGTTTGACTGTACCCTACCATGGCCAGCAACACACCCAGGTGGTAAACAATGGGCAGGACTAGCACACCTGTATGAGAGACAGGTGTATGATGGGGACTACCACTCACTCTTGGCTGTCAGGCGGACTTGGAGCTGGCTGTGTGTCGGGGACAGCAGGACCACTTGACTGGGGAGACTGAGGCCCAGGTGATGTAGGGCTATCAGTGGCTTGGCAAGCTGGAGGGCTGTTTGGACCAGATGGTGTAGTGGCACGTGGAGGCGGAGTCATGCAGACCTGTGACACAGTGTGGGTGGGAGAGGTTTGAGGGGTGCCTTTCCACTTCTTGGGCATTTGAAATGGCTTTCCAGTACTGGGGTTAATGGGAACTGGTGTGGACACAACAGGCACACACACACCATCAGAGCTGCATCAGGTGCAGACACTGGCACTCCCTCTGGTGACGTGCTGGATCATACTGGTGGTCATACTCGTACTGGGTGGCTGGTGCATTCTGGGAGAAAGTACCTGCGAGAGTTTTGCGGCAGAGGTGTGCTACGAGCTGGGAGCTGCGAGCCGGAGGAGCTGAGGGGCGGGGGCGCAGCAGCCTCGAGCGGAGGACCAGCAGCGGCGAAGGGGCCGTGGGGGCAAAAAGAGCAAGAGTGGTCTGCCTGGGAGACATCCCCCCCACACCCCCCGTCGGCCGTCACCGCATGCAGTTTGTCGGCCCTGGAGGGCAGCAAGCGGAGGAGGTGAGCGAGCCCAGAGGGTTCAGAGAGACCGCGAACGAGCAGGAGAGCCAGCAGCAGAGGCAAGCGGAAGTAGCGGAGTGGACCGGAGCTGAGGTGAGCTAGCCGCGAGTGAGACATTACGGTCCTGCGGCTTGTGGCCCTCTCCCGTCCCCCCTCCCGTGGACCCCCCCTGCAGTGGCACCAGGAGTGGCATTGGTACCAACCCCCTTGGCACCAGGAGTGGCATTGGTACCAACCCCCTCCTACGGCGTGACTAACCGCTTGTGACTGCCCTGGTGTGATTTCACCTTACCTACCCTCGCACCCTCGCTGCCTCGCATCAGCTGCCCAGAAGCTGCAAAGCCACCCCTGTACCCACCTGGCTGGCTGTTTGGCAGCTCGGGGGTTCGGCGCCGAGTGTATTGCAGCGGACCAGCTGGGAGCAGAGAGAGGTGACCTTTGGAGCAGGGGCAGGTAGGAGATAATAAGGCAAATAAGGAAAAGGCAAGGCAAAGGGCAGTGAGCAGCGGACCGCGAAGCAGAGGATGTAATACACGTTCACATAAAACAATCCATAATTATCCAAATTGTCATCACTCCAGTTCTTCAGCACCCCCTCCCAGGATTCACACACAGAATGGTTGTGTGACAAGTGCGACCTACGGCAGAGCTTAGAATCTTAGAGGCCCAAAGGCAGGACGCAAGAGACAGAAGTGGAGTAGGAGCCTGCCCAGGAGCAGTTCTGAGCAAACTCACTGGTCTAAATTTGGAAAACCGCTGCAAAGCTACTTTAAAAACAGAATTGTCTAACCAGGACTATCATGGACATTTTCTGTACCAAGGAATGTCACTGGACCGATCTGGCCCAGGACCCGCGGAATCTTGAAGAGTTAATTTCGACCTGTTATTAACTGCGCAGGGGGGCTCTACCGCGTCATTTCCCACAGGATTGAATTGCTCCAGTAAGTGACTTACTGGCACTCTGTGTTCCACGGCCCCGGTTGCTGTTGTTTCCTCTGCCCTCCTGTTGGTTTCCCGCTGCCGCCGCAGCCGTTGCAACACCTGGCGCGGCCGCAGTAGGGAGGGAACTACACCGGCCAGAGTTTTTGCAGCAGACAGCTGGTCACTCCTCTTCCGCGCCCGGAGGCGCATAAATATCAAGCTGACCCCCCGCATCGCGGGAAGTGCCGGGCTAAGGAGACGCGAGAGACGAGAGAGTGCAGATAGGCTGAGTGCAAGCGCTGCTTTACGGTAGTTGATTTAGACTACCCAGATAGAGGAATGACAAAAAAAGGTGAATCAAAAAGCAGCCAGCAATTAGAAAATGGCCACGCAAAGTCATTAGATCAGTTCAAAGCTTCACCCAGAATTTTAAGGACCACAAAGCTTGTAGATCAAGACAGAAAGCCCTGTTTGAAATCACCATCAGGCGGTCTCATTACACAATTTCTGGTGAAACTTACGCCTAACCGAGAGACCACCTCAGATATGCCAGTGCAACAAGAAGGCATGAGCAGCGACGGGATGGACAATAGTTCAGGGAATCAGCCCCTTCGAAAGCTGCCAAACACACAAATACAATGCGAAAGTTCTGGAAGCACAAGCTTAGAAAGACGAAGCTCGCACTCCTGTTCAGGGCTGGGACATTTATCTGACCCAATAAGCGACATCCCCGCCCTAATCTGCAGAAAGACAGAGCAAGTTACAATTGCCCAAATACATTGCCATGACCAATCGATTCTTCACTCCCCGGAGCAGAGGCCATCGTCACTAAAACCAGGCTCTGGGCTAAGAAACTTAGGTGTGCCAGAGCAGCTGCAAAATTTGGGTTGTCTATCCCCAATATTCCTCCAAAATTTGGAATCCAAGATTCAAAGTACATTAGAGCTGACTCCAACTTTTTACAGAAGCTCTGAGGACCGATGCTCTCCCTCCTTTACACCAAGTCCCCAAAGCCAAAAGCACCGGGAGAGTAGGGGCGAGCTTGGATCAAGGTGCATCCCCTCCCGGAGAAACAGTGCAAAACATGGCCAGGTCTCTGCTCTGGCAATCAAAGAAGATGGAGTTACAAATTGATCTTTTAGCAACTATCGCGCTACGTTTAGCAGAGCTGAACAACAAGGTGGAACTCCTGGAGAAAAAGCTGAGTGATATCCAGAACAACAGCACAGGCACCTGCTCGTGCGCAGCACTCATGGACACATGGGCAACACTGCCAGAAATTCTTAAAGGGATGGTGGAAGCACTAAACAGGAACTTCAAGCAATAAGGATAGCTCCAGTCCTGCTTTAAACCTTGAAAATCAGCCAGGTACAGCAGGAGGAGGAAACTCGGGGCATTCAGTAATAAACTCAGAGGCACAAGACTCTTCGACATCGAACAAAGTCTCTAGTAGTCCGGACAGATGCAAATCCAACAGCAGTCATTCTTCCTCGGAAAAACAGTCAGAAGACGACAACCTCGACCAGACAAGTAAGGAGATTCCGCTGTCAAGGAGGGCCAAGAAAAAGCTAAAGAAACAGGAAAAAAAAGCTAAGACAGCAAAAACACGCGCCCTCCTTTTACCAACTCATTTTCAAAAAATAAAAAGTACCATAGAAACAAGACGCCTCTTTCCGATCTTTACAAAAAGTCAACCTTCAAATAACTCATTAGGCACAGCCTCACCCCCCACGGGGAAGACAGATCTGAGGGATAGTTACAAACAGCCAACCCCCCATACAAAGGGTGTTCAAAGCCCAACCGGCACGGTAATTAGAGCTCAACCACCCCCGGAATTAAACAACAAAATGAGAGAGCATAGAAAACCAGGGGGAGCAGGCAAGGATCAAGCACCAAAGACTTGGGCTAGTTCAACTAAGGGACTCCTCGCCCCTGGGGGGCAGAAAATGAGCGACCAAGTAGAACAGCCATCCCAAAGTTTGGCCCAGCAGTCGGTCCTAGGCCAATGGACCCATGGCATTAGACGCAAAGCAAGCGGCAGCGAAGGAGAACTAAATGATCAGGACAAAGCAAACCAAACCAGTAAAACAACATACGAGGTGATTCTCACCCCCAGATATTACATCAAAGGCAACCATGACATTTTAAACAGGGGCAATTTACTCAGGCTTTTCAAGCACATACCATCTCTTACGGAAATACAATCAAACGATTTAGTCTGGGTTAAATTCTTAAGTCTAACTAGCGACTCTCATGGAGAATCAACCTCAATTGGATTGAGCCGACAGGCTCAAGTGGGGCTCACAACTGATGAAATAGCAATGATGGCCGCCTGGGGAATTGATATAGCATTTCCCATACCTGAGAAATATCCACATGTTTTAGCATTAAACTCCCCAATAAAGGAGGTCTACTCTGTGTTAAAGGGGACGGCAGGCAAACAAACAGGGAAAAGTGCAGCCATGGACCCGAGACTTTACAACGCCTATAAGATAATAAGCTCAGCAGAGCAAAGGGCGGTGTTCCATGTGGAACCAAATAACATCGTAAGGCAAAACACGCTGATGGGTTCGGGAGACATGAGCCCTCAGAATTGGCGCCTCTACATCAGCTGTTGTTTGAGCATAACATGGTCTCCACCCATGCTTCCATGAAAGCAGTGGACCCTCAATGGCATCCCTTGCCCACCTTCAAGAACAAGTCAACAATCGATTATATCTTTATCGTGAAGAAACTTGTAACATATTTCAAGGACTTTGAGGTGGGAGACAGGGAAGAAAGCGATCACAATCCACTGAGGGTCACTTTTGATATAAATGGGAAAACCGCAAAACACCCAGGAACATTGGGCACCTCAACTGAGGAAGAGCACCACACAGTATTGAATAGAATAAAGTGGACCATAAAATCAAGCCCAATGCTCATGGAGTGGGTTATCCATAAAGAGCAGTGCCAAACAATGGCTTCTCCCACGGAACACTGGAAGGATCTACTTCTGGAATTAAAATCAGTCCTAGGACAGGTCAGGGGGAACCCGAAAACTCAAGGCCTTCACCCGCAAAACCACCTATTACAGCTAAACCCCATGGACTTAGAGCAAACCAAACGGAGCCTCTCTAAAGCATTGAAGGCGAGAAGAAAAGGAGTGACAAACGACCTCAGTGCGGAAATAAAAACCCTACGAAGTGAACACAGGAAAAAAATATGGGAAATCCGAACCAAAAAAATTGAGACAGAGTGGCTGAAAATATTTAATATGCTCAAAGAAAATGGCCACGTCCGATTCTGGAGACACATCAGACAATTAAGCCACACCGACCAAAGTAAAGAAAACGGCGTGGCAGCCACGGAGTGGGTCAAGTACGCAAAACAATTGTATACAACAGAGCAGGTAATGAGGGTCACGCAAGAAAAACAAAATTCATTAGACTATGAAGATGAGGACAAGTGCTTGTTCATAAACACAAGAGAGATAATCAACTTGATCAAGAAAATGAGGATAGACAGCGCACCGGGCCCCAATGGAGTCCCAGCGGCTGTGTTCAAAGAGGCATACGGATTTTGGGCAGACCAGCTAACCCCACTCTTTAAGCATGCCTTTGAAACGGCCTCCATTCCAACATCGTGGAAAGGCTCAATACTCTGCCCCATATATAAAAAAGGAGACCGCACAAAACCTGAAAACTATCGGCTTGTGGCCTTGCTAGACATCGAAGCAAAGGCATATGCTAGAGTGCTGTTGAAGGAATTAGAAAGCTGGGCGGAGGAGCACAACATCCTTCCACTTTTTCAAACTGGATTCAGACCACAATGTTCCACAGTAGATAATATCATAGCACTGGGATACATGTCCAGACGTGCGACTCAGCCCGCTCAACCTCCTTTGTTTTGCTGTTTTGTGGACTACAGCGCAGCATTTGATCGAGTAGACCGTGGCATATTATGGAGTAAACTCACCAACTGGGGCATCCCCGAAAAGCTGTTAAAGGCAATAAGGTCTCTACACGATGGGACCTGGGTACGGATTAAGACCAGTCAAACGTCGCTGACCAACAAATAACGGCCTTAAACAAGGGTGTTTACTTGCACCGCTTCTGTTCAACATCTACACATCCGACCTGGGTCAAGCATTGGAGGGGGCAAACTTAGTCATTCCAAAGCTGGGGAATGTGTGGCTCCAAATCCTTCAGTACGCTGACGACCTTGTAACTTTGGATCATACCAGGATAGGCTTACAAAAAAGCCCTAGACGCGCTATACAGGTACAATCAAAAGAATAATTTATTGGTAAACCAGGAGAAGACCAAGATTCTTATCTTCGGGAAGTACCATCGAAAGCATATAGCCCAATGGCGCCTGGGTGACCAGCAAATTAGATCTTGCAAAAATTATAACTATCTGGGCCTCAGGCTAACGGAGGGGGCAAAGTCAACAGCTCACTTGAAGCATCTAAGAAGTAAAGGGGCAGGAATCACCCGTAGTCTAGGAAGCCTCAATCGAAAATTACACAGTCCATCCATGGAATCTATCTTGAAAGTCTTAAAAGCAAAAATAGTGCCCTCAGTAAATTATGGCCATTTAATCTTCCCCGGAGCCCAGCTTTTATATGAGTTTTCAAATTGCCGCATATAAGAAAGTGCTGGGCATCCCACGACAGGCCAGGAGAGCAAGAGTAAGGCTGGAGCTGGGGCTCTCCCGCCCCGACATCTCTTGCCTGGGAGACACAATAAAATATTACATTAGCACCTTGCGAACCCCAGCAACAGCATTGAGAGCACAAATTAAAACAATCTTCGAAGAAAGCGGCTCCCCATGGCAAGCGCAACTGGCAGTAGCCAATCAATTGCTGGAAATAGAGGTGCAAAACCTGGCCAATATGAATATTTCAATTCCAGCATGGAAAAGAGCAGTGAACCGACAGGTAAAGCAAAAATCATTCGCAAGAGACCTCGTTAGTCTGCATCATCACCCAAATCTCTCCTCACTGGATGCTTCTTATAAAGTGGGAAAAGCACAGCCCTATCTTGAGCAAGCTCTATCCGTCCAAACTCGAAAAAAGATCACTTATATGAGGCTCCTGGCATTACCCATAGTGGAGTTCAATCAAAGCTGGGCCCGAGTGGATAAATCAGTAGCATGCAGACTTTGTGATTACCATCAGGAATCCTGGTATCATTTGTTGTGTTGCTGCCCAAAGCTAGCCAGTGAGAGGCATCGTTTGGTCATTCCAATCTGCAGAGCTCAGGGCCTCAACCGATGCTGCGAAATTTCGGACCTGTGTTTTTCGTCTACAACAAGTCAAACAGTAGCACGGCTGGGGAAATTCATAGACCTAATTCGTATAGGACTTTCCGCCAATGCAGAGCCGCAAAAAAAGAAAACTGTAGGTTTGGAAGGAGGGGAGAGGTGTCATATCTCCCATAAAATAAATAAATAACGCACTTTGTTTTTAAACTGCATAGCTAGAATATGACATTTTACTGAAGGTTTTATGTTGAACTGACTGGATAAAAAATTAGGGAATATAACTTATGTCGTTTTTTAGATAACTATTTTTATATTGTCAGCATATTGTAATTATTTTAAATAATCGAACAATAAAAGCTTTTTCTCTTTCACGTGCTGGATCCTGCGGAAAGCTTTGTCTGGCTACGCCTCTAGACCACCTTCCCTTATTTGCCAGTTGTCCCCCTTACAGTGCCCTACTTTGCCTGTTAGCCAGGGGTAGCCCCTACAGGCCCTCCTTTGCCTACTTCACTGGGCTTGGAATTGGAGTTGATGTGGTGGGGGAATGTGGCCCTGAGCCCTTCCTAGGTGTACCCTTGCCATACAACACCTCCTCAGTAGGCATAGACACTACACGCCTAGCTCTGCGTGAAGTTTCAGAGATAGGAGAGTCCTTCACTGGTGATGCCTCTGAGGCATGTGAGCCTGAGATCTGCTTCATTGCTTTGTCAGCCTTGCTCTTCCCTGATGGGCTCTTGTCTTTGTATTCTGGGGTGGCTCTGCTCTTCTGTGGGGATGGTGTCTGTGGGCGGGCCTGCTTGGGTTGTTTCAGCTGGGTGCTTTGTGTGCTGTATTGTGACTGACGCATGGGAACTGTGGTCACTAGCATCCGATGTGGCCACTGACTGGGGGGTGGAATGGGAGTATGTGCCTGTTGAAGGACAGACGTCACTGTGGAAGACAAAGCCTGGACTATATGTGTAGCCCATCAACGTCAGAGTGTATGCCCTCCATGTAGGCAACCACCTGGCCTAATTTTTTGTCATGGTCACTGAAGGCATTGAGCAGGGCTGTCTGGCCCACACAAAGCTGGCACAGGAACTCTACAGACTCAGCACTGAGGGCAGCAGGGGGGACAGGTACAGGCTCAGAGGTGCCAGGTGTGAATCTAACTTGTCCCTTCTTACAGACACAGGCAGCACCAGAGGAAGTGGATGGGAGGGAGGGCACTGGCCGCTGTGTGGTAGTAGATGATACAGAGTCCCCATTCCCTGTGCCTTCCAACATGGATGCAGCCCCGCTGGCATCAGATGATGTTGTACTCTGAGTCTCTGGCAGGGATTCCTCCTGCATACTACGGTACCTCTCAGATGCGCTGGTGAGGTCTGTGTCACTGGGCTTCGGTGCAGCTGAAGTGCTACTCTCGCCACCACTGATTTCCGGCTCCTGTTCTTCCGTGTCCACTTACGATTCTGCATGGGAGAGAGATGCAGGGTTGTGTTAGTATCATCAGCAGGACAAAGCAATTCAATCAATGCAGTACAGGAAATGCCCAAATCAACATGGTGACCACCACACCCTGCAATCACATTGCAGCAGCAAACTACATAGACCACAACAGTGCCTATAACCCTGAATATCTGCCATGACTGAGCCATGTTAAGGCCACACAGCACAACACTCTGCCTGTGGATGAAGTCTACCAGACACACAACTTGCTCTGCCCATACCTAGGGACATGATGTGGGGACACCACTTTTTACCACTGATAGACCTTGAGGGAACAGGAGGGGACAACACACACACCTATTAGGACCTGACAGTCCACAATGGCAAGTAGCCCATAACAGTCACCATGTGGTACTCTGGGGCACATTGTTGTCAGATGTGTGGGCCTCAACAATCATGGTGCATGCAAAGTAGGCATACATGAAGTCACACTCAGATAGTGGACACTTCTGTTCACCCCCTAATAGATTGCCCACACTATCCCAATGCTGAATGACCATGTAGTTACTAACACACCTGGCTATGGGGATGCACAGCAGGTAGGATCAGCTTTGTAAGCCCAGTTTGGGCCAATGCATGACCCTGGCACCCATCCCAGCAGCCACTCACATGACACAGCACAGCACCACCCACGAACATCACATGGGCCACCGCTACCACTGGCCCTGTACACATGCATCTGCTCCCAGCCAAAGTCACCCTCCCCAAATACTCACCCCTGCCTTGCTGCTGATGCTCCTTCAGACATACATCCAGCTCAGGATGAGTCACAGCCAAAATGCGGCCCATCAGTGGTGTTATGCTGCCCCGTGCCAAACGCCCAGTGTGTGGTAGCAGCCCCAAGATCATCTCTGCTACGCCACGTTCTTTGCCAGCCGGCTGATGTCGTCCCACCTCTTGTGGCAGTGGGTGCGTTGTCGGTTAGATACCCCCAGGGCTCGCACCTTAGCCGCAATGGCCCTCCACACGACCTTACGCTGGTGTACCTTGAGCTGCAGGCATGGGAGAAAAAAAGGGGAAATGATCAGTGACACAGTGTCATGTACCAACATCTATCAGTACAGTTGCAAGACAAATGTAATCTCCCTCCATCCCAAACTGGGGCACAACTCACAAGGGCACTCTGCATGGGCCAAGCAGATGTGATTGCATGCATTTATGAGGGCATACATGGTCCCTGATAAACTCACACACATACAGGATGACTGTGCTGAACCCCCTCTGTGGCTTGCACACATCTCCAGTCCTATGCATGTCTGGCCACTACATACATCACATATCGACCTGTGTCTGTGCGTAGAATGACTGTGTGCATGACTGGGCAGCATTAAATGAGCATGTCCTGTGTACATATGAGTATGTTATGTGTGTGGCATCGGGGTACATGGACTCACCAACAAAATATCCATCTACACAAGTGTGGTCGTGTGCAATTATACAGGGCTGAGATGGTGCATATTTCTATTTCAGTGTGAATGAACAAGAGTAAGCGCATAGTAAGTGCAGTGATGTGATCTCGTCTTGGTGTGCGGGCACTGGGCATAGCCTCTGGGTTCACACTGAGTCGGACAACAGGGGCACACAGACACAATCAGCCGAGCAATTATTGTCCTGGCACCTGCATGTCCAACATCTTGTGGCTCTGTATGGCTGACAATGTAACACACTCCACTCAGACATACAACTGCAGGCAGGGAAAACCGTGACATTGGGACACACACACACCTTCGCCCTGGAGACAGCATGTTTGTCAGTGTATGACACTACCCCACACCCTCAGGCATATACTGCAGCAGCACAACTACATGTCTGCCCCCCCTGCCCTACACCTCCCTTAACGATGACTTACCACAACATTGGGGGCACCATACAGCCTTGGGTACTGTACGAGCACCTCGTCCACCAGGACCTCTAGGTCCTCGCTTGTGAATGGACTGGCACGGATCTTCTCTGTCCTTGCCATCCCTGTGGACATGGAACACCTGTGGTGGAAGTGGGTGGTGAGGGGTCCCAGGCAGCAGGCTCTGTAGGCAGCAGCAGGAGAGGGTCCCAGGCAACAGGCTCTGTAGGCAGCAGCAGGAGAAGGTCCCAGGCAGCAGGATCTGTAGGCAGCAGCAGGAGAGGGTCCCAGGCAGCAGGCTCTGTGAGCAGTGGAAATGTGAGGCTCACTCCCACAGATTCCAAGCTGCAAAAATTAGTTGTCCAGGTCTGCCTCTTTCAAAAGCATCCAATGACCTCCTCCGCGGTGGCGGAGCACACCTTCCGCGATTTTCAAAACTGCATCATGCCACCGCAATCCCATTGGCTGTAGGCAATGCTCCATGGCGGCGATGCACCGCAGGGGCCTGGGGTGCGCTACCGCAATGGTGCATCGTTCAAAAGCATCCAATGACCGCCTCTGCGGTGGCGGAGCACGCCTTCCGCGATTTTCAAACCTGCATCATGCCACCTCAATCATTGCTCCCATTGGCTGTAGGCAATGCTCCATCGCAGTGATGCACCGCAGGGGCCCGGGGTGCTCTACCGCGATGGTGCATCGTTCAAAAGAATCCAATGACCGCCTCCGCGTGGTGGAGCAGGCCTTCCGCGATTTTCAAAACTGCATCATGCCACCACAATCATCGCTCCCATTGGCTGTCGGCAATGCTCCATTGCGGTGATGCACCGCAGGGGCCCGGGGTGCGCTACCGTGATGGTGCATCGTTCAAAAGCATCCAATGACCGCCTCCACGGTGGCGGAGCACGCCTTCCGCAGTTTTCAAAACTGCATCGTGCCACTGCAATCATCACTCCCATTGGCAGTAGGTAATGCTCCATGGCGGTGATGCACAGCTGGGGCCAGGCGGTAGCTACCGCGAGTAGGGTGGCAGAGCATGCCCTCCACCATCTTCCCATGTCTCCATGCCAATGACCACCGCAGTTGTGTAAGGGGTGGTGCTGGTGACACACCGCCGGGGTCATGCGGTAGCTACCGCGAGTAGGGTGGTGGAGCATGCCCACCATCTTCCCATGTCATCACGCCAATGACCAGCGCAGTTGTGTAAGGGGTGGTGCTGGTGACACACCGCTGGGGCCAGGCAGTAGCTACCGCAAGTAGGGTGGCGGAGCATGCCCACTGCCATCTTCCCATGTCTCCATGCCAATGACCACTGCAGTTGTGTAAGGGGTGGTGCTGGTGACACACCGCCGGGGTCCTGCAGGAGCTACTTTGAGTAGGGTGGAATGCAATGGCAATGTCCATCAGGAACAGTTGAAAACGTACACAGTGGCAACATGGTGAAGGGCACATCATCATCCACACTATGCTATTATTCCATTGAATCCACAGGTGTCCGCACGTGCCACGGTTGGGTGTGTGTGACGTACATTGGTCTGTAGTCCCTGCCATGTCAATTGTGCATTTGATGGTTGGTGATGCGTGACAGTGTTGAAGTGGACTCAACAATGTGTGCACTAATCAATGTGTTGTGGGTCAGTGATGACCGTGACAAGGCTTGTCTCACTGTATGATGTTGTTACTTACTTGTGCTTTTATATCTGCTCACACACAATTGACAGTTCGAGGACTACTGCGATCATTGTGTTGTGGATGTGTGCCTAGCTTACATGATGCATTGAGGTGTGACAGGTACAGCAGATGAGTATGAGACAGTCATGTTCATTTTACACACATTGGCTGGATGGTACACTGCAAGGCGTGCATATGTGAAATGCGGGGTTTAGTATGTGTGCATTCACATTGACCTATGTGTTGTTTGAGGCACTTGTGTATGGTAAATGGAGAGGTGTGCTCTCTGTGTGGCACAAACGTCCACCCATGTTACCTGGTGTGTCACGCATTTCTCGGGGCAATCTTTGTTTTTCCGTGACATCCTTAACGGGATGTGCTGTGGCCATCTCATGATGGTTGTCATTGACATGTGTCCATTTTCATCTCAACTAGGAGGAGGCCTAATCTCCTATGTCACTTGACACTGCTGGAGGACATGGAGGATGTTGTCATCATTCGCAAATTTCGCCTCAACAGACCCACCCTGAAGACCCTTTGTGATCTGTTGAAGCCTCACCTGCAGGCTCGTCACCACTACTCAACAGCTTTCACACCAACGTACAAAGTGATGGCAGACCTCCATTTTTTTGCAACTGGTTCCTTCCAGGAGACCGTGGCCAGTGCTGCAGGGTGTCTCAACCCATGTTCAGCCTGGTGCTGAGGGATGTTCTTGCTGCCATGAAGATCTATAAGGACAGATACATACATTTGCCCAGGGAAGCAGAATTGGCCGTTGTGAAGGGAGACTTCTATCTGCTTGGGAACATCCCCATGTTGTTGGTGCCATTGATTGCACACGTCGGTCTGGTGCCACCACTGGCGAGTGAGCAAATTTTTTGCAATCGTAAACATTATCACTCGATCAATGTGCAGATGGTGTGCCTGGCAGACATGGTCATTTCACATGTGTCTGCCAGATTCCCCGGCTCGGCCCATGACTCGTCCATCCTGAGGAACAGCATTGTGCCCCGGATGATGGCAAATCTGCTTCCCGAGCGTGCTTGGATTGTGGGTGAGTATGCCTAGTAATATGGTGTGCTGTGTGTGTGACCTCTGCCCTCTGCCTGTGTAACATTGCAATTTGTGTTTGTCATTCCTAGGTGACTCTGAATATCCCAGCCGTCCATGGCTGCTGAGCCCACTACGTAATCCCAGGACCCCGGCTTATATGAGGTACAATGAGGCCCATGGCAGGACCCGTCGTGTCATTGAGCAGACTTTTGGCCTGCTCAAGTCAAGATTCCGCTGCCTTGACAGGACTGGAGGTGCACTGTCATACTCGTCTGGGAAAGTCTGTAAGATCGTTGTGGCATGCTGTATGCTCCACAACATGGCCATTCACAAGGGGATTCCCCTGCTCCTGGATGATGATGAGGACCCAAGGCCCCCGCCTGCCCAAGGACCTGAGTCCAGTGATGAGGACAGTGGAGAGGAGGAAGGAGTTGGCATGCGTCAACAGCTCATCACCCGCTACTTCACTTGAAGGTGGGTGACGAGGTACAACTTGTACTATGTATGGTGTGATTGCTGTGGTCGTGAAGGGCTATGTGCGGATGGTACAGACAGGCACATGTAAAGTCACCTGTGTGTAGAAATGTGGCAGTGACATGTCATCTGTGAACATATACGGGACTCAGTTTGTTGGCACTTGTTGCACCTTGTGTTGTCTGCCTGTTGACTCATGTAGATGGTTGGTGTAGTGTACTGTCTGTGATGCCACACTCACACCAGTGACTGTTGTTCTGTTGTGTCTCCCTGGGTGCCCTGAAATTATCCATGCCTACATACTGTACATCTTTTGGATACATTATGGACATTTTGAAAACTGTAAATATTGAACTAAAGACGAAGTTGAACCAATTGAAGTGTGTAAGTTATTTTATTTACATAGTTGACATGTGAGGGGTGCGGGCAGATTTACATGAAGGTGGTGATGTAGTGGTGAGTTGACAGTCATGGTAAATGAGATGTAAGAGTAGACACCACATCGATGTGGTGACCCAGTCCAACAGACAGGTGCCATTCACAAGGCAGTCTGGGGAAGGACAGTCCAAACAGACAATGCAGTGGGGAAGAGGGTTGCCATCAGGGCTGGCTCTGTGACTGGCGTTTGGCTGGTGCTTTGCCTCCAGAGACTCCCAGGCTCTTCTTGATCGCTTGGGCAGGGGCACCCTGCTGCATGGCCAGCGGCGTCTGAGGACTCAGCCCTCTCTGTGGCCGCAGGGGAGGATGGTGCACTGTCATCCTACAGCACAACAGAGGGGGGAGGTGTTTGTTGGGACGCAGGTCTGTCCCTCAGTAACACCACTTGCTGGCCCATGAGGTCCACCATTTGGCCCATGCGTGTGTCGATGGACCTCGTCAGCAGGATGAGCTTGCGTAATAGTTCTTCAGACCGGCCACTTTGTCCCTGCACCTGTTCGTAGGCCCTGATGACTCTGGTGAAGTGATCCAGGGATAGTGTCCCAACCTCCTGAGGTCTGGGGGTGATCCAGGCCCTCCCACCTGTCCTGCTGCCACGGACCTGTTGCCTCGCCACTGTGGGTCCACGCACACTCTCCCTGTCATCCACAGTTGTTGGTGTGGGCTGGTCATCCCCTGTGACAGGGAGGGTGCTGCAGGTGGAACTGGTGGTGGTGGTGGCGGCGGTGGAGGCACAGGCCGTAACCTCAGGGGTCTGCTGTGCAGTTGTTGTTGCAGCAGACATGGTGGTGGGGAGGATTGGGGCGTGGGACCTGATGGGCCGGCCTGGAGCTCATTGTCCAGAGAATCCTGGGAGTCTACATCCGAGAGTCCATGTACCGGGGGTGGAGTATGGCGCTGCTGGTCATTGTTGTCGTCCTCAGCAGTGAGTTCTTGGTCACCTGTGGATTAGATGGGGAATGGTCAGTGTTGTGCACTGTGCAAGAATTCTGTTAACTGTTTCTCATCCACTGTCTGTTCACTACACAATTGACAGTTCATCACTCTTTTTTGTAAGTCCAATACTGTGCCTCATTACATAATGCAGAGGTACATAAATTACTGGTACATCTCAGGTATCGATGCATTGCATGCAATTGGTAATGTGTGTAGTGATGCAGGTCTCCCACCCACAAACAGCTAGCCCAGGGAAGATGGCTACCTACCTGTTAGTTTGTTTGGTGTACAATGCAATGGCTTCATAGTACTTGTGGGAGGGAGGGAGTGCTCCATCTTGCTGGGGTGTGGGACAGGGGGCATGGTGGGAGTTGGAGTACAGGCCTCCCTCCCATATACAGACCTCCCAGAGAAGATGGCTACCTACCTGTTAGTTTGTTTGGTGTACAATGCAATGGCTTCACAGCGCTTGTGGGAGGGAGTGCTCCATCTTGCTGGGGTGTGGGACAGGGGGCATGGTGGGAGTCGTAGTGCAGGACTCCCTCCCACATACAGGCCTCCCAAGCAAGAAGGCTACCTACCTGTTAGTTTGTGTTGTGAACAATACAATGACTTCCAGGTGCTCCTGGGTGGTGTGGGGAGGGCTCCATCTTGCTGAGGTGTGGGACAGGGGGCATGGTGGGACTTGGAGTTAAGGTCACACTCCCACATACAGGCCTCCCAGAGAAGATGGCTACCTACCTGTTAGTTTGTGTGGTGAACAATGCAATGGCCTCCAGATGATCCTGGGTGGTGTGGGGAGGGCTCCATCTTGCTGGGGTGTGGGACAGGGGACATGGTGGGAGTAGTAGTGCAGGCCTCCCTCCCACATACAGGCCTCCCAGAGAAGATGGCTACCTACCTGTAAGTTTATATGATGTACAATGCAATGGTTTCACAGTGCTTGTGGGAGGGAGGGTGTGCTCCATCTTGCTGGGGTGTGGGACAAGGGGCATGGTGAGAGTGGTAGTGCAGGCCTCGCTCCCACATACAGGCCTCCCACAGAAGATGGCTATCTACCTGTAAGTTTGTTTGGTGTACAATGCAATGGCTTCACAGTCCTCTTGGGAGGGAGGGAGTGCTTCATCTTGCTGGGGTGTGGGACAGGGGGCATGGTGGGAGTAGTAGTCCAGGCCTCCCTCCCACATACAGGCCTCCCAGAGAAGATGACTACCTACCTGTAAGTTTGTATGGTATACAATGCAATGGCTTCACTGTGCTTGTGGGAGGGAGGGAGTGCTCCATCTTGCTGGGGTGTGGGACAGGGGGCATGGTGGGAGTAGTAGTGCAGGCCTCCCTCCCACATGCAGGCCTCCCAAGCAAGATGGCTACCTACCTGTTAGATTGTTTGGTGCAGAATGCAATGGCTTCACAGTGATTGTGGGAGGGAGGGAGTGCTCCATCTTGCTGGGGTGTGGGACAGGGGGCATGGTGGGAGTAGTAGTGCAGGACTCCCTCCCACATACAGGCCTCCCAAGCAAGAAGGCTACCTACCTGTTAGTTTGTGTGGTGAACAATGCAATGACTTCCAGGTGCTCCTGGGTGGTGTGGGGAGGGCTCCATCTTGCTGGAGTGTGGGACAGGGGGTATGGTGGGAGTAGTAGTGCAGGCCTCCCTCCCACATACAGGCCTCCCAAGCAAGATGGCTACCTACCTGTTAGTTTGTTTGGTGTACAATGCAATGGCTTCACAGTGCTTGTGGGAGTGAGGGAGTGCTCCATGCTGCTGGGGTGTGGCACAGGGGGCATGGTGGGAGTAGTAGTGCAGGCTGACTGTGCTCATGCTCCCATGGTTATATTGCTTGCTACGTTTAGGGTACCTGGAAGTGGGTGTCTGTTGGATCTGTGAGACAGGTTTTTGTGGGTGTGTGGTGCAGATGGATGTGATTTGTCTGGTGTTGTGTGTGTTTTGGATGTGCAAAACAGTACATATCAGTGTGTTAGTTGACATTTGTTTGTGCTTACCAGCCTCCACACCCCCGGATACTCCTGTGAGACGCTCAGGATGAAGTATGGCAAACACTTTCTCCTCCCATGGTGGGAATAGTGACTTACTACTTGCCCGACGCCCTACAGCAGCAAGAGCCGAAGGAAGCCGACCCTCCAGCTGACGCACTGAGAGACGCTGTCTTTTCTCCTGCCGAGAAATCCAGCTCCAGTGTTACCAGGCTACCCTTGCGGGTTGCTGGGAAATCGAGTCCTGAGATAGAGATACAAGACCTCCTTCATTCTAAACCAAGGTACGGAGCTGATTAGACCCTTAGAGAATTCTTGGACAGATTCTTGGCAGAGAAATACTAAACTTAAGCTACTCCTCACTTACTTCTTCCCTTGTACTAGACTTAGGTTAGGTACACCGGGGTAGGCGTATTTTAGAAGCACCTGTTGAGTACTTTTAGTCATTATTTTATCACTGTATGTATTTTTTATGTTTTAGGCAACTTATGGCTTAGAAACCATATCATGCTTTTACAGTACTACTTTATAATACTTTTCGTATTATATGCCTTGTACTTTATAACCGGTATTATGATTGTAGCAGTACATTTCTTATGCTTGAGAAAGAAGACTGTTCAATAAATACTTTTTATTGAATATGCCCGTCTCTCTATTTTCTCTGCACCTCTGGTGAAACGAAGCATGCACGATTGACTGAGTAAAATAGTTATTTATTGTTTCCGCGACGCTAGAGATTGATTTCTTATTCTTGGGAAACAAAGTTGTCATGTTTATGCGGTTGTCAGAAACTAATCCCTTCTTGTGAATTCGAGAAAGTTTCTAGTGACCTCTGAGCTAGCTGGCACTCACAATTAAGTTTAATATATTCAGTAGAGACCTAGTCGACCTCAGTCCAACGTCTAAACTACAGGATATATTATTCCAATGCGCAGAGCCTATTGGGAATATAGGAACTACACTACATGGTGCCCAACGTTTGGTAAGGCGATAATTTAACGCTAGATACTAGAGTAACTCAGTCGTGCTTTTCACACAGACCCCTTTCTCCTGTAAAAACTCCAATAGAGGTCTGGAGTGGGTGAAAGGCTAATATCCGCCAAAACTGAGTAGGACGTAAAATCCTATGTATTCGTTTTTGGTTTGTTCAACGTTGAAGGATAGAGTGTTCCAAAATATTGTGCACCTAATCTTTGTTTCCTTGAAACTTGCTCTGCAAACTTTCGGTCAACACAATGGGTGACGAAGAATTAGAAAGAGCTGCAGCAGCAGCTCAAGAAGCCTTAGAAGACAGAAATCTCTTGAGAAAATGACCCGGATGCTATAATCATCCCGGTAAATGTAAGGAAAACTATAACTTACAAACTGATAAATAATGGAGTATCATCGAGAGGTGGTGAAGTAATCTTTGTTTTAGAGGCACATGAGTATCGGCAGACAGAGGTATTCTATTCATGGATTCACTTTCCTCCAGCAGATGGAGGAACACACGAGTTTCACTACTACAAAGTAGAAGAACCTCCAACGGAATACGTTCCTTACGAGGACGTTGAAATTCCATTAACTTACCAAGAGCATCAGCTCTGGTTTAAAGGCGCCCTACAACATATAAATCACATTACCAGGCTCGGTCCACTAGGTAGACCAGGAGCTACATGGCCGGTACTAGCCAGCTATACACCACATCCTGACATAGAAAACATGACAGGTCGAGAACTGTTAGCGAAGCTGAAACAGTTAATTAAAATACATAGACAATTGGTTCAATATGTCATGCGAACCTTAACAGTCCAACCTACTGTAAGGATTACACAGCACACCCCTCACCAGGGGAACACAAAAAAATCACACCACAGACTATACAATCAGTCATTGGTAAAATGCCTGCCATAAGGGAACAAATTCCGTTTTGGTTAGCACAAAAAATTACTCAAATTGAGGCAGTATTCCCTGATAGTACACCTCATGAGAAACACAGAATTCTGACAATCTGTTTACCAATGGGGATACCACCACATGTGGAGGACTGTGACACTTGGGGTACAGTCTTTGCTTCAATATACACAAAAACACATGGTGTTCCGTCTATGGCGGTAATACCAGACGTTCTGAGACAGATTCAAAATGAATACGGTCCAGAACCGGCCCTGAATCTAGGTATGAAATTACTGAAAGATTTCAAACAGGTCTCGGCTATACTATTAGCCAACATCAAAGGTGAAGCAGCATCCGTGGCAATCCGCCAGAAGTTAAAAGAAACAGATATAACAGAGCAACCATATGAGCTTGCAAGAATTATTGAAAAATCATATGAAGAACTAAGTAGAGATAGTTTGGGTGGGAAACCATTAAAACTCCAGCTAACTGAAAACCATGAAAAAGTTTTTATTAAAAATAATCTCACTACTCCTAAAAAGAAGTGGGAAAGCCAGAGGATGTCCACGAAAGCACTATAAAATCTGGAAGCGCTGGGCTGACTTTCGGGGTCTGATGCTTGAGCCCCCGGTGGACCAGGACGATCTGCCAGAAGGGATATGAGGGGGCCTCGGTAGAGTGTATCTAGGTGCAAACATTTAGATATATACTGTATAGGAGACACGGGATGGACCATATGCAACCTGGGTGGGTGGGATCCGGGAGGGGGGAGTTTGGGGTGGGGGGATTTAGTTGTGCTTTGTTTATGTTTGTTTTTTACAGAAACATGAAGTTGCTTGCATTTTGCTTGATGAAAAATGTTGTCCTGCAGATTTCTCTGGTGTGCGGAGCTCTGCGGAATATGTGCAACCTTTCAATAAAAAATCTGTTTAAAAAAAAAAAAAAGAAGTGGGAAAACACTAAGCAAACGCTTCCTAAAGAGAAGCATTCGCAGTCCAGAGGTAGGTCGCCCCAACGGGAGCCCTCTGAAAAAAGGTATAACCTTAGAAATAGGGATACTTTAAGAAAACCTGATAGATATCAAGATACTGATACCCGTTCCTCTCGTACCTTTCAGACTTCCTCGTAGAAATCCGAGAGGAGAGGACGATCAGAACAAAAAGAGGAACACGTGAAGTCCGAAGAAAAACAGCACGTACCAAAAAATAAGAAAACTCAATTTACCAAAAAGAAGGTAGCAAGCGTAAAGATCAGACATGCCGAGGATCTTGAGGACACAACTCAAGAACGAGGAGTGGGCCCAGACAATGCTAGACAGCGCAGCAGAAGTGACCCTAGCTTGCAAGATCCTGATGGATCATCTGGAGACAGTGGACTTGAATGAATGCATTCAGGTTGGAACTGCCGACACCAGGGTTAGTGTACCCCACAAGTTATATGAAGTAACACTCCGGATAGAGGGGGACATAACTAGGAAAATAAAATCACTCTTTTGGGAGAAGCTTTCTAAAGGTTATGACATTCTTCTAGCTGAACGAGACTGGCCACCTGAATTTGTCAGGGAGTGCCCACATGGCGAAGAGATAATTATGCCAGCCTTCTCAAATCACATTCTAATTCATAAAAAATATACATATGCCGAAAAATGGGCAGTAGCTCAGGCTCCAGCATTATATAAAAATCATGTGGGATGGGATGAGGACTCTCCTCACCATAAAATCCAGTTAAAAAATCAACCTACTGCACAAAGGCAGTATCCAGTTAAGCAAGAAGCTAAAAAACAAGTCAGGGAGATTTTAAATCAACTTGAATACCAAGGGGTGATTGAAACATGCACCTCATCAATGAACAACCCTTTGTTTCCTGTCTCTAAACCAGACAATTCATATCGTCTAGTTTTGGATTACAGACATCTAAACTCCTGTTGCAAAACATTTGCAGTACAAAATGCACATAGTGCAGCACTGATGAATAACATTGTGCGAAAAAAATATAAAACCACATTAGATATTTTCTGTCAAAACGTTGCACCGGAAATCAGGCACTTGACCGCTTCTCAATAATGGGGACACAGCAACAATTTTGCTGTCTCCCCCAAGGATTCAAGAATAGTCCAGGGTTATTTTCAGTCAGAGTAACAGAGTTACTACAAATGTATGATGATGAGGCATTATCTTATGTCGATGACATCTATCTTATAGACAATGATTTGGACGTGCACTTGAAAAGAGTGAACACCATAATACTCGGGTTCGCATTTGAAGGGTACAAATTCAATTTTAAGAAATCATGAATTGCCCACCTCAACGTCCTATTTTTAGGATACGAGTTATCAAGGGAAGGCAAAAGCCTGGAAGCCAACTTCCTAGAGAAATGTGCGCTGCTCCAACCTCCAAAAACGCTGAAGAACTTACAGTCAATTCTAGGTTTCCTTCTACAGAAAAAATTCTGACAGCGGCTCAAACTGCAGTAGCAAAAGAGAGAGCCCTCGAACAGGGTAAATGCATAATGATCGTTATACCTGTCCTGCCTTAGAGGCAGTGACAAAAGCAAGCATCCCCAATGCTAAGGCTTTACATCCAAGATGGATACAATGGGTTAATTCTCTTGCTGCAGCAGACGTTGAATACATTTTTGACCCCTGCTTAAAGACACAAGAATTCCTACAATACGAATACGAATGTCCTCTGCTGACCGAAAATCTGCCTCTAGATCATTACGTATGTATAATCTATACAGACGTATCCTCGCAGCCCGCAGTTGGGGGTTAACAAACCTATAGTGCTGCCTGCGCGATTGTTAAAGGTCGCTAGCGCAAAGGTAAATTTAGACCTATGGTCACTAAAATTCAATCACTCGGAGACTGTACAGCTCAGCAAGCTGAACTACAGGCTTTCAAGACGGCACTTGAGAATATCAATCGCGAATTCCCCACACTAATAGTGTGCGATTCGTGTTACTGCTCACAATCTTACAATGAATAACTACAGAACTGTGTTATAAATGGTTTCAAAGACGCAAAAGGTGGCACAATTAAGCATAAAATGCTTTGGGAACAAGCAGTTATTTTGCAGAAAGAACTACAAAAGACTCACGTGATTCATACACTGAGTCATCAGCTTGATGGCGTTCACGTTGCAGGGAATTCATTGGCTGATGAAGCCGCAAAGGCAGCTGTGCGAACGGTTTCCGTAGCTACAATCACTCACTCGAAAAGAGTAATGGACGGTGAAACATTACTAGCAGTAAAAACCCCAATGGTAGGCAGCTATGCAGCGTTACCTCTAAACTATCCACTCGGTAATACATACATAATTGATGCAAACTCCGTTCCTTTTGCTCGAATCCCTGGAGTGGGGGACAGAGTAATTCCAAACAGGAACGGGAGAGGTGCTTTGGTTCACGAAGCACATATGGGAGAGGGTCTGAGACATCAAGGGATTTTAAAATCTCTAATAGAATTAGAAAAGATGTACTGGTGGCCGGGAATGAGCGTTGATGTGTACAATTTCGCAATGTATTGCCCTAACTGCAACAGGGATCACAGCAGCGAAAGCCACCAGATACCTGAATAAAGTGTAGCCAGCCCAGTTCAGATACCATTGCTAGACAGCAATAAGACTATCTACACGCAAACGTCATAATGGACGGATGCGGTCCCACAACTACTAGGACAAGATTTGTTTGGATGTGGCCCCAGCGCTCGGCTGCACTTATCTCTGTTTGGAAGGCGGAATGTGTTAAAAATGCTGATTCTACCAATGTTATAAAGTATTTGCGAGTCTTTATCGGCACATACGCAATCGGCACGCTACACTCTGACCAGGGTCCTGCGTTTAGCTCTCGAGCTTACAAGGAGGCCATGGCTAGCTTGGGCGTTGCATTGCGGTATTCTAGTCCCTTCCGTCCTGAGGGTAATGCGGTAGTGGAAAGAAAAAAGTGTGACATAAAGCAATCCATAACAGCTAAGGTATTAGGTTCGGGTGATGGGTGGGTCAAACATCTAATAAGTGTCCAACGTAGTCTTAACAATCTGCCAAGAAGTTCTCTGGGTGGAATCCCTCCATATGAATTACTATTTGGTACTAGAATGATAATCGAAGACCTTGATTGTCAAACTTCAGTGGTGGGACGAAAACCCTTTGATGTCAAAGATCGTTTGGCTGTTTTACAGGACTTAAATGAAACAAGAAGAAGTCTGAGTTACACGATACAGAAGCCAACAACCACTGAAGAAAATCCATCTGTCCCAGCAAGACCTGTCTGGATTCAAAAGATTGGGGATCTAGTCAGGAAACAGATCGCGGTAAAGAAGGAATTTCGGCCTTCTTACAGAAAAGCAGTACCTGTCTTGGCAATCCAAGGAACAAGATCAGTAGTACTACCGCCCCTTGCTGGTAAAAGGGAGAACAGAGTTGTGTCCATCGACCTGGTCAAACCACAATATGTGGCCGGTAATAAGTAGTATGCCCAGTGGACTCCCAAGAAGTAGCAGAAGACCAAATCTTGCTACAATCCAAGAAGTTCAAACTGAAAGATTTATCACCTTTGATAAACCTGCAGTAAGAAAAGAAGGACTATACAACAAAACCATGGAACTTTTGCCTCTTGAGACCCAAATAAAAGTTCGTCAAGAAAGACCTGTCTACAATGATGTAGCCTCTGACTATACAAATATGACAAAGGAAGAAGCAACTCCAAAGATTAATAATCATCAACTTTGATAAATTTTCTGAGGATCCCAGTGAACCTGAAGATAAGCCAGCAAATAAACTTTTCAAAGAAAAAAATAACAGAACTCTTTCATCAACTTGAAAAAACATATCTGGTTTCACCATGGGTTGAATATTGGATTGTGTTAGGTGTACTTTTCCTCCTGCTCTGGCTCATACTGGTGCTAAGTTTGGGAAGGATGATAGATGGAAAATACAGTACAATGGAAACAGCAAGTAAGAAAATTAACTTGCTCCTGAAACCTCACAAATCATCTCATCGTGAAAAAAAGAGATCTGTCATCAGTAAACATCACCGCCATTCCTATACCTGGTGGTATAGCATGGGACAGACCTGATTATGACATCTATGGCCCGGTGGAACTGCTGAAGATTCCACACCAGTTTAAGGTTTCTTTGAGTGACTTTGTCTCACCCAGCACATTTTCTGATGATTGGGACTTTGAAACTGTTAATAACATGATGACAGATTTAGAAATGTCAGCTAAATTTACAGAACATGAATACTTAGAAGGTTCATCAGATTATGAACAAATGTATTGCTTTAATCATTATGGTCACCATTATTTGCATACATCTGCAAGCCCTAGGAATATTTTTACTTACAATCAATGGGAACATTGTCCAACGCCACCAAGAGGCAGCTCGAAAACATTTTTTGAAAAGTTTCCGTATTTCACAGGGTTTAATGTTACAAATCCAGAAACGTTTTATTAAAAAAATATAAAGAAGACAGGAATGAAAACAATGTTGCCCAATACTAAACAAATTTACTCTGCAAACTTTTATGCTCAACTGTCTACATTAGGTTTTGGCTTTTGGAAAGACAACATTGAGACAAAAACTGTCTGGGGCACGAAAAACTGGCAAGTGCAAGGTTTAGAAGCCCTGTTCAGAGCCTGCATTACACCAGAACAAATAATGTTTTTAAATGACACTGTTCAACAAACTCCTTGTCTTGGTCTGGCTAAGATAAAAGATTTAAACAAACCGTCTATACCTAAGCCCACATCTGACAGTGATGATACTTGGGGGTTTCTGTGGAAAGTCCTGCACTGGAAGGGGTTTTGCCCCAATTTTATTCATGCCTTGCAGTCACTCTACATTACACCCCAAGCAACTCTATCTATTTCAGGCTTGGCTTCAAGATCCTTTAAAATTAGCAGGGGCACCAGGCAGGGTTGTCCCTGTTCGCCCCTGCTATTCGTGCTGTATATAGATCCGTATTTAAGTAAACTTGTGCGCTCTCCGGATATATTGCCGGTTAGGATTAACACATATGAATTTAAAGCTTGGGCATACGCCGATGATATCATTGTACTAACAAGTGATGTGTCAGTCTCCTTCCCTGCAATTAAAAACTTAGCGGAACAATACAGCCACTGCTCGGGCTATAAGCTTAATGCACAGAAAACCCAGGTGGTCCAAACTACTGCCATGGGACCGTCTTACGCACCGGTGGTCGCAAGTGCAATGTATTTAGGGATAAGAATTACAGCTGTAGTAGATAAGATATCCGACATGAACATTTTACCTATTATAGACACAGTTGATTCCACTTTACCCAGATTAGATAATCAGCACTTATCTCTGTTTGGAAGGCGGAATATGTTAAAAATGCTGATTCTACCAAAGTTCCTTTATATATTCAGGACCATTCCACTAGAGTTTGCTCAGTCTAGTCTTGCCCGTGCAGAAAGATCCTGCAGCAGATTTGTATGGGGTTATCATCAGCCCCGGAGGGCTACAAAATGGATGCAACTGCCACTGGGTAGGGGAGGGTGGTCAGTTACTAATCTTCTGCTTTATAGTTGGACAGCCCTTCTTCAACACTTTGCTGTGCCACTTTTTGGTGATAGAGCTGTAACTCCAGTATGCTGCAGACCTTCCATTTTTGAGATTGGTCTTGGAGAGGATGCCAAGGGGATTCTACTTTCGGTTCTCGAACCCAGTTTTATAAAAAAAACGAATTCAAAGTCTTCGCTGCCATGCATTCAGTGTGGAGGAAGGTACGGCGTAAATGGTTAATTCCCAACATTAATTTTTATACCCCCCTCGCGGCAGCCAGATTGCTACCTTCTATATTTCAAGATCAAGTCGCAATTCACTGGAGGCTGCATGGTATTACTGTTCTAGGGGATTTAACTCATGAGGGAAGTATGGCCTCCTTTCTTTTTCTAAAAGAGAAGTTTGCTTTAGATACGCAAGAATTTTTTAAATACCTACAGGCCCGATGCTGCTTAGATTTATTGGCACGTAAAACTCCAACTCTGTTCATTAAGAACACACTTATGGATTTGATATGGAAGCAGGCACAAATCGGACCACTTTACCAACACTTACTCTCAGGCCTCCGATGATTTATCTCTCCACAATATTAAATGGGAGAACAAGCTAGGTAAGGCACGCATAGATATCTCCCAGGCATTAGAGCTATCGAATACGGTACTAATCTCAGGGAGCTTACGTTCCCAAAGTTATATGGCTGTATATGACCTTTATTACAATCCCGCCAAAATCTCCAAATGGGGAGGAAGGGGTGGTCACTTCTGCCCACGCTGTGGGTTAGTAGCAGCTAATGATGTCCATATGTTCTTTACCTGCCCTAAACTTGACCTATTTCTTCAAGATATCCAAATATTCATTAATTTAAGTCTTAAAATTCCTGTGGTTTTATCTCCTGAATTAATAATATTGGGCTGTGAGACTGATGCTCCGGTGGCTAGAACAAGCGAGCACCTCGGCCCTAATATATATTGCTATGTCAATATTACGTACATGTATTAATCCTGTCTCCTCCACTTTTGTGAATTGGAGAGCAAGGATTTTAGCTCTTCATAATTTAGAATCAGCTGTGTTCTTGAGGGGGGGCAGGAGGAGATGGGAGGGTGGTCACAAATATGGGCTCCATTTACGCAATGGCTGAATAATTGAAACAGAAGAACTGTTTGGGATAAGTTGTATTGTATTTTCTTGTTTTTCTCTCTTTCTTTCCATTTTTGCTGTATTAAGCTATATATGATTCTTCTTTTTTTTATAGTTTTTTATTAGGAAATATGACAGGAATCACCATAGAAACAAAACATCTCATTTCAATACAAATTGTTCCCGCATGTCACATCTCCCATTTTCAAATTATCCTCTCCCCAGCCTCCCCCCACCCCAGTCGGTTCGTCGCAGGAGGGAAAAGAGACAAAAAATTGATCGATCATTTCATACAGAGGATACAGGGATAAACAGAAAATACAACCCAAATACATATATATACATAAATGAACACAAAGCGGTAAAAAAGCCTACAAAAAAGAACAACATTTATCTACATTCAAGCCATTTGGATAAAGGTTCCCACGTCCGCTCCCCATCCATCCGGGCCCTTGCTCCTCTTCTTTTAAATACCAAAATTTCCCATTTATACGTGCAAATAAATTTACTCAGCCAGACATGAACATTTGGGGGGTAGGGTCAAGCCAGACAGTGGTTAAGCAGAGTCTCAGAACAGTCATTGCGATAAATATCAGCTTACGTTCAGGTTCAGACATATTTTGCTCGATAATCCCAAGCATAATAGCCTGAGGTGTCAAAGCCACAGCGAAGCCGAACATTCGACCCAAATACTGCTCCACTTTTTGTACTAGAGGAGCCAGTTCAGGGCAGGACGCGAGCATATGCACACTATCTGCCGCTAGTTCCCCACATCGTGGGCAATTTATCCCCGCAGTACCACCCCATTTAGATATTCTGGCAGGGTTTATATACAGGTTACACCAAGTTTTAAAACATTGTACTTGCAAATTGGCAGAAAAGAAAGCAGACTAAATAAAAGTGCATCTTCACAAGCCCCCTGCTCAGCTTGAACCCCAGAGTTCCAGCGTGCAAAATGCTTATTTAAATCATCAGACTTCCTGGTAATCAACATTTTATAAATCGGGGATATAGATGTTTGGCCCCCTTTTAGAGCTTCAATTACCATATTAGGAGCCCAGCATGTTGTCTTTCTGCAAAAAAAGTTCCTAATCTGTAGTAACTTAAAAAATTGTCTATTACATAATCCATGTTTTATTTTAATTTCTTCAAAACTCATCAGTCCCGATATAGAAGCTATGTCCCCGATCCTCCTAACCCCATGAGAGAGCCAGTCCTTGAAAAAAACATCCCGAAAAATATCTGGAAATAACAAATTATCTGCAAATGGAGAATATAAATGTAATCTGCCTACATCAAACATTTTCCGAACTGACACCCAACTTTATATGCACCCAAAAGGACCTTGAACCTCACCCGCTTAAAATACGCTAAATCAATTTGTCTAAACAAAAGTCCCTGAGCAGTAGATCCTAAAATTAAATGATAAATCGAAATGTCATCACATTCTGGAAAATCCATATCCAGCAAATCAGTAATACGTCTTAATGTTATAGCAAAATAATAAACCTGTAGATTTGGTACCGCCCAGCCCCCCCTGTCTCTAGGAAGAGTCATATACTTCAGAGCCCGTCTTGGTCGCTTGCCGGCCCATAAAAACCATGAAATGATCCGGTCAAATTTTTTAAACCAACTAGAATCAATTGGTAGCGGAATAGCTCTTAGATAATACATAATCTCCACATCTAATTTCCGAATTAAAGGACCTAAATTCAATTAAACTAACTCATCAGGATTCGCACCTATCTCTATCCCCAGATATTTAGCTTGTCCTACAATGTGGGGATCTATCCAATCAATTTTATCATTACAGACGATTTGTGTCTTAGCCTCATTTAAATGGTACCCAGAAATTGCCCCAAATTGAGAAGTTAGCATTTGAATTCCTTGAAAAGCTGACAAAGGAGATTCTGTTAAAATGGCGAGACCATCAGCATAGCCAAGGATTTTTGTATCACCTCCTTTGGCGTGTACTGGTCAAATGGATGCTTCAGTTACAATTTTCCTAATTAAAGGATCGATATATATCACAAATAAAAGGGGAGAACAGGGGCACCCCTGCCTAGTTCCTCGACTTATGTTGATTACCCCCGATTGAATCCCCATTATTGAAACCTCAGCTATAGGTTGTACATACATACTCTTTAAAGCACCGATAAACTTCTCTCCTATACCATAATGCTGCAAAGCAGCCCATAAAAAAGGCCAGGAGACCCTATCAAAGGCTTTCTCCGCATCCAGCAGAATCATAGCCATAGGGTCCCTTGTCACCTTAGTATAGTCAAAGAGTGCTATCGTGCGGCGAATATGTGCTATAGTTTCTCTACCTGGCACAAAACCATGTTGTTGAGGGGTAACTAATTTTTTAATCACTCTAGCAAGCCGATTAGCGAAGATTTTAGAATAGATTTTTATATTGCTGTTTATTAATGTGATAGGTCGATAAGACCCTGTATCAGCAGGTGTTTTCCGTTTTTTTAAAAAGGTCACTATCCTTGCTTTCTGCCAGGATTCTGGGGGCTTACCTTCCTTAAAAACCTGTGAGAATACCTCCAGCATTAGAGGTGCCAGTTGTACCTTAAACGTCCTGTAGAATTCTCCAGGTAAAAAATCTGGTCCAACTGCCTTAGCTCTTGGAATAGCATCAATAACCATCCCTAGTTCTTCTATACTGATTTCAGACCCCAACATTGCCACTTCATCCTGCGTTAACCCCCAACCTCTATTTCATCAAGATATTTTTGTATTTCTTTCCGCAGATCCCCATTATCAGTAATATCTTCCTTATATAGTTTTTGATAGAACTTCTGGAAAGCTACGGCTATAGCCTCTACATCTGAAACTAACCCAACATCAGGGTCCAGAATTTCTTTAATACGTGACGCGGCTTCTCTCTCTTTGGTTCTGACCGCTAAGAGCTGTCCTACTCTCTCATTGTTTTCATATACCTTGGATTGCCAGGCCACAATTTTAGCTGCAGCTTTCCTCTGAGATATTTCTGTTTTGGCTGCTTTAGAAATAATGATTTGTGTTTGGGCCACATCCCCAATGCCTCCATCCGATATAATTTTGACTAGGGTTAACTCGGCCTTTTCCAGCTTCTCGTAGAGTTCCTGCAATTTTATTTTCTCTCTTCTCTGGCTCTCCCATCCATACTGTGTAGTCTCACCCCTTATTCCCGCCTTCAATGTATCCCAGATATTCTGTATATTAGTGCTCCATATGTTCTCAGTGATAAACTGCATAATCCATCTTGTCATACAATCTATGCAGCCACTATCGCACAACAAACCTCTATTAAAAGTCCAGATGTCAGGTTTCTTAACCCTCTGGTGAATTCTAACCTCAAGTACCAGTGAATTGTGGTCCGAAATCACCCTAGGGTACTTAACTATACTAGATCCTTGTATTAAACTTGATGAAATAAAAAAATAATCTAATCGAGAATGAGTTTTGTGAGGCGCAGAAAAAAAGTATAACCGGGATCGCTACTTCTAAAATAAGCCCATGTGTCAATCAAACCATGTAACTCTAACATTTGCATTAAAGATTTATATACTTTGGGTTTCCGACCCTGATATTCCTTGTCTGGATGTCTCAGATGTTCACTTCCTATATTAACATTAAAATCCCCACACAATATCAACGGGGCGGGCCATCCTACAAGTTCTACCCTGAGCCCATTATACAGTTCGGGATCATCTAATATTGGTCCGTAAACAGAGCACAGTGTAAAATGCCTACTCTGGATGTTACCCTGAACTATAACCCACCGACCATATGAATCCACCAGTGAGCGAGTAACGTTTATCAGCCCCCGACGGGCCAATACTGCCACCCCTTTGGTTTTAGCTTCTAATCTGGTCCATGCCACCAATTGGAAACCCTCAAACGCTAGACACTTGTGACGGGAACTTTCAATATGTGTCTCTTGGAGACAGATTATATCTGGGCTTAGATAACGGATATCTTCTCTAAACTGGCGCCGCTTACAGGGATCAT
Organism: Lissotriton helveticus; assembly: GCF_964261635.1. Lineage (NCBI taxonomy): Eukaryota > Metazoa > Chordata > Amphibia > Caudata > Salamandridae > Lissotriton > Lissotriton helveticus. The sequence continues at coordinate 398,589,538 of NC_136059.1, read as the reverse complement.
TAAGCCCGCAGATATTGATTGAAGCAATCCTGACATTAGCCATCCCGGATAAATACACTTACCAACCAAATCATTAGCAACCCCCCCAAAAAAAAAGCTTTTAACAAATCACATCTCTGTATCCTGTAACAAATTCCGTACAACCCCTCCTCCGCCTCCCCGTGACGAACCAACCACCCCCACACCCCACCCTCCCACCCCAACAATCAGGCAAAAAAGGTCCACGGACCCTTGCGATGCCACCCATGTGCAAGGTGCAGCCTGGTCACCCCCCTGATCTCCCAAGGCCGACAATCCTTAAACCATAGGAGAGGGAGTAGAAAAAGCAAAAGCAAAGAGAAGCTGCCCTCTCAGTTCATACCATCCAAATCATAAACAGCTTAAACAGCTTAATCACCGTATCCCCATATTCCCAGGTAAACATTTTTTTTCCTTACAGATCCTAGGGGAAACAAAAAAAACATCACCACTTTTATAACCAGACTGATAATTCACCGACCAGGCCAATGTCTCTTATCAATCTACCAATTCTTTTAAGTAGCTCTCAGCTTGAATTTCCGATGTGAAAACCCTTACTTTCCCTTGATGTATCACCTTTAGCCTGGCCGGGTTCATCAAAAAAACCTCACACCTCTTTTTTTGAAATGGAGCAATCAGTTGTCGCAACCGCCATCTCCTCTCCACAGTGGTGTGACAAAAATCTGGTCTAACAAAAAAAGTCTGGCCCTCCACAGTCCTTCTGGCATCTGGTCTTGCTTTCTCAAAAATCGCTTGTCTTAACAAAAAATTGCCAAAAAAAATCAAAATGGCCCTAGGTTTTTGCTCACCCCCACCCTGTCTTCTAAGCATCATTGGAAAACGGTGAACTCTTTGAATTTCTGAATCCCAAGACCAATGGGCCAGTTCTGGAAATGCAGCTTTAAATAGTTTCAAAACAAAGCCTCTAATATCATCCCCCTCAACTTTTTCTTCGATACCCAAAAGGCGTAAATTGTTCCTTCGAAGCCTATTTTCGGAATCCTCGAGTTTCCACATAATGTCCGAGTATCTTTCATCATTGGAGGCAATTTTCGTCTCAACCAACTCCAGCCCTGCTTCGACATCAACTATTCGCTTCTCTAGTGCGGCAGTCCTGGCAATTACTTCTGCGCAGGCTTTAGTGTTTTTACGAATAGCCCCCTGTATTTTTTTCGTTGCTAGCTGCGCTCTTTTATGCTCTTGCCGGACTTCGCTCTGTATAGACTTCAGCATTGCATAGATCAAAGAGTTAGAAGGGGGTATTGTAGTCTCTGTGTCCACCAGTGTGCTCCCTGACTCTTGCCTCTGAGAACCTGTGGGGACCCCAGAAAAGTCCCACTGGAGGTTATTGCTAGTGTCGGAGCATTCACTCTCCCGGCGAGTTGTGCCCAACTGTAAAGGTCTCCTATGCCGCCTGGGTGCTCTTTTTAAAGTATCTGCGGTATTGGGGGGGACTATTTTCGCTAGAGGAGCCTTCTGCTTGCTCAGAATCTGTTGTTTCATCCGTCCCCTCCACCGGAGAAAAGAAGCTGTCCTCATCATGCTTTTCTTGCACGCTATCGACACCTATCTCCGTATCTGAGGGCTCCCCCTCCAGGTTTTGTTGCATAGGCACCCCATCAAAGACCATATCTACAGTCTGACCATACGCCACAGAGTCGTTGATCTGCAAATTTTTGCCAGAACCGTCCAGCTCTACATCTTGGGCTGCATTGCCCTCCTCCTCCCCCACTGCTATATCGCCAGGAGGAGACTTGCCAGTATTTTTGGCAGACGAGGTTTTCCCAGAAAACATCCCCGGGACCGTAAGTACTTTAGACTGAATAGGTATTTTAAGTCCAGTGGGACCCCCTTCCTTCCTGGCCCCCGTCTCAGCATGAGCTGTTCCTAATGGTTGCCCTTTCTCCACGGTTTTCCCTCTCATTACCGCCGGCTTTTTAGCACTCACCGCCCCAGCTTTCTCGAGTTTTGCCTGCTTCTCCGCCATTGCCTGCGATTTTTTTTCAGCCAGCGTCACCGAGACCTTCTGGTTAGCCCCAAGGGGCTTTGCCGCTGTTCCTGGCGTTGCTCCGTTCGTACGAGGCGGCATGTCACGAGAGCAGCTGCTGGCGTCTGCGTCAATGCTTAGCGTCTCCCAGCTGGTCTCGAGATCTTTCCCCGACTTCTTCCAGCTGCCGATTTCCTTTTCGCTCTTGAAATCGGACTCCAACTCCTGAGTCGGCTTCTGGTCTAACCACGCCCGCAGAACTCTCAGGTGAGTGCGGGAGCGGAGTTCCGTGCAGATTAGCCTCGCAGACCCTAGCCGGAGGTTGCGTTCTTCCCAATCGAGTACCATAGGATTCAGTGATACCGCAGATCTGTAGCAGATTTACCGATGATCGCCTCTCAAAGCTTTCCTCATAGACGCCACATAATTGCCGAGCAAGACCAGGGAGCGACACCCGCACATTCACGCGGCCGCCATCTTGCCCTCTATATATGATTCTTTAATGGTTTTTTTCATATCGACATCCATGAAAATGTAAATGCTATCTGTCATTGTTTTGTGTTTTCAAGCTGAATAAAAAAATAAAATAAAAAAAGCAAGTAAGAAAATCAACTTGCTCCTGAAACCTCACAAATCATATCATCGTGAAAAAAGAGACCTGTCATCAGTAAACATCACAGCCATTCCTATACCTGGTGGTATAGCATGGGACAGACCTGATTATGACATCTATGGCCCGGTGGAACTGCTGAAGATTCCACACCAGTTTAAGGTTTCTTTGAGTGACTTTGTCTCACCCAGCACATTTTCTGATGATTGGGACTTTGAACTGTTAATAACATGATGACAGATTTAGAAAGTCACCTCAATTTACAGAACATGAATACTTAGAAGGTTCATCAGATTATGAACAAATGTATTGTTTTAATCATTATGGTCACCATTATTTGCATAAATCTGCAAGCCCTAGGAATGTTTTACTTACAATCATTGGGAACATTGTCCAACGCCAAGAGGCAGCTCGAAAACATTTTTTGAATAGTTTCCATACTTCACAGGGTTTAATGTTACAAATCCAGAAACATTTTATTTCAAAAATATAAATAAGACAGGAATGAAAACAATGTTGACCAATACTAAACAAATGTATTCTGCAATCTTTTATGCTCAACTGTCTACATTAGGTTTTGACTTTTGGAAAGACAACATTGAGACAAAAACTGTCTGGGGCACGAAAGACTGGAAGGTGCAAGGTTTAGAAGCCCTGTTCAGAGCCTGCATTATACCACAACAAATAATGTTTTTAAATTACACTGTTCAACAAACTTCTTGTCTTTGGCCTGGCTAAGATAAAAGATTTAAACAAACCGTCTATACCTAAGCCCACATCTGACAGTGATGATACTATAGAAGAGGAAGTAGACGTACCCTATATTTTAAAACAAAACAGAACTAATCCTGATTGGAAAAAATGGTTAATCTGGCCCACAGGCATGAATAACTGTCAAGATCGATTCCTGAACAAAACACAAGGGTTCACAGTGAATAGGCCTGATCCAAGATATTCCCAGAGACAACATCCAGGGATAGTAACTACTTACAGTGTAGGAAAGCTATGCCTTGAGTGGCTACATAAATCTTCACTTCCAGAAATCAAATAACACTTATCTTTACTTAAAGAAGGCAATGATTTGCGAGATTTCTTAATGGGGCCTCGCAAACCACATCAAAAACGTTCCATATACGCCGGTATATACGCTGCGTACAACGAAGCTTGGAAAATAACGCAAATGGAACCTGCAGAAAGAATATAAGAAATTGATCGTATTAATTTAGAGAAAGCACTCTCTGTAGTGGACAATGGGTTAACGACTCTGTCCTCCAGAATATATTCTTTGGACAGCATTGTATCCTCTGCAATTGACATAATAGAACAGGACTTGCTAATGTTACAACATGGCCAGTCTCAATTACGTTCTATAATGCAGCTAGGGTGGACGTTACAAAATCTTCGTTCAGGCTACATGCCATGGCATCTAATCAACACCACATCATTATTTTCTGTGTTTAGCTTTACAGATAAACAAATCTCTTTGGCACAAAAAGGAGCAGACTATACGGTGCTGAGCATTGAAAAACTGGAAAGATTACCATTGACAGTTTTTGAGAAACCTGTAATTGAATGGATAATACATGGCACCATCACGATACCAGTGACGATTTTTCAATTTCAGTATTGTCTACAGCATATACCAGCGGGTCTGCATGAAAGGTTGTGTAAAGAATACATTAAGTCGACCTGGAATTACCATACACACACAAATGTTGGAATGGCGGAAAGGAGGTATTCCTTAGTGGTAAAAATTGTAAGAACTCACAAAGTGGTACACTTTTGTGCCAAGGTATTAATTTACACGGAGCCTGCAAAGGTTCTGCAAATAGCCTCTCTTGCCACCTGCACGGTACACCCTCCGCAAGAACCAATTTTCAGGCAGCTATCCAATGGCAGTTACGTTATGCTCAACGACAACAGCTGTTGTGGCATGTTGCCAGGAAAAGCGTATCTAGTCAGTGTCTCGTTCATGGTCACTTGTTGTATGCAAGTATTGTATCCAACGCACAAGACAGACAGGGGGACGGCATTATGGCCTTCACTGAATATCTCTTCGATACAAATTGATACTTTAAGCAGAATGAAAGTCATTGTTTTACAAAAAACTGTGCCACTGACCTCGTCTAGAGAAACGTATGATCTGCAAGTTGCAAGGACTTCTGCAGAAATACATGCATTATCAACAAACTGCCCAGTACATTTCGCTGAAATGTTAAGTCAAATCTTAAATATGTCTGATACCAGTGGCATCGCACATGTATTTAAGACGATTTTTTCGGGACCGTTAACACCATTTACAGCAGTCCTTGGCATTTTTCCAAATTCTGTGCAATCTGTGTTCAGCGGCCTGCCTCTCATCTTGGAACTCGTAGCAGGAATTCTGTTTTTATTCCTTCTGCTCTGATATGGCAAGTCCGATCACCAGCGACACCCAGACCACCATGGAACAATGCCTCCTTGCCATGAGGTATCGTGAGAGAATTTCACAGATTCTTGGCTTGGCTCGTTTAAGAGATCTGAACACAACCTGGTTTCTATCGTTCAGACCAATCTGGCAAGATTGCATCTTACCTGTTCTACGATGCCTGCTTTGCGGAAAGGAATGCGTGTTAGACATTTGTCTTACACTTCCATCAGTCCTGCCATCGGATGTTGACGATTTGCTAGGTCCAGTAACGACTCATGCATAGTGTTGGCCCCAACGGCTGCCTATTCTGATGACGGCATTCATTGAGGTCTCACCGGCAAGTCCAACTGAGGGTGAGATACGAGACACTACAGGCATACAGGTACCACCTACTGTGGACATTGCTAATGCATCAAACGCTGTCGGCGATGATCCACACTTCGGCACTTTTGATCTGCTAACTGAAGTGGTTCCACTTTTACCTACTAAGGTAGACGGTTTCATAGCCAGCCTAGACAATCCGATGTTTTCTCCTGACTCCGAGAATAACTTTTGATTTATGCACACGGCGTTCCCTGAACTCTGAAATTCGGCCTTCATTTTTCAAAACAAACCACCTACCAATTTTAACTTTTTCCAAAATAGCCTTCATTTTTCAAAACAAACCACCTACCAATTTGAACTTTTTCCAAAATAGAACTTGGCACAGAGTAATCTGCTTAAAGTAGAACTATTCTTAGAGAACAAGATTTCTTTTTTATACCTCCTAAATAACAATATTTGGCCTAATCATCAGAACAAAAACGGTTTAGATATTATGCTTTGGGATGGTCTCGAAAATAAACATATTTTTTTTTTCTCCTTCTCTCCTTTCTGTAAACTTCAGAGACGTTTCATGAATGTAATTTTGAATTTCACAAATGATAGAATGTATACTTTACTTCATGTCTATAGAGAACTGTTTGTTCTATACTTGTTACATTTAAACAAGCCTTTTCAAATGCAATTTGTATGTTGTATTTTGGGTGGGATTGTAAACACTAGCTTTAGATATGTTCAGTGCTTCTATGTTTAGTTTTATTGAACTTAAAATCGTGGAGTGGGTGCTGTAAATGAATCTAGGACTCTAGTGTAATTTTTCCCGATTCATGCCCTTATATAGGTATAGATTGTTCGATCCTTATATAGGCATAGAAATCATTACCATATTTAGACTGAGCCGATGCAGCACAAATACGGCATGGCTACTTCCACTAAATTCCACGAATCAACAACGATTTCTTAGAGAAACCCGCCTTCAGCAGCTAGGGACTTCCCCTTGCCTGAATACTAATTTATCTAGGAAATCATGGACTTTTCAAAGAACGGAGTCTTTGATGACGTTATTAAGTCCAATCACACGTCAAACTTGGAACCTTCAAAGTATAAATATGGCTAGATTTGCCCAGACAAACACACGGTGGTTTGGAGCAGATCGACTTACTACTTGCCCGACGCCCTGCAGCAGCAAGTGCCGAAGGAAGCCGACCCTCCAGCTGACGCACTGAGAGACGCTGTCTTTTCTCCTGCCGAGAAATCCAGCTCCAGTGTTTCCAGGCTACCATTGCGGGTTGCTGGGAAATCGAGTCCTGAGATAGAGATACAAGACCTCCTTCATTCTAAACCAAGGTACGGAGCTGATTAGACCCTTAGAGTATTCTTGGGCAGATTCTTGGCAGAGAAATACTAAACTTAAGCTACTCCTCACGTACTTCTTCCCTTGTACTAGACTTAGGTTAGGTACACCGGGGTAGGCGTATTTTAGAAGCACCAGTTGAGTCCTTTTAGTCATTATTTTATCACTGTATATATTTTATATGTTTTAGGCAACTTATGGATTAGAAACCATATCATGCTTTTGCAGTACTACTTTATAATACTTTTCGTATTATATGCCTTGTACTTTATAACCGGTATTACTATTGTATCAGTACATTTCTTATGCTTGAGAAAGAAGACTGTTCAATAAATACTTTTTATTGAAAACACCCGTCTCTCTATTTTCTCAGCACCTCTGGTGAAACGAAGCATGCACGATTGACTGAGTAAAATAGTTACCTATTGTTTCCGCGTCTCTAGAGATTGATTTCTTATTCTTCGGAAACAAAGTTGTCATGTTCATGCGGTTGTCAGAAACTAATCCCTTCTTGTGAATTCGAGAAAGTTTCTAGTGACCTCTGAGCTAGCTGGCACTTACAATTAAGTTTAATATATTCAGTAGAGACTTAGTCGACCTCAGTCCTACGTCTAAGCTATAGGATATATTATTACAATGCGCAGAGCCTATTGGGAATATAGGAACTACACTACAAAACCATGATAACATCGATAAACTGCAGATGTATATAATGTACAAAGTTTACTATTAAATTAAAACACTCCGCTATAATCCAGCAGCTCGCCTTTGGTCTTCACCGAATCCTCGGAGCAGGGTAAATGTGTGTACGAGTGACTCGTAGTAATATGGGCCCCACTGATGAGTAATGTATGAATAGCTCTTTGGGATAAGGTGTTGGTTTTACAGAGAATTTATGGAGTTGCGCTGCATCAGTTATTTACTTGGTAGCAGAGCATGGGTTGCTATAGGTTAATTAGGATATAATGTATAGGGCAAAGTATACAGAATTTTGATGTACAGAATTTATGAATAACATATGTTGAGTTTGTATTGCGTTATATGTAGTCTGGAAAAGGCTTCTGGAAAGTGGGAAGCTGGTCACTCTGCAGGCAGAGGAAGTATGGCAAGTGAAGTCGCACATCACATAGTCTGTTTCAAAGTGGTGACATCGTCATATGTTACAAGTTTAGGGTCCTTTACGTTTAAAAGTGGTGAATGTATAGCGAAGGCAACCCTTAAAAATCTTGGGCTTAAGCACAGGAATCATTGCGTATTCTGACTTAAAACTTATCTCTGGGAGAGTAATAGAGTTTGACCTAAGCTTGAGAGAAGGGTAAAGTAGAGGGAAGTGCTACTTTATCGTCAAAACTAAAATTCTGTGGTAGAGAAGAGGTAAGCGCTGTCTACTGGAAATACAGAATACTTGTGTGATCCAGGAAACTATCCCTTTGGTTTGAGCGAAACAGACGAATGGAGTTGTTTTATGAGGTTACTAAACCTATATAGGTTTTATTGTATAAAGGTGTAAATACAGAGTGCAATAAATTTTATAAAGGAGGGGTCAGTTGAAGCTGCAGAAACCGGAGTAGGGCTTACATCAAAAGTGCTGCGCTGGGATTAGTCCACGTGACTAAGACAGAGTAAAAACTGATTGGTGCATAAGCCAAGGCAGTGAAATCATTGGTTGTGCGTAAACGACACATATCTGATTCTAATTGGTGCGTTAGTGTGAACCGCGCTGTGATAGGTTGGTTTACCGAAGCATTTTGGGGAAGAGCGAGCGATTGTTTTGAAAGTCAGGAAATCATCAGAAAAATTGAGTTTTATTACAGAGCGGAGCAAGAAAAATCTACATGGTTTAAAAAATTGAAAAATGTGTTTAAAAAGGATAAGACAATAGTGACAAGAGAGGGAAAATGCTTCCTCCGCCTAAAACGCCTGCATCGTATATGATGACAAAAATATGGCTACCATACATGTATATGGTTAGAAAATTGGGCTAGATATACTATGAATGATGGTGCATTAGCTTTTCAAAAAGTAGGAGCGAGAAAGGTTTGAAGAGTACATAGGACCAAAGAATAGATTTCGTGGATTTTGGAGAGAAACTCATGAGAATAGAATGCGGAGATGGAGAAATGCTAATATGTGTGATGGGATGTATCCGGTTAGAATGGTGGATGAAGGGATAGGACGGAAATGCATGGAGAAAAGGAATAATGTGGAGACAGAAAGGAAAGGTTATGAGGATTGTGAATCAGAGGATGCAGTGCTGGAAGAGATATTAAATAGAAGACCACCACCATATCAACCAAGTTCTATAAGTTCCACCCCGAATGCTCCACCGACGGAGGAAAGGTTTACTGAAACCCCAAGACGATTTTTCGATTTCAGAGATTTTCCAGAAAGAGTAGAAATGAGATATGATTCTAATGCCCCATTTATAGAAACTAGACTTACTGGTACACCTAAACAAAATGATGCAACTAGAGGAAATGTGGCTAGAGTAGAGAGGCGAATTGAAGAACAACCCAGTACTTCTGAATATATACGTTCTACAAATGAATTAACCGAAAAGATACAGGAACTCACTAAAAATATAGAATCTGTAACTGTTTCAGTAACAGTAGGTCCTGTGATTCCAGTGTTTGAAAATCAGAAAATAAAAGAACCGTCCTTAACAATCCCTTTGAATCAAAGTCTGCAAAAAGTAAGAGAAAAGGTTTCTCCAGATTTGGCTGAGGTTAGGCGTACTAGCCATATGACACCACACGGATGACGAGAGCTATCGCAGGCGCATACCCGTGCACGATACCGCATTCTACAGTTTGCCGATCAGGACAGACCCGTCCTGAGATTTACATCTCTTCATTGTTAAGCTCGCTGAGCTGTTTCTACCTCCACGCTGCCAGACCCTGTACCCCTTCATCACTGGTGCGCCATGTATAATTACAGATGCCTCATCCCATAATCAGCCCTGAAGAGTCACAGCCCCAACACGGTGTGACGAAACACGTGTTGGCTATTTTCTCTTGTTTGTACTGATCGACATTGAACCATTAATAAATACATACCTTATGATGATGGACTCTGAAATCGTATGTTGAACGCTTATTAAATTGGGATTCTCACTTGAAAACCATTTAAGATAATCGTGTGCACAGGACACCTCTTACATTTGTTAGATAAGAGATATGTCTCTCTATCTTAGCAGGGGCTGTTTTCTGCTGGGTTTGTTCCCCTGACCTGTTTACACCGGACCTATTCTATTTTACTATACCTATTTTGAGGTACCCGCTGAGCGCCATTTCTTCCTGACATCCGTACAAACCCTTTCTCTCCTTTTGTAGCCATATGGCACCGCCTGACTTGACTTTTAACCAAAGTCTTCGATATAAGTTTCCAACTGGCACGGAATATGATTCTGTGACTCCTGAGAAAAGTATAGAGAAAACTGATTTGTCACAAACCTCAGTAGGACCAACATAACAGGAATTAAGTGATTAGATTAAAACTCTGAAGGTAAAAGTACACGAACCAAAAGTATTATTTGTGGCTAGACTAAAAATCGACATAGAAGAATTAATAATTGGAACAGATAGGTTAAAAACATACCAAGATGATGAATTAATGTTTATGTGTAAAAGCATAACTTGGAAAGACAAAAATATGCATGATCGATTAGAAAGATTGGCAAGTGAGCTGAATGTAGATTTTGTAAAGTATAAAGTGTTACAGAAACCTTAGAGTAGATTTTACCAAAAAAGACATTGAAAATATTAATACTGCTGGAAGAATAACTCAAATAAAAGAATTAATTGTATTGCTGAGAAAATGGGGCGATGTTGATAAGTGGAAAGCGATATGGGCAAAGAAAAGAGAAGAATGCAGTGATAAATCTACATTAGCATTCACAGTAAGATAAAAAGAACCTGTAGTAAATGAAGTCCCTATGAGAGAAATAACGGGAGGAGGATATGTACATGTTCCATGGTCTAGACAGGATATATTATCGTTTACAAATGATTTTCCAGACTAAGAGAAAAACCAGTAGAATGATATCAACAGGTGGATCGATTTGTAAAGGTTTCAACGGTACTATGGGAGGATTTAGATGGATTGTTTGACATAGTAGTACCAGCAGATCTATGGTCTGAGTGCAAGATCACAGTGGATTTGCCTAAAATGAGATAAAGTAACAGGTGCTTCTGGACCTGAAGTAATGCGAAAGTATGAACAAGTAATAGTGTTTCTGAAAAATAAAATCCCACCAAAAAAGACAGATTGGGTAAAGATTGACAGAACTTTGCAAGAACTAAAAGAATCAGTACATGCCTTTTATGAGAGACTGTTATTAGTGTTTAAACAGTATAATGGATATCAGGAGTTGAATGAAAAGGATATGAGTCATTTTGTATATCGCTTTGTGTTTGGATTAAGACCAGAAATAGGGGACATGATTAAGCATAATCTGATGGGATGGCAATCCTGTTCCGTTGACGAGGTCTTGAGACATGCAAAACACTGTAGTGATGAGATTGAGGTTAAACAAAGAAAGCTTAAAGAGAAAGCCATATGGGCACAAGTAAAAGTAGCCGAACATCAAGTAGCTCAATTAGAAAATAAAAATGCAGAAGGAAATCAGGGAAGAATGAAGGGAAATTTCAATAAAACAAAAGTAATGGGAAATCTGTATGAGTTGAAGAAAAAGTATCCTTGTCATAATTGCGACAAGATAGGGCACTGGAGGAAAGAGTGTAAGTATCCATCCCGAAAATACATCATTGAATCCGCAAGTGCAGAATGAGGTAATTCAACAGCCATCGCCACAGCAGCAGGTAGTTACTCAACAAAGTCAGGTGCCACAACCTCCACTTCCACACAGTGTAAACATACAGAAATACAGTGCAGAGAAAGGATTCTACGGAGGAGAACAGGTAATAAGATCAAATAGAGTGAATGTGAGTTTGCAATATTGGTTGAAGGAAGATGGGAGTGATTCGGATGAAAGCTTCTGACTGTGCCTGAGAGAGGGAGAAGAGTGTGTACTTGGCGCTACTCTAGAGGTAGATCAATCTGGTCCTTTTGTGAATGGAAAGGTGAATGATGTAAATGTGACTTTCCAAGTGGACACAGGTGCTACCTGTTCTACTGTCAGATCAGTAGAAGTCCAAAATCGTCCTCTCTCTGGAGAACACATCCAAGTTGTAGGGATAGCAAATAGACAGATCAAAACATCTATAACAAAACCAGTTGAAGTAGTAATTGGACATTTTAAAGACATGCACCGATTTGTGGTGTGTGACAGTAGTCCTGTTAACCTTCTTGGTAGGGACATTCTGTGCAAAATGAACTGTGCCATTTACTGTTCACCAGATGGCATTGAGCTTCACACCCCAGATGAAGATAGTCTGTATAAAATGACCATGTCACTGATAGAATCAGCGAAGAATAGTATGTTTCTTGTGTTTGATCGAGAAAAGATACCTGTTGAATTGAAAGATGTAGTCAAAGAACGAGTGTGGGATTTCACAGGAGAAGAGATTGGATTAATGAAAAATGTAGATCCTGTGAAAGTTTCTGTAAATGAAGGAGTGAGTTATCCAAACATTCCTCGGTACTAAATGACAGCTGAAATAGTTGAAGGAATAACCCCACAATGATAAATAAAATGATTGAACCAGGATATTTTAAATTGTGCCAAACCCAGCAGTAATTCTATATCAGATTCCACATGATGCAGAATGGTATACAGTCATTGATCTATGTAATGCATTCTTTACCATTCCATTACATCCTGAAAGCCAGCCAATATTTGCATTCCGGTTTGGAGACTGTATTTTGGCATGGTGCCGAATTCCTCTGGGGTATACTGAGAGTCCATCCATCTTTAATCAATTGCTGAAGAAATCATTAGAGATCTTAAGCATGCCTGGAGAATCGGTTCTGGTTCAATACATTGATGACCTGTTGGTGGCATCCAAAACAAAAGATGCATGTGTTTTAGACACTGTTGCATTGTTGAACCATTTGACAGAAGAAGGACATAAGGTGTCCCCATCAAAACTACAGTTTTGTCAGAAAGAAGTGCAATATTTAGGTCACAAGATTGCTAAAGGAATTAGACAAGTCAGTATAGAGAGAATTAAAATGATACAAGGAATGCAGCCTCCAAAAACACAGAGACAAATGAGAATGCTTCTAGGAATGGTAGGTTACTGTCGTCAATGGATTAGTGGATTCTCACTAATAGCAAACCCTTACAGAGATTGACAAAAGCAGATGTAAAAGATCCCATAGTACTGAGTAAAGCTGAAATGGAAGCTTTAGAGCAACTGAAAACCAGTCTATGTGAAGCACCCGCATTAGGAATGCCTGATTATGAAAAAGAGTTTGAACTGTATTGCAGTGAGAGAGAAGGATGTGCATTATCAGTTCTAATTCAAAGACATGGAAAACTGTTGCAAAAGCATTGCCAGGTGGTTTAAAAGCAGTAGCTGCCACAAGTGTGAGTCTGGAACAAAGTGAAGGTAGAGTGATGGGATTTCCTTTAAGGGTATATGTACCTCATTCAGTGGAGATTCTCCACACTAGGACAAAGACACAGTACCTTACCAATAACAGGATGACAAAATATGAAAAGACAATCCTAGGTGCAGATAATGTGACAATTTCACGATGTGTAAATGTAAATGTAAATGTAAATCCATCTACACTGCTACCTGATGTTATGGATGTTGAAGTGAGAAATGAAGTTGATCACAAATGTTTGGATGTTCTTGAATATTGTACTAAACCAAGGCCTGACATCAAAGATGAACCGTTGCCTGAATCAGATTATGTAATGTTTGTTGATGGCTCATGCTGGAGAACAGATGAAGGTGCTCTGAGTGCTGCATATGCTGTATGTACGGTAGCAGATGTCCTGAAAGCATCTTGTGTGAAAGGAATTCGTTCTGCTCAAATAGCAGAGTTGGTTGCTTTGATCCGAGCATGTGAACTGGGAAGAGAGATAGGGGTCACCATAGTGACTGACAGTCAGTATGGATTTGGGTTTGTCCATGATTATGGTCAACTGTGGCCCCAAAGAGGTGATTTGGCTTCTGCAGGATGCCCCATTAGAAATGCTGAATTTGTGAGAATATTGATTGATGTAATTCAATTACCTGATAAAATTGCTGTTGTGAAATGTACAGCTCACAAGAGAGGAGATGACTATGTCACCAGAGGTAACCAGTATGTTGATTCAATTGCAAAATACTGTGCTAAAAATCTTGCATCTATAAATCAGGACAGACAAGCTGAACATGTTTCAAGTCCTTTAATGCTAACAACAGTAGTTGAGAAATGGCAAGAAGTGAGGCAAATGCAGGAAGAAGCTAGTGAGGAAGACATCTGGTTAAAAGCAGGATATAAACAAAGGAAGAGTGTCAGTAGAATAAGCGTTCAGAATGATTATAGCACGTAAGATTGAGGCCAGTTGTAAGTGGTCGTATGGAAAGACCAATTTCAAGAACAAATGCAGGATTTTTTCAGGAAACCCTCACTCACCCTAGTGGTGACATGCTTCATCATCGGGTCCACCGGGAGAGATCGAATACCTCCCCGGTGTGCTGCGACGCCAGGAGACTGCGGAGCAGGTTTTCGTGAGGGTAGGGAGTGAAAAAGTAGTGAATTTAAAAATGTCCAAGGTTGTACCAAAAAATCATTTATTGGTTGGTCAACCTGACATATTAAAAACTTACTATGTGTGGAGAGAAACTAGCCAAATAAAGTATACTGGTGTTTCCCTTTTAAAGAGAGGTCAACATGTTTCTGCCCGTGTTATGTGCGACTTTACAGGGCTTTCTTCAGGACCAGTTTGCGAGTGTCACCTTGACAGGTCTGGGCACGCTAAGGCCCACCCTGCCAAAGGCAGTGAAAGTTAAAAATAGCACTATGTGTAAATAGGTGCATGAAAAATAAAATCATACAAGTAAGTTTGGTTTTTTTTTACCTCTATTACGAGGAACCTAGAAGTTTGTAAACAAATGAACCACGCCCCATAGAACTCAGGAGGGGGGTGGGAGCGAAAATGGCACACCGCCCGCAACGCTCTGCACCCTCTCGGTACCTAGCTGCTCCCTCACTGGATCTCGTGGAAACTTACAAGTTTGTATGATTTTATTTTTCATGCACCTTTTTACACATAGTGCTATTTTTAACTTTCACTGCCTTTGGCAGGGTGGGCCTTAGCGTGCCCAGACCTGTCAAGGTGACACTCGCAAACTGGTCCTGAAGAGAGCCCTGTTAAGTCGCACATAACACGGGCAGAAACATGTTGACCTCTCTTTAAAAGGGAAACACCAGTATACTTTATTTGGCTAGTTTCTCTCCACACATAGTAAGTTTTTAATATGTCAGGTTGACCAACCAATAAATGATTTTTTGGTACAACCTTGGACATTTTTAAATTCACTACTTTTTCACTCCCTACCCTCACGAAAACCTGCTCCGCAGTCTCCTGGCGTCGCAGCACACCGGGGAGGTATTCGATCTCTCCCGGTGGACCCGATGATGAAGCATGTCACCACTAGGGTGAGTGAGGGTTTCCTGAAAAAATCCTGCATTTTTTCTTGAAATTGGTCTTTCCATACGACCACTTACAACTGGCCTCAATCTTACGTGCTATAATCATTCTGAACGCTTATTCTACGGACACTCTTCCTTTGTTATTTGCTATTTGACTGGGGACCAAGAGTGCCCGAATCCCTCTCTCTCTTTTTGTTGACTGATAAAAGCAGGATATAGACAGAGAAAAGAGGATGAAATTTGGGTTTATAAAGATGAAAGACCAGTAATGCCTGATAACATGATTTCAAACATGGCCCGAATGTACCCTGGTCAAGCTCATATTGGAAGGGACGCCATGATCAGGTTGCTCAGACAGACATGGTATAAACCTAAGTTTGGGATGATTGCTGAAAGCCTGTGCCAGAGATGTCTTGTTTGCCAACAATTGAATCCAAGGAGAAAAACAGTTGTGAGTTTGGGAACCATAGGACGGGAGGGAGGTCCATTTACCCGAATGCAGTTGGACTTCATTGAGCTATCACCTTGTAACAGACTTCGATATGTACTTGTGATTATTATCCTGTTTTCACAGTGGGTGGAGGCGTTCCCAACAAGGAGGAATGATGGAGTAACTGTTGCAAAACTGTTGTTGTGTGAGATAATACCACGTTATGGTTTCCCAGTAACTATTGAGACAGATTGTGGAACACATTTTCACAATGAGTTAATGCAGATGATTTGTGAAGCACTGGACATTCGTCAGAAATTGCATTGTGCTTACAGACCAGAGGCTTCCGAGGTAGTTGAGCAAATGACTGGAACAATAAAAAACAGAATTGCAAAAATGTGTTTGGCCACTGGACTGAAATGGCCTGATGCTTTGCCACTTGTTCTGATGACCTTAAGGAGCATACCTGACAAAAAGACAGGATTAAGTCCACATGAGATTCTGATGGGAAGAGTGATGAGACAAGCATTTGTACCAGTTGATAAACTAACTATTAATGGTGATATCATACTGGATTACTGCAAAAATCTGTCTGACGTGGTAACTTCTGTGTTCCATCAGGTGGGAACTGAGGCAAACTCGAAAGAAAAACATCCAGCTCATGATCTAGTTCCTGGAGATTGGGTTCGGATAAAAGTACACAGGAGAAGAAACTGTTTAGTGCCTCACTGGCAAAAGCCCAGGCAAGTCATTCTGGTTAGCACGACTGCAGTCAAATGTGCTCGAGTAAAGAGATGGGTACATGCCAGCCACACCATCCATGTGCCTGAGCCTGAAAATCCACAGGACGAGAGTGAAAGCACAACTGAGTCAGATTCTGAAGTTGAACCAGAGAAAGATAGGGAAGCTCGACCTGTTCGTCGACATCTGGAGATATCAGATGCTAGTTCTGCGTCTCAAGGAGAAAGTGAAGTTGTTGAAATACCAAATTTTGAAGATCGACCTGTAAGTCGAGATTTGGTAGAAGTTGATACCAGTAAGGACACTGAGCAAAGTGAAAATAAAACTGGTGGTCAAGAAAACACTGAAGGACAGTCTAAAAGCTCTGAAAGCAGGAACCACACTCTAGAAACGGGTGAAAAGGAAATAACTCACAATGAGGATGAGCTTCCAAGTACCAGCTATGGAGAAGTTCCTAACAGAGTGGAAGTACTGACCAAAGGAAAAACAAGTTCAGAGAAAGAACCAGGCATCATAAAGTTCACCATAAATGGAACTGTAGAGGGATCTGAAACTGAGACTGATAACAGTGATGATGGAACTCAGTTAAGGAAAAGTTCAAGAAAAAGAGCTTGGAGAGTGGAACGTAACACTGTTGAACCTGAAACAAAAAGAGCTCGTAGAGGAGATAATTGGCCTAAAGGAGCTGATGGACTGAAATTTAAACTGGTTAATAAAGCAAAGGTACCAGAAGATCAAGTAAATGAAATAACCAGTCAAAATGAGTTGTTGGGGCAGAAAATAGAGATTGTGCAAAGGCCAAAAGAAGACCAAATCAAAAATACAAGTCACCTGAGTGGACCTATATGGTCTTGCCTCCAATAATTGAAGTAAATAGCAGCCAAGAAAATTTGAGTTGCCAAAGTGAAGAGGAAAGAAATGAATACATTGTTACTGAAGGAAAGAAAAAGAGATACTTAAAATTGTTGGGAAACTGTGGAAAAGAAAAGCATAAAGGAAAACAAGATTTGAAATCTTGGTGGAAAGAACACTGTAAAGTGTATAGTAAAAGTTTAAAGAGAGACAATATAAGGGTGAAAAAGATTGTGAAAATCGCTGTTTAAAAAAAAAATGGCTACTAATGAAGTAACCAAGGGCCATATGTAGGTAAATCCCAAATACCGAATCTTAAATACTAATTATTACCGAATTTTACCGATTCGGTAATAAGAATTTGGTATTTGGGATGCAGGTAAAAATTCGGTAATATTTACCGAATCGGTAAAATTTGGTTAAGAAATACCGAATCCCCAACCCCGATCGGTAAAAACCTAATCGGTAAAATCCGAATCTGTAAAATACGATTCGGTAAATACCGAATCGGCAATTCAAAAAAAGAAACAATTAAGGAATCAGCCAATCCGGTGCAACCACCCCTCCTCCCAACCAGGAAGTAGCCACACCCATGCAGGTGCACTCAATCTGAAGCTGCTGGAGAGGCTGGGAGAGCAGAGCAGAGCCCTTGAGACACTGGGATACTTACTCCAGGAAAACAGCACGATGTCTAGCAAAGACACTGAAAGGGAAGGAGAAGAGAGAAAGAGGAAGGTGAAATTCAGCACCATGGAGCTGCAGGTCCTTGTGGAGAAGGTAGTGAAGGAACACCAAAAGTTGTTTGGAAAGCAGTCCCTGCAGGTGGCAGAATTTGCCAAAAGGAAGATTTGGCTGGCTATACAAACCAGGGTGAATGCCATTGGAGTGACCCCACGGGACATCGACGATCTCAAGAAGAGGTGGTATGACCTCCGGAGCGTGATAAATGGCTGAGCTCCAGAAACAAGCGAGGCACACTGGAGGAGGGAGGAACAGGGCACCTGCCCTGACAGAGCTTGAGGAGCTGGTGGAGTCCACTATAGAGCCAGTGATGCAGACAGCTCAGACCGAGCTGCCACCAAAAAAGGTAAGAAGCAAGCACAGCAATCACCCCCACCCCTTCCCTTTCCCCTTCCCCAATGTGGTAGTGTGAACCCCACTCCAGTACAGGTTTTAATATACACCAGCAATGCATTATGGGAGATGTAGTCAGTGAAATACCTACCATGTCAGACAACACACCAAACAACAAGGCATGCGACACACATTAGTGATGAGCAAGCTGAGGCAATAGCGACAGTGTTTCAGAGATGAGAATTCAATTGTATAAGCAGGGCTGCAGGACCACAGAGCTAATGTACGATTTTCTGTCCACAGGCGAGACATATCACAGGCATCCCAAGGACAAGGAAGGTAGTGCACCCCGGAAGGAAAGGCACACAGGAGGCGAGTACCAGTGCAGGGCACACCACACAAGCAACAGCGGCATCACCAACACTGCCAGCCTCGCCACACCTGCCAGAGTCACCACAGCTGCTGGCCTCCCCACACCTGCCAGTGTCAACACAGCTGCTGGTCTCCCCACAGCTGCTGGCCTCAACACTACTCCTGTCCTCACCTTAACTGGTAGATTCACTGGCAGCAACAACACCTGCAGTGCACAGAACCAGGAGGCATGTTGTGGGCACACTCTGGGAAATGGAGTCTTCCGCAGAAGACACGGTGGGGAGTGACACATCAACCATGGCAGTTTTGGACAGCAATGCTCATCAGCAGTCCACCGCCGAGGGCGCCCACACAGGTGCCAGATGCGGCAGGGCCAGAGACAGCAGTCCAAACCAACATAGCGAGGGTCCTGGTGTCTTCTGTGGCCTGGAGTCAAGTATGGTAAAGGTGCAGCGCATGCAGCGGAAGGCCATCCAGTCGGTCCAACGACAGGTGAAGCACCTAAATGAAAATGTAAAAAACATTGATAAGGGCATCAGCTTAATGGAGGAGGGAATGAGAGAGATGGCTGCGGGCATGCGGGACATGTCCCAGTCAGTGCTGCTGCTGTGCAACAAGCTGGACGAGGACAGGGCAACAAGGCGCAGAGAGAGGCAGAGGTCGGAACAACATACAAGGGCAGTGAACCGGCTAGCCACTGCCACTTCCCTGCTCTGCAGGCGCTGCGTCAACATGCAGGAGGGACTGGCACACTGCAGCAGTGAAGTCTCCAGGGGCCTTGTAAGGGTGACAAGTACAGTTGAGGTGCTGCTGACTGCTCAGTCGGCAAATACTGCTGCTCTGGATGTGGGGGAGAGCTAGGAGACCACCAGTAGGAGCAGCATGACTCCCCCTGTTACTGACAACCGGAGGAGCAGCAGGCGGCATGGGGCTGCCACTGCCCACACAGCCAGTGAGGACAGCCAGCCAATGGCATCCAGCACCGGTGTGCGTGCCCGCAGACACTGATGCTGCCCACACTCCCTGAACTGGAATGAGTGAAGTAACCCAGGGCTTCCCTAAAGGATGGCAACAATTGGACTGGCACATTTGGGCCTTTGTGTACTGGCTTAGTGCCAAGATATTAAAACTACGTTGTGTACATACAACAACTGGCTGTGTCTCCTTACTTAGAAATAGTTGCGTGTGATCTCTGCCTGTCTTTGTCTCCCATCTGTTGCTGGCGCCACTCCTGCTGTGTTGGGCTCAGGGTGTGCAAATTCTTTATCATCATCCTCAATATCTTTTAATTCTACTGCTGTTCCTTTCCTAGTGGCATGGTTTTGCAGCATTGCGTAAGTTGCAATGATTTTACAGCAGATGAGGGGTGACTACTGATGTGTGCCTCCGCTTTTGTGGGGGCAGCCGAACCTGCTTTTTAACAGCCCAAAGGTGTGCTCCACAACATTGCATGTAGATTTGTGTGCCACGTTGTATCGTCTCTCACTCAGGGTTGATGGGTTCAGGTAGGGAGTGAGGATGAATGAGCGGATGGCATATGCACTATCGCCTATATGGAAAAGAGAGATCCATTAATCACATGCACAACAACACATACATCTGCAGTATCTATCAGGGTGTGTCACAGTGTTTTACCCAGCAGGTATCCTTCTCCGAATTCCCCCGCTACCAGGCGTGTGTTGATCCCACTGTTCTGGAAGATGTAGGAGTTGCGGTTGCTTCCAGGGAATTTGGCCACGATGTCTGTGATTATGTTGGCAGCATCACAGATTACCTGCACATTTATGGAGTGGGTGGACTTTCTGTTCCTGTAGATGTGCTCAGCGGCTGCAGGTGGGCAGATTGGGATGTGTGTGCCATCAATACAGCCGATGACATGTGGGAACTGTGCCATTTGGTAAAAGTCAGTCTTGGTCTTCAGCAGTTCCGCATGTGTGTCAGGGAAGCTGATGTAATGATGCATTCTCTGCATTAAGGCCTCCAGGAACTTCCTGAAGAAACAGGACAGGCAGTTCTGGGACACCCCACCTACCGCAGCTATCACCCCCTGGTAACTGCCAGATACAAATAGGTGTAGGCTACAGAGCACCTGCACATGTGGTGGTATGGCGTGCGCCCTTGGTGTTGGGTGCTCCAGGAGTGGGTGCAGATCCCTTATCAAGTCCAGGATGGTATGGGGGTGTAGCCTGTACCTTTCATGGATCTCTGCTTAAGTAAGTTGGAAGAGTGTGATACGCTGTCTGTGCACTTGCTCCTCCCGTCTCCAGATCCTCACTCCTGCTGCCTGTAGCCGTAGCCGCCTTGCTATCACATAGAAAGCTGCCATTCTGATCACAATGTTGCATTTTGGGGCCTGTTTTATGGCCTGCACCTGGTTACCACCTGCTTTCAATCCATGGTAATTACCGACTCTTAAATACCGAATTTCATGCATTTCTTAATTAATGGTTTTTCCTACATCTCTTATAGTTTTTAGCGTTTCTTATTTTCCGAATCGGTATTTTCCGAATTGGTATTTTCCGAATCAGTATTATCCGATTCAGTATTTATGAATCGGTAGATTCCGATTCGATGATGAGGTATCAGTATTTACCGATTCTTTTTTCCCGAATCGTTCCATACATCGCGCATGCTTATTTACTGGTCAGTAACATTGATATTTACCGAATTTCTCCATTACCGACCGGTATTTGGCTAGCTTCATATGGCCCTAAATCTAAGGTTTCTATTTTCAGAAAATGGTGTCGAACGTGGTTTTTATGTACCGGATTATTGATGTTAATATGGTTAATTTTTGCTATTATCATTCCTTTTAGACCAGAATTTGAAAAAATGGAAAGCAAAAGAAAGTATGAAAGAAAAGAATAATGATTTGAAAAGTGAAAAATTGCATGTGTATAAGTCTGAAATTCATCAAGATAACTCTATCAGTGATTTCTCTCGAAATACGTTTTTGAGATTTTTATCTGAGTGGATGTATGACGTTACAACGCATGCTTTTACCACGCATGCTGTTACAACGCAGGTTTTACAACGCATACCATTACAACGCATAACGCTTTGGGGTGCTGGATAGTGAATAGTTTAATTTACTATTCCAACTCCAGTCCCCGTGGACACTAGGGAAGGTGTTGGATAGTAAATTAAATCTATTCCCTATCCTAGAGCGCCCCCCAGCGCAATGCGTTGTAATGGTTTTTGTTGTAAAACCAGCGTTGTAATAGCATTGCGTGGTAAAAGTTGCGTTGTAAAGGATGTTTCCCTATCTGAGTATGTAAAAACTGTGAACACCAGCGACTGCTACGTCAGTGTGAAATTGCCAGCATCAGTATCAGAGGGTGTGACCTACCACCATCTACCATTAACATATGGAGTTACATCTAGTGTATTAACAAGTTTATTTTATAGAACAGGGAAATTAGAGTATTATTATTCAGATTCTGATGATGTTTTTGCAAAACTAAAAATTGTAGCTGAGTTGAATCAAATTAAGCCTGCAAAAGTGTTTAGGGAATATTTTCTAGAAATGCAAGCATTGACTCATGATTATGAGTTTAAACATAATTTGACTTGTAAAATGAGAAATGAAGAAAAAGCTTTGCTAAATATGGTTGAAGAGAGAAGAATACAGTACAAAAGGAGGGAAAAAGTGAAACAAACTAAATCTACAATGTGGACGTTTGAGGATGATAATGTTGAAGGACATAATGTGAATGTGGCTATAAATATAGCTACACCATTATTAGGGAAATTATGTATTCGAAGAGATAACACTGTGTATGATCATTATTTTGTGGGAGCTAGTCAATGTGAAGATACCTATAACATAAAAGGGGGTTGGGGATTTAAAGGTGGGAATGACCCAGTCTTTCCTGGGATCTACTTTTTATGTGGGAACAAAGCTTATTAGAGATTGCCTGATCACTGTCTTGTTACATAGGCCTGGTCTTTCCTAAAAATGTTCATGTAGATAGAGGTACTAATGGAATTCATGAAATAGGTAAACCTTTAAGTCCTAAAAGAAGAGAAAGTGTGATAGAAATAATAGGTGATGTTTTTGGAGCATTGATACCAGCAGTGGGTATATCCTTTAATGCAAACAGAATTCGGAAATTGTCAACGATAGTAGATCGTTTGTCAACAGACACAGCTGGAGGAGTTTTAATGGTAAACACTGAAATGGTTGCTATGAGAGCTATGGTGATGCAAAATCGACTTGCTCTTGATATAATTTTGGCAAAAGAAGGAGGAGTTTGTGGAATTTTAAAAGTACAACACTGTTGTACTTACATTGCAGACAAAAGTCAAAACATTGAAAGATATATTACAAATCTTACAAAGTTGCATAAGGAAGTTGAACCACTGGAGGTTGATGGTGTTCTTGAGAAACGTGGTAGAAGTTGTTCAGCCGTTGAAAATTGGTTTTATGAAATAGGTAGATCTATTATAGGGAAGGTAATAATTCCAGTAACTATAATAATAGTAAGGGTTTTACTTCTAAGATTAGGTTGGAAACTTAGAAAAATAAGGAATGTCAAAAGGTCTTTAAAGAAGGTGGTTGAAGAAAAACAAGAAAGGGAACATGAAAAAGGTGATATTGAGATGGAAGAGTTCAAAGAGAATTTTTTTCAAGACAGAAATAAGATAGAAGAAACTAAAGTGTAACTCATACTAATTAAAAGAATTTGAAACGTGCTGAGATGAAAAATTTACAACATTTTGGGAGATATTTGGTGATAAATCACCGAAGGAGTGAGCTGATGGAGCGAGGTTGGAAAAAAAAATTTGGTATACCCCTCGTGAAGTGACTTCTCCATAACTGTGACTTCTCCTTCACCACCGCCACCTTCCCGGAGAGCTGGAAGCACGCCGAACTCAGCGCTCTACTCAAGAAACCAACAGCGGACCCCACCGAACTCAAGAATTACCGCCCCATCTCGCTGCTCCCGTTTCCGGCCAAAGTCATCGAGAAGACCGTCAACAAGCAACTGGCCGCATTCCTCGAGACGAACGGATCCCTCGACCCCTCACAGTCTGGCTTCCGAGCCAATCACAGCACCGAGACCGCTCTCATCGCTGCCACCGATGACATCCGAACCCTGATGGACAACGGAGAAACAGCGGCCCTCATCCTCCTAGACCTCTCCGCGGCCTTCGACACCGTCTGCCACCGCACCCTAGTGCAGCGCCTCTACAACGTCGGAATCCAGGAGAAGGCACTGGAATGGATCATCTCCTTCCTCGACGGAAGGACCCAGAGAGTCCGCCTACCACCGCACAAATCAAAGGCCACCGAAGTCATCTGCGGCGTACCCCAAGGATCCTCGCTGAGCCCAACCCTCTTCAACGTCAACATGAGCCCCCTCACGGCCATCGCACGCCAACACAACCTGAACATCATCTCCTACGCCGACGACACCCAGCTGATCCTCTCCCTGACCAACGACCCCGCCGCCGCCAGAGCCAACCTTCACGAAGGAATGAAAGAGGTAGCTGAGTGGATGTCGACCAGCCGCCTGAAGCTGAACTCGGACAAGACGGAAGTCCTCATCCTGGGATCCTCGCCCTCCGCCTGGGACGACTCCTGGTGGCCCCCCGCCCTGGGAACCGCACCCAAACCGACAGACCACGCACGCAACCTGGGCTTCATCCTGGACTCCTCCCTCTCCATGACCAGGCAAGTCAACGCCGTCTCCTCGTCGTGCTTCAACATCCTGCGCATGCTACGGAAGATCTTCCGGTGGATCCCCACCGAGACCAGGAAGACTGTCACCCAGGCACTCGTCACCAGCCGACTGGACTACGGCAACGCCCTCTACGCCGGAACCACCGCCAAGCTCCAGAAAAGACTCCAACGGATCCAGAACGCCTCAGCCAGACTCATCCTCGACGTCCCACGACACAGCCACATCTCCGGACACCTAAGAGACCTGCACTGGCTCCCGGTCAACAAGAGAATCACCTTCCGTCTCCTCACCCACGCACACAAAGCCCTCCACGATCAAGGCCCGAGCTACCTCAACACCCGCATCAACTTCTACGATCCCAAACGACACCTCCGATCAGCCAGTCACGCCCTCGCCGCCGTCCCCCGCATCCGAAGAACGACAACAGGAGGAAGGTCCTTCTCCTACCTGGCCGCCAAGACCTGGAACTCCCTCCCGACCGACCTGCGCCTGACCCAAGACCACCTCGCCTTCAGGAAGAAGCTCAAGACCTGGCTGTTCGGGCAGTAGCAGCACCCCCCTCCCCCTAGCGCCTTGAGACCCTCCGGGTAAGTAGAGCGCTCTATAAATGTCTATGATTGATTGATTGATTGAATTCATCGTGTGGTTTTGAAATTAACCAACATAGAATAGAATGCACACACAAACACACTTCGAATACTAATTTGCATGTGTTGCGAACCATAATCTACTAATTAAGTGAAATGGTCTTGTTTTTTCTATGCGCATTTGTCATAATCTAACCGAAATTTGCATGAATATGCTTTTTGTCTGTCTAATTGTGGCATAAATGATGGAGAATGGTGAGTAAACCATGCTTATGTGTTGCTTAATTCGCTAGGTGATAAGTAATTGGGTTACCTTACAATGGGAGGAGGTAAACAGAAAGGCTATATTTCGAAAATTTACTTTTATTTGTGTTTGTTTCTATAATAGTTCCCATAGTGGCCTATGCGGCCTACTTATAATGGAAGCTGTCTGCGACTCCGAGTTTGCGATGATGTATGCATGCGTGACTGAACTCGAGAAGAGCGCAAGCAGCCTGTGCCTGTGCAGAATGGGTCATGGACAGGGTGGCTTGGCCACCCGAATGGGTGCCAACAAATTTGAATTTCAGCATCGTGAGCATGGGAAAATCATCTCAACTATCCACTTAAAGGACACAAGCAGAAGAAAACTGCTAAGGACAATAGCAACAATGACTTTGCGGAAAAGTGAACAATAAGGTGATGAGGTTATGCTCATCCACCCCTCGACTTGACCAATCTGGACAGTTTAAGACCCCAATAGTTACAACTTTTAGATAGATAAGTTAGTGAAAAAGGATATAAAAGAGGACGTTTGGAAGTATGAAAAGAGCTTGCTTTTCGATTTTATCTTTGCACCCCGACATGCTGCCGGACTGCTAATTCTTTTCTATGGCGCAAGGACTTTGACATTTTTCTGAACTTTAACTTTTGAATGGGTGCGGAGTCCTTATGGGAGGTGAACATCGAGAGAGAATAGAGAGGTGGTCTTTGGGAACTATTATGTCCTTATGCTGATGTCCATGTCCTGAAATCGTGGTAATATAAATTTATGTTTATTTTCTGGCCTACTGTGCTAATAAATATAAATGTTTGAATTTAACCTCTTTTCTAGGCTATTTTATGTTTAAATGATTATTAAATTAGAATTAATAAAAGAGAGGTCATGCTAGGAGATTTAGTCTCTAAAATAAAGAATAAATAAATGGAGAATTAAGCTGGTCTTGTTGTCCTTTAGTTATCTTTTACTAGCAGATCCATTGACAAATAATGGTGGTGTGTTTAAATATTTCATGAAATTAAACCATGATAATATCGATAAACTGCAGATGTATATAATGTACAAAGATTAGTATTAAATGTAGACACTCTGCTATAATCCAGCAGCTCTCATTTGGTCTTTACCGAGTCCTCGGAGCAGGGTAAATGTGTGTATGAGTGACTCGCAGGGTTATGGGCCCCACTGATGAGTAATGTGTAAATAGCTCTCTGGGATAAGGTGATGGTTTTACCGAGAATTTCTGGAGTTGCGCTGCATCATGTGTTATGTGCTGGGGGATTGTTGGTGCTGGTGTGATGGTGGTGGTGGAGGTTGTGGTGGGTGTGCTGTGTTCTCTTGCCTCTCCTGTCAGATCTGGTGTATGCCCTTCTCTTCTGGAGTGTTGCAAAGGATTGTGGTCAGTGAAGGGGCTGGTATTATACAAAGCTGTGTGGGTGTGTCCACGTGGGATTTTGCTGTCAGGTGTGTTGTGGGGGTTGTCCTGGGAATTGTATGTTTCTGTTTGGCATTTTTCCTTTTCATTTGGTTGTGTTTTGTGTATTTGGGGGGCATGGCTACTTTGGTTTGTGCAATTTTTGGCATTGTGGCATTGTTTTTGCCTCAGACCGCCATGTTTTTCATGTATCGTCCACTGTGGTAGCTATGCTGCAGCTCTTCCGCTGTCTCTCACATTCACTCCTGTATGCGACCAGGACCATCGGGGATATACTAATTTCCCGTGCAGAGTCTCTGCTATGCTTGCAGAGGGTGTAGCTTTTCCGCTGCATTTCCGACTGCCGCGGTCGGTTTTGGGACCTAACCGCCCGTGTCGGGCGGTTTTGGTTAGCCTGCTACCGCCGCGGTCGTTTTTTTGGGCGGTTGTTCCTATTTTGACTGCTGGTTTCTCCACGGTCCCGGCGGGTGGTTGTTTCCCGCCTCCATTGCGGTTGGGGTGGTTTTCCGCCGGTCATCCTAATGGGGCCCTTAATCTTCATTAAAAAACAATCACCCTGTGTATAGAGACACTCCCATTAATTTTATTTGATTATTTAATTTCTTGGCGATGGCTTGCAATCATTCAGCCCTTCCTTGAGGCCACTCTACCACAGTAAAAGCAAAAAGGTCTGGGGAAGGAAAGGCATTACCAAATAAGGGACATGGTGTTTGGGAGGGGTGAACCTGCCTTTAAATGGAACACGTAAGGCGGTGAGTTCAAAGCAGGTAAGAACACTGGCAAGTTGCATTCATTTATGGTCTTCCTGCAGTGAAAAGTTCTAGAACCCAAACCAACAGAATTTTCAATCCTACTTAAAATTTTTATTGAATAGTTGCCTCTTTCTGTATTCAGTTAAATGTATATTTTCTGCTCTATTTAAAATGACAAATAAATCAAATATAGGAATGGCTAGACGATGGAAATATTCAGCAACTGATTTCTCAATTACTCAAACAATATATTATTATGATATTGGCTCAGATAAGAAAGAGTAAATTTGTAGGTCGAGCCTAGGCAGCGCATGCGCAGCTCTGCGAGTCATGCTGTATTTATCATTTGTTTACGTAGCACCTTTCATCATAAGTGGGATGGGTATGCCCAGACGTGGGTCCCTTGCTCACTGTGCCACAGGATTCAAGCTAGCCTAGCTGATGAAGGTTAATACCCAAAAACTGGTCCCAGGATGCTTGTTTCCGGTCCAGGGAGGACCCGGCTTGGCAGTTCTGTCTGGACTGTTCCCATAAGGCACAGGGTCAAGACTGATATGCATATGCCTGGGTCAAAACTGGGGTGCCATGGTGAGCAAAAGAATGATGGTTTTAACCCATATCTCTTGACTGGGGGTTAATGTATGATTAATTCAGCATTCTGTCCATCATTTATTTACGTAGCACTTTTCACCCTAAGTGGGAAGGGTATGCACAGACGTGGGTCCCTTGCTCACTGTGCCACTGGATTCAAGCTAGCCTGGCTGATGAAGGGTAATACCCAGAAACCGGTCACAGCATGCTTGTTTCCGGTCCAGGGAGGACCCGGCTTGGCAGTTCGGTCTGGACTGTTCCCAGGAGGCACAGGGTCAAGACACTACCATCACCGTCGCAGGTCGGATTTCTGCCCCCTTGATGGCTGGCGGCCTCTCACTGAAATGGAGTACATATGACTCTCAGGGCTTTCTCACTGCCCTGGCCGACACCCGCCCAGCCCTTCACCCCTTCAATGACATTGACGGACTAGAACACGTCATCGGCTCATGGTTAGAATCGGCCAGTGACCGGTTTGCTCCCTTAGTCAAATTTCCCCGCACTAGGCATTGCAACTCCCATAGGTGGTTCTCTGACGACCTTAGGGCTCAGAAATTAAAAACACGCCAGTTAGAACGCACCTGGAGACGCGATTATTCCGACTCAGCCAGACAGCTTTATCTGGCCGTGCGCAAAGAATATAAAGCAGCCATCAGCCTAGCTAAAACAGAACATTTCTCTAATAGGATCTCGTCGGCGGCCAATAAATCTAAAGAAGTGTTCAGAGTTCTGAATGAGCTTACTACAGATGACAGAACTCTTCCAGCCCAGACCCCCACTCAGGAGGCATGCGACACCCTCAATTCTTTTTTCTTGGAAAAAATTACAAAAATTAAAAAGTCTATCCCTCCCCTTCCCCAGTCACATTCACCGGATAGCTCCTCCAATAATCTCTCGACTTTTACCACCTTCCCTGCTTTAGACTCTATTTCTTTGGCGGAACTTGCCACCCGTGTGAAATCTGGTTCCCCGAACGACTGCTGCCCACCATCTGTCTTGCAGAGTATATGTCTCAATCTGCCAAATTGCATCCTACCTCTACTTAACGGGTCACTTAGTAGTGGTATTTTTCCCACTTCTTTCAAGGAGGCCATCCTAGTGCCCCTCCTCAAAAAACCCGGCGCTGACCCTGCGGAGCCATCGAACTATCGTCCTATCTCCCTCCTTCCGTACTTCTCATAACTAATGGAGGCCCATGTCACCCGGTGCCTGTCAAATTTTATCGAATCTTCCTGTCATCTTGAGCCTAATCAGGCCGGCTTCAGACCTGCCCACTCTACCGAGGCCGTCATCTTGGCAGTTCTGGACACACTCAGGAGCAACGCGGACGCTGGGTCCCCCCAAGCCCTGGTTCTCCTGGATTTGTCTGCCGCGTTCGACACGGTGGACCATAACATCCTTCTCCACCGTGTCGAGCAGGCAGGCATCCAGGGCACCGCTCTTGAGTGGGTCAAGTCCTTCCTCACTGGAAGAACACAGGCGGTCCGTTTGGGAACCTTCACTGCCAAAAAAAAACCTACGTCCTGCGGAGTTCCTCAGGGCTCCTCTCTTTCACCGCTTTTATTTAATTTATACCTCCGCCCACTGATCCAATCTCTGCAGAAATGGGACATTATCGTCTACAACTACGCCGACGACTTACAAATCATCCTCTCACTCAACTCACCACAGGCCATTACGACGTTCCACGCAGTCATGATGCACATCCAACTTTGGATGAACCAGAACCAATTGAAGCTGAACC
Source organism: Lissotriton helveticus (assembly GCF_964261635.1). NCBI lineage: Eukaryota > Metazoa > Chordata > Amphibia > Caudata > Salamandridae > Lissotriton > Lissotriton helveticus. The sequence continues at coordinate 398,559,764 of NC_136059.1, read as the reverse complement.
CCGGGAAAACTGAGCTCCCCCTCCCTGGACTCAGTCATGCTCACTGGGGCCCGCAGTTCTGGCCTCCGGAGCTGGGCTCTCCTCCAGTCCCTGCAAAAGCAGTAAAGAGTCTGGGCATAATCATAGACGCCGAACTATCCCTCAGAGCCCAAGTGGGAGCGGTGGTCTCTTCCTGTATGTATCAGCTCCGGAGGATCCGTAAAGTCCGTCATTTACTTCCCCCTGCGGCACTCACCCAAGTTGTCATCTCACTCGTGCTCTCTCGTTTGGACTTTTCTAATTCCATCTACCACGGTCTCCCACAACTCTTGTCACACCGCCTCCTAGTCGTCCAGAATCAAGTGGCTCGCCTGATTCATGGAATCCCCAGATGGCAATCGGCCAAGCCTTTGCTCCACAGCCTTCATTGGCTCCCAATAGTCCAAAGGGCAGCCTTCAAGGTGGCATGTCTTACATTCAAAGCCCTTCGCTGTTCTGGCCCAGCGTTTTTGAAATCCCTCATCCACCCTTACTGTCCAATACGTAACCTCCGCTCAGCCCACCGTCATCTGCTAGTCATTCCTAAAAACAAAACCAAGAAATTCGGCGGTCGTCAATTCTCCTATCTAGCTCCCGTCCTGTGGAACCTCCTTCCTCCTTCAATCAAATCCTCCTCTTCCCTCCTGAACTTCAGACAACTGTTAAAAACTTACCTCTTGCGTTACGTCGTCCTCGTGGGACGCTATGAGGGTCGGACCCTTTCCCTGTTTGCCGTCTATGTGCCCCCCGGTCTACAGACCTCTACCTTTTCCGACTTGGGTCGAGTGTTGTTGAGCCTCCCTGATAGTACTCTCTTCATAGCAGGGGACTTTAATTCTGTGTTCTCCGGTCTACATGATCGTCACCCCCCTAGGGACACTCCTTTGGCTCAACGATGGCTGGGTGGGTTTCTGGATACTTTTGGTTTGGTGGATTGTTGGAGACTCATGCACCCTACTCAGCTTCAATTCACGTTCCATTCCGGGGCCCATGGGAGTCTGTCTAGACTGGATTATTTCCTGATGCCTGCGGCGCAGTCGCCGGCTGTTCGGGAGATTAGACACCTCCCCCGGGGCATCTCGGACCATTCTCCGCTCTGGCTTTGTTTTGAGATGGGGGTGGAGGCGGCGGGCCGGGTGGCTCCTATCAATCCATGGTACCTCACCTCCCCCGAGACCCGTGGTCTCTTGATCAAGTCGTTGGACAATTACTTTCTAGACAACGAGGGGTCTGTCTCCTCTGCGGTGTCCCTATGGGAGGCATTTAAGACAGTGATCCGTGGGCAGGCCCTTTCCCTTATAGCTGAATCCAAGAAGGCGAGGAATCGGGAGGTGGTGGACCTTGAGAGGGAAATTGTTGAGATAGAGGCTGACCTGGAGTCGAATGTTACTCCTGGTAAACTCCACGCCCTGGGTCTGAAACAATTTGCTTATAGGTCTCTGGTTACGGACGCGGCTAAAATGATGTTTCGGGAACAACAGGGTCGTTTGTATGATGTGGGGGACAAAGCGGGTAAATTGCTGGCGTGGTTGGACAAGAAGGAGAGGGCGAATCGTGTGGTACCAGTGATTCAGACTTTGAATGGTGTGAGAGTGACTGACCCGGTTGGGATTGTGGAATGTTTTGCGGACTATTTTCGTGTGGTTTATTCCCCTGTGTCTGAACGTGATGTTGATGACTCTCGCCTCTTGTTGCGCGATATAGCTTTGCCCTGTGTCTCCGATTTAGACCGAGTCTCTTTGGAGTCTCCTTTCTCTACGGACGAGATAGCGACTGCCATTCGCTCACTCCGTTCGGGCAAGGCTTTGGGCCCGAATGGATTGCCAATTGAGTTGTACAAGCTACGTCCTGATAAGATGGCGCCCTATCTTCGTACCATGTTTTTGGAGCCCCGGGATCGGGGTATTCTCCCATATGATCAGCGTCTGGCTACGATCATTGTTATTCCCAAAGAAGGTAAGCCCCGGGACCTCTGTTCGTCTTATAGGCCCATTTCCCTGTTGAATGTCGAACCCAAGGTTCTGGCTAAGCTCCTGGCTACCCGCCTCCTGACGGTTATTAGCAGCTTGATTCATCCGGATCAATCCGGATTTATCCCGCATCGCAACACGGCTCTTAACCTACGTCGTCTCCACGGAGCCATTGCGAGGGCGGGGCTTCTGACGGAGCCAGCCATTTTGGCTTCGCTGGATGCCTCGATGGCCTTTGATACAGTAGAGTGGCCCTATCTTTGGGCGGCTCTTGAGAAATTTGGTTTCGGCCCTGGGTTTATTGGTTGGGTGAAATTGTTATATGCCGAGCCCTTGGCACTGGTTGTGGTTAATGGTCGAGTTTCTGTCCCCTTTTGTCTTGGTAGGGGGACCCGACAGGGGTGCCCCTTGTCTCCGTTGCTTTTTGCGCTTGCCTTGGAGCCGTTAGCCGCGTGGCTTCGATGGGAACCTTCCCTCAAAGGGATCCGTTCGTCACCAGATTTTGAGGACCGCGTCTCGCTTTACGCGGATGACATTCTTCTCTACCTTACTTCCCCACGCAAATCTTTAAACGTCTTATTTGACGTTCTCACTTCGTTTGGCGCTAACTCTGGTCTAGTTGTTAATTGGGCTAAGTCCTGTGTGTATGTTCTCTCGGGTGTTCTGCCCCCATTGCCGGATAGATTTCCTATTCAGGTTGTCCAGTCTGGCTTCAAATATTTGGGGATTTTTATTACACTGGATTCTTCACTCCGGTTCGAGCGTAATCTCCTCCCCCCGCTTCAGAGACTGCGACTGGATGTGGCCCGCTGGCGTAAGCTACCCCTGTCTCCTCTGGGCAGGGCGGCCCTTTTTAAAATGATGTCTTTGCCACGATTCTTATACGCCCTTCAGAATTCCTATGACGACATTCCCGCAACCTATTTTCGAGAGATTGAGAGTCTCCAAAGGCAACTGATTTGGGACGGGCGCCCGCGTATTGCCCTTGCGAAACTTACCATCCCTTGGTATGACGGGGGCATGGCGCTCCCTGATATCAAAAGATATTATTGGGCTACCCAGCTGTCTGCCATTAATCATGCAATATATTCCCCGGGTCGGGATCTGGCCTTCGAGATGGATAGACTCCAGCTGCCGGGAGGGAATTTTAATAGAGCGCTTTATTCCAGATCGGCCGGGCGCCGTCTTACGGGCCCGTCCAGGATCGCAGTCAGTGTGTGGCGCACCGCGAATGTGAGTCTGGGTTGGGAGAATCGACTGACAATGGCTACTCCGCTTTATGCTTCCGAACGTTTGGGATGTCTCTGGTCTACTAAGGGCTTTGACCGCTGGGATATGATTGGAATATGTAAAGTGGGTGATGTCTGTGTAAAAGGTGAAGTGAAGTCCTTCGAGGCCCTTCAGGCCGAATATGACTTGAGTGATAGAGAATTCTTTCGATATCTGCAGGTCCGACATGCTCTGGCCTCTGTTCTGACTCCTGGTGTGACCCTGCCCGAGTCCTCCCCCCTCGAGGATCGCATACTGGATGGCCACCTTCCCGATAGCACTATCTCCCTGATTTACAAGAAACTGATTAATAATCGCGCTGACTTACTGGTCCGACTTAGGGAGGTTTGGGTCGGTGACGGGCTGGACTTGGATGACGAAGATTGGCAATCGGCACTCTCTTCTCCGAAAGAGGTCCCCATCCCCGCCCGTCTCCGCTTGGTTCAGCTTAAGATCCTCCACCGGGTGTATGTAACTGGTCCGCGTCTGGTAGTGATGGGTTTTTCCAGAGAAGGGCATTGCTTTTGCTCCCTGCAGAATTCTTCCCTGGTGAGATCACCTTCTTGCTACCAATGGGTCTGCTCAGATAAGACCCCCAGCTCAGCTACCTGCTCCCCTGTAGGTACCGGGGCATCCCCCTCAAGATCAGTCTCCTCCTGGACCGTGGAAACACCAGGGGTGGGTTTCCTGCAACCCCCGCCCTTTCTCTTGGCAGGAACCAGGGCACCTGTTTTAGGCTCCAAGTCCTTCTGATCACCCTTACCCGCTGCCATTGACTGAGTGGTCACCCAGGCCCACTCTGGCAACCCAAGCATCTCCAAGTGAGACCTGAACTCAACATCCTTCCACAAGGACTGCTCCAGGGCATTACCTAGCAGATAATCTACAGGCATGGTAGGACTCACAACCACCCTCAAGGGACCTGAGACTCCCCCCCATTCAAAGGGAACCTGCGCCACCATACTCTGGGTCTCTGAGTTGTCCACAGCAACTACTTGGTGGATATGCCCGGGGGACTACTTGCTCCTTAAAGTCAGGGTCAATCAATCAATCAGGGGTTTATAAAGCATGCTACTCACCCGTGAGGGTCTGAAGGCACTGGGGGTGGGGTGGGGGGGGGAGGGTGCAGCTCCGGTTCAGACAAAGAGCCAGGTCTTGAGGTTCTTCTTGAAGGTGTGCAGGGACGGAAAGCGTCTGATGTTGACTGGGAGCTCACTCCAGGTCTTGGCTGCGATGTAGGAGAGGGCTCTTCCACCATTTCTGTTTCTGCGGATGCAGGAGGTCTCCACCAGGGCGAGGTCGGCGGAACCGAGGTGCCTTTTGGGTATGTGGAAGGAGACTCTCTCGTTGAGGTATTTGAGTCCGATGTTGTGGAGGGATTTGAAGGCGTGGGTGAGAAGTTTGAAGGTTACTCTCTTCTCGACGGGGAGCCTATTGAGGTCTCGTAGTCACGTGCCTATGCCGTGGGGTCCCGAGGACGAGTTTGGCTGTGGTGTTCTGGATGGTTTGGAGCTTTTGTAGAAGACTTTTGTTGATTCCGGCGTAGAGGGTGTTGCCATAGTCTAGTATGCTGGCTATAAGTGCGTGGGCGACGGTCCTTCTGCATTCGGAGGGTATCCATTTGAAGGTCTTGCTGAGGATGCGGAGGCAGTTGAAACTAGTGGAGGCGACGAAGTTGATCTGGCCAGTCATGGTAAGGGAGGAGTCAAGGATGATGCAAAGGTTCCGTGCATGGTCTGTAGGCGTGGGTGGACTACTGAGGGTGGAGGGCCACCAGGTGATGTCCCAGGCGGAGACAGAGGGTCCGAGGATGAGGACCTCAGTCTTCTCAGAGTTGAGCTTCAGGCAGCTCTCTTTCATCCAGGCTGTGACGTCCTTCATTCCTTCCTGGAAGCAGAGTCTGATGTCATCAGGGTTCTTCGTGAGGAAGTGGATGAGCTGGGTGTCGTTGGCGTAAGATACTATGCTGAGTCCATGTTGTCTGACGATGGTGGCGAGGGGGGCCATGTAGATGTTGAAGAACGTGGGGCTGAGCGATTATCCTTGGGGTACTCCGTAGTTGATCTCTGTGGGTTCGGAAAGGAAGGTAGGGAGTCTGATCCTCTGGGTTCTGCCGGAGAGAAAGGATTGGAACCAGCTGAGGGCACTTCCTCGTATCCCAGCGTCCCTGGCTGCGAGAGTGCGATGTGAGATGGTGTCAAAGGCTGCAGAGAGGTCTAGTAGAATGAGAGCCGCAGTGTGTCCCTGGTCGAGTAGCATGCGGATGTCATCAGTGGCGGCGAGGAGGGCGGTCTCGGTGCTGTGGTTGCTGGGGAAACCAGACTGGGAGGAGTCTAGGATGGAGTTCTCTTCGATGAAGGCAGTCAGCTGGGCATTTATGAGTCTCTCAGTGACTTTGGCGGTGAAGGGGAGGAGAGAGCTGGGCTGTGGTTTTTCAGGTCCGTCGGGTTAGCTGTGAGTTTCTTGAGGAGGGGTTTGACCTCTGTCCACTTCCAGTAGTTTGGGAAGATTCCGGATTTGAAGGAGGCATTGACGGCCCATCCTAGTTAGGATGCAATGGCGGCCCTGTGGTAGATGTGTGGTGAGCAGGGGTCCGTGGGTCTCCTGAGTGGGTTTTCTTCATAGTCGCAGTGATGTGTTCAACGGTGGCGGGTTTCCAGGTAGTAACAGTTGGCTCGTTGTCGGTGGTGGGGAGGGGGGTGGTGTCCGGCATCTGTTCGCTGTAATTGTCGTAGAGGGCCTTGATTCTCAGATGGAAGTAGGAGCTGAGCTGGTTGCAGAGTTCTTGGGATGGTGTGACGTCCGTGGCTTCGTTGGGGGGTTGGTGAATTGCGCTTGTGGTATTCCTTCAGGGCGCTCCCGTGGTTGTTCATGTCTTACGTGGTTTTCCATTTTCGCCAGGTTTTATCGAGGCGTCTGCAGGAGCACCTGGCTTCTTGGAGTTCGGAGGTGAACCGGGGCCATTGTTTGGCGGGGTGGCTGGGTGGCGGAGGGGTGGCGGAGGGGTGCGGGCTTGTCGGCGCAGCTAGAGATCCAGCAGTGTAGTTCTTTTGCTGCAGAGTTGGCATCGGTCGTGGCGCAGGGGGGGTCTAGGAGGAGGGTGGTGTTAAGGTGATCTTCTGTGATTTTGCTCCAGTTCCTTTGTGGGGGGTGCGAGGAGGGCTTGGGTGCGGTGGTGGTGTTGAAGGTGAAATGTACGCAATGGTGGTCCGTCCAGGGGGGCTGCGTGGTGTGGCTGAAGTGGATGTTTGTCCCTCCTGCAAAGATGGGGTCGAGGGTGTGTCCTGGTCTGTGAGTGGGGGTGTTGACGAGCTGCTTCAATCCGAGGTTGGAGAGGTTGTCAAGGAGGGAAGTGGATTCGGGTTGAGGCGGTTGTCGAGGTGGAAGTTCAGGTCTCCGAGTAGGATGTAGTCCATAGAGGTGATGGCGTGAGGTGCAATGAGGTTGGCAATAGTGGTTACGGACTGGGTGCGTAGTCCTGGTGGTCTATAAGCGAGGGTGCCACGTAACGTTGTCCTGGGGCTGGTCAGTATCTGGAAGTTTTATAACAAAGAAGAAAATATGCAGCACACCCTATAATTATTCACACAATTAGAGACAATGTTTCTGTCCAGGTCAGAGTCCGTACGGAAGAATCACATGTTTATTGTTCCATATTGACTATTTACTGACTGTGCAGTTCCATTCCTTTTTTAAGGAACACTACTAGCTACCACTGTTTTTGAGTATCTGGAAGTGTAGGTGTTCTGTGTTGGAGTGGGGGTCGCTCGTGCTTGAGGTGGAGAGTCAAAGGGAGGTCTTTTGTTCGATGATGAGTCCTCCTGCTGGGCGGTAGGGGCGGTCCTTTTTCTGGATCTTGTAGCTGTCAGGGATGGCAGTGATGGCAGCGGTGATGTCGGGCCGGAGGTGGCGTTGGTCCAGGTTTCCGTGAAGAAGGCGACGTCAGGCGGGAGGGTGTCGATCAGTTCCCAGATGTCTACGGCGTGTCTGTGTAGGGAGCGCACATTGAGGAGGATGCAGGTCAGGGCCTCGGTGGTGCATGCGTCCAGAGTACCTTTGGCGGTCATGGGGGCGCTGTTGATGGTGAAGGATCATCGGCAGTGTCTGCAGGAGAACTGTACGTGGGTAGTGTTTGGTGTGGATCTTTGGCAGTCAGTGTGTCTTCTGGGGTTAAGTGCATGGAGGGTTTCGGAGTCATATCGGCGGGGCCTCGGAGATCCAGGGTTCCTGGCACTGGCCGCGGTTGTGTCGCAGACGGGTGCAGACAGGCTTGACTTAGGTGCGGCAGCGGCTGCCATTAAGTAGGGGAGTGATGTGCAGCGGGGAGATGGGGGCGGGTAGGGGGAGAGGTTACGGTGGGAAACGACGGCAGACGAAGGGCAAATGCACAAGCACAGGCACAAGCAAGGAACAGGAAATACAAACAGAAAAGCAGAATTACCACAAAACAGAAGGAATGAAATAACAGGGGAAAACAGGGATTAAAATCAGGCTACAATACGGGCACAGTGCAGAGGGAGAAAAAGAGTAAAAACAAAAGTGAACGATACCGGCACAGCACGGGACAGTCTCAAACCCTGTCTGGGAGGACCACAGGCAGAGCACAGTACGGCAGAGCTGCTGGGGAAGAGAAGATCTCTGACTGAGGGTGACACTGGACTGCGGTCACACTGGCTCCAGGTTCTCTGAGTGCCTCTACCATTTTCCCATTGATGGTCACCCAGGCGCTGTATTTCTTAGTGCTAGCAAGCGCCTAGATTATTGGGACCATCTCACTATCAAACAGAAGGAAATGAGCAGAGCGCTGAAACTTTTCAGACACTCACCCCCAGTCACGGATCTGGGTTGAATCCATCATCATTCTTTAGCTCATTTTGCCACCTCAGTTCAGACCCAGCTATATGCAAATCATTCTTGGCCCGGTGCCTCATGGGAACAGTCCAGCCCGAACTGCCAAGCCAGGTCTTCTCTGAACGGGAAACAAGCATCCTGGGACCGGTTTCTGGGTAACACCCTTCATCAGCCAGACTAGCTTGAATCCAGTGGCAAAGTGAGCAAGGGACCTACTTATGGGCATATCCTGCCAACCTAAGGCGAACAAAGCAAACACAAGGAGATGATGGACGGGGCACTGAAACTTTTCAGACACTCACCCCCAGTCACAGATCTGGGTTGAATTCATCATCATTCTTTAGCTCACTTTGCCACCTCAGTTCAGACCCATATATATGCAAATCAGTCTTGGCCCTGTGCCTCATGGGAACAGTCCAGCCCAAACTGCCAAACCAGGTCTTCCCTGAACCAGAAACAATCATCCTGGGACCGGTTTCTGGGTAACACCCTTCATCAGCCAGGTTAGCTTGAATCCAGTGGCAAAGTGAGCAAGGGACCCACGTCTGGAAGTAAGTACCCTGCCAACTTAGAGCAAACAAAGCAAACACAAGGAGATGATGGACGGAGCACTGAAACTTTACAGACACTCACCCCCAGTCACAGATCTGGGTTGAATCCATCATCAGTCTTTAGCTCACGTTGCCACCTCGGTCCAGACCCAGCTATATGCAAATCAGTCTTGGCCTTGAGCCTCATGAGAACAGTCCAGTCCGAAACTGCCAAGCCAGTTCTTCCCTGAACCTTGTGTTTACCATCCCACTATCCCCTAGTGAGATGAGGGTTATTTCTGCGGGATCCCCACCCTCCTGTGGGCACCCCTGCTCCCCAAGCGCTACACTAGCCAACACCTTGGTCTGTCCACCAGTGGGTGGTTGTGCCCTCTTGGGACACTTACGGTCCCCCATCAAGTGCCCCACTTGCACACAGGCATAGAACGTGCGGGGGCTAGTCTCTGCAGGCTTCCCTGAAGAGACCCCTTGTTTCTTATCTCCTGGGGAATGGGAACCTTTACCTAGGTATTAGTTTGGGGCCCTTTAGAGACCTCAAGTGCTTTACCCTTGGGCCTCACCTCTTCTGCTGGGGACCCTGCCCACCTTTGGTTGAGTCTCCCCATACACCTTCTTATTTTATATTTATTTTTATTGGCATTTATGGGTAACCGGATTTCATTTGCATACAAAAGCGTCATGTATTTCATTTACCATTTACAGACAACGTAGTTCCGCACATAATCTCTTGCCAATTCGACTTGTAGAACAAAATACAACAGTAACTTCCCTAGCCCCCCACCCTTATTGGTCAGTTCTAATCAAATCATATAATCACTTGCGCTTTTCTCTCATATCTGTTTTTGGAATCCTGAACCTTCCAGGACCATGTTTCAATATGTCTTGTTCTGTTAGGGGATTCCGCTTCCTGGGGACTCTTGGGATAGGGAATCCTGACTCCTCTGTAGGTCTGTCAACATGGAGGCCCATGCCAGCATGTCCTCCTCAGCCTTTTCATCTCTTCTCACAAATCTCATTCGTATCGACTCTGCCTTTGCCTACTCACTTACATCTCTAACCCAGTACACATAATTCGGGGGCTGAGGTTGCATCCATGCTATCACCACCCAACTTTTAGCTAGAACCAACCCCAGATTGACAAAACATCTGCTTAGCTTTTTGTTTTTGGTGCAGGCAGTAGACCAAGCAAAACCTGCTTAATCTCTCTTGATATATTCCAACCGGTGGCCTCCCCCAGACGTTAGGACCCTCTCCCAATAGGGGTGCAACAGTGAGCACTGCCATATCATGTGGAGGAAGTCTGCCCCCTGATCTCTACATCTGGGACATTCATCCTTGCGGGACTGGTATATCATAAGTAGTGTGTGTGGAGTAAAGTATGCTTGATGCACTATATTGTACTGAAGAAGTTTGAATTGTGTGTTTGCACTAACCTTTTGTACTCCCTCATGTACCTTTCTCCAATCACACTCAGTCAAGGGTTCATTCAGTAATGTGTCCCATTTTTGTTGAATTCTGAGAGGTGCTTCCAGCAGGTCTTCTTGCAGTGCACCATAGAGGTGTGAAATGAGTCGCCCACCCTGTGGCATGTATAGCATGACCCGTAATATATTAGTGGTGGGGGGTTCCTCTGGGAATCGCTGCTACAGTTCCCGTGCAACACTGAAAATGTTCCCATACTGTAGAAAATGGCCAATTCCTAGTTCAAAAGTGTTCTGTGCCTCCTCTCGGGTCATGAACTTTCCGTCCACATAGAAATCCCTGAGCAGCTGGCAGCCGCAATCTTTCCACCAACAAGCTGACATTGAATCTGCTATACTGGCGAATGGGCGCAATGCCCATAGGGACATATCAGGTGCGTATGGAGCATGTTTAACCACTCGCCTTACCACATTCGCCCACACTTTTGCTACGTGACGTATTATGTACAAACGTTTTCCGGGAACTCCGCCTCCAAACATCAACAGTTTGGTCAACGAGCGTTTCCAGTATATTCCTGCCAACAGAGTTGTTTACCAGTTGTTTTTATTGTTCAGCCAGTGGACCACATGCTGCAGCTGAGAAACCATGCAATAGTACTCAAGTCGGGGCACCTCCAGACCACTCCGTTCCCACATTCATTGCAGCGTCATCAGCCACTCCCTTCTTCATTTTTTTCCCCCACAGGAGGTTCCCAATGAGACTTTCCATTATGTTGAAATAGGATTGCAGAATTATATAGACGGAGTGTTATGATGCGTATAGGCACCGGGGTAAAAGGATCATTTTAATAATCCCTATGCGGCCCATAAGTGACAACGTCAGATCAGCCCAGAAGTGTGTCGATCCTCTCAGCTCTTCCAGCACTCGGTGGATGTTGAGTTTGAATTATGCACCAGCCTAACTCACCAAGGATCCATCATAGTTCTCAGACGAGTGGCCATAGGCACCACAACAATTGCAAAAAGCAGGGTTGAAAGCAGGCAATCCTGTTGGGTGCCCCGTCCTAATATTAGTTGTCCCAATACTGTCCTGCCTACCCGCACTCTAGCCGTGGGGGCTGCATAAAGTAGCCGAACCCATTGGAGGTATTGTTCACCCATCCCCATTCTCCAAATGACCTGCCACATATACAGCCACTCCACTGAATCTAACGCTTGTTCGATATCTAACAGTGCTATGGCACTATCAAGTTCCAGTAGTCTAGGGGCATGCCATGCATGTGTCAGTCATCTCAGATAATACGTTTTATTTCTTCCGGGGATGAACCCCGCCTTAGTGGATTAGTTGTGGCATCTTCGGGAGAAGTTGTCCTACCATGATACCACTTAGTATTTTCACCGCAATATTTAGCAACGATATTGGTCTGCAAGGGCTGGGCAGGTAGGGGTTATTGTCTTTTTTTAGTATCATTGCGACGAGTGCTTCCTTCATAGAGCGTGGGAGAGGACCTTTACTCAGTTCCTCGTTGTAGACCTCTAGGAGTCTATCTACCAGGAGAGGAGCAAATTGTCTGTAAAACTCTCCAGGGAGCCCGTCAGAACCCAAACTTTTTGGCGCCTTGAGGCGACCTATAGCTCCTTTTATTTTATCTTTGGTAATCGGAGAGTTCAGAATCTCTTGTTCCCCGGGCGTCAGGCGGGGGAGTTCTATCGTGTCTAAATAGGTTATCATCACCCCCAAATTTAGTCCAGAGCGGCTTGTAGGTGACTCGCCAGGACTTCGGCTAACACCTGTTGCGTATATATCAGTATCCCATTTTCCGCTTGAATCTGTATTATCTGTGTCATGGGCATTTCCTGCCTCACTTAACCTGCTAACAATGCCCCCCGTTCTATCCCATTCCCTATAGAGCCTCTGCCGATAGGTCGTATGAACATGTTTTTCTAATCTGTGGAGATCAGTCATGAGGGTTTCCTTGGCCACACTCCACTCCTTCAGCTTTTGGGGGGCATTAGCAATCTCATTTTCCAGTTTTCCCAGATTAGCCTCGTGCGCTGACACATCCTGCTCCAATTGAGATCTCACCCCATATGTGGTCTTAATGCAGACTCCTCTCATAACCACCTTCATGGCCTCCCATTCAGTCTCCCGGCATGAGGCCGACCCCCAGTTCTCCTGAAAATATCTGGTTAGTTCTTACGATATCGTGGCAATGAACGGAGGGTTTGTCAGCGCGTCGTTGCTGAGCCGACACAAAGGTATCTCAGATCTTACCCCTCTACCTTCCAGCTCCAACAGGACAGGAGAGTGGTTCGATAAGTATCTGGGCAGGTAGGTTATCCCTCCTACGCTCCAACTCAGATCTGTAGAGAGAAGCCAATAATCCAGCCTACTAGAGGTTTTTGTTGCGGGTGAGTAGCAGGATAAACTACTTTGAAGTGGGATGGCATTCACGCCATAGAGCTTGCAAGAGCATACCTTGTGTCATACCATGTAGAGCGCTAGTCATTTTTAGCTAAGTGTGGAGTTGTGGTGGTTCCCGATCAAGTGAACCATCAATGACACAATTAATATCCCCTGCCAGCAGTATTGGTGCTCCCAAATATGGGGCCGATTATGATGGCACCATAGAGTAGGAGGGAACCTCCGCATGCCCTGCGGAGTTCCCTCCTGTGCAATTAGGATGTGACCGCCACCCTGGCGGTCACATCCTCTATTTTTACCATTGCGGCGGGTGCAGCTTCAAGCTGCATCCGCCGCAATGGTAAAAATGCATACATTGCATTTGTATGCAGAAAGCGGCAGGCACCGTGCGGTGCCTGCCGATTTCTGCATACAAATGCAGGGGGGGTACCACAGGTACCCCCCATGTGCACCCCCCACCCACCCTTCACCCAGGGGGCCCCCAACGGGCCCCCGCAGTGAAGTTACACATGCTTTTCCACGGCGGAAAACCCGCCGCGGAAAAGCATTTTGCCCAGCCCATCCTAATATGGTTGACGGTGTCTGAGAGACACCGTCACCATATTAGATCTTTTGCTGCGGACGGAAACCAGGACCCACCAGCCATCCTAATGTGGCGGTGGGTCTTTGGTGGGTCCGCAGAGGATTTTCCGCATCCTCCAGGCCGGCAGTGGTTTCCGTCGGCCCGGAGGATGCGGAAAATCCTCCATCATAATCGGCCCCATGGTGTGGCTGCTTCCAGTAGGTCAGCAAAAAAGGAGGCAGTCAGTCAGTCAAAACACTTTATTCGGTTCATTGCAAAAACCATAAAAGCGTACTACAAAATTCATCGAAGTCAAGACATTGGTTAAATAATAAGACATTAATTGACAAACCTTATCACAGTAAAATCATATGCGCATACAATGTATATTATAAATATGATAATAAAAAGGATAAAAGCCGGCAAAGGCCAATTAAAAAGAGAATTAAACCAGATTCTGAATCCTAGGTCTATGAATACCACTATGTGCAATCAATCCAATTAATTTTCCTCTTCAGTCTTAAAGCAATGGATAAAAAATATCCTACATTAAAGATCTCCCAATTTGGTAGACAACAACTGCAAATAAAAAAGGGCAGGTTTAACTTGTCTGAAGCCCTTGTCCTTGATACGGATAGGACACAAATGTTTACAAAAAAAGATAAAATGCATAGTGTCTTTAGTTGAGAAACCGTCACAAGAACAAATCTCCAGCTCCGAGTCTTTAGTCCATCCTGAACGATCAGTAAGGAGAAGGTGGAATTTGTTCAGGCTAAATTTAGTCAATAAAAATCGATGGTGCATATTGTTGATGACACTCAAGTAGGGTTCTATGCCACTGGTAGTGATTAACATTTGATGAGCCCTAACAGATGGTTTACATAGTTCTTTTTCTTCTCTATCTACAGATGCCAACTGTTTAAATGTATATTTCACCCATTTGATGTCCCCTTCCAACAGTTTATCCGGGGAATGATATAATTCCGGTCAACCCAATTTAGCTGCCAATTTTTTAATATAATTCAGCCAGGGAATAGATTGACCATGATCCAAAGATAGACAGTCCCTCAAAATTACATGATTCAGCTCCAATTCAGGGTTCAGCCATATAGAGATCCACTTCAATAGCGGTGCTAAAGCAATACGATCCTTCAGTTAATCAACCCCACACTCTTGGTGAACGATGTAACCCGGGGTAGACTGAGGAACACATACCAAGGATTTAAAAAATGTATCCTCAATCACCTGCAAGGCCTTAACATTTTTTAACCCCCACAAGTCTGCACCATACATCGCTATAGCAGTGCATTTAGCATCATAGATTTTCAACACTGCCTCCATAGGCTTCACACCCAATTTACGAGCAAAATCCCGTACTGCCAAAATGGACCTGGCGAAAGCATTTCGTTTAGCAACTAACTGGGGTAACCAAGTAGAATTATCATCAAAAATTACCCCCAGATAGGGAAATCTTGTCACCCTGGATAAAACATTTTCTTCGCAAATCATTGTCTTAATTTTTGTCGGTTTACTCCCCACAATCATTACATGAGATTTAGGAAAATTTACACTTAGATTCAGACCCTTCATAAAACTAGAAAATGAATTTAAAAGACATTGCAACCCCACAGCTGTACGTGCAATTAATGCAGCGTCGTCGGCATACAATAATGCCGGAATGGGGAATTTACCGGCCCTTGGTAAGTCTTTATTTACCTCAGTTAGGACGACCCCAAATTCATTAATGTATAAAGTAAAAAGTAAGGGGGCCAAAATACAGCCCTGCCTTACACCATTAATGATCGCAATCTTGCCTGTGCTATTTCGCAAGTGGTCGTACCTAACTGTGGCTGTAAGGTCCCTGTGTAGGTCAGCAAGAAAATACACAATATTTTTGTCAACTCCTAACTTGAGGAGCAGTTCCCAGAGCTTGGACCTATTCACCCGATCAAAGGCCGAGGAAAGGTCCATAAATGCCAAATACAAGGTGCCCCGTTTAGCAATAGTGTATTTCCCTATTAACAGATAAAGGTTGAGGCACTGATCTACTGTGCCTCGACCTTTCCTGAACCCATATTGTAAGCATGAAAGGGTTTCTGTGTCCTCCAACCAAGTTGTTAATTTACCATGGACCACTCGCCCTAGCACTTTAACTGCGGCGTCGACAAGGGAAATGGGGCGGTAACAACTTGGATCCCCCCTGTTTCCTTTCTTAAAAATCGGTACTATGACAGATTTGGACCAAGTGTCCGGAATATCTGCCATAGAAACCCTATTAAAAACATTAACTAAAATTCTAGCCCATGTCTTGACATCAGATTTGAAGAGGTCGGCAGGGATGCCATCGGGACCCGGAGCCTTATTACTGGTCATTAAGCATGAGCGCAAAATCCGCTCCGATCGCGGATTTTGCGGATTTTCGGTAAATCCGCGATCCGCGAACTCTCGCGGATTTACCGAGAATCCGCAATCCGCGATCGGAGCGGATTTTGCGGTCAAAAGTTCAAGCCTGCATAATTTACGATGGCGCCGGCAAGCTGCCAGCGCCATCCTCAAATGGTTACTTAATTAGCTTCCACAGGAAGCTCTAATAGATAAGATACAGCAGGGGCTCGACCGCCTGCTTTATTTTAACAGTTGGAGCTTCCTGTTGAAGCTAATTAAGTAACTATTGCAGGATGGCGCTGGCAGCTTGCCGGCGCCATCGTAAATTATTTCAACGGTGGTGTCTTCTTGAATAAATATGAAGGGCAGGGTTCATTCGGGCACGACGGTCCTGGCACAAAAAAATAAACCTCAACAGGAAACACTTGCAGATATCAATAAAGCATGTGCCCTAGTTGAAGCTTTAATTCAGTGACTCATTGATCAGCCCAAAAATTAATCTGCTGCTCTGATCGGTCTCTGCCCTTTTATACACACAAGAGGCATGCTCGCATGGACGCCCCGTCCGTTTGGCCCCGCCCACACACTCGAGGTGTGCACCGTCTTCCCGCCATTTACCCACTATGATGGACATTTCACTAAAGGGACCCCTGCGCACTTCGGCGCGATTGCATAGTAACACACACTTGGTCGCTGGAACTAGTTGAAGCGCAAATGCAGTGACTCATTCATCAGCGTTGGGAGGCTGGGCAGATGTGCCTTCTTCCCAAATATACCATCGATGCTGACCTTTTAGACACACAAGAGGCATGTGCGCTCGCGTGGAAGCCCCGTCCGTTTGGCCCCGCCCACACACTCGAGGAAGCCCCGCCCCCAATCCGCAAATCCGCTGAATCCGCTAAATAGGCGGATTTCGCGGATCCACGATCCGTGGATCCGCTAAATCCGCGAATCGTGGATCCGCAAAATCCGCCCATGCTTACTGGTCATCTTCCCGATCGCCTCTGTTACCTCTAGCTCAGATACCTTTAAAGTATAGAGATTTAGGGAAGGGGTCGCTGTACCCCCCCCCCACTATTTCCCCCTTCATAGACTGACTTAAAATGAGAGCACCACGCCTGTTCCTGGATACCACAATCTAGGTGGTCATTACAGGAGTCCTGAAAAAAAGGTTTATTAACGACGGCCCAGAATTTAGCACTATTTCTGAGTACGTCAACTGAGGTTAGATCTTCCCAGGCAGCTACCCTAATCTCCCGTCTTCTTGTGTCCAGGGCTCTTTTATAGCTTTTCCGTAATAGGGCCACCATGGCCCTGTTCACTGGTTTGCAATTTAAGGCAGCTTTTAGTTTTTGATTAGCTGCTGAACAGTTGTGATCAAACCAGCCTTGATCAGCCGGTACCTTAGCTTTCCCTGTTTGACTAAGATCTAAAGAAACCTGGGCACAGATAATTGAGTAAGCCGCTAAAACTTCCTCATTCTCTGCCTCCAGGTTCAGACAGGTTTCCAACTCAGAACCTACTGTGGAAAATAGATTAGAATGGAAGTCTCCCGGTATAATCCTGCTCCACCTGAGTCTACGGGCCTGATCTGTCGGGCGAATGTCTGATTTGTCCATTCTATTTAGCGCTGTCATAGACTTCATGGCCAGATCCGACAGACTCAGAGCTACTGGATTGTGGTCACTGAAGGGTGACCATGCTGGCGAATATTCAAGAATCCTATCCCCCAGTGTTAAACTAATGAAAATATAATCAATGAATGAATGACAACCATTCCCCTTAAATGTGGGTATCTCCTTATCCCGCAATGTTGGGAGCATCAAACTGTTGTCTGCCAGAATTATCTCGAGAAGACCGCCCTGATCAGAATGTTCAAAATGAACATCTCCCTGTTCGACAGGGCCGAATAGATCTAAGGACGGACACTTGTCTGGACATCCATGGATATTGAAATCCCCCATAACTACGAGAAAATAATGGCTATCATTTGTCTCCTTATAATTTTCCAAAAACAAATTTAATATATCCAGGTGCTCGGTCGTGGTAACCCTATCATACGAGTTGTAAAAATTAACAATTAAAATCCTTCTCACCCCACTCAAACAAATTTGTACAGCCAGGATATTCCGTGAACCGGTATCTAACTGTGTATGTACCCCTTGAATAGTGGCTGCAATTAGGATAACCAAGCCACCCTTCGCCCTCCCCATGTTAGATTTGACCGCAGGAATGTGGTAACACGCGTAACCATCCAGGCTCAAGATGTCACCCATGTCCCACGTCTCCTGAAGGCCAATTATGTCATACATACTAACGGACTCTCTCCATGTTGGATCATCTATCTTATTTTTAAGACCAGCTACATTCCAGGTCATTAGTTTTAGAGAGCGGTCTTGATGGCCTGGAGTTTCTGCCATTATGGATGTATTGAAATCCCTGGAACCTGTGGGTTCTACCGTTGTCGTGGCTTCAGGAAAAGTGGACACGACAAGAGGAGCAAGATTGTTTTTTTGGCTACCTAGTCATTCATTGTCGCCCAGGTTCGAAAAAGTATCAAATCTATTTAAAACGGGGACCGCAAACTCATAGGGCAGTCTCCTTTTACCTAGATTACTATTTAATTGCCTGGTTTGAGGTGGTGAATAAAAGAAACCTAGCGGGAGAAGATTTACATAATCTTTTTCGATTCTGGATGACCCCGCCTGTCTCAGTATGTCCTCGACCAACCTTGGGGATCTAATGCTTACGACCACACAGTCTCACTCTAAGCTTTTTTAGTATTGCCCACCCAAGGGACCCTTCTGACCATCACAATGTTATCATCCAGGTATTCTCCCAGATCTGTTTTACTGGAGAGATAGAAGAGTGTTTTGTTTTTTATCGAAGACCAATGTTCATTTTGACCCTCCTTGATCTTCGGAACATTCGCCAGGATGATAGTATGTGGGCTTGCCTCGACTGTTAAATTTAAAGCTAACTCTCTCTTCTTGAGGGGCTGTGGGTGAGGGCCTGAACTCCCTTCTGGGACCTTGGGGCCCTCTTTGACCTTCAAATTGGCATCAGTCACTTTTGGGACCTGAATAGGAATGTTTAAAGGAGCCAACGACTCTATAGGTACTGCAGGACATACTGGGGGTGTGACCGGACCTTCACCGCTGTCCTTGCCTAAGCCAGGAGTGCCATCAGGCGCACCTGGTGCTCCCTTATGTTTGTCCAAGAGACCCCCCAATCTTTTTATTTCAGCGGACATGCGGTCCAATTTAGCCACTAAAGGTTTTATAATGCCCCTTATCTTTAAATCAATAAGGCCCACTAGTTGGTTAAGCTGTTCGTCATCCAATTTGATGGTGCTAGGTCCTGCTAATGTGTCAACTGCCTTTTCTAAATTTTTAATAGGTGTAGTGGGTGTGACTGCTTTGTTTCTTGTTGAACGGGTACCTATGCGTTTCAACTGTGTTTTTCTGCATTGTCTAACCACTCTAGGTGCAGGGGTTGGAGGATCCTGTACAATAGGGTCTGATAAAGCCTCTAAGTCCAACTCAACAGGTTCAGGCAATTCCAAAACAAGGGGGTCATTGTTATCACTAACGCTACGATCACCTTGTTCCAGGCCGACCGGGGAAGGGGAACACATGGTAAGTGGCAGAGATTCACTGCTTAACCCCAAGGACTGTCGTCTTTCAGTGTTAATCTTCTTAACCACTTTTACTAGGTAATTATCCAAAGTACCAAGAACAGGTGGAGCACTTAAGGATGACATATTGCTACTTACAGTAAGACAATCCCCAATTGGTTCAATAGTATTGCACCTCCACTCACAATTAGGAGATATGTGTTGCGATGCAATTTAAAACCATTTATCACAAACGTGAGTAAAATGAAATCTCACTGTGTCTTCAATGAGCAGGGTCAGAGTAGAACCCAGCTTCCTCGGGCCAGGGTTCGTGGCCCAGCCCAGCCTTGTTCTGCCCTGGACTGCCACAGACTGTCCCGGGCTTAGCCCGGCACCGCCCACGCGCGTCCCGCGAGGCTCCTCTCCCTTATCAGCGCCTCCGGGCGCGAGTGCCGGTGGGCGTGTCACCGCCGAGCCTCCTGGGGGCTGTAGTCTCCGGCCGCGTGATGGTGAGAGCGGCGTCCGGGGAGACAAACAGCAGGAAGACCAGTGTCGTGGCAGGTGAGCCCCCAAATGCCCAGCGAGATACCAGCGTCCCCCGCTTGACCGCAGGCTCCTCTGTGGAAAATGACAATGTATATGTACATAAGCGGCGTTCATTTGTGTTCACCCTCGCCACTGTTGAAGGTAAAGAAAGTTACGAAACAGTGGCCCCGCCATCTTGTTCCCTTTTAGGCTCCATCACGAACATAGATAGTAGCCATCTTTGTGTCATGACCTCTCTGCCCATTGCCAATAGCCAGCATCTCTCTCTCTCTCTCTCTCTCTCTCTCTCTCTCTCCCTCTCTCCAGCCTCGCAAGCGCCCCGCGCCCCGACAGCCCCCGGTCCCTCCTGTTCGGGCCATAAACGCACCGCTAAACACGACCTTGTCACCGCGCTGGACCCCTGCCCCTCGCTCTTTCATCCTACTCATAGAACAGGCCCTTTTGGTAACCTCTTCCTCCCTGCCCGATTGCCCGGCCTGACCCCAGGCCGTCACCTAGCTCAACAGATGCAGTTTATTGCTTCCTACAGTAGGACCTCGCCTCACTTCAGAGGAACGGTGATTAATCAAGGCCTTCACACCCCTAGATCTGACCGACACCCCCCCATTCCTCCCAGGAACACCCTTCCTCTCTTCTGATGACCCCCCCCGGCTACACCTGGCCTCTCGACCCAGTCCCACATCATAAAACTAGGTCTCGTGGATGTACCCCTCCGGCCCCGCATAGCGAAACATGATCTTATCGCCTGCCCAACCTTAGATCTGACCACCCCCTCCTGCCCTCGTGTCCTGTTGGAATGTCCGGCTGCAGATTACAATCACATGTCACATTTGGGAGGGGAAAACAACATCAGAGCGGTCGGTATGGGAATGGGCCTGGAGCTGGGTCCCAAACATGCCCTTTTGTACTTCAAAGTGTCTTTATTGCAATAAGGAATGTTGGTACATCATAAACTTGTGTATAAAAGACGGAGCCGTAGAGAAACTAGAGAGAGCACCTTGAGAAGATACCCTGTTGTCTGATTTGACGTGTTCTGTTCCGTCGGAAATAAACTCCTGTTTCCTGCCTTCCAGTCTCCAGCGCCTGCCTCTTTATTTGGGTAATCATGAGTTGGGTGAGAAGCGGCTAACGCCGGGCAAACCTAGAAAAGGGGTAAAACGACCTGATCTGCCTGAACCCTTTTTCATCAATTGGCGTCCCAAACGTGGGGCCCATCAGCGACACGTGGATCCAGTGGGAGAGGTCCCAACGACAGAGTGAACGACTGCAACGATCGGGAAGAGCTCCTGCCCGATAGACCCTTGTCTGGCAGCCGATCATCCGAACTTCACTGGTTCCGAGCAGACCTCTCTCGAGTGATCTACGGTCCTGACTGGGAACCATCAGGAGTGCCACAGCAATTACGGAGAATAGAGGACGATCGGGCGCTGGAAACGGAAGACGAGAAACCGTCCATACGGTCCGGGTAAGGTCGTGTAAACACGACAAATTGCGAATTGATTGTTTGATTGTCATTGGAAAATACTAGTATTACGCATTTGATTGTTTTGTCCTGAGAGATTCTCTGTCTACAAACGGGGAAGGATAGGAGTATTCTCCCTTTGCAGATAGTGAAGGGTGGGTAGCGCAGGCTTTTGCCCCCGTTGTAACCCGTCGCGCCTACTTCCCTCTCCATTTGATTGATTGTTATCCAAGCATTTATTGTTTTGGAATTGGTTCTCTTTGGATCATTCTCTATTTGCAAACAAGCACAGAATCGCCATACTCTGTTTAGTCTTTGCAGATAGTGAAGGATAGGTAACGCAGGCCTTTGCCCCCGTTGTAATCCGTCGTGCCTATTTTTATCCCCCACTGATTGATTGTTTGACCGAACATTGATCGATCGGAATTGGTTCTCGGAAAGGATCTTCTCTGCCTACAAACAGAGAGGAACAGGAAGACCTCTCTCTTTGCAGATAGTGAAGGGTAGGTAGCGCAGGCTTTTGCCCCCGTTGTAACCCGTCGCGCCTATTGTATTCCTCATTAGATTGATTGAGTGTTTGTCCGAACTTGACTGTTTGGAATTGGTTCTCTCTTTGGGTATTCCCTATTTGCGAATACTGTAGAATAGAAATATTCTACCTAGTCTCCGCAAAGTAGTGAAGGATAGGTAGTGCTGACTTTTGTCCCCGTTGTAACCCGTCATGCCTATCTCCCCCCCCCATTGCTCAGTAGTTGGTTCAGACCGGACCATTTATTAGAGGTAGACCATCTGGCTCCACCGGAGGACACCCCTAATAAAAAGGACATATATAAAGAAAATGCGGATTAGCCGCTGTATCGTGCTAGCAAATAAAAGAACATAAGAATCGTTAGGAAAAACAAAAGGAATCGAGTAAAATCAGTAGGCCACTGATGAGATCTCTTTTCAACCTCACTGAAATGGAAACATTAGGAACAACCCCTCAGGAAATATGAAACTAGTGAGGAAAGTCGAACTCAACGCCATTATGACTGCGAGACAGCTCGGCTCCACCGACCACCCCGCCCAATTAACGACAAACCCTAGGCAAATATTAGAAATAAACAACGCAATAGCAAAGTAACAGGTTAAAACATTTTTATTTGAACAAAAATACATTAAACAACTATTTACACGGCAAACGGCTGCAACAACAAACCCACAATGCATTTCGCCGTCTGCTTGACGCCGTTCCTGTCCCTCCTTCCCCAAAGTAGTAATGTTGAGCTACCTTGGGCTACTTTCTAGTAGGTTTTTGGGCGTCAGAAAGTCTAGAAAAGCCGTCGGCGGCGGCCTGGGGTGGAGAACCATTACACGAATAGTCCGGAGGCGACACCACGCGCCAAGGCCTGTCCCCAGGATGAACCAAGGGACCCGTTCCTGGAGCCGTGACAAAGAGCGGCCGGCCGCCATCGGCCGGAGAAGGCATGGGCCCGACCCGAGATGTACTGGTCCTCCCATTCCCTTCTTCTCCCGGCGCCTTGCAGGCCACGGGGGGGGATGTCTTGCATATGCCTCCGACCCCCCCCCCTCTTCTTCATCGCCTGGTCCGGCCATAACAAATGTCAGCGAGACGCCGTGGGGTGCACTGGGAGGGAGAGGCGGCGCGGACGAGCCTCACCCGCCTCCCCAGGTGGAGGCCCCTCAGCTGCACCCCCAACGCTCCACGCACCCGGCAAAGGGTTCGTCCACTCTTGCGGTGCAGGGACGCTCCACGCACCCGACAAAGGGTTCGTCCACTCTTGCAGTATAGGGACGCTCCACACACACGGCAAAGGGTTCGTCCACTCTTGCAGTATAGAGACGCTCCACTCACCCAGCAGGGTCTCGTCCACTGTGGCGGTGCTACGACGCCTCGCCCAACAGGCTGGAGTCCGTCTGCTCATTTGACTCAGTGACTGTCGGTAGCTGCAGAACTCCTAAGAATGGCGGTCAACTCTGCAGGAATGAACCTGGCGTGCAAGGATGGCCTGGTCGCTGGCCAGCTAGACAAACGAGTCCTCCGTTCAGAAACGTTCTCCTCAGCTTTGAAGATTCTACGAGAGTTGCGGAGGGCCCTCGACCTCCGCGGGTCCCCAACCGCCCCCCGATGGGAAATGACTGCCATGATCGCCCGCAGAACAACCAAGACGTAGCCGCGAGACGTCGGCGCTCTCATGCTGACGCCAGCCTCAGTTTTGAATGACCCAAGATACTGCAGACTACCGATTTGATCAGTTCCGGTGGTACATCAGTATGACCCGGTAGGAAAGATTGTTGCCCCCTCCCTTTTCTTTGATTGATGGTTCATGTCACCGGTCCCTTCTGTTGCCCCTTAACGAAACTTCTAGACTGCCGAAAGAGGCTCTGGTCCGACCACGAGTTGGTGGAGACATTTTGACTATACTTGGACCCGCCTGACCCCACCCAAAATGGCGCCGGTACAAACGAAACTCACAATTCCCCGTTGTGTTCCGGATGCTCAGACTTGATATCATGAGATATGTATGCAGTTTTTGAAGCACATGGCGGGAGGGGATGAGTATTGCTTGAACATTCGAACAATGAATTTGATATTAAGTTCTGACGCATCATTGATTACAGTATTATTGAAAGTTCGAATCTTTTTGACACTGATGGTACTTACCCACAATGAATTTTCAATATGATTGTATTGCACTTATCGTACCTTGATGAAATAAAACCACCGACTCAGTTATGTTTTCCGTAGATAAATATGCCCTCATGTACAGTTCCAGTCTGCTCCGTGGCTGGCCCACGTGGTTGTAGGCCTGCATTTGTACGTCAACATTTTTTTAAATAAAGATTTTGTGACAAACAAAAATAGTCGTAGCTTTTGGATTGGTAAGTTCGAATACATAGCCCTTGTTTCCGATCTACGTAAAATACAGGTGAAATAAAGCAAGTCGATTACTGAAAGGTTAAAAAGCAAAGTACCCAGAAATATTGAAAATGTGAATGATCCAAGTTTGTTGCGTGTGTTTTTTTACTTTTGTGCAACATAAGGCAATCGATAAAGGTCCCGGTGTTCTGTTTTACTTTGTATGCCACATATCTCAGGGAAATTGTTTCAGATGCCCCTAAACCAGACCCAGTACCACTGTAGACCACCCGACTCCTCGAAGAAGAACACGAGTTCACCCCACTTTACACTGATTGCCCTTTTGTTTCTACCCCCCCCCACACAAGATCCGCAATACCACACGTGGGCGATCTATGCAACGTGCAGTCCATCAATGATTATGCCTCCCGCACCACCAGTCCCTCTGGGCTTAAACCGCAGAGATGGAAGGGACTGCACCCCGCGGAGATAGGTCGAATACGTGGTAAGTAAAAGCCTGTTGGGTTTATGCGCGTGAATGTGTCTTAAAACGCTGCCCCCACCCCTTCTTTTTCCCCTTCTTTCTGCAGGTCACATCGGAACATCGACTAAAGTATGGAGAAGACCTAAGCAACGCGCCATGGTTCCGCGGGGACAAATGATACATTATCCATGGGGACTGCCCCTGAGGACATGACGATTTTGGGTGATATGAATGCACGCGTGTATGACCGGATGTGTATAACTCGACTGGATATACGTTGCACGCATTGGCTTGATAAGAGAGATGTTTTTGTACGAGTGATGATCGAACGACTGATGGAATGGGAAAAAAAGGGGGGGTCTGAACATGGTGCCTATACACGACGGGCAAACATAGATATAACACTCCCTTACTTAGGAACGACCGTCTCTCTCTCTCTCTCTGAACCCAGCGACTGGAGGGGTGGCCTGAAGCAGAAACTTGGCGGGTTATTGCAGTATGACAAAAATATGACTCCAACCGGCCCCCGAATAATGCAACCAAGAATGACGTGCACCTACGAGTAGATTCTTACGCCATGAAACTCGAAGTTGCCCATTGTTCCCCCAACTAACACCCTCCGTTGCCTCAGTCTGGATACCCATTCGCTAAAAACGATTCAAAGATCCCACCGTAAGTACTAGCCCGACCAGGATAGTTCCCGAACAATTGACGAAAGTATAAATATTTGCAACAGAGACCAACAGCAAAAGACAGCCAGGCAAAATTAAATAGGAAACTAAGGATGCGCAGCATGCAGGAGGAAAAATCTTTGGCCAAGTACTGTTCTATGTTTTGTCTTGAGTTCTGTATGTAAATACATGTACCCCCCCGCCTGAATTCATGTGTACGTAGTATATGGATTTACGTTGTCCCTCAGTCTGTGTTTCTATATAATATGACCCCTACTGTTTTGTGTTGTGTGCGCACCAAAATGGCCTATTATTGTACACGTTTCTCTCTCTCTCTTCCTTTCTCTTCATGTTGTACGTGTACCGAATAGTTCATTTAAAATGCGAACGACCCCTGCTCCCTCCTCCTTTGAGTGGTAATGTTGTGCCCCGCCGGCACAAGCCTAATTGGTTTTTCGAACGCAAAGGTGATCGACAAATTGCCAGAAACTAAAACAATTGTAATTTGCCATGTTACTACCTCTCCTTTCTGTAAAAATGATAGAACTCGAATTGGCTATAAGGAAAGGACAGGTAAGACGACTGATGTTCCCCTAATCTGGCCTTTTTATAGGAGGACTATACGTCAGTGGCCTTCTGCTCTCAGCTCGTTAGAAACGCAATCTCCTATGCCCAGATTGCCCCACCCCTCCGCACCCAAGTACGGATGTCCAAAACGTCCCCGTTCCTCCCGCTTGACCCCAGCTCCGTAAACTCGAGGTATAACTGATGACCCTACTTAACTGTTGCTGATGATAAAAGACTGCCAGGGCTAGGGTCAGAAAGCCACATGCGACATGAATGAACGCCAAATAGACTTAGTACAAACTCAGTAGACATGCCTGTATACATGCTCCACAGCGATAACTTCTGACCGTGACCGATGAAACGTAACCCCAGCTACCTAGATCTGGGACGGAATTGAAATGTATAAATGCCTTCTCTTGCCAGTTCGCTAAACCCTGTTTTGTACCCATTCAAGGATACACAGTCACCGGAGGAGAGGGGCTGGACGTGACGCACAGCCTGGCCACAGATCGTGAGGCGTGTGACCTCGACCTAAGATGGAGCCGCAGAGCAACAGGACGCGGGACGATGCACCACTCTCAAACGCAGAAAACGAAGGAATGGAGGGCTGCCTTGAAGCCCTCTACTTGTTGACCCACGCGTGCCAGAAGTACCCGCCCTTTGAGCCCGATCGATGGACCTGCCTGCGCATCACCCTTTTGCTCCCTTGGTCCGTCTCAAAGATCCGGTCCCACTCCACCCTCTCCTCCCTCGATTATCCGACAAAACCCCTTCTATCCTTTCCACGTGGATTCTGACTCCGAGAAAGAAGTGCAGGTGCCCAGCATAAGGCACCCTTAAGAGAGATTAGCTAGGAAACAGGACTGTGGCCTAACGGCAAAGGACAGATCACACCCTGCGACGTGTAAAGAAGGACCCGAGCTGGACCTATAGCTCCACCGCCGGTGCTCAACAGCGCCAACGGAAGAAAACGAACTACCAGAGCCTACCAGTGATGACTCGCTACTAAAAAGACACTGTGGCGAAGGCCCCCCCCCCTTTTTCGGAACTTTCTACACCCCTTGACTAATTGTTTGTATTGGACTAAATCCCTCCCTCAACCACTTTTGCCTGTAAAATGTTTCATCGGTCACTTTTTAAGTACGACAAATGTAAATGTATATGTATTCTACCTCGTATGTCGCATCAACTGTACACAGTTATACGCAAGTCTACCAGTATTGACAAACGCTATTTCATTGACTACACACGACTATATGTACACCCCGTCAATTATGATAAACACGGAAATGATCTATCTTATGTAAAAAGCGGCGACTGTGGAAAATGACAATGTATATGTACATAAGCGGCGTTCATTTGTGTTCACCCTCGCCACTGTTGAAGGTAAAGAAAGTTACGAAACAGTGGCCCCGCCATCTTGTTCCCTTTTAGGCTCCATCACGAACATAGATAGTAGCCATCTTTGTGTCATGACCTCTCTGCCCATTGCCAATAGCCAGCCTCTCTCTCTCTCTCTCTCTCTCTCTCTCTCTCTCTCTCTCTCTCTCCCTCTCTCCAGCCTCGCAAGCGCCCCGCGCCCCGACAGCCCCCGGTCCCTCCTGTTCGGGCCATAAACGCACCGCTAAACACGACCTTGTCACCGCGCTGGACCCCTGCCCCTCGCTCTTTCATCCTACTCATAGAACGGGCCCTTTTGGTAACCTCTTCCTCCCTGCCCGATTGCCCGGCCTGACCCCAGGCCGTCACCTAGCTCAACAGATGCAGTTTATTGCTTCCTACAGTAGGACCTCGCCTCACTTCAGAGGAACGGTGATTAATCAAGGCCTTCACACCCCTAGATCTGACCGACACCCCCCCATTCCTCCCAGGAACACCCTTCCTCTCTTCTGATGACCCCCCCGGCTACACCTGGCCTCTCGACCCAGTCCCACATCATAAAACTAGGTCTCGTGGATGTACCCCTCCGGCCCCGCATAGCGAAACATGATCTTATCGCCTGCCCAACCTTAGATCTGACCACCCCCTCCTGCCCTCGTGTCCTGTTGGAATGTCCGGCTGCAGATTACAATCACATGTCACATTTGGGAGGGGAAAACAACATCAGAGCGGTCGGTATGGGAATGGGCCTGGAGCTGGGGTCCCAAACATGCCCTTTTGTACTTCAAAGTGTCTTTATTGCAATAAGGAATGTTGGTACATCATAAACTTGTGTATAAAAGACGGAGCCGTAGAGAAACTAGAGAGAGCACCTCGAGAAGATACCCTGTTGTCTGATTTGACGTGTTCTGTTCCGTCGGAAATAAACTCCTGTTTCCTGCCTTCCAGTCTCCGGCGCCTGCCTCTTTATTTGGGTAATCATGAGTTGGGTGAGAAGCGGCTAACGCCGGGCAAACCTAGAAAAGGGGTAAAACGACCTGATCTGCCTGAACCCTTTTTCATCACCTCTCCCTTATCAGCGCCTCCGGGCGCGAGTGCCGGTGGGCGTGTCACCGCCGAGCCTCCTGGGGGCTGTAGTCTCCGGCCGCGTGATGGTGAGAGCGGCGTCCGGGGAGACAAACAGCAGGAAGACCAGCGTCGTGGCAGATGAGCCCCCAAATGCCCAGCGAGATACCAGCGTCCCCCCAAAAAAGGAGGCATTATCATTATTCGGTGCATACACATTACTAATACAAATGTCCGCGCCTTCCAACCTCCCATGTAGAATAACATATCTCCCTTCTGTATCGATTATGTGGTGTAGGTGTTGGAACGGACCCCGGGTACCAGCCATATGAGCGCCCCACTTGCAAACACAGAATATGAAGTGCCGCACAGTTGACCCCTCCATCGTTTCCGTAGACACGCTATTGAATCTCCCCAAATATGAGTCTCTAGAAGACAGACCACTGCTACCTAATATGTTTTCAAATAAGAAAATATACGCAACACTTTTCAAAGGCAGCTATGCCTAGGAAATTCAATGTGATTACCCCATGCACCTTCTTGAGGACCCAGGTACTCACCCAGCGGTCCGCCTCCCTTGCAAGCTTCCTGGTGTCAGTCAGCTTACTATCAGTCAAGTGTTGGCACAGCTCTGCAAAACATAGACTAGACAAGTGCTCCCATGCAATAAAATTGGAGAGCCCCTGAATATCTGTCACATTACTGCCCTTCACCCAACCATCCAGTGACCTGTAAAAGAATCCACACATTCCAACCAAGTCTTTGCATCACTTTTCCTACTGGACCTAAACTGATCCCTGTACTTGTCAGGAGTGAGACCATACCTGGTGAGAAGGGCCACCTTCAAGTCAGCGTAAGTGAGGCTCTGCCCCTTACCAAAAGCTACTAAAGCATCCCTCCCCTCTTCTGGGAAAAGAAGACACAATCCTGCTCCCCAGTTCATTTCAGGGACCCTAATGCATGTGTATAGACGCTTCATAACCCTCAAACCACCTTTGTATGTCATCCCCATTCTTGAATTCCTTGCCTACATTCTTGGGGATGTGCACAATTCTATCTGCCTGCCCTGAGGAATTGCTGCCACCATCTGTGCTGGACCTACTTCTTAGCGCCTTCTCTTTAATACCACACTCATGAGCCAAGATCATTTTCCTTTTCTCCATGGCTATTCGTTATCTTCCCTCTCATTCTCCAGCCAGAGTTTTCCAGTTCAAACTTCCTTGCTTCCCGTCTGTCCTCCAGCCCCTCTGGGGACAAGCCACTCCTGCCTGGCATGGAGGGTTCGCCCCTCCCAAAAGCACACCCATCTTAGGAATAGGCTCCTCTGCCTCCACACTGAAATCTCCAAACTGCCCACTGACATGTCTGGCTGCTACTCAGGCCCTCAGCGCCTTCTGAAACTCCTCTCTCCTGGTGAGGCCCATGATTTGGACTATGAGGTTGTTGTAAATATCCTTCAACTCCTTCACATTGTAGGTTTCTAACCTGTCCTCCTCAAAGGCCACTTCCAAGGATGCAACAGATGATGCTCTTGACTCCAGGCATGATGCAATAGCAAATTCAAGTTTTCAACAAATAGCAAGGTCAAAAAGAGGCCACAAAGAACCAGCATGTGGTATGTAGTTGTCTGTGATATGGTAGTAGTGTGCACCAATCACTGTAGGTCAAGTGCAAATGCAAGTCCTATCCTCACCATTGACAACCAATGTTAAAAACGGGGGTCTCTAGTTGTCGATGGTTTGCACCATTGTCCAAATAGGGGCCCTTCCTTCTAGTCAGGATAAGGAGGATACACTACTGAAATAACCCCTGTTCACCCTCTTGGTAGCTTGGCATGAGCAGTCAGGCTTATCTCAGATGCAGTGTGTAAAGCATTTGCACATAACATACAGTAATACAGTGAAAGCACTGCAAAATGACACCACACCAGTTTTAGAAAAATAACCAATATTTATCTTTGCAAACAAGACTAAAACGATAAAAGCCCAACATATAGTTATCAAAAATATGCACTTTGCAAGAATAACTTTAAAATGCAGTTCCTTGAAGTCGGGAGCTCCATCCGGACTACAGCGGTGCTGAAAACGACAGAATCCAACAGTTCTGGCTGAATGCATCTGTGCAGACCGATGTTAGTGTCAGCAGACTTGTAAACAGTGCCTTTGGTTCTGGCCGACCGCATTGCTGCGCGCCAGTTGTAGCAATTGTTGCGGTTGTGATGTGCAGTGGAGCGGTGCTGCATGTGATGACCTCAAGTCACGGTGCAGGCAGCGACTCAGTGACGGTCATCCAGCGGCATTGGTTAGACCAGGCAGTGGTATGGAGTGAGGTGGTCCTCGTGGCTATGCTGACAGGTCACGGTGCAAGGGGTAGTGCCAGTTGATGGGAGCTGGCGTCTGTCGGTCCAGGCTGTGGTGCGGGACGGGCGGTGCATCGTGTGACTTACGAGCGGTGCCCCCAAACCACGTTGCAGTCACGGGTGTCCAGGTCAACGTGCAGTGACATTGTTGGTGAGACCAGGTCGGCATATGGGAACCCCCAGATCGTGTTGCAAGCAGCGGCTTGGTGGCGGCAGTGATCGTCGTTAATGAGACCAGGGTTTGCTGTGCAGAAAGCGGTAGGGCCTTCTGTTGTGCCTTCAGGACACGTAGCCAGTAGCGGTGTCGATAATGGTGTCGGCTGCTTTACCCTCTATGGCAACTGAAACCCATGGTTCCAGAGGCGGTACCCAGAGGTAAGTGAAGTCTTTGCTGTTCCTGAGACATTGTGAACAGGAGGCAATCTCTATTTCAATCCCTTGGAGATACTCAGCGACAAGTGAAGAAAGTTCAGTCCAGTCCTTTCACTGCCCAAGGCCGAAGCAGCAACTGCAGGCCAGCCCAGCAAACCAACAATACAGCAAAGGGGCAGTACTCCTCCTGGCAGTTCTTCCAGCTGTTCTTCTTGGCAGGTTCCTTGATCCAAGCAAGTTCTAAAATTCTGGGGTCTGGGCCCCAATATTTATACTCAGTTTCTCTTTGTTCCATTGGGCAGAGAGTGTCTGCGCTCAGTCCAAACCTGTTTGGTCCTCTCTGACCCAGCTTCCCAGCAGAAGGTGGAGACAGCATTGTCCAAGACAGACCAGGCCAATTCAGGTGCAAGTAAATCTTTTCCCACTACTCTAAATGCACCCAGGTCTATTCAGCCCAGCCCTGACTCCTCCAGGAAAGGCAGGACACACCTCGACCCCCACCCCCAGTAGCTGTCTGAAGAGAATGTACATCCCCAGCCCTTGTCACTCCAAAGCCAGACAGTCAATCCACAACCCCGCAGAGGCACACAGGTTGGCTAAGCAAAAAAACACCTACTTTCTAAAAGTGGTATCTTCAAACACAGAATATAAAAATCATCTTTACTAAAGGATGCATTTCTACATTCTGAGTTCAGGCATACTAAACTCCATTTCTCTAACTGTCCCAATAGGAAGACATACTCATAAAATGTTACACAGTATTCCCCAATCTATGCTTTGGGACAGATAGCCTTTCAACAATCAAAACCTAAATATATTGCATTTCATTATCAGGACATGTCACACACACCAGTACATGTCCTACCTTTTAAATACACCACACCCTACCCATAGGGGCACATTGGACCTATCTTAGGGGTGAATCACATGTAGTAAAAGGGACTGTTATGGCTTGGCAAGTGGGTACACTTGCCAAGTTGACATGGCAGTAAAAACTGCACAAAGATACTGCAGTGACAGGTCTGAGTACCCTTTGAAAGGCTGCTCATGTGGGTGGCACAATCAGTGCTGATGGCCCACTAGCAGCATTTGATTTACAGGCCCTGTCACTCTAAGTGCACTTTACTAGGGACTTACCAGAAAATCAAATATGCCAATCATGGAAACACCAATCCATAATCCAATTTACCATAGAAGCACTTGCACTTTAACACTGGATAAAAGTGATAAAGTGCACAGAGACACTAAACCAGCAAAAACAGAGTCAAAACCGGGAGGTCAGAAAGCAAAAAGACAGGGGAAACATGCCAAAAGATGCCAGGTATAACAAACTTCTTGCACACCTGCCCTCTACACCACTACCTACAGGAGCAGTCTACTGTAACTGGCCACTGGGGGAGGGAGGCAAAATATTATCTCCCAAACAATGGACTCCTGCGACAGGAAGTGTCTCAGTGGGAGCGAAAGTAGGGAAAGGAGGGGCATGGGCTAAAAGGGACAGGGTGACTGCCACTGATTGACTGTAAAGGAGTGGAGGGTGTGACCACTAGGGAACTGATCACTGAGAACAGGGATAATTAAACACAATAAGCTGGAGGCAAAGATCGTCTCCCATTGGCCAGAGGGATGCTAGGGTTAATAGTTACATATAGGCTTGGTAGGGAAAAGTTGAATACCTACTATAAATAGAGTAATGATATTCATCCATGGGTTGGGAAAGGAAGACGTGATTAGAATGATCTTTCCTACTGAGTGGAAATAGAAGCATAAATGCCAGGGAATGAAAGTGTGATTCAGCTATGACTTGGATAAAAATGTCACTGAAACCCGTAGGCTTGATATCAGAGTGACCTAGAGGTGAGGAGCTAATGATGCAGCGGTAATTTCATCTGGTAATTTCTCAATGCAAAACCCTCATGCTACCTCTATTTACCGCTGAAAAGGCCCTTGACACCATGTATTACCTTCAGGAGACTTTAAATAAACATGAACAGTCAAAAATGCAATTACTATTTAAGCCAATGAAGAGAGTTGTTGAGTATTTTAAAGGGTTTTATTTTCTAGTCAAAAATTAAGTTTTTCTCTGACCCTTTATTCATTAGTAAAATATCAATCAGGTTACAGAATTTGGAAAACAGCATTAATACAGAACATATTACAGTCTGCATATAAGCATCACATGTAGAAAGGAAAATGTGGCGTAAAATGTCAATCAAAACTCTTAAAGAGTTTCTAAGAAAAATAGTCTTGCAAGGCTAATCAATAATTAAATAGTTTGCGAAATTCTCCCATTAAGAGAAATAAATGCATAAGACAAATAAATCTTTTCAGACCTAATTAATTAGTCAAAGCATAAACTTAAAGTGTAGCATCTAATTCTATCCTAATCAGCTGCACTCTCTGCTCTGTCTGTGTCTAAAAGAGCAAACAGCTCCTCCTTCACCAGTCCTCAAAGGAATGTGGCCTGCTGTGCCAAAAATATGACGTGCAAGGACTCTCTGAAAAAAACATGAGCAAGGGAACCCCCCACCTGACTCTCCTCGGAAGCAATCTCACCCCAAGCTCTCCCGCGACGTTTCTCGTACCTAACCCATATGAATGAAGCAGAGCCTACAGAGCCTAAGCCTCCTTCCTGTCACATCGCAGGTTGGAAAGATACTTTAACTAACACTGGTACATTGGCACAATCACAAGAATGCACAGTTCACAGTGGCCTTTACTCCTTCGTGTCTTTAGGAAAGCTGGCACAATCTGCGCATTCTCTCCTCTTTTAATGCAAGTCACAGCCTTGCTGGATTCACAAGCAGCCATTTAATTGTAGGCCCAAAAAATAAAACAAACAAAAGAAAGTATTAATTTCATGTAAATCAGCCATTATGTTTCCCTCCCTTATACTAATACCCTTTATAAAGATTTCCTAGCAAGCTATTAGTTTAAAGCAGTTTTTATTATTGGTTATGTACAACATGCAAAAAATGTGCAATGTACAACATAGCATTATTATGCATTAGTGTAAATATTAAATGTGCACACAGTTAATAATGTTTTAGCTAGTTTTTCATGCAAAAAAAGTTTAGCCCCATGTGTAGTGTTTGGTGCATTTTTAATACACACGCATTATAAAAGAGGTGTTATAAACTAAAATGTTTTTTGAATTCAAATATGCAACAAGCCAAAGTCTCTTAGGACAGGAATAGTGAATCTAGATTGCAAGGGATGAACTGTGAAGAGAGAACACATTCTATGGTTATTGTTCAGGGGAACATCCATGACAACGCGGTCAAAACACCGCACTGCCATTACCACGCGTCTTTTACAACGCAAGTCGTTACCACGACTTGCGCTGGAGGGCGCTCTAGACTAAAGAACACCTTCACTACTGTACGTAGACTGGAGTTGGAATAGTAAATCTTACTATTCCTAAGTCCAGCACCCTACAGCGCAAGTCGTGGTAACGACTTGCGTTGTAAAAGATGCGCTGTGATGTACCGCGATCTAAAAGATCGCATTGTAACATCATACAACCATTCTTCACAACTAAAAAGGCCACTTGATTCACAAGTTTTTCTCTATACTGCAAAAACACATGTTAATTCAGCACAAGCATTTCAGACTAACTAGGCCTCATTTTCATATTTTTCATGTGCCATGTTTTTAACTTGCACTAAAATGTGCGTGTCAATTTTAAATGCAGTCTGTCTGAAGCACAAAAAATAAAACAATGCCTGACTCCAGATGAAATCTGCTCCATCACTAACAGTCATACATGGACCAGAGAATGAGGTGTTACTGATGTCTCGTAGTTGGTAATGAGGAATAACTTTCAGTCATTGGGACCTAAGGATAGTATAAGTCACCCGACTCAAACCAGCTCCCATTTTGAATTCATTGAGAGCACTGTAGGCGTTCGAGCAACAGAACTACAGCTCTTCAACTGTCTTTGGCTTAAAAAAGAGCAGTAGTTCTGGTTATACATGGACAGCAAAACATTTCACATGTGGTTTCTCATGAACTTTGATATTAGGGTACTCTAGATCGGCTAAGTTGCAGTACAACATGTAGCACATTAATGGTTTGCCTATCAAAAAATTGTTTATGATGGCGACTTAATTTGTGCATAGTTAAAAATGTTCTGCATCCACTACTACAAAAGACATATTTTTGTACATCCACCCAGCTCCTTAGAAGACTCCAGACCATACAGAACGCTGCAGCCAGACTGATCCTAGACCTCCCGAAACGAACCCACATCACACCCCCCACCCCCATCTGAGAGACCATCACTGGCTTCCCATACAGAAGAGATGCCAGTTCAAGATCCTCAGCCCCTTAGGACCTGCCTACATCAACCATCGACTGAACTTCCACAAACCCTCTAGACACGGCACTCCTCTTCATTCGCCCTCAAACCAGTCCAGCCTCAAACACACCGCTGCATTTGTCGCAGCTGTGGCCACTCCTCCTACATCACTACTACAACAGAGAACGATTTTCCCCTCCAGCTCCATACAGCCCCCTCGCTGGCAGACTTCAAACAGAGACTCAAGACCTGACTCTTCGACGGAGACTCAGCGCCCAGATACCCCTAGGGGTGACAGTGTTGTGCTCTGCAAATGCTGTTTGATTGGTTTGATTGAAATTACGTATTTGCAGAAATTCATGCATGCTGCATTGATGTGTCCAATATGAATGTGTGCTGCATACATATGTTATTCTGTTGATCAGTAACGGAATACAACTAAATATTTACTGATGAACGGTCAGTGCCACTGTGGTGTTTTTCATCAGGGAGTGTTCTAATCTAAAAAGATAATATTGTGCAACCGTCACTCATTTATTTATGTCATAGGTTAGGAGGTAACGTGGAAAAGGTAGTCTGTGGTTCGTTTATAGGTGCTGGGTTAGGAGAGTGAGCAATATGACCATTCCGTTGCCTCATCTGTAGCAGTGTCCTTGAACATTGATCCGAATGCTCTGGAAACTATTTACATACAGATAATGCAGGAATGACATGGCCGCTGCACACAGGGCACTGAACTTCTGAAGATGTTTGTGGAGCAGTTTGAGTTCGAGGAGCCGGCAGCTGGTTCTAAACCAGTCCCGCTAATAGAGCTTCACAGGTGGGCCTAGTGGGCTCAGGGCCTTCATAGACTGGAGACTGGGTCCTATGGAGGGGTGGATGGATGTCCTCCTACAGATGGGTGGCAGTTCTAATCTTTTGGCCTTTCCACCTGTCACTGCATATCAAATTCCCAACTTTTTCTAGTAAATGCCTCTACAGAACAATTGGGCAGGTGTGGCCTTGGTAAGTCGCCTGTCTCTTTCTGTGACCACGGTCTTTGTGACATTGTCGCTCCCTGCTCACTAGCTTAAGGCATATAGCCCACATATGCTTACGGTGAGTATTTATAGTAAATGGGCTTTTCCCTCCTTATCTGGACTTTGGTAGATAAATATCTGTGTTCTGTTAACGTTCTCCCTCACCCAACCCCCCCACAAAGTCATTTCAGTACCCTTGAATTTCATTATTGTTTTAAATATAACCTAGAAGCCATTTCATGAGTCCATGTCCTCATATTCTAGATTGTATTTGAGAGGTGTGGCAGTGCATTTATTGCCATTTCTAAAATAAAAATGCATTTGCTCAAATATGACCATATTTTGCCACAGATGTAAATCACCCCCTTAAAAGGACATGCCTTGTTTAAGCACACTTTCTTGTGAAATGATCAGAAATTGGCATTCGCTTGTTAAAACTTTTCCAATTATTAGGGTACATCCAGTGCGAATATAACCAATTCTTTGCTCCATAATCAACGATACACTTATAACTTAGTTTCTAGGCACCCCAGTGAGTGGTCTGCAGAAGGAGTCCCAATTCGATTCAACCAAGCAAAAGGCAGAGGTCAAGAAGGCACACCATAGAGAAGAGGCAGTCAGGGCTTTAAGTGGGCCGGGTCTGAGCACCACCACTTTTCTAAAGGAGGCCACGAAACGGGTCTCTATCGGGCTCTGTTTTGTGCACTGGCACAGGCAGTCCATTATTTCCGGACTGCAGTGACAGCAGGCACATCATGTGCGCGTGCTGACACTGCTCACTTCTCAGTAGTGGAGAAGTTACGGCATGGCGTCATGCCAGGGGAGCATTGTAGGGGAAGGGAAATCCTTTAAAGAGAGACATTTTCTCTCTGGATGTCCCTTCTATTTTTGAAACTCGGGTGCAGCAACATTGTCCTGGTGTCACCAATGGAAGCTTTTTCAATATTCTATAGAAGCCCTACTTGCTGCTTATTTATCTTAAGCAACTAACAACCATTGACAAAGCCAATAGTCCTAACTTCTTGTAGGTATGTATGATGTTACTTGTATCATATATCTGGATGCAATGACATAAATAGCAAAATACAAGTCGGGCGAGACAATCTGCTAAGCACAGACTTTTCGCGGGTGTTTTTAAGCCACGCCCATAATTACGCTGGCCGCGCCCCTTTGAAAGCCCCCCTGGTGTTTTCATCCCACTTAAAGCCCTGGAGGCAGGTTACCGGCGACTGTGTGGAGGAGCCGGTCCCTGCGTCTAAAGCCTCTGCGAGGCATCCCTCCAGGCCCCGACGGCGGATTGAGCAGTCCATGGGGGTAGAGGCCTGGGGGCTTTCTTGAGAACGTCCCCAGAGGGGCCCCCAGTAGTGGGGGTGGGGGGGGGGGGGGAATCATCATGAGGACAAGATGGTGGCGGCAAGGGAGGAAGGATGTCTCGAAATCCGACAGGCTCTTTCGTCAGAACACTGTTAAAAGAAAGATGGGTGGGTACAAAGCAGTAGAAACAGCAATGACTTCCATAGAAGGTAAGGGGCAGACAGGCACGAGCCCTATCAGTCAGATCTGACAGAAGCACAATTTAGGCTGTTTCAATAGTTTCATTTAGAGACGATCGACGGGGCACACGGACCAGAGCTGGTCTTTTATGTCAGCTTTAAAACCTCATTGAAAAGGAACATCAAGGTTCATTCCCATTTGGTGTCAGCGGTCTAAACTAGGAGACGTATGTCATAATATCTTATGTTCCCTGTTGGATCTTACCAAGGGCCTATTTGGTAGAAAATTCCAACACAGGCTTTCCAAACATTCCACAAACTTTTAAAGGAAAGTGTTAAAGTTTTCCAAGCTAGGGTCAGAAGAGGTTCCCTGATATGTAGTTCAGGAGAAGGGAGCCGCAGAAAGACAGCTAATTAAATATCCAAACTGGGATCGGTCCAGTAACATTGAGTTAGACAGAAAGCTAAAAGGACTGTCACTGTCAAGGCACCCAAAACACCTTCAACTTATTGGGATTTCCATCAAAACGATGAGATACCACATGAATAGAGCTCAAATTCGGATTACTCTTGGCCACAATGGCCAGTCGAAACTGCATTTTCGTTTCTTAATGAGACAAATTCTGCATCTTATTGTGAATAGTATCTTGCGACCCCTGTATAATGTCCACAATGACTGGGGAAACAGGTGTCAGCATTACAACCTGTTAGATCTGCCAGATGCAAAGCTCACAGTCTATTCCTTATGTCAATAAATCTTGACCCCCAGAAAAGGATGATGCGTTTCAATAACCACAACTCCTGATAATGACTACTAATACCACCTGGATCTATGCCCTTAAAATGAAACATTCATCTATGAGGACAGAGCACTTGGCATAAAAACCTCCTGGCTTAAGAATAAGCTGATGACGGCGGGCTTAAGAAAGCAGCAAACCAAGAACTGAACAGGTACATTGTTAGGCTGTCACATAACAGGAGACCAGAGGACTTACAAGGAGGAACCATCAAATCTGAAGCAGGCCAAGACCTGGAAAATCTGAGGAACAGAGCACAAGCTAAATTAAATGGATAGGAGAAAAGAGCGTAGAAACTGCTGGAAAAGGACAACCTCCTAAAGCATTTGCAATGCGGCCATCCTACTACTTACATGCCTTTTATGGGAAGTGACTAGTACGTGAAAACCTTCACATGTTAAATTGGGTAGCCTCAAAAAGGAATACCCTATCAACTTCTAGTTTTCCACTGTGCAGACTTGAAGCAAATAAGTAAGCCTATAACTTTACCACCCAATTCATTCCAAGAATTGCAGCGCTCCTCGCTTTCCACACACACTCGTCACTTCCGGCTGATGGGAGAATGCTGAGCTTCCCGTAATCGCTGACCTTTGAGAGCAGCATGTCCGTGGCTCGAGCCACGGACATACTGCCAGACGACCACACACAGTACGCTAGTAGGGACAGCAGTTTGTGACTCTATCTGGTGAATTTATGAAAAGGGAGACTGCAGTTGCGGACCAACAAGCAAATTTCGGTGCATATGTAGCCACCACAGAAGGGCGCACACAACCAACGAATGCTGTGAGCCAACCAAGGAGACCGGCAACCCTAATTTTAATGATGAGATTTCACACTTTTCTCAGCTTGTATTATTTTTGCACGCTCATCTGTGCTTGTGTTGTGGCATTTCACGCTCACTTTGCTGTTGGTATTATTTACATTCACGCTTTAATTGCGCTTCAGCCTTATTGCCGCTGCTGAGCCTGCGGCCCCTCCCCCTGACACATCCCTCGCTCCCGCCTCCCTACCCCAGTCACCCCTCCCCTACATAATGGCGGCCGCTGCGCGGTCGCGCCGCTGGTGCGACTAAGGGAAGTCCATCTGCGCCCATCCGCGACCAGCGCCAGGAACCCTGGCTCTCATAGGACCCACCGGTACGATTCCACTACCCTCCACGCACTCAATCCCAGAAGACTCACCGACTGCGTAAGATCCTCGCTGAACACCACCCATGGACAGTTCTCATGCAGACCCTGCCGCAGATCCTTCACCATTGGCAAGGCCCCCACTACTGCCGAAGGCCCGCCTGAGGTTAGCTCCTCCGAAACCCTAACATGCCTCCTCCTCAACGTGCGCTCCCTGCACTGACATGCCGTAGAGATCTGGGACCCGATCGACACCCTCTTGCCAGCGTCGCCTTCTTCGCAGAAGCCTGGAACAACGCCACCTCCGGCCCCGACATCGCCACTGCCATACCCGACGGCTACAAGATCCAGAGAAAGGACCGGACAGCACCCACCGCCGAGGAAGAAGCCTCGCCATCGCACACAAGACCCCCCTCCGACTCTCCACATGAAGCACGAGCGACCCCCACTCCAACACCTCCACCTCCACTTCCAGATCCAGACCAGCCTCAGGACCTCGCTACGCTGCACCCTCATCTACAGCCCGCCGGGACCTCGCATCCAGTCCACAAATACCGACGCCTAGCTCGCTGCACTCCATGCCATCACATCCATGGACTACATTCCACTCAGGGACCTGAACTTCCACCTCGACAAAGGCAATGACCCCGACTCCACCACTTTCCTCGCCAACCTCACCAACCTTGGGCTGAAACAGCTGGTCAACACACCCACTCGCAGAGCCAACACACCCTAGACCCAATCTTCGCAGGAGGGACAAACATCCGCTTCAGCCACACACCCGGCCCCTCTGGACAGACCATCACTGCATCCATTTCACCTTCAACACCACCACTGCATCCAAGCCCACCCCGCGTCCGCCAAGAAGGAACTGGAGCAAGGTCACAGAGGAACACCTCAACACCACCCTCCTCTAAGACACCCCCAGCTCTAAGACAGACACCAACTCCGCAGCCAAAGAATTTCACCGCTGGATCTACTGCTGCGCCGACAAGCTCGCACCCCTCCGCCACCCCACCAAATAACACCCTCTGAAGGCTGCATTGTTTACCACAGAACTACAAGAAGCCAGGCGCTCCTGCAGATGCCTAGATAAAACCTGGCGAAACCAGAAAACCACGGAAGCACGGAACAACCACAGGAACGCCCTGAAGGAATACCACCAGCGCATGAGAGACACCAAATGGACCTTCAAAAGAGACAAAGCCAAGACCAATACGACCAATGCCAAGGAACTGTTCAGCGTGATACAGCAATTCACCAAACCCCCAGCGAAGCCACGGACATCACACTTTCCCAGGAACTCTGCAACAAGCTCAGCTCCTACTTCCATCAGAAGATCAAGGCCCTCTACGACAAATTCAGCGGTCAGCCGCCGGACACCACCCCCCTCGTCACCGCCGCCAATAAGCCAACCATCATGACCTGGAATCCCGCTACCGTCGAACACATCATCGCGACGATGAAGAAAACCCACTCAGGAGCCCCAACGGACCCCTGCCCACTGCACATATTCCACAGGGCCGCAGCCGCCATCGCACCCGAACTAGGACGGACTGTCAACGCCTCCTTCAGATCCGGCATCTTCCCGGATGACTGGAAGTGGGCGGAGGTTAAACCCCTCCTCAAGAAGCCAACAACCGATCCATTGGACCTGAAATACTACAGACCCATCTCTCTCCTTCCCTTCGGGCCAAAGTCACAGAGAGACTCGTGAACGCCCAGCTGACAGCCTTCATTGAAGAGAACTCCATCCTAGACGCCTCCCAGTCTGGATTCCGCAGCAACCACAGCACCGAGACCTCCCGCCTCGCCGCCACTGACAAGATCTGCATGCTACTCGACCAGGGACACACTGCAGCCCTCATCCTTATAGACCTCTACGCAGCCTTCGACACCGTTTCACATTGCACGCTCACAGCCAGACTTCACGACGCAGGGATATAAGGGACCACCCTCAACAGGAACCAATACTTTCTCTCCGGCAGAACCCAGAGGATCAGACTCCCTCCTTTCCTCTCCAAACCCACCGATATCAACTGCAGAGTACCCCAAGGATCATCGCTCAGCCCCACGCTCTTCAGCAGCTACATGGCCCCCATCGCCACCCTTCCAGACAGCATGGGCGCAGCATAGTATCCTACGCCAACAACACCCAGCTCATTCTCTCACTCACGAAGAATCCCGAAGACACCAGACTCTGCTTTCATGAAGGAATGAAGAACGTCGCAGCCTGGATGAAAGACAGTTGCTTGAAGCTCAACTCAGAGAAAACCGAGGTCCTCATCCTCGGACCCTGCACCTCCGCCTGGGACCACACCTGGTGGCCCTCTGTCCTCGGAAATCCACCCACCCCTACACACCATGCACAAAACCTCGGCATCATCTTCGACTCCTCCCTCTCCATGAACCGCCAGATCAACGCCGTTGCCACCACCAGTTTCAACTGCCTGCACATCCTCCGCAAGACCTCCAAATGGATCTCCCCTGACTGCAGAAGGACCGTCACCCACGCGCTCATAACCAGTAGACCAGACTACGGCAATGCCTTCTATGCCGGGATCAACAAAACTCTTCTAAAAAAGCTCCAAACCATCCAGAACGCCGCAGCCAGACTCATACTCGGGACACCGCGTCACAAACACATGACCCAACACCTACGAGACCTCCACTGGTTCC
The DNA here is from genome assembly GCF_964261635.1 of Lissotriton helveticus. Taxonomy (NCBI): domain Eukaryota; kingdom Metazoa; phylum Chordata; class Amphibia; order Caudata; family Salamandridae; genus Lissotriton; species Lissotriton helveticus. The sequence goes on along the minus strand of NC_136059.1, from coordinate 398,517,515 downwards.
CAGTCCAGAAGAGGGTCACCTTCAAACTCCTCACCCATGCCTACAAATCCCTCAACAACATCGGACCCAAATACGTCAACGAGAGAGTCTCTTTCCACGTACCCAAGAGGAACCTCCGCTCAGCCGACCTCGCCCTGGCAGAGGTCCCCCGCATCCGCAGAACCAGAGCAGGTGAGAGAGCCTTCTCCTACATCGCGGCCAAGACCAGGAACGAGCTCCGGGTGAACATCAGACGCTCCCCGACCCTGCACACGTTCAGGAAGGACCTCAAGACCTAGCTCTTCAACTGATCCGGAGCTGCCCCCTCCCGCCCCCTCCCGCCCCCCCCAGCGCCTTGAGACCCTTGCGGGTGAGTAGTGTGCTTTACAAACCCCTGATTGATTGTTTGATTGATGGAAGCCAACAGGAGGTCATGGACAAAAGGGACTGGACTGACAACAGCCATAGCTTAGTGGACTCACAAAATCCCAGTGGTGGTGCGCAGGAAATACTTGAATGGCAATCGCAAGAAGGAAGAGGCTTGTAGTATCTCCAAACCCAATATGAACAGAAGCAGTGAAAGTAGTTGAAAGATATAAGTAGAACTTTAATTCTACAGGTGAAATAAAACATGCAGCTCCAGTAAAGATACATCAAGAATGCCCCAAGCTGCACCAGTTCCTGTTGCCCAGCACCCAAACATTCCTATTACACATATAACATTCTAATTAAAGGAACATGCCATTACTACACATCCTCCTTCTTAACAAAAGAAACAAAAAAAAAAAAAAACAACAACATAAAAATCATTAACAAACTATAATGAATTCATAATACTCTGAACCCAACAATTTACACACTAAAATTAATTTAGTAAATTCCGCATCTTCCTAAGTGAACAGAACAGAACATGTGAACTCACCCACAACCATCCCCCTTTTCCAAAATGCAGGGAAAAGAAAAAATTTAAATCATCAATAAACATGTCACCCACATTTGATTATTAATAATCAAATCTCAATGTTCCAAACACAGTTAACTTGAATATCATTATCATCAGACTCAGAACCAGATGAATTATCTTCATATTGAATATAATTAACTTTTTTCTTTGAAAATTTCTTATTTTTCCGGTTGCAAACCCTTGAGAAATGACCCACCAATCCGCACTCTAAACACTTTGCATGTTTAGCAGGGCACCTCTCAAAAGAAGCGGCATGTGAGTAACTTCCACACCTAAAACACACCACATCACTGAATTTCTCCCTTTCACTACCCTCAGTAAATTTCTTCCTTTCACCACCCTCCCATTCTTTCCTATCACGAAAATCATTATTTCCACCCTCCAATTTATCTTTATACCCTGCTTTCTTCTCAACTACCTTGGCTACTACTTCCCCCTCCACCTTGTTATCCTGTGACAAAGTGACTTTTGCACATCGGTCAGACAGTTCTGCCTTTTTAACCAAAGCCACTATTTCTTTAAGACACTTGTTTCTCTCTACCCATAGTTTATCCTGTAATACCTTATTCTTAGTATACATCACTACCTGGTCACGTATAAAGTCATCATGTAACTGAGCAAACTCACATTTCCTTGCCAACTTTTTCAAAGCCGAAACAAATTCCTCTACTGTCTCATTTTTCCCTTGCTTCCTATGGAAAAATGCATGCCTAGTCACAGCAATTGATACTGAGGGAGAGAAATGATAATCCAAATCCATCAAAGCACATTCAAAAACATCAGAATTACCTTCCACACTTTTGTGTGAGTGCATATCCTGAAAAATACGCAAACACTCCGGACCAAGCGAATATAACAACATCCTCTTCTTTCTTTCCGGCGAGAACGTACCATTTACGTCCTCTAAATTCGCTATATAGTTCAAAAAATAAGCCTTCCAATCCAACCAAGCAATCAACGGTTCTCCAGGAATAGCTAGAAATTCTTTGGGGGAATTGATTTGTAAATTTGAAGTTAAAGGTACCCCCAACGAACCCTTGTCCCCAGTACCTGAACTCCCGGCTACCACAGACATACTCAAAAATTTAGATTTTTCACAGCCTGCTGGGCAGAAAATCTGGATTTTATTAAGGACACGGAGGCTAAGATTATGCAAATCTCCTTTATTGCGTAGCTCACAGCAGCAACAATGAGAGATCTAGAACTTGAATGAACATTCCAATAGAGAGGATATAGTCCATGCACACACAGTAGACTTCCTTCTTTGTAAGCGAACAAGATAATCAGGAATAACTTAGAAGACTCTGGATCCAACGTAGAACCATAGAGAATTCATCCGAGTCTTCTTTTGAAGAAATTAATCTGAAAAAGAAGAGTAAGAAGGTAATAAACATTCCCAGGGTGGGAATAAAAGAGGTGGGATAATCTTAGCCTCCGTGTCCTTAATAAAATCCAGATTTTCTGCCCAGCAGGCTGTGAAAAATCTAAATTTTATGGCACGACACGGAGGCCAATATTATGCAAGTTCAAAGTGTGTTCAAAACACTATCAATCACATTTGAAACAGGTTTAAAATAACATCTCTTAAAGATACATTCGTTTGACCAGTCTGCAGCCCTAAGGATATCCTGGAGGCCGCCACCCAAGATAAAAGCTTTTGAAGCTGAAGCACCTCTGAGGGAGTGAGCTCCGAAAATTGAAGTATCAATACCAGCTTCTTTCATGACATCCTTAACCCATCTAGCCAAGGTGGGAGAGGAAACAGCTTTATGGGGGAACCTGTGGGAAATGATTAATTGATCTACGGAACCCCTTAGACCTAAGGTCCTTTTCTCATATTCCAAGAGACAACGTACCACACACAAGGTCTCATTTTGAGGGAAAAAGGGATAGAAAACAGAGGTTGACAAAGTTTTAGTCCGTCTTTTAATGAAAAAGCAAACACCTTCAGGTTGAAAAGCCCTATTAGAGACATCTAAGGCCTTAACGTCTGAGGTACGTCTGAAGGAGACGAGGCAGAGAAGAACAGTTAATTTAAAAGACAATTTCTTCAAAGAGAGAGAAGAGTTCTCGCCCCAAGAGGAGAGTAGTCTGAGGACGTCTCTCACGTCCCAGAGAGCGGAATATTTTGGTAGAGGAGGATTCAAAACCCGCATACTCCTCATAAGTTTTTTGGTCAGAAGATTTTGGCCTACCGAAGAACCATCTAGCAAGCAATGACCTGCAGCAATAGCTGATCTATAAACGTTAACGGTCCGATAGGCCAGACCTGAAGCGAAGATTTCAGTTAAGAAGTTAAGAACTTGAACTATATCAGCTGAAACGGGATCATAACCCCGTCGAAGGCACCAGCAAACCCATTTGTGCCAGGCCAATCTATATGCTTTCCTAGTACCGGGGGCCCACGATTCTGACATGAGCCTGAAAGCGCCTTCCGAAAGTCCAGGGATCTGCCACTGTCTCCTGAAATCTTCCAGGCCATCAGACACAGGGTGCCCTGAAGAAGGAGTGGATGGTATTCTCCGTGAGGTCCTACCAGTAGGTCTTTGAAGACAGGAATGAGGATTGGGAAATCCACGCTCATTTCCAATAGGATGGGGAACCACGCCTGGGAGCTCCAGAGGGGAGTTATTACTACTATGGACTCTTTGTTCCTCCGGACTTGAACAAGGAGGCGAGGAAGCATGGCAAAAGGTGGGAATGCATAAGGTCTCAGACCAAGCCAGTTCTGAAAAAACGCGTCTATTCCCAAGGCCAGAGGGTCCGGTCTCCAGCTGAAGAATTTTGGCAACTGAGTATTGAGACGGTCCGCAAAGAGGTCTATCCCGAAGGGGCCCCACCGAGATTGGATCGCAAGGAAGGTGTTCCTGTCTAGTCTCCAGTTGCTTGAATCCACATAGTTCCTGGAGAACCAGTCTGCTACCCCATTGTTCAACCCCGGAATATGTTCGGCAATGACCGAAATGCCCTTGTTGAGGCAGTAGGCCCAAAAGTTCTTGGCTAGGTCCGAGAGGCCCTTGGAATGAGGGCCGCCCATTTTGTTCACGTATCTCACAGCGGACACGTTGTCCATGCGAAGCATGACCGAGCATTTCATCTGGTCTTTGGTAAAGCTCTGGATGGCAAAGGATCCCGCCAGGAGTTCCAGGCAGTTGATATGAAGATCCTTTTCCTGTTGGGTCCAAAGTCCCCCGGTCGAGGAGTCGCCGCAGGTCGCGCCCCAACCCTCCAGGCTCGCATCCGAGTGGATGACTAGGTCTGGTTCTTCTCCGAAGATTGCTCTGCCATTCCAGGCTTCTGCATTTTTTAACCACCATATGATCTCTTTCTTGGAGTCGGTGTCCAGGGAGACTATTTGAGAGTAGGACGTGTTGAATCTGAGGGCTTTGGCTTTGAGCCTCTGAAGCGCTCGATAGTGAAGGGGACCTGGGTAGATTGCTTGGATAGTTGAGGAGAGTAGACCCAATATCCTCGCTAGGGTCCTTAGGGGAAAGGAGCGAATCTTTAGCACTTTCCTCAGCTCTTTCCTCAGTTTCCTGAGTTTGTCGCCAGGAAGCTTCAGTTCGGCATGGAGAGTATCTACTGAAAAACCCAAAAACTGAGTGACTTGGGTTGGAGAAGTGGAGGATTTTTTCGTGTTTATCACGAACCCTAAGTGTTCCAGAAGATTTATGGCAAGGGTAGTGTGTCGAGAAGCGACCTCTTTGGATTCGGCCATTATCAGGATGTCGTCGAGGTAGAGGATCAGTCTGACCCCTTGGTTCCTTAGCCAAGCAGCTATGGGACGAAGAACCTTGGTGAAGCACCAAGGGGCTGAGGAGAGGCCGAAGGGAAGGCTGCAAAATTGCCAAAGTTTGCCCTCCCAAAGAAATTGAAGGAATTTCTGGTGAGGGGGCCAGATTGGGATAGTCAGATATGCGTCCTTGAGGTCTAGGCGAGTGAGCCAGTCGCCCTTCCTCAGGACATCTCTGAGAAGGTGGATTCCCTCCATTTTGAAATGTCGGAAGACCACCCACTGGTTCAACTCTTTGAGATTTATGACGGGTCTCATTTTCTTGTCCTTCTTTTCTACGAGAAAGACATTGCTGATAAAGCCTATTTCTTTCCCCTGCCGGATTGCACCTTTTGAAAAGAGGTCCTTTACTTCCTGGGAAACTAAAGCAGAATCTTTTTGTGAGAAGCGTATTTCTCGGGGAAGTCTCTTCTGGACAGGGAAGCCGACGAATTCTATTTTGTACCCTCTGACGGTGTCTAACACCCAGGGATCCTGACTTACTACGGTCCAGTTCCCAGAGAAGAGGGCTAGTCTCCCGCCCACCTTTATAGGGGTATCTGAAGGGTCTTTGGGAGATCTTACCGGTAGAGAAGGGTCTTGTCCTCCTTTCGCCTCTGAATCCTCTTCCTCTGGATCGTTGTCTTTGGGGAAAGAAGGATGATGACTGGAAGCCGTAACCGGACTGAAAGGACCTTCCTCCTCGTCCTCCAAAGGGTCTTGTCGAGCCATTTCCACGGCCGGGGAATCGACCCCGCATCCTCCCGGCCCGGGAAAAAACTCCTCTGGTATTGAAGACCCTTTTAATATCTTTCTGGGATTTTTGGATGGAGTTAAAGACTCCCACGTACTTGGCCATATCCCTAATGAATTCTTCTCCGAAGAGAAGGCCTTGGGAGGAAGCGCCGCCTTCTTTGTTGGATAGCTCAGCTAGTTTAGGGTCAATCTTGAGAAGCACGCTCTTACGTCTTTCATTAGAGAGAGCGGTGTTTGCATTGCCCAGAAGGCATATAGCCCTTTGCGCCCATTGTCGCAGTTCTTTTGGGTCAATGGGGGAATCAGAGACATAGGCTCCTTCAGCCATCTCAAACATTTTGGTCAGGGGGCCAGTGATATCCAGTAGTCTGTCCTGGCAGGATTTGAGTCCTCTGTCGAGTCCCCTCCTGGGGTCTTTCCCCGTCTTGGCAATGAATGCCACCACCTTACTGTCTAGTTCGGGGGTCATGGCTATTTTGTCGGGGAGGGAGGGGCGAGGACATTCGGACCTGAGGCGAGCCCTGACCTCCTTTGGTATCTCTTTGCGGAGCCAAAAGGACAGGTATTCGGCAATATGTTGGGCAGGTGTCCACTCTGGGGAGAGTGGGTGCTTGATGAGGAGCGGGTCGAACATATGCTCCCCAAAGGGGTCAAGTATCCCCATTTTTGAGCCCGAGGCCCCTGATGCCTCACCAGATAAGTTTGTGATTTCGCCTTCCTCCTGATCGGAGTCAAATTCTGAGGAGCAAGACAGGTCAATTTCGTCTTCACCTCCCTCGTCACTGTCAATGGGGATAGGAAGGCTAGGGCCTCTGAATTGCCCATCCAGCGTGCCCGAGGCACCAGCATTGTCACCGCCAGAGCGTGAATCAGAGAGCAAAGGCTTTGCGCTTTTGGGTTTTTTAGCCATTTGGGGTGGATTCGAGGTGGACTGCCTTTTTCTATGGCTTGTTGAGGCCTCGGTAGGGTCCCCTTGGGTCCTCATAGGTGGCCAAGCCGATTTGGCCAGGGTTTCCAATTTTTTGTTAATGGTGTCCTCAAGGGATCCCATTACCTTGTCAAGCGTTTTGTTGATAAGGGTTTCCAATTTGTCCTCCATAGAGGATGAAGAAGGGTCAGAGGACATATTGATAAGCTGGGATCAGAAAGGTAGTAAGCAGTGGGAATCAACTGAAAAAGAAAGAATGTTGGGAACAAAATGGATGTAATGTAGTTATGGCAACAGGGGTAGTGGAAAGGGTCTTTCCTCTAACAGTCCCAGTGAAGGGTTGTGAGTCCTTTGTTAGTTTCTTGTAAATTGTGCCCTTTAGTCCTTCTTCTGTATCAGTAATCTTTTTTTTTTTTTTTTTGGATTAGCTGTGCAGGTTGGTGGAGGATGTGGGCTCGACAGCGCCGAAGATCCGCGGGAAAAACCGAAGGCGGGCAAGACTCCTAAAATTAGCAGGTAGGAGAGCCTCGTAAATGCCTCTTAAATGTTTCCTAAATGCCTCGCTCTATGTTCGCGTATAGAGCGAGGCTCATTTGCACGTCTTTGAGTTTAAGCCGGTCTCCATGGTAACACGGCGCGGCCTCGCGTCGGAGCGAGGGCGCCGTGTCCTCACCATGGAGACGCGTGTGAGGCCGGGACCGGTGTTCAGAAGACGCCGGTCCCGGTGCGAGGCCCCAGCGCGTGCAGGCGAAGAGCGCGGGCCGGCGTTTCAAAAGACGCCGGTCCCGCGTGAGAGGCCAAGCGGGACAAAGGAAAAGGAAATCAAGGATTTCAAAGGAAATCGAGGATTTAGGCCCTTAGGCGGAAGGGGAACCGCCCGGCCTTAAGGGGCCGGGGGGGGTCGGGGAAGGTGAGGGAGCGGGCGGGTGGGGAGAAACACCGTGCGCCGCTCCTGAGAGCAGGAGGCTGGAAAGGGGCAGAGAGAAGGTACAGGCAGGGAGGCACAAGGTTGCCAGATTAGGGAACAGGATAGCCGCCAAGCAAGATATAAGGAAACATGAAAGTATATATAATATATAAGATATGTAAAGTCTGTAAAATATGCTGCCAATTAAAGGGAGGAGGGGAGTAGGGTGGAAAGAAACACATTCAAAACAGTCTCCCTCGACCCAATCTAATACATATAGAGAGCACAGACAAGTAAAGTGCGGAGAGCAAATATAAGGTACTTATCTTGTGAGCAGCAGCAACAAAGAAGGAAGTCTACTGTGTGTGCATGGACTATATCCTCTCTATTGGAATGTTCATTCAAGTTCTAGATCTCTCATTGTTGCTGCTGTGAGCTACGCAATAAAGGAGATTTGCATAATATTGGCCTCCGTGTCGTGCCATAAAATTCAGAAAAGATTAAAAACACATTCAAATCAAACACTTAACTAACCACTACGTGAAAGATAAGTTAATGAATACAACCACTTCGTGAATGATGAACCAGCAAATATAACCACTTTGTGAATGAAAAGTTAGTAAATAACTAATACCTCTAGAAATTAAAACATCTCATGAAATTAAGACACTCAAATAACCACCTCGTGAATGATGAATTAGTAAATAACCAACCCCTCAAGAACCTTCAAAACCTCATGAAACTTCTGCTGCATGCATACTCCAAGAAATCTCTACTGTATGTATGATTTGACAATCAAAATACACTTCGTGAAAAAAAATCACAGCAATTTACAGGCATGAACGTAAATACCACTGACATACAGTGTGCGCGTCATCAGCAACAAAGTAAAACGATTCTTCTCCAAATGCTTTCAATGTCGCTTTACTCCAAACAAAATCCTCCCAGCTCTTTTCTTTTTTTAACTTCAATAGCCTCGAATGCCGAACAAAGCTCCGTTTACTGCAAGGTTCAAAGTTGTGACTTCAAAGTCATGAAAGAAAAACGAAGAAAATGCTTCTCAGCTTGTTCCTACGAGGTTACTATGGAAACAATCAACAAAGAAGATGGCCGCCGAGCGTGACCAGCAGCGTGAAGACGTGATGACGCTACCCAAAATGCAACGCTCCTTCCACGATGACGTGTAGAAGTTCACCAAAGAGGAATTATGGACACGCTGCTCCCCCCGATGACAAGAACACTCCAACGCTCCAGAGAAGAATCATGAGTGCGCTGCACTGCCTCGTGAGAATGCTCCGTTGCCAACCGTTGGTAAATTCGTAATTTGAAATTAAACACCACGTAATCGCTTGGCAGAAATTAACATAATCCAAACAGCGATTAAATCGGCAATCCCTCGGCAAAGGACAGCACCAACTTCCTCTTTGTGTTGAAAAATTGTGGCATATTAAAGGAGTAAAACACACTCCTTTTCCCAGAGAAACGTCGAAATCAGCGTCGCTCTCCGGTCCCCAGACGAAATTTCCTTTCCCAGTGAAAATCGAAATCACAGCTGGCTTTCCTGGACAAAGTCTGGGAATCGAAATCACAGCTGGCTTTCCTGGACATATTCAAACCTCCGTTTTCTTAGGTGCTTCTGTACTTTCCAACCGGTTCTCTTCTTCTTTTTTTTTTTTTATTTATTTTTTTTTAAAACCATCCATGTCGCCAAAATTGTAGTATCTCCAAACCCAATATGAACAGAAGCAGTGAAAGTAGTTGAAAGATATAAGTAGAACTTTAATTCTACAGGTGAAATAAAACATGCAGCTCCAGTAAAGATACATCAAGAATGCCCCAAGCTGCACCAGTTCCTGTTGCCCAGCACCCAAACATTCCTATTACACATATAACATTCTAATTAAAGGAACATGCCATTACTACAAGGCTCTCAAGCTCCTAATGGGTGTTTAGGGGGGCAAAAAAGTGGTGTTAAAGTATTGTTTACTCCATTTTAGCAGCTATCTCCTAAATCTCTCTGGCTGAGTGTGAGGCTTTCAGGTGTATTTTAGTCCTACAGTTGGCCAGAAAAACTCCAGTAGTAGAAGGTGCAATGTGCGACTACATTGGTATCAGTAATGCTTAAGACACAAGGAGTAAGCATATTCACAGCAGCCGGGTAACTGTTTTACTCCAGCTTGACACTTTATGGGGGAGAATTGGTTGGGGTTGTGTTGGAATTGTATATAACAATATTAGAGGTAGAGGAATTGCATCAAATCCTGAGAAAGTCCTAAGAAGAAGCACTCCCTGCACAATGCCCTCTACACGACTACCCACAAGTACTGATTTAATCGTCACTGGGGGAAGGTGCATCCTCTCCCAAACATGGTACTAAGGGGTGGGAAGCAGAAGCAGGGAATGAGGGTAAACCGAGGACAGGAAGAGACATGGTTACCGTCACTTGTTGACTTAAAGCTGTGGGGGTGTGATCCCTCAAGTGCTGGTGTTTGGGGAATTGGATTGTTAACCACTATGAGTTGACGGTGGAGATCTTCTTCCAATGGGCGGCAGCGTTGTTGTGGTTAACAGTTACCCATGGGCTTGGAAGGGAGAAGGTGATTGCCTACAGAGGCGTGATATTCAGCCATGGGCTGGAAAAGGAGGGCGTGATTGTCATTCTGGTGCTGAGAAGTTAGAATTGTATCTCCACTGCGTGGGCACGGAAGCATGGCTGCAACCCAGGAAATCGAAGAGTGACTAAGCTACAAGTTAGATGAATATGTTACTATAACCCATAGTTTCGGTATGGGAGTGAATGCTACCTATGAGTTAGCCACTGAGCAGCGCCCAGTCATACCTGGGTTACATAATCAAGGGTGGCTGATACCTAGTGGTTAAAAATGAGGAATGACTTCCAGCCATGGCTACCTAAAGAGGGTGTGAGTCACCTAACTCAAACCAACTCCAAATCGAAGTACATTAAGAGCTTTGTGGGTGCTTGACCAATAGAACTACAACACAAGCAACTGCCTTCAGCTTTAAAAAGAGTACTCTCTGGCTGTACAAGGGCAACATATATTTCACACCTTCAGGTTTCTTGTGAACTTTGGTAAGAAGTTACTCTAGGTGTAATTAATTCCAGTGCATTATGTAGCACAGTAAGTGCTTGTCTATATAGTACAGGTTTTATGTTGTAGAATTAGTTCGTCCATAGTTAAAAATGATGTTTAGTATTCGATTCTACAAAATAACTATTTTTGCATGTAAAATTACCCATATGCAGAAATTCATGCTTGCTACTTTAATCTGTCCAATACGAATGTTGTGTGCGTCACACTTTCGTCTTTCTGTTGATCTGTAAGGAAAGACAGCAAAATAATTACAGTCACTGCGGGGTAATTAATCAGGGAGTGTCTTAATCTAAACAGATGATTTTGTGAAACTGCTCATGTCGTAGGTTGAGAGGTAAGCTGTGGTACAGGTTAAAGTCTGCGGCTTGTTTTTTAGGAGTTGTCTAGCAGTGTGAGCAAGATGGCCTTTCGGTCACCTCATCTATAGCAGTGTCCTTGAACATTGATCGGAATGCTCTGGAAACTAATATTTACATACACATAATGCAGGAATGACATGGCCGCTGCACACAGGGCACTGAACTTCTGAAGATGTTTGTGGAGCAGTTTGAGTTCTAGGAGCCGGCAGCTGGTTCCTAAACCAGTTCCGCTAATAGAGCTTCACAGGTGGGCCTAGTGGGCTCAAGGCAGGACTTTCATAGACTGGAGACATGCTCCTATGGAGGGATGGCTGTCCTGCTGCAGCTGGGTAGCAATTCTAGTATTTTGACCTTTCCACATGTCACTTCATATTACATTCCTACTTTCTTCTGGCAATTGCCTGTGGGTTTGCTGATTCCAAAACTAATTACACCACTGTACCCTGCTCACTAGCTTAAGGCATATAGCCCACAGTTGCTTACTGTTGGTGTTCGATAATAAATGGACGATCTTCCCATCCCATTTCGACCGTTAGCTAAATATCTCTAAGCTCTTTTTGGGGCGGCAGAGGTGAGCAAGTAGTTGTCGACTAACACCCCCCTTCTCAGAGAACAAGTTGTCTGTAGACCGCCGCCACAGCCGCCGCCACCCCATGACACAAGTTGTCTGCTGACCGCCACCCCACCCCCTTAACTGCCCTTGGGGAACCTTACTTGGAAGCAGGATACAGAAAGCAAAGTCCAGTCCTATCACTCCTAGGACAGAAGCAGCAGGCCATCACAAGAAGGCAACAGGCAGAGTGGCAGTCGCTCCTACAACATCCAGCTCTTCCTAGCAGAATATCCTCAGTCCAGACATGTTCTGATCTTAGGGTGTCAGAGATCCAATACTTATACCACTTTCTGCCTTTGAAGTAGGCAGAAGGATTGCAAATGTCCTATTAGAGGCTGCACTAAGAGAAGCTGAAAAAGGCGCTGAGGGCCTGGCTAACAGCAAAGGAGGCTGGTGGGCACACAGAGGATAGCAATGATAATGTGGATGTGGAGGAGCAGAGCCTGCATGAAGATTTTGTGAATCAGGATCCACCTGGAAGGAAGGCACCTCCCAGGGCAAGCAGCAGCGTGTATTCAAGAAGTCTGTTCCCAGGGGAACTGGAACACAGGCAGGAGGCTATAAAGCATCAGATGGAGCTGAAAAAGCTCAAGATGAAGCATGAGAGGGAGCTCTAGCTGGAACTAACCAGTCAACAGAGTCAGAAAATGATACATTGGCTATAGAGGAAAGAAAGATGATGCTAGCACAAGAGTGGAGCTTGATAGAGCTGGATTTAAAGAGCATGCCCAGCTTAGATGGTGGCAGCAGTTCTACAGCACAGTCTGAGGGAAAGGTACATATCCCCAAGATGCTGTGAAGGATTTTGTAGTGGGGGATGGACCTAGAACAGTGGTTTAGGGCTTATAAAGTAGCGTTAGGAATGAATAGGATCTCTGAGAGAGATTGAGAAGCAGTCTTGTGGAGGGGAAGAACATCCTGTTGGCCTTAAGTACAGAAGACCAAATTAGGTACCCTGCCATGAAAGAAGCCCTAAGCAGGAGGTATGGTCTCATCCCAGAAAGTTACAGGGTAAAGTTTAGGGAGAGTACTTAACTTGGTTCTCAAACTTGGGTGGAGTATGTAGCACTGGATGGTTGGGTGAAGGGCAGTGCGGTAACAGACTATTAAGGGATGTACAATTTGATTGCATGGGGGCACTTTTCTAATTGTTTTCCAGAACTGTGCCAGCACTTGATTGACAGCAAGCTTACTGACCCCAGGAAGCTTGCTAAGGAGGCAGTACACGGGCTCAGCACCAGGGTTCAAAAAAAGCTGTATGTGGGTTAGTCAGCCAAGAGAGGGCGGGGCCCCCAACAGAAGGAGGGAGGGACACAGATAAAGTAGGGAGTTCTCTAATGGCCCCAAACTAGTTCCAACTGTAAGGATTCCCAACCCCCTGTTCAAAAAATGAAGAGTTGGTTCCCGCCAGGAAAACCTGGAGAGAAGGTACCCCCTGAAGTACTTTGACTGTAGTCAGGAAGGGCACTTTAGAGGGAGTCCCAAGTGTTCCAAGCAGGCACAGGCCCTCACCAGTGGCTGTCACCAAGGATGGCCAGTGTAGCGCTTTGAGAGGAGTTGGTCCCATGTGGGTGTGGGGAACCAGCAGAGATGACCTTAGTCTCATTAGGGGACAGTGGGATGGTCAAGAGAAACCTCATACCTGATAACACTAAAAAATATATGAGGAGGATGACCATATATGGACATGGGGTAGAGGCTCTAAGAGACACAGGAGCAAGTCTGGCTACTGTCAGGTGTCACCTGGTGTCTGAAGAGGAAGTGATCTCTGGAGTGCTTCACCAAGTAGTTGCTGTAGACAACAGTGAGCGCCATTATAAGGTGGTGCAGTATCCCTTTGAGTGGGGGGGTCTCAGGTTCCTTGAGGGTAGCTGTGAGCCCATCCATGCCTGTCGATTATCTGCTCGAAAATTACCTGGAACATACCGCCTGGAGGGAGGTGGAATACAGGGATCACTAGGAGCTGTTGGGACTGCATAAGTGGGCGTGCATGACCACGTGGTCCATGGCACCCCATGGTGATAAGAAGGACCTGGAGTCTGAAAGAGTAGCCCATGTGCCTGCCAAGAAGAGGAGGGGCAAGGGGCATGGGAAACCAGCTCCAGAAATTCCCACGGTCAGGGAGGAGGCTAAACCTCAAGGGGACGCCCTGTCCCCTACAGAGGAAGAAGTAGCCAAACTGGGGAACCTGCCTGAGCTGACCCATTGGCAGCAGGAAGGTAGTTCCACTAGAGAAGAATTCCGTGCAGTGCAGAAAGAGTGCCTTACTCTTGTGGGTCTTTGGCAGCAGGCTGAGGACCAGGAAGCTGGCAAAGAGTCTGCATCTCACCTGATCTATTGGGAGAATGGTCTCCTATTTAGTGAGCACAAGGTTGCTGAGCCTGGGACAGCCTGTGGGCGCTGGTGGTACCCCAGTGCTTCAGAGCCTTCCTTCCTTCTGGGTTTGGCTCATGATGTGCCACTGGCAGGTGATTTGAGACAGGGCAAGACCTTTGACAGGCTTATCATCCACTTTTACTGGCACTAATGTGAAAAGACTCAGTTGCATTCGGTGGGGAATGCCAGACTTGCCAAGCGAGTGACAAGAGTGGGGGGAGATGTAAGACTCCCCTGCCACTATTCCCTGTTGTGAGTACCCCTTTTGAGCGTGTGGGCATTGACATTGTAGGACCTCTGGATCCCAAAACAGCCATGGCCAACATGTTCATCCTGGTCTTGGTGGACCATGTCGCCCGGTGTCCGGAAGCTATCCCTCTGAGGACCGTGGCCCGGGCACTGATGGGGATCTTTACCCGAATGGGGTTTCCCCCAGGAGGGGGTATCTGACCGGGGTACCAACTTCATGTTGCTGTAAAAGTGGAATTTGAATTTGAATTTAAAATTTCTTATAGAGCGCTCATATACCTGCGGTTTCTTGGCGCTATTACTGACAGGATCCTAGTTAAAAAGCTGGGGGAACCGGAGAGTTATTATTCGAAAGATTTCGTGAATAGGTAGGTCTTAAGTTGTTTACGGAAATGTGGGTAAAGAGAGATGGTGCGGAGTCCGAGGGGAAGGGAGTTCCAGAGGGTAGGGGCGAGGGTGGCAAATTTAGAGCCTCCCCACTTCTTTCTCCGGTAGCGTGGGATGGTGAGGAGGGACTGGGAGGACGAGCGAAGTTCCCTGGTGGGGACGTAGGAGACAATCTCGGAGGAAATGGAAGGAGTGTGGAGTGAACTACAAATTCACCAACTCTTACCACCTGCAGAGCAATGGATTGGTTGAAAGGTTCAACCACAGCCTGAAAGGCATGATTGGAGGCCTGTCGGAACCCATGAGGCGTAAGTGGGACGTCCTCTTACCATGCCGTCTATTTGCCTACAGGGAGGTACCTCACAAGAGGGTTGGCTTCAGCCCTTTTGAGCTTCTCTATGGGTACCCTGTGAGAGTACCTCACAGTCTGGTAAAGGAGGACTGGGACCAAGCTCCTAGGAAGCCACCCCAGGATGAAGAGAACCTAGAAGCTAGCCACGAGGACATGAAACGTTGGTACGATCAGAATACCCCTCTGGTTGAGTTTCAGCCTGGTCAAAAGGTGTGGGTGATGGAGCCAGTAGAGCCTCACGCTCTACAAGACAAGTGGCCTAGCCTATTTTAGGCGAAGGAGCACAAGAGTGACTTCACCTACCCGGTGGTCTTGCAGACTCCTAGGAACCCCTTGAGTTATGTGTTATGCCCTTTGGGTTGAAGAATGCCCCTGCCACATTCCAGAGGCTTTATTTGCATATGGCCATGTCTGAACTGGGGTGGTGGAGTGAGCTAAAGAACGGTGATGGATTAAACCCAGATCAGTTGACTGGGGTGAGTGTTTGCATTATCAACGCTCCGTCTATCACCACCTTTGGTTTTTCTACATTCCAGAGGCTTGCCAACCAGGTCCTGGCTGGATCGGAGAACTTCAGTGCTGCCTACCTAAACGACATTGCAATGTTCAGTTCTAGCTGGGAGGAGCACTTGTACCACCTCCTGGGGTTGTTGAGGCCAATGCACAGTGCATGCCTCATTATCAAGGCAAGTAAGTGCCAGATGGGTCTGTGGTGTACTTGGGACACCAGGTAGGAAGCAGCCAGGTAGTGCCCCTGCAACCCAAGATTGACACCATTCTGGCTTAAGCAACCCCGAGACCCAGTGGCGAAACCCTTCAGGCCTCACTGGGTACTACAGCAGATTCGTCAATGGGTATCGCACAATTGTTGCCTCCTTGGTAGAGCTGACTTCAAGGAAGCAGCCCAGTCAGGTGATCTGGACTGAGGCATGCCAGATCGCTTTTGACACCCTGAAGGAGGCCATGTGCACGGCCTCCGTGCTGAAGGCTCCTGACTTCTCCAAAGAGTTTGTGGTGCAGACTGATGCCATCAGAGCATGGTGTGGGAGCCATGCTTTCACAGCTGAATGAAGAGGGCATAGATCAACTCATAGCCTTGATTAGCAGGAGATTACTTACCCGGAAACAGAGGTGAAGCGCAATTGAATGGGAAGATTTTGCTGTATTCAGGGAGTTTAAGAAGCTAAGACCCTATTTGTTTGGGACTCACTTCCGGGTTCAGATGGCCCCTCAGATGTTTAATGCAGATTAAGGGAAGAAACCCGAAACTGTTGAGGTGGTCCAATTCCCTACAGGAAATGGACTTTACGGTGGAACAGAACAAGCCAATGCTGATGGTCTGTCCAGGTTCTTCCGGCTTAGTAAAGAGAACTCCCATGAGGTTGGGTAGTTCTCCCCACTTTCAGCTGGGGGGACATGTGTTAGACCTGGCATCTTCTGGCGTGATTTCCCCAGTCTTTTGGTTCTGGCCTCCTGTTTTTGACTGTGTGCTGCATTTTGTTTTTGTTATGTTTTTATGACTTTGGGCTTGTTACCATTGCTGACCAGTGCTAAGGTGCAAGTGCTCCTTGTTTAAAATTTATTGATGATTGGTTTATACATGATTGGCATATTTGATTTATTAATAAGTCCCTAGTAAAGTGCACCAGGTGTATCCAGGGCCTGTAAATCAAATGCTACTAGTAGGCCTGCAGCACTGTTTGGCCCACCCACAGGAGTAGCCCTGCAAACATGCCTCAGACCTGCCACTGCAGTGTCTGTGAGTGGAGATTTAAACTGCCATTTCGACCTGGCAAGTGCATCTGCTTGCCAGGCCCAAACCTTCTCTCTTTCTACACGTAAGTCAACCCTAAGGTAGTCCCAAGGCAGCTCCATGGGAAGGGTGTAGTGTTTTAAAAGGTAGGACATGTATTGGTGTGTTTTACATGTCCTAATGGACAAGTTACTTACCTTCCGTAGCGCCTTATCTGGTAGAGACATAGTCTAGCTGCACATTCCTTACCTTAGAATTCTCCCCAGGTGCTAGCCTGGATCTGGAAAACTTTCCAGTAGAACATCTGCACTTCGGTTGAGGGTGTCGTGCTACTCCTTAGCGATGTCGTTCACCAGATGTGATATCTACGAAGTCCATATATGCCCTTGCCCCGACGCGCTGTCAGTATCTTCTTATCCGCGCTACAACGCGGATCTGGAGAAGTAGTTTATCTGGCCTGTTTTTGGCCTACTACGGTGTTTTTCATCTGGAACTGTGTGCCTTTTATCTATTCCTTCTGGTTTTAAACCTTATGGGTCTTGTGCTTGACGGCCACGGACACTCATTCTGTCTGTATGTGGAGCTTGGGCGAGCACCACGACTCTGAGGCGTGCGATGCCTGTCAACTGAAGTTGAAGGCACTATGGGATGGATGGATGAAGCTCCTGTAGGTGCGGTTGTCGCAACCCTCCAAGTCTCATCGATCTTGGTCTCCTTCCCATTCTAGGGGCCCTTCACAGAGCCATTCCAGGACCCCTTCACATGAACATCACTCCCTGTGGACGTCCAGTGATAAGTCATGTCACAAGAAGTCGAAGTCACAGCATCCCTCCCCTTCGCCGCCACACAACGTGGTTTCCCATGGCTCCTCACGCCCTCAGGCTGAGGACCCTGTGCAAGAGTCTCTCCCACGCCTCCCTGCCTTTCCTGGAGCCGGGGCGACTCTGACCCAAATGAGAGATTATTATCGTGCTCTCCATACCATCTTTAGGTCTTCACCGTCCCCTGGATTGCCTTCGGGCCCTAAGGAGGTCATGGGTGCCTTGACTGTGTCCACGTCGGTAGGTTCACCCTTGGTTGCAGTTAGGCCGTCATCTTCATGGACGCCGGGGCACACCCTCCAGGGTTCACACCTGCAATACTGATCGACTCTGACTTGCCGCTGATGCACAGACCTTCGGGGGCCCTCCGGGGGAACTGGCCTCCCCTCGTCTCATTCTGACCACTCCAACATTCTCGCTGTCTGATGCCCTTCCACTGTCTTCTTACAATATCAGATAGTGCAATACTGCTGATTTAGTTTTGTCACTATTGCAAGGACTCTTTCTACCATAGGGTAGAGAGAAATATCTTTTAAGAGTAATTTCCCACTGGGAGCAGATGGAGATTTGGAGTTTGGGGTCTCTGAACTCACAATTTAAAAAAACACATCTTTTGGTGGAGTTGGTTTTTAAATTGTATGTTTGTGTCATGTTTCAAGTCGTGCGCAACTGTTATGGGAGGATTACAGTGACGGATTAAATCTCCCATAAGTCCTTGCGCTTTGGTGGATCATGTGACGCCTATTTAATCACATGATAGACCAGGAAGTGTGTCGAATATTCTGCTGACCGGCTGGCTGTTTAGCTGGGTCTTTCTTCGACGTGCTGCCTTGGTTTGGAATTTGTGTTCTTGCTTCCTGGATTTCGTCTGTGGATTTTGCGTGTGTCTGCTGGTATTGCCTGATTCTCTGCAGCGCGGCTGCGCTCAGATTTCTAGATTCGGCAATTCTGAATCTGATTGCCCTCCGTTGGTGAGCCTTCCCTGTGCTCGTGCGAAGGACGAATCTTTGTTTATTTCGTTTTCCTTAGGTCCCCCGTTGGCGAGAAAATACACGGTGCTCATGCGGGGGACGTTCACTCACGAAACATCGGGCGGCATTTTCGGCCGCCAGGAATGAAGGATCGTTTGTTTTGGGCACTTCGCTGATTTATTCGGACGGCATTTTCGGCCGCCTTATTGACAGGTCCTCCGTTGGCGAACTCGAGGTTGAGAGTTCATGCGGAGGACGATTTATGGTGTTATAAATACCGGATGGTATCGCTTTACATTGGAAGCCCTTCTTTTCTTCAGTTTCAC
Organism: Lissotriton helveticus; assembly: GCF_964261635.1. Lineage (NCBI taxonomy): Eukaryota > Metazoa > Chordata > Amphibia > Caudata > Salamandridae > Lissotriton > Lissotriton helveticus. The sequence goes on along the minus strand of NC_136059.1, from coordinate 398,498,889 downwards.
TATCCACATTGAAACACCGTTACAGGTACATTAATATTGAAATAACACAACACAATTGGGTCAGAGCTATTGACTGCCTGCACACTATTCCACTATTTTTGGTCTAGTATCTAGTACTCAGTGGCCTGTGCGTATAGGTCGAGGGCGTGACCCGTAAACACCCCCTAAAGTGTGATGAAAAACATCACATCCAATGATAATAGCAAAAGGACCCGCACAAGGAAAATTATATATACATTATATTTTTTGCTCAATTATGCAATAGTATTTACACATATACAACTTTAACGCTTTCCAGGAAGAAGTGAAGTCCAAATCTTGACAGATATGAAGTAGAGCTTTTTATTCAAGGATAAGCATGGTGAAAGTTCAAAAAATTGCTAGCAGCCAACGCGTTTCGTCACCACTGTGACTTCTTCAGGGCTAGAAGCAATTATACATAAAACACAAAGTTACACAATAGAAAATATTTTTACATAAGACATAAAAAACACACACAAACCTTATATACATCATAAAAAGGTTTCCTTTGATCTTAAAAAATGGTAGTTTGCATTGAACCTAATACAATTAACCATTGGCTATTCTATATCTGGAGTCATCACTATGTCAGGTGACCCCTGTACATGATTATATTACATACATTAATATTGAGTGCATCTAACTCTTGTTGTGGAACTCCTCCTACAGGCTGTGGGATTTCAGTGTCTTCTTCTACCACGGACTGTTGAGTTGTTCTATGCCTGAAGATTTCTGCATGCTAGAACAGAAAGTCAGGTAAACGATAAGGAGCGGCAGAGTCTAGTATATAGGGTATTAGTTATCATCCGGGGCTCATTGTGGTTCTTGTCTTACTTTACAGTATCAACACGTCCTATCCTGCATACACCGGGGAATGCAACTTTCTTTACTTTGAATTTATACAAAGAGTCAATACTCCTCAGTTCAGGTACTTGGGGATCCTCAGTTCAGGTACTTGGGGATAGAGAACCTGTGTTATCTGCCTATATTGCATTAGATATTCGGAGAAGTGATCGTTGTTTATTTGTTGTTTCAGATCTCCTTACATGCTATCCCTTTCCCTTCCTTCCCTCACTTGATCCTTCTATCGTCCTGTGTCATTACGGCAATCAGGCGTGGTTAGGTCAAGAGGTGGACCCCATTAAGCAACAAACGATCCTGAGGACTGGAGACACAACAGAATATTCGACCCACGGAATATAGTTCTCCCGGTCGGTTGTTGCTTATGGCTACCTTGGAGGACGTCATGGAGGCGTTAGCCACCTTACAAGGAGAGCTAACTACTTCCCGTCAGGAAACTGCAGACTTAAGGGCTAGGTTGGATGGGTTGCAAAGAAACCCTTTTAACGCAGGTGCAGCTACCGCTACACCCAACACCATGGTGGTAGAATTACCGGTTTCTATTCCTCTAGCCTCACCAAAGATACCACGGGGACTCTAATACTGTACAGGTATTTTTGACAGCGTTGCTCCACTTCTCATGTAAGCCGAAATCATTTCCCACTAACCAGGCCAGAGTAGCATTCCTTATATCTTATCTGGCGGGGTATGCGGCACAGTGGGCGGTCCCTTTGGTAAATAGAAATGACCCACTGTTACACGACTGGGACTCTTTTCATGAGGAAATTGTTAAGGTGTTTGATAGGAGAGCAGATTCTTACACCGCTGATAAAGAGTTATTAGAGCTCCGTCAAGGGAATAGAGATCTGTTAACATACCTGAATTCCTTCAGACGTTTGATAGCCGAAACAAAGTGGCCAGAAGCAAAACAGGCAGCGTTATTCCGCCAAGGATTGAGGGACGAGCTCAAGGATGTAATCGCCCAAATAGATCCACAGCCAGTAACGTAAAGGATTTGATTAATCTAGTTCTACGACTAGACCATAGGAAGAGTGAACGCAGAGGTGATTCAAAGAGGAAGGAAAAACCCTCCCCTTTCATACACTCATCAAGACTCTTCAGAAGTACAACAATCCACAAGAGCGGACCATATGGATATAGGGGCTGTGAGGGCATCGTTGTCCTTGGCTGAGAAGGAGTCACGTCGCAAACAAGGGCTATGTTTGTATTGTGGCCGGAAAGGCCACTTTGTTCAGGAATGCCCGGTCAAGCCCAAAACGAACAGATTCAGGGCTATTAAATCGGTATCCACAGCCAGTGACAAGCCTTCGGAATTCTTGGAGTCCTGTGTGTATCCCTTGTTTGTTAGATCAGGACGTCTCTGAACAACGTCATCTGTACATTGAGGTTAAGCTGTTTATACAAAATGAATGGATGGTCATGGAAGCATTGGTAGATTCAGGTGCCACGGGCCTGTTCATGGATATGAAGGAGGCTGACCGCATAGGTATTGTGATGATACCAAAGACAACTCCAGAAGATGTGTATGCTGTGGATGGGAGGAAACTGGTAACGGGTCCTATTGGGTATCACACAGAAAGAGTCTGTATGGTTTTTGAACCCCTGCACCAAGAGACCATTATATTTAACATAATAAATGCACCCCAGTATAGAATCGTATTGGGGATGCCTTGGTTACAGCAGCATAACCCTGATATTGACTGGGTAAACAAAACTGTGTTAATGAACTCACTGTATTGCCGAGAACATTGTGGTACGATACTGGAGAACCCCGCCAAGGCTTTAACTTGTGGCTTGTCAATAGCCACGCCGCCGAGAAAGAAGTACAGTTGCCCTCCGAATACTTACAGTTCCAACAAGTGTTTGATGATGTTCAAGCTGAAGTACTGCCGCCTCACAGGCAGTACGATTGTCAAATTGACCTTATCCCAGGGGCGGTGGTTCCTGTAGGAAGACTGTATGCCTTAACCGAGCCCGAGAATGCACATTTGCGGGTATATTTGGACAAGCTTTTGAAGTTAGGATTTATCAGGCCTTCTAAATCCCCTGCAGCCTCTCCACTTTTTTTTATTCCTAAGGCTAATGGGGAACTCCGAGCTTGTGTGGACTTTAGGGCCTTAAACGCAGTTACGGTGAAGAACTGTTATCCATTACCACTCATAAACGTTCTGTTGGAACAAGTAAAGAGAGCAAGAATATAGACCAAACTTGACTTGAGAGGGGCCTACCATTTGGTTAGAATGAGAAATGGATATGAATGGAAGGCAGCGTTCAAGACCAGGTACGGGCTGTATGAATATCTAGTCATGCCCTTTGGGCTATGTAACGCCCCCGCCGCCTTCCAATTCTTCTTAAATGATGTGTTTCGTGAAATCCTGGACCACTATGTTGTGGTATACATAGATGACATTCTCGTTTATTCAGAGACTGAAGACGAACACATCATGCACGTAACATCTGTCCTACAAATCTTGCAAGAAAATAACTTGTTCTGTAAAGTGAGCAAATGCGATTTCCATGTGACCACCGTGGAGTTTTTAGGAGTTATGCTGAGCCCATCAGGCTAGGAAATGGCCGAGAGAAAGATCAAGGTAGTCAAGGAATGGCCCCCTCCAAAAAATCTCCGGGATGTGCAGAGCTTCCTCGGGTTCGCTAACTTTTACAGGAGATTCATAGCACAGTTCTCAAGGATGGTGGTCCCCATCACGCAGCTGTTAAGGAAAGCAAAGAGATTTGAGTGGACTTCTGAAGCCCAGTGGGCGTTCGCTGCTTTAAAGGAAGCATTTGTGACTGCTCCGGTTTTATCCCACCCGGACCCTGAGAGACCATACCTGGTGGAAGCAGATGCATCGGATATGGCTGTGGGTGCTGTATTATCGCAAAGACATCCCTCCACAGGGGCAACTGCATCCCGTAGCATTCATGTCCCGAAAATTGAATGCGGCAGAACAGAACTACCATATAGCTGAAAATAAATTGTTGGCTATCAAATAAGCTTTCACGGAATGGAGACACTTCTTGATGGGAGCAAAACATGTGGTCACTGTGTACACGGATCACAGAAATCTCCAGTTCATGACTGTCGCTAAGCATCTCACCCCTCGACAGTTGAGATGGATGCTTTTTTTTCTGGATTCCATTTTATCATCACATACCGACCGGGGGTGAACAACCGGAAAGCGGACGCTCTCACCCGTCAGACATCTACCATGGATCCGGTGTTCCCTCCTGTACATGCCATCATAGACCCGGCTAAGGTGCTGGGGGTGATTCAACCTGAGGCTTTCCTTCAAGGGGTTCTGAGAGGGGTGCAATCGTTCTCTTGGAGAACATGGCCGCAGAGTCATAAGGAATGGCAATTAATGGATGGTTTCCCGGTTAACAACCATCGCTTATTGGTGCCAACAACTCCTCTTCGGAAACAGGTGTTCAGATGGTGTCACGACTCTCCCTGTGCTGGTCACTTTGGATTCAGTAAAACCCTTGAGCTCATCAATAGACAGTTCTGGTGGCCTTCTTTGCGGAAGGATGTTAATGAATGGATGAGCGCCTGTGATGTATGCTCCACCATGAAAACAGACCATGGCAAACGCAGGGGGTTGTTGCGACCTCTTCCTACCCCTTCCAAGCCATGGGAGAATATCTCGTTAGATTTTGTGGTATGCTTACCCTTGGATCAAGGCTGCACTGCGATCTTGGTGGTGGTGGACTACCTGACCAAGATGGGGCATTCCATCGCCTGTAAACAGGTCCCCACGGCGGGCCAACTTGCAAGACTGTTGTTGCTGCATGTGGTGCGGTTGCATGGGTTACCCAGTGTCATCGTGTCAGTTCACCGCTCGGTTCTGGAAAACATGGTGCTCTGCTTTGCATGTCACGTCGGCCCTATCCATCAGCTTCCACCCACAGACGGATGGTCAGACCGAGCGCCTCAACCAGACTTTGAAGCAATATCTGAGATGTTATGTGGACTACAGTAAGGAGAACTGGGTGGAATGCTTGTGGTTGGCGCAGATTGCTCATAATAACGCTACGCATGGTTCCACGGGAGCCTCTCCATTTTATTGCAACTATGGTCACCATCCTAGATTTCTTCCTTTTCTTCATCCCCTTAGGGCTGCGAACATTCCTGAAGTGGCTATCAGGGTGGCGCATATACGTGATATTCTGAGGGATACCCAAGCACAGCTGAGTAAATCCAAGTCTGCATATAAAGCCTCTGCTGATAGACACAGGTGTCCTGGTCCACTGTATCAGGTTGGTGATTGGGTGTGGTTGTCCACAAGGAATATGCGTTTCAAGAGCATAGTGTATTCCATCCTAAGTTTCTTGGCCCGTACAAAATCAGGAAGTGCGTTAGTCCTGTCAACATGCGCCTTAGTCTGCCGTCCCATTTGCGTATTCATCCTGTGTTCCATGTTTCGTTGCTGAAACCTTCCAAGTCCCGAGGTAGGATGGTACCCCCGCCTGTTGTCGTGAATGAGGAATTGGAGTATGAGATGGCTGGCATACGGGATTCCAAATGGAGGTGGCGACGGTTGTGGTACCTGGTGTCCTGGAAAGGATATGGTGCGGACGAATGTTCATGGGAACCCGCTGCTGGGGTGCATGTGCCTAGACTGGTAGCTTCTTTTCACAAGAAATATCCCATGAAACCTGGCCCTTCGTTGCGCCCTCCTTGAAGGGGGATGTACTGTCATGTTTCAAGTCGTGCGCAACTGTAATGGGAGGATTACAGCGAAGGACTACATCACCCATAAGTCCTTGCGCCTTGGTGGATCATGTGACGCCTATTTAACCACATGATAGACCAGGAAGTGTGTCGAATATTCTGCTGACCGGCTGGCTGTTTAGCTGGGTCTTTCTTCGACGTGCTGCCTTGGTTTGGAATTTGTGTTCTTGCTTCCTGTATTTCGTCCGTGGATTTTGCGTGTTCTGCTGCAATTGCCTGATTCTCTGCAGCGCGGCTGCGCTCAGATTTCTAGATTCGGCAATTGTGAATCTGATTGCCCTCCGTTGGTGAGCCTTCCCTGTGCTCGTGCGGAGGACGAATCTTTGTTTATTTTGTTTTCCTTAGGTCCCCCGTTGGTGAGCAATTACACGGTGCTCATGAGGGGGACGGTCACACACGAAACATCGGACGGCATTTTCGGCCGCCAGGAATGAAGGATCGTTTGTTTTGGGCACTTCGCTGATTTATTCGGACGGCATTTTCAGCCGCCTTATTGACAGGTCCTCCGTTGGCGAACTCGAGGTTGAGAGTTCATGCGGAGGACGATTGATGGTGTTATAAATACCTGATGATATCGCTTTACGTTGGAAGCCCTTCTTTTCTTCAGTTTCACTATCCACATTGAAACACTGTTACAGGAACATTAATATTGAGTGCATCTAACTCTTGTTGTGGAACTCCTACTACAGGATGTGGGATTTCAGTGTCTTCTTCTACCACTGACTGATGAGTTGTTCTATGCCTGAAGATTTCTGCATGCTAGAACAGAAAGTCAGGTAAGAGATAAGGAGTGGCAGAGTTTAGTATATAGGGTATTAGTTATCATCCGGGGCTCATTGTGGTTCTTGTCTTACTTTACAGTATCAACATGTCCTATCCTGCATACACCGGGGAATGCGACTTTCTTTACTTTGAATTTATACAAAGAGTCAATACTCCTCAGTTCAGGTACTTGGGGATCCTCAGTTCAGGTACTTGGGGATAGAGAGCCTGTGTTATCTGCCTATATTGCATTAGATATTCGGAGAAGTGATCGTTGTTTATTTGTTGTTTCAGATCTCCTTCCATGCTGTCCCTTTCCCTTCCTTCCCTCACTTGATCCTTCTATCGTCCTGTGTCATTATGGCAATCAGGCGTGGTTAGGTCAAAAGGTGGACCCCATTAAGCAACAAACCATCCTGAGGCCTGGAGACATAACAGTTTGAAAATGCAACAAGAAAGTGGGCATTTTCTTGCTCAACTATTCTGTGCCCCTGCCTGTCTGTAGAATACATGTCTGAGTGGGATGACAGTTGGGCTCCTGTGCATTCACTTTAGACAGTCACACAAAGGGACCTGAGGTGTGCCTTGCATATCTTGATGGCCCATCACCAGGCTGATGGGTCTTCCTGAGCTAGAGTAGTGGAAGGAGTTGCCACTGACACCTGATTAGGGCTGTGCCTGCCCTCCCACAAAACTGTCTCCACCCCACCCCCTGTAGAGTGCCTGGAGCCGGAAAGAAGAACTGGATGCTGTGGAAGGAACTTTCACCCTACCTGTTGCTTTGTTGTGCTGGCCTGGTGCTTGCTGCTTCTGTCCTGGGAGTTAAATGACTAAACTTTGCTTTCTGCATCCTGCTTCCAAGGTTCTCCAAGGGCTTGAGTTGAGCTTGCCACCTGTTAAAAGTCTCTGGGACATCAAAGACTTCACATGCCAGTGCCAGGGCTCTTCCGCTGCGAGTCCTGACTTACCAATTGGTGCCAAATCCAGTACCTGGGCCCTTGGAAGTGTAACCTGGTGATCTTAAGGAGAAAATCGACACATCGACTCCCTGGGCCTGTTATCGATGTATCACTGCAAAAGATCGTCACATTGCCACTGCCTGCACCAAAGCGTGGGTCCTGCTTGACGCATCAACCACGGCTTTCACCGCAGGCCCCCGTTTGCCATCGCAGAGTGTTAGAAGAATCGTCACAGAGTGAGTCTCAAGCCCCATGTGGCCAACGTCCATGGCACCCACTACGACTCAGAGCCAACCTTGCGACTGAGGAATCAACGCGGGGCCAGCTTAGCGCCTGTGGAATCGAAGCAGCGCCGGCATCACCGCTGTCGCGTCAACGCAGCAGGTCTGGATTGTCAATGCAGCGTCCCTGGATGAAAATTCTTTATCGACACCGCACCACTGTAAGGAAACGAGGCCCCGTGTCCGGAAGCTGACGCATCACCTCCCCTGCCAGCAAGGAACCGATGCCTCACCTCCCCCTTTGTATTAAGGAACTGACGCATTGTTTTGCTTTTCCGACGCCTCACCTGCTCTTTGCCTTGCCTCGTCTTTGATGCATCCAAATTACTTTGGGCTAAAACGAATGCATCCATGTATTTCTATGGCCTAAACTTGCTTAATCTTTTAAAAGTGATATTTTGACCTGTGTTTGTTTGATTTTGTTGCTTTAGTCTTGTTTTATTCATATAAATATTGGCTATTTTTCTAAACTGGTGTGGACTCCTTCTGTAGTGTTTTCATTGTGTTACTTTGTGTGTACAAATACTTTACACATTCACTCTGAGATAAGCCAGACTACTAGTACCCAGATACCAAGAGGGTGAGCAGGGGTTATCTGCTCACCACCTGTGCTGTGTGGTTCCCTTACCCTGGCTAGAGAGAGGATCCTTACTTGGACAGGGTTCAAACCACTGCCACCTAGAGATCCCATTCCTAACATGGTATATGAGCAATTTGGAGTCACTGGGAGCCTAGCTATTTATGGGCTGATTTAAAGTCACTTTGTTGAAGTTAAAGTTGGGGAGGGGGCGTGCATTTAAACTTCTGAAGCACAAGCAGTATGATAAATGGAATTTTGCTTGGACAATTAACAACTGAAACTGGATTTGCTTAAACTGAAAGCTAATACTTGTTTTAGTGCACTGTTTATCCAACATACAAAAGAGTTAGCATAATCCAAGCAGGAGCTAACATGGGCTCCTAAAAAAGGTCAAAAGAATTTATCATGATCAGTGCTGGTAGTAGAAAAGAAGCTGCTGCTCTCTGAGCAAGCACATTCACTGTGGAAGTTGGTGATAAAGTTATGGGGTACGTGCTCCCCGTATTCTTTCTTTCGTGAGTAAAGAGCAAATTGAATTCAACAAAATAAATACCAGATATGCATGTTTAAAATATTTTTTAAAAATTCAGTAAGGTGTTATCAGTCAGAAAAAAAATCAATGGGCTACAAAGCGAGTTCTAAGGAATATGAGAAACTGCAGAGCTGACAAACAAAACGTCCTGGCCTGAACATCGGTTCCGTGTCTGTGAAAACACCTAAACCACCTCACAGCCTGAAATTAGACCAGCACTCCAATACCTAATTATTGGGTCAAGTCATTACAGTCTTCCATGTCATTGACAGCAGAAACATTATGCGGTACATGCACTAATAGTAATAATACTAGTCTGGTAATCTCCAGCAGCAGACAGTTCACCCCAAAAGGACTGAGAGGAAGCCCCATCTTAGAATTATTCAAGAGCAGGTGTTCCTCAACAAAAGACTGCATCTATGAAGTAATAATCCTCTTCAGAATAATTGAGTATCATGTGATGCCCGTAAGAACTGCTGGATTCCAGAGGATTAACAAAAGCTGTTTTCAATAAACCAGTGATTAGAGAGTCTCATAGTTTAGAAACCACACCCTGCTTTAATGAAAGTACTTAAAATCAATTTGTGGTTGAGCCAGAGCTTTGCATTTAAAGCTGCTGTACACAAACAAGGTCCTTCAACCTCTCTAACAAGAATTTACTCTAAAAAAAGATTGCTCTGTAGTGACTGACCAGTAATGAAGGAATTACTTTTTCTGCTACCCAGACATCTCTATTTTAGATAGAAATGTTAAGCCTCCTAGGTTTGTCTGCATTGCACAAAGGCCGACACAGTCACCTCTAAAAGCAACTAAATAAGTAGTGCTCTGGGAACTCTAAAATGTTGAAAGTGGCCTGTCCTAGTGTATAACCTCGAGAACTCTGTTGGAAATACTCTGCTTTAGGATGTTTGAAGCATGCTTAAGTTGTGGGGAAGCAAGGGTTTGCAGTGTTTCTGGTGATAAATCCTGCATAGTTTGGTAATTCCAATGTGTGAATTAGTGTAGAAATTTTTACTGTTGTTGTGGACATTGTGTTCAGAAATTCTTGATTTTAATCAGTAAGTCAAGAAGCTTTTATTCGATATGCAAGATATCTTATAAGCGTACACAAAATACAGTAGATACAAAACTAAAAAAGACATATTTTTTTAAAAAACAGTATTTCAATGTACCTTTAAAAGGATAAAAAGACATGTGATGTCAAGATAAATTAGCTAAAAAAGTATTAAACCACAATTGATAATCTCTTGCATAGGATCAGCCAAGACTGCTTTAAAAATTTGGCTACACCACAAACAATGGGGGGGGAGGTGTCCGTCATTAGGATGCGCAGGGCTACTAGATAACTACTCGTGCCCATATTGCGGCAAAGGGGTTTAAGCCAAAAACTCCTGGATTTAGCATAGTCGGGACACTCAAACAGGATATGCGAAATGGATTCTATTCTGGTGGGACAACATGCACAAAAAGGAGACAAGTGATCAATCACCTGATTTCCACTTAGACACCAGTGCACCGACTGGGAGGGAGCCCACTCTAAATTTAAGATACAATGCTCGATCAAAGGGAAGGGTAATTAGGTCCAGATAGGGCTCGTAAACCACTGCATCTTTTACTGTTAAAAAGGCGACTGTGGATTTACAATGTCCAGAGTATGTAACTAGCTGGTCCTTAACCCAATTCCAATATAATCTTTTCAGGACCTCTTTTGGTGGAGCCGATCTAGATAACCAACAATTCCCCAGTCCCAGTTCCTCCAAAAGTTTTTTGGTGTCTCTCAGCCACTTAATTTTTGCCCAACCGCCCAAGCTCATTATCTCAGCCAACCCTTCAGCATACGATTTTAACTCTTCGCCCCTCCAAATGCGTGACCATAAGAGGAGTGGGCGAAGGCGGGCTTGATCTTTTATGTTCTTACATCCTGTGTCCAGCAGCACAGGCACTGTTGGGGTGCTTGGAGGGATGGCGATTAAGGATTTCAGGAGCTTGCTCTCTGCTGATGCCAGGGAGTCCAGACAGCAATGCCCCCACAGTTCGGCCCCATACAAAGCTGATGTTACTACCTTGGCCTTGTAGATGTCAATTACTGGGCAAGCGACCTCCTTGGTGATGCCCGGAATTCCCTCAGGAGGGCACCTCCTACTCTCTTATGGTTCAGTACCATCTTAGCAATGTGGGGCGTCCAGTTCATGCTGTCCGTGATCCGAATTCCAAGATAGTCAAATTCGGATACTTTCTCCAGGGCAACAGAGTTGAGAGTAGGGGGGCGGCCCAGTTTCCTTGGGGGATTTAGGACTAGAAACTTAGTTTTGTCCACGTTGATTACTAAGCCTCTTGCACTGCAGAAGTCCTGGAAACGAGTTAGCAGTTTCTGCAGGCCTTGTGGAGTCTTTGATATCAGGAGCGTGTCATCCGCAAAAAGCAGCGTGGGGATCCTCACTCCTCCAAGACAGGGGGCGTCGGCTGGTTCTTGCTGGAGATATTCCACCACCCCATTCACATATAGTGAGAAAAGGGTGGGGACCAAAACGCATCCCTGTCTCACACCCCTAGACACTGGGATTTTCTCCGTTAACTCTCCATTTCTTCCCCAGCGGACCTGAGCAAAGGTATGAGCATGAAGGCTTATGAGAAGGGACAGGATGTAAGGAGGCAATCCCAGCCCATGAAGCACCCTCCATAACTCCTCCCTGGGAACTAGGTCAAAGGCAGTCCTCAGATCTATAAAAGCCAGGTATAGGCTGCCCTTGCCTAGCTCCACCACCTTCCACCCAAGGAGTGTCAACCTAAACGCCTGCTCAATCGTCCCCATTCCTGCCCGAAAGCCCGCCTGGAAGTCTGATAGTATTTTATTTTCCTCCACCCAATGAAGGATCCTCCCAAGAATGGCTTTTCCTGCTATCTTTTGGGTGGAGTCTATAAGGCTTATGGGGCGGTAGTTTCCCGGGATTTCTCTACATCCTTTTTTGTAAATCGGGACCACCACCGCCCCCTTCCAGGAATCGGGCACTGGCCCTCCCATCATAATGTCATTGAGGAGTGCTGCAATAACCCTTCCCCATACCACTGGATTTGCCCGCATAAGATCCCCCGGTAGACCATCTGGGCCTGCTGCCTTGAGGGGGGCTACCCACCCTATTACTTTTTCGATCTCTAAAGGTGTAAAGAGATTGTAGGAATGGGGTCCAGATACCACTGGGAAGGTCGCCCTGTCGCTTAGTTCCCCATCCGCCGGGAGATATAAAGCCCCAAAATGATTTACCCAGCTTTGAGGGGGAATATTGCAGGGTCTCATAGTTTCCTCAGGCCTATTCCGGGAGCCTACAAGGTTCCAAAAGCCCCTTGAGTCTTTACTTTTGCTAGCAAGGAGTAGGTCCTCCCAAAATTTCTCTTCCCACTCCATCCTAGCATTTTTAAGGGATCTATTGTAAACCTTCCTTGCTTCCAGTATAGCACTATGGGATTTATGTTTCACTGCCTCTACGAGCATTGTTTTGTGTACCCTACATGTTTGCGTGTACCAACCAGTACCTTGCTTTTTTCCCCGTTTGTTTCCTAACTTACAGGAGGGGATAGTAAACACATTGGTCAAAGCCTCTACTAAAGAGACAAAGACCCCACTAGCCATACCCACCCCTATCGGGAGAGACCCCAGATTTGACTCCGCTTGATTTAAAAGGGTTAGGATTTCTCCAACTTTTTCCTCGGACAGGACCAGTTTAGCCCATTTTAGGCGTCTACCACAGAGAGAGACCACAGATTCGTCAGGGGGAGCTACTGCAGGATTGAGGAGACCCTTTTTACGACAAACCCACCACTGGGCCATGGTTAAGGATAGTGGATTGTGGTCACTATCAATCGTTGGGACCACAACCATATCCTTCGCTTGGCTCCAGAGACACACCTCTAGTAAGATATAGTCTATTCTAGAGGTGTGTCCTGGTCTATTGAATGTATGAGCCCCCACCCTATCTGAAGTTGCTCTTAGATTTAATTCGAGGGTCAGGGAGTATAGTTGTAGCGCCACTTCTGTCCATCTCCTGATGGGGGGAATCTCTAAAACTGGGATCCCTAACCTAGCATCCTCCTCGTCCTGGTCTAGGGCAACATCCGAGCCTAAGGGCTCGAACGTGCAGTTCATGTCTCCCGCGACCAGGATACACGACTTGTGTGGGGTTATGTTCAAAAGGGACTCCAGGAGAGATAATACAGAGGACTTCCTCCCGCCCTTAGTTCCTCTAGCGTACACATTGTAGACATTCAATATAATTCGTCCCCTAGAGTCTCTTAGAATAATATTTTGGATGTCCGGGGAACCTGTCTGAGGCTCCTCTATTCTGCAGTCTAGGGAAGCTGCTACCCATATGAGCAGGCCACCCGAAGGGCGTCCTCTCCCTGATTCAGAGGATAGGGCAGGCACGGAGTGGGAAGAAAATCCCACCCTATGTACCGGCTCCAAACTCCAGGTCTCTTGAAAAATGCATAAGGAATGCTCATCCACCAAGGCAATCCAGTCTGGAAGGGCCAACTTTCTTGCGATCCCTGCGATATTCCAGCTGAGAACCTTAAAGACCTGGTCCGTCACAGCCGGTGTATCGCCGGTCGCGAGAGCACTACTGGCCGGAGACCTCACAGAAGGAACTTGCAAATTACAATCAAGAGGGGTCGGCGGAGAGACTACCGACCCACTGTCGTTTACTGACAAGGGAGATGCTGGTCGTGAAAGTGACCCTATCATGGGGCCTATTCTATTAACTGATACCATATCTGTATCTGCAATTTCCCTAGTATCGCCCTCCTGCAGTCAACAGCTCCCTGGGCCCCGTGGGTTCAACCCGTTGGCACCAGGACCCCCAGCCCTTCGTGGGTCCCAATTTTGGCAAAAGCCAAGAGTACTAGGCCCCTCCCAAGGCGACATGGCAATTTGCCTGGGGTAGAAGAAGGTTAAGTCCACTACTTTTACCCCTTGTGAGTCCATGCTTTTTATAGGGCCACAGATGGAGCTCACTACTCTGGAATCTTGGAAGTTTATTAATACACAGTCCCACTCCTGTGTTTTTTTCCCTTGCCCTATCCACCCTACTCTGCGGACACTTAAAATAAGCCCATCCACACCAGTCGAAATAGGCTTGTTTGACTTTAGCCAGTGGATGCACTTATTTTTAAGTGACTGGTGGTTTTCCAACTGTCCATCCTTCAGTGGGGGAACATTTACCAGTACTGCAACAAAAGGTTGACAATCTGGTGGGAGGCTTATAGGTGGGATCTGCCGTCGTAAATTCGGACGGACCACTGTGGTAACAGCTGGGGTTGTAGTTAAAGGGGTAGTTTTGGCAACCATTCCTGACACTGATCCCTTAGTTTTATCTTGTTTACCAAGTGTTTGGCTATCTTTAGCTTTACCTTTACTTGCCAAGGGCTGGATTTGTGGAGTTTGCTTAGGTGTAGTTTTCGCAACCCCGTGGGCGTTGTCATTCCCTTAGATTGAGGCCCCGCTACAGGTGGGGTAGGAATTTTAGGGACTTGGGCTCGCACTCTGCTAGGATCAGTCTTATTTGACCTAATTGGGGAATTAGAGTCTGCCTGTGGTAACGAGGAAACTAGAAGAGCCACCTGAGGCGCACTCCTCTCTAGGCCTATATCCTGGCCATTACTCACTTTTTTTAGCTGTTTGAAAGTAGTTTTAAGTGAGTAAAACCCATCTAGGGTTGATTGCTCCAGTTTGTCTATTCTAGCTCCCAAGCCCTTAACCTGAGTCAGCAAGGGCATCAAGAGACTATTTACCCTCTCCAGAATGGAATCAATAGTCATGGGGACGATAACTGTGGGGGCATTATCAATGATCTTACTACGGGGCGTGCAGTTATTTAAACCCATTTGTGAGGCTACAACATCCCCATCCACCTCAGCATTATCCTCAGGGACCAGCCCCATTGCATTATTCCCGCCCTGGTCAGAGGGCTTTTTTGTTTGTTTATAGAACGCGGCCTGACTCACCTGCCTCTTCTTATTAGAATTAGCTGACTTTTTACTTTTTGCCCTTTTCTTTTGCTTACTTGGGTTGTTCACCAATGGCGCCCCATCTGGATTTACTGTGATGGGGATGGACGGTATTGGTAATGGTGACTGGGTCGTACCTTTATTTGGGGGCATAGGCGTTACAGGTAAAGGTAAAGGTAGTGCGGTTGAGCCATCCTCCTTCTCAACGCAACTAGGAGGAAGCGTGGCCGAATGCTCCAACCTGTCGCTCACAAGCCGGTGTCAATGCCTGTGCTATGGCCCCCAAGGATGAGCGTCTAGAGGGAAGATAGACCTCGGAGAGACGGCGTTCGGAAATAGCAATTTCCTTGTCTATGACTGCCGCCACTCTAGTTATAAAACGGTCCATAGTTCCAATTACTGGGCTCCCACCGGCTACTCCCCTTTTGCACTCACTCCTAAGTAATTTACCTGAGCGGGTCGACATGATGAGGGGCAACAACCCTAGTGAGCCGCACAGGCCCGCCCGAACTCGGGGATGGATGACAGAGATGTGGCCCTGCCCTGCCTCCTCCTGCCCCGGACGGCCACAGACGGCCCGCCCTTTGCCCGGGCTTCGCCCCGGGCGTCCCGCTCAGCAAGGCTGGCTCTGTAATGTTTGTGTAGGGTGGTGGTGGGCGGGGCACGCAGGGGGGCGCTGACCGGATGTGGCGTGGTCAAGCAGGGACTCCTGGGATAGTGAGTCCCTGCCGCGCTACTCCCCTGCAGCCTATCTCAGCCCCACAGATGAAGAAAACAGGTAGCTCAGCAGCCAGGCAGCAGAACGCGTTGGTGGGTCCTCCCACGAAGCGGCTCCCGCGGAGCGGGAGCGGCGAGCAGTAAAGGTAGGAAGGGGGGGCAAGCAACAAGCAGTTACCCACAGCGTCTCCAAAGGGCACAAAGGGTCACACCAGTTCGCGCTCCAACTCCCCTTTTGGCCGGCTTGCTGTTGGGGGCGGGGCACGCAGGGGGGCGCTGACCGGATGTGGCGTGGTCAAGCAGGGACTCCTGGGATAGTGAGTCCCTGCCGCGCTACTCCCCTGCAGCCTATCTCAGCCCCACAGATGAAGAAAACAGGTAGCTCAGCAGCCAGGCAGCAGAACGCGTTGGTGGGTCCTCCCACGAAGCGGCTCCCGCGGAGCGGGAGCGGCGAGCAGTAAAGGTAGGAAGGGGGGGGCAAGCAACAAGCAGTTACCCACAGCGTCTCCAAAGGGCACAAAGGGTCACACCAGTTCGCGCTCCAACTCCCCTTTTGGCCGGCTTGCTGTTGGGGGCGGGGCACGCAGGGGGGCGCTGACCGGATGTGGCGTGGTCAAGCAGGGACTCCTGGGATAGTGAGTCCCTGCCGCGCTACTCCCCTGCAGCCTATCTCAGCCCCTCAGATGAAGAAAACAGGTAGCTCAGCAGCCAGGCAGCAGAACGCGTTGGTGGGTCCTCCCACGAAGCGGCTCCCGCGGAGCGGGAGCGGCGAGCAGTAAAGGTAGGAAGGGGGGGGCAAGCAACAAGCAGTTACCCACAGCGTCCCCAAAGGGCACAAAGTGTCACACTAGTTCGCGCTCCAACTCCCCTTTTGGCCGGCTTGCTGTTGGGGGCGGGGCACGCAGTGGGGCGCTGACCGGATGTGGCGTGGTCAAGCAGGGACTCCTGGGATAGTGAGTCCCTGCCGCGCTACTCCCCTGCAGCCTATCTCAGCCCCACAGATGAAGAAAACAGGTAGCTCAGCAGCCAGGCAGCAGAACGCGTTGGTGGGTCCTCCCACGAAGCGGCTCCCGCGGAGCGGGAGTGGCGAGCAGTAAAGGTAGGAAGGGGGGGGCAAGCAACAAGCAGTTACCCACAGCATCTCCAACGGGCACAAAGGGTCACACCAGTTCGCGCTCCAACTCCCCTTTTGGCCGGCTTGCTGTTGGGGGCGGGGCACGCAGGGGGGCGCTGACCGGATGTGGCGTGGTCAAGCAGGGACTCCTGGGATATTGAGTCCCTGCCGCGCTACTCCCCTGCAGCCTATCTCAGCCCCACAGATGAAGAAAACAGGTAGCTCAGCAGCCAGGCAGCAGAACGCGTTGGTGGGTCCTCCCACGAAGCGGCTCCCGCGGAGCGGGAGCGGCGAGCAGTAAAGGTAGGAATGGGGGGGGCAAGCAACAAGCAGTTACCCACAGCGTCTCCAAAGGGCACAAAGGGTCACACCAGTTCGCGCTCCAACTCCCCTTTTGGCCGGCTTGCTGTTGGGGGCTGGGCACGCAGGGGGGCGCTGACCGGATGTGGCGTGGTCAAGCAGGGACTCCTGGGATAGTGAGTCCCTGCCGCGCTACTCCCCTGCAGCCTATCTAAGCCCCACAGATGAAGAAAACAGGTAGCTCAGCAGCCAGGCAGCAGAACGCGTTGGTGGGTCCTCCCACGAAGCGGCTCCCGCGGAGCGGGAGCGGCGAGCAGTAAAGGTAGGAAGGGGGGGCAAGCAACAAGCAGTTACCCACAGCGTCTCCAAAGGGCACAAAGGGTCACACCAGTTCGCGCTCCAACTCCCCTTTTGGCCGGCTTGCTGTTGGGGGCGGGGCACGCAGGGGGGCGCTGACCGGATGTGGCGTGGTCAAGCAGGGACTCCTGGGATAGTGAGTCCCTGCCGCGCTACTCCCCTGCAGCCTATCTCAGCCCCACAGATGAAGAAAACAGGTAGCTCAGCAGCCAGGCAGCAGAACGCGTTGGTGGGTCCTCCCACGAAGCGGCTCCCGCGGAGCGGGAGCGGCGAGCAGTAAAGGTAGGAAGGGGGGGGCAAGCAACAAGCAGTTACCCACAGCGTCTCCAAAGGGCACAAAGGGTCACACCAGTTCGCGCTCCAACTCCCCTTTTGGCCGGCTTGCTGTTGGGGGCGGGGCACGCAGGGGGGCGCTGACCGGATGTGGCGTGGTCAAGCAGGGACTCCTGGGATAGTGAGTCCCTGCCGCGCTACTCCCCTGCAGCCTATCTCAGCCCCACAGATGAAGAAAACAGGTAGCTCAGCAGCCAGGCAGCAGAACGCGTTGGTGGGTCCTCCCACGAAGCGGCTCCCGCGGAGCGGGAGCGGCGAGCAGTAAAGGTAGGAAGGGGGGGGCAAGCAACAAGCAGTTACCCACAGCGTCTCCAAAGGGCACAAAGGGTCACACCAGTTCGCGCTCCAACTCCCCTTTTGGCCGGCTTGCTGTTGGGGGCGGGGCACGCAGGGGGGCGCTGACCGGATGTGGCGTGGTCAAGCAGGGACTCCTGGGATAGTGAGTCCCTGCCGCGCTACTCCCCTGCAGCCTATCTCAGCCCCACAGATGAAGAAAACAGGTAGCTCAGCAGCCAGGCAGCAGAACGCGTTGGTGGGTCCTCCCACGAAGCGGCTCCCGCGGAGGGGGAGCGGCGAGCAGTAAAGGTAGGAAGGGGGGGCAAGCAACAAGCAGTTACCCACAGCGTCTCCAAAGGGCACAAAGGGTCACACCAGTTTGCGCTCCAACTCCCCTTTTGGCCGGCTTGCTGTTGGGGGCGGGGCACGCAGGGGGGCGCTGACCGGATGTGGCGTGGTCAAGCAGGGACTCCTGGGATAGTGAGTCTCTGCCACGCTACTCCCCTGCAGCCTATCTCAGCCCCACAGATGAAGAAAACAGGTAGCTCAGCAGTCAGGCAGCCGAACGCGCTGGTGGGTCCTCCCACGAAGCGGCTCCCGCGGAGCGGGAGCGGCGAGCAGTAAAGGTAGGAAGGGGGGGGCAAGCAACAAGCAGTTACCCACAGCGTCTCCAAAGGGCACAAAGGGTCACACCAGTTCGCGCTCCAACTCCCCTTTTGGCCGGCTTGCTGTTGGGGGCGGGGCACGCAGGGGGGCGCTGACCGGATGTGGCGTGGTCAAGCAGGGACTCCTGGGATAGTGAGTCCCTGCCGCGCTACTCCCCTGCAGCCTATCTCAGCCCCACAGATGAAGAAAACAGGTAGCTCAGCAGCCAGGCAGCAGAACGCGTTGGTGGGTCCTCCCACGAAGCGGCTCCCGCGGAGCGGGAGCGGCGAGCAGTAAAGGTAGGAAGGGGGGGGCAAGCAACAAGCAGTTACCCACAGCGTCTCCAAAGGGCACAAAGGGTTACACCAGTTTGCGCTCCAACTCCCCTTTTGGCCGGCTTGCTGTTGGGGGCGGGGCACGCAGGGGGGCGCTGACCGGATGTGGCGTGGTCAAGCAGGGACTCCTGGGATAGTGAGTCTCTGCCGCGCTACTCCCCTGCAGCCTATCTCAGCCCCACAGATGAAGAAAACAGGTAGCTCAGCAGCCAGGCAGCCGAACGCGCTGGTGGGTCCTCCCACGAAGCGGGATGAAGCGGCTCCCGCGGAGCGGGAGCGGCGAGCAGTAAAGGTAGGAAGGGGGGGGCAAGCAACAAGCAGTTACCCACAGCGTCTCCAAAGGGCACAAAGGGTCACACCAGTTCGCGCTCCAACTCCCCTTTTGGCCGGCTTGCTGTTGGGGGCGGGGCACGCAGGGGGGCGCTGACCGGATGTGGCGTGGTCAAGCAGGGACTCCTGGGATAGTGAGTCCCTGCCGCGCTACTCCCCTGCAGCCTATCTCAGCCCCACAGATAAAGAAAACAGGTAGCTCAGCAGCCAGGCAGCAGAACGCGTTGGTGGGTCCTCCCACGAAGCGGCTCCCGCGGAGCGGGAGCGGCGAGCAGTAAAGGTAGGAAGGGGGGGGCAAGCAACAAGCAGTTACCCACAGCGTCTCCAAAGGGCACAAAGGGTCACACCAGTTCGCGCTCCAACTCCCCTTTTGGCCGGCTTGCTGTTGGGGGCGGGGCACGCAGGGGGGCGCTGACCGGATGTGGCGTGGTCAAGCAGGGACTCCTGGGATAGTGAGTCCCTGCCGCGCTACTCCCCTGCAGCCTATCTCAGCCCCACAGATGAAGAAAACAGGTAGCTCAGCAGCCAGGCAGCAGAACGCGTTGGTGGGTCCTCCCACGAAGCGGCTCCCGCTGAGCGGGAGCGGCGAGCAGTAAAGGTAGGAAGGGGGGGCAAGCAACAAGCAGTTACCCACAGCGTCTCCAAAGGGCACAAAGGGTCACACCAGTTCGCGCTCCAACTCCCCTTTTGGCCGGCTTGCTGTTGGGGGCGGGGCACGCAGGGGGGCGCTGACCGGATGTGGCGTGGTCAAGCAGGGACTCCTGGGATAGTGAGTCCCTGCCGCGCTACTCCCCTGCAGCCTATCTCAGCCCCACAGATGAAGAAAACAGGTAGCTCAGCAGCCAGGCAGCAGAACGCGTTGGTGGGTCCTCCGATGAAGCAGCTCCCGCGGAGCGGGAGCGGCGAGCAGTAAAGGTAGGAAGGGGGGGGCAAGCAACAAGCAGTTACCCACAGCGTCTCCAAAGGGCACAAAGGGTCACACCAGTTCGCGCTCCAACTCCCCTTTTGGCCGGCTTGCTGTTGGGGGCGGGGCACGCAGGGGGGCGCTGACCGGATGTGGCGTGGTCAAGCAGGGACTCCTGGGATAGTGAGTCCCTGCCGCGCTACTCCCCTGCAGCCTATCTCAGCCCCACAGATGAAGAAAACAGGTAGCTCAGCAGGCAGGCAGCAGAACGCGTTGGTGGGTCCTCCCACGAAGCGGCTCCCGCGGAGCGGGAGCGGCGAGCAGTAAAGGTAGGAAGGGGGGGGCAAGCAACAAGCAGTTACCCACAGCGTCTCCAAAGGGCACAAAGGGTCACACCAGTTCGCGCTCCAACTCCCCTTTTGGCCGGCTTGCTGTTGGGGGCGGGGCACGCAGGGGGGCGCTGACCGGATGTGGCGTGGTCAAGCAGGGACTCCTGGGATATTGAGTCCCTGCGGCGCTACTCCCCTGCAGCCTATCTCAGCCCCACAGATGAAGAAAACAGGTAGCTCAGCAGCCAGGCAGCAGAACGCGTTGGTGGGTCCTCCCACGAAGCGGCTCCCGCGGAGCGGGAGCGGCGAGCAGTAAAGGTAGGAAGGGGGGGGGGCAAGCAACAAGCAGTTACCCACAGCGTCTCCAAAGGGCACAAAGGGTCACACCAGTTCGCGCTCCAACTCCCCTTTTGGCCGGCTTGCTGTTGGGGGTGGGGCACGCAGGGGGGCGCTGACCGGATGTGGCGTGGTCAAGCAGGGACTCCTGGGATAGTGAGTCCCTGCCGCGCTACTCCCCTGCAGCCTATCTCAGCCCCACAGATGAAGAAAACAGGTAGCTCAGCAGCCAGGCAGCAGAACGCGTTGGTGGGTCCTCCCACGAAGCGGCTCCCGCGGAGCGGGAGCGGCGAGCAGTAAAGGTAGGAAGGGGGGGGCAAGCAACAAGCAGTTACCCACAGCGTCTCCAAAGGGCACAAAGGGTCACACCAGTTCGCGCTCCAACTCCCCTTTTGGCCGGCTTGCTGTTGGGGGCGGGGCACGCAGGGGGGCGCTGACCGGATGTGGCGTGGTCAAGCAGGGACTCCTGGGATAGTGAGTCCCTGCCGCGCTACTCCCCTGCAGCCTATCTCAGCCCCACAGATGAAGAAAACAGGTAGCTCAGCAGCCAGGCAGCAGAACGCGTTGGTGGGTCCTCCCACGAAGCGGCTCCCGCGGAGCGTCGGCGGCGAGCAGTAAAGGTAGGAAGGGGGGGGCAAGCAACAAGCAGTTACCCACAGCGTCTCCAAAGGGCACAAAGGGTCACACCAGTTCGCGCTCCAACTCCCCTTTTGGCCGGCTTGCTGTTGGGGGCAGGGCACGCAGGGGGGCGCTGACCGGATGTGGCGTGGTCAAGCAGGGACTCCTGGGATAGTGAGTCCCTGCCGCGCTACTCCCCTGCAGCCTATCTCAGCCCCACAGATGAAGAAAACAGGTAGCTCAGCAGCCAGGCAGCAGAACGCGTTGGTGGGTCCTCCCACGAAGCGGCTCCCGCGGAGCGGGAGCGGCGAGCAGTAAAGGTAGGAAGGGGGGGGCAAGCAACAAGCAGTTACCCACAGCGTCTCCAAAGGGCACAAAGGGTCACACCAGTTCGCGCTCCAACTCCCCTTTTGGCCGGCTTGCTGTTGGGGGCGGGGCACGCAGGGGGGCGCTGACCGGATGTGGCGTGGTCAAGCAGGGACTCCTGGGATAGTGAGTCCCTGCCGCGCTACTCCCCTGCAGCCTATCTCAGCCCCACAGATGAAGAAAACAGGTAGCTCAGCAGCCAGGCAGCAGAACGCGTTGGTGGGTCCTCCCACGAAGCGGCTCCCGCGGAGCGGGAGCGGCGAGCAGTAAAGGTAGGAAGGGGGGGCAAGCAACAAGCAGTTACCCACAGCGTCTCCAAAGGGCACAAAGGGTCATTGATTTTAATATAAAGTTTAACTGTTCATAAACCTCCTGTCTTTGTTCATTATCGGGTTAGTTGGTTTACGATTCAAGTCCTGGTTGGTTTTAAGTGGCTTTCAGGGTGGTCACTCTGCTGGTTCTGCAGACAACTATGCAAGTGCCCAGGCTACTGTAGCTCAACTATTTCTTAAGTCCTGAGCTTCACTCTGCCAGCCTGCTACTATCTCTTATACTTCCTCTGCTGTCCTTTTAAGTTCTGTAAAGCATTCTACCAGTGATCACATTACTACTCACAACCTTATCCCATAAAGCACCATTCAAACCTCGTTATCAGTCTCCCAGTTATTTTCGACCACCACTACACAGCCTCATAATCGCCTTCACATTGGTGAAAAGATTTCTACCCAAGCTAACAAAAGCTCTCACCTTTCAACCTCTCAAACTTTGAGCCTCTTTTGCTGATTATTAAATACACTGTCAGTCTGAAGGTAGTCAGAACTATGAAGGCTGACAGCGGCGCTTACATTCTACTGGGGCAGTAGAGGCGGTCTGCAGGACACTTGATGGACCGAGGGCTGTCAAACAGTTACTGAGAACTGTGAAATGGTGTTTGTGGGCTAGCTAAGTGAATCTGGAGGCTCTCCCTGAGAGCCTGTAGTCTCAAAGGTCTCAAGGAGGTGGCTGAGTTGCACTGAGAGCTGCCAGAAAGGGTTGGTCTGAGGATCAGCTGAGCTGCTCCGGGAGCTCGGCATGAAACTGAGGGTCCAATGATGGGATCTGAGAATCAGTTAAAAAGTCTGAGGGGTTCTCAACTAGCAGTGAAAAGCTCTAAGAGCTGGCTCGGAGGATAAGAATACCAATTGGGTATTTGTGAGGGCCATCTGTGAGCCTCTAAACCTGGGGTGTTGCAGGGTCAGTCGGATTGCTGAGTATCAGCAGTCGGGTTGCTGAGTATCAGAAAAGCTGTTAGACTTGGCAGCCTTACGGTGGTATTCTCCCAGACTTTTTTACTTTTGCTTCAATGTTTTGCTGATTCTTTTTGTGGGTCTTATGACATTGGTGTATACCGGATTGGCATATCTGATGTACTGGTAAGTCATTTGTAAAATGGTATACCATATACCCAGGGCCTGTACTTCAACTGCTACTAGTGGGCCTGCAGCTCTAATTGTGCTGCCCATGTAAGTAGCCTTTCAAACCTGTCTCAGAACTGCCACTGCAGTGCTGTGTGTGAAGTTTATTGCCATTTTGGCATGGCATTTAAATCTACTGGCAAGTTTTAAACTTCCCTTTTATAACATGTCACCTCTTAGGTAGGGCCTAAGTAACACTAAGGGCAGGGTGCCATGTAAGTACAAGGTAAGACTCATTTTATCTTGTATCACTACTGTGAGGCCTACCCTTCTCATAAGCGAGCATTGGGAATTCATTAATACACTTTTAAGCTGTAATTTGTGATCAGAGTGTGAGAAGTTGGCCTGGCATATGATGTCCACTATTCTAGTGGGCACCTTACACCAGTCCAACCGACCCTTATTGATGGTAGGTTTAAAGACAACCTATATAGAAAGCTATCCTAGTGGTACCTGTGGAGAGCAGCCTTTAGGCTAAGTCTTGAAGGCATGTAAAGCAGCTTGTTTTACCAGTCTACAACCTTGTGAATGACCACATGAAAGGAGAACCACACCAGGTATATATAACAATATATGTATTTATTCTAAACACACCCCTCTAGTCTCTCTATGAGGCTGGAGGCAAAAGTACAATACAGAAACTTAATTAGCACACAGTAAATTAGCACAGTATACGTTTTGCCCTAGGGGTCTCACAAATCATAACCTAAGAAAGTTGTATAAGTACCGCTGTGAACATAGAGACAAGGCCTAGGGCCTGTAGAACCGCTGGGGCAACCAGGAACCACCCAAGGTAGGGACGCAGAAGACCCACGGGGGATGCCTGCAGTGTCTAAACACAGCCGCAAATCACCATTGACTTCTATGGAGAAAGTTGTGATTAGATTTTTAAAGATTAAGGACACTTAGGAGTGGACTAGGAGCAAACCCCTTCAGTACTGGACACTTTGAGAGTCAAGACGCAGGGGAGCACCGAAGTACTCGTGTTACCTCACCCAGGGAAGCCGGGTGCATAGGTGTCTTTTCGTGTCGGGTTTCGTCGTTGTTTCCTATGGAGAGCTACAAAGAAGTACTGCAGGCGACCAGATGAACAGTGTCTGGATGGATCCACGGGTGGATCGGAGATCCGAAGAACCTGAAAGCAGAGGGGACAGAGTCTAGGTCACTAGCCAGTGAGCAGGAAGGCGACAAAAAGATGCCAGCCAATGTCGGGTGTTTTCAGGTGTTTTAGGTGAAGCTTGACTCTTCATCCACGAGGACCAGGAGGTGTTGATGACAACCAGGAGCTGGATTCGAGCTGTCCCACGATGGATGTCGAGAGCTGCAGAGTCGGTATCCGGATTGGACCCAACAAGCCTTGGTAACAGCAACCCACGCAGAATGCAAAGATTGGCTTTGGTGCAGACCAGAAAGGTCTGAGGGACTCACCCTTTGGAGGGAAGTCAGGGCACGTTTGGAGCAACCAGGAAAGCCCAAGAAACAAAAGAGATTCCTTCGTGGCGACCCACCAGTCGACGGACCAGGGACCGCGAAGGAGCCTTGAGCAGAAATGCAGGAAGCGGGCCCACGGAACACTCGTGGAGTGTAGGCCCACAAGCTTCGGTGCAAAAGGTGCGCAGGGCTTGGACTACAAGTAGCCCAATGCACAACTTCGGGAAAGCTCGGGAAGTCAATGCACTAGCAAATGTGCTGGATGTCCAGGAGTTCCGGTCCCACGTCTCTCGTGATGGCTACAGGTCTCAGCTTTGCTAGGGACTCGAGTGGTTCTCGGAGATGTCTGGAAGTCCATGTCCTGTGTCCCAGATTCTTCGGGATCCGGAGGGAGCCTCGAAAATGCAGACCGGAAAGATGCTTCTTTGGTGCCTGTTTGAACAGGGTAGTCACTCCTTAACCCCAAGGGAGATTTCTTCAGTCTTCTAGTCGAAATAGAATGTCAAAGGTCCAAGATATACTTTGCAGAGTTTCGTCCACGGTAATCTAAAGTCCTAGGCGCTGGGTTCCTATACTTATACTAAGTTTAGGGGATGGACTGACTCTAAGGTCCCACCTATGGGAGGACCTGGGGAGGGAGTGGTTACACCCCTTCCCCTTTGTCCAGTTTCGCGCCAGAGCTGGGGCTGAGTGCCCCAGCAACCGGTTTGAACTGGGAAATGCAGGGGGACACCTTGTGTGCCCCAGGCACTGTCTGAAAAGCATTCACTGAATGCACCCACCCTGCTCCAATACATTAAAGCCTGTCTGGGCATTACACCTCCCTGGGCAGGAAACCTATTATCAGGCCTCCCTTGCCAGAGTTTCGTCCAGCACCAGGAGGTCAGACTCGTGTCTGTGGCAGCAGCATCCATTTTGGTGATGCTGGGGCTCTGTTTAACTTTTACCGGTTAGACCAGTGTGTACATGTCTACTTCCTCTAGAAGGGTGGAATGCCACCCCCGCCGCCAGAACTGGCGGGGGTGTAGTATTCCAAAGTGTTTGACACCAAACACGACTTGTTTTGATGCAGTCATTCCAAAGTTGGCATTAACCACGAGGTTATAATGCACTTAAGAGTAAATGGTAAGGCTATATCACAGAACAGCTATAAGGAAGAGATTCCGAAAGCTGCAGAGGGGCTCAGCTCATGCTTGGGCACCCTCTCACACAAAACTAAGCACTCTGCCTCAAGGATTGTCATGGCCTGCCATAGGAGGGACTTATAGGTTTAAATGTCTCTGTTTTAAAAGGTAGATATAGGTATACTATATCTCAGTAAGGGGTTCTTACACCACCTTACCCAGGCAGCAAGAGCAGACCTGTGGTGCCATTTTGGAAGGCTTCCCAGGGGTGGCATAATACATGCTTCAGCCCCTGGTAAGCCTCTGGGCTACCTATGCCCTTGGTACCTAAGGTACTATATACTAGGGACTCACAAGTAACCAATCTGGAGTGTACCTAATGTACATGCAATCAGTTTTGAGAGGAAGCAGCTAGGCTGGGGTCCGGTGAAACACAGCAAAAAGTGGGGGTAACCATAATAAGCAGATCCTACTCTCCTACAGAGAGGAGTAGCATTTTCATGTTTCATATCTTTGGAATGATAATGATAAATCCCCCTTACTGGTGAAGTTGTTTTAACATTACTGTTTTAGAAATGCCACATTTAGAAAGTGAAAGACACACAATTGATGGACAGAATGCAGAACAAATCAAAACATTCACCCTCAGTCAAGAGGTCTGGGTTAAATCCACATTCTTTTGCTCACTATGCCATCCCAGTTGAGACCTGGCCATATGCAAATCAGCCTCGATCCTGTGCCTCATGGGGAACAGTCCGGCCCGAACTGCCAAGTCAGGTCCTCCCTGGACCGGAAACAAGTATCCTAGAACTGGTTTCGGGGTTTCACCCCTCATCAGCCAGGTTACCTTGAAGCCAGTGGCACAGTGAACCTGAGACCCACGTCTGGGCATACCCGGCGCACTTAGGGCGAGAAAGCAAAAGATACACAATTGAAGGACGGAATGCAGAACAAATCAAAACATTCACCCCCAGTCTAGAGATCTGGGTTAAATCCATTTAGAAAGTGGACATTTCTCTGAACTTGCTGCTCTTTGTGCCTCTCCGATACACGTCTGGGTTGGGTGACAGCTGCACTTTGTGCCTTACCTCTAGACAACCACAAACACAGGAAGGTGAGGCTCATCTGCATTCTGAGCACCCGTCTGCATTCTGATGGGTCTTCTTGGGCAGGGAGAAATAGCAGGGGCAGACACACTACAAAAGGTAGTGTCCTGTCCACACACAAAGCACTAATTTACCCCTGGCAGATAGGACTGGTTTCAAAGAGCCCTTGTGCACTTTAAAGAGCTGCTTAAAGTCACCTCCTAAATCGAAGGCACTTTTGCGTATAAGTAATGTATCTCTGACCCCCCTAAAATCAGACACTATTGGACTCGTAACTGAATCTCTGTCAGAAGAACTGCTGTGCTGTTAAAGAACTCAGATCTGAAAGGCCTGCTTTTCTGTCTGTTGCCCTGCTGCTCTCTGACTCTGCTGAAGGAGAGCTGGACTCTGCCTTTACTCCAAGTGATTTCCAAGGGCGTGTTGGCTCGCCACCTGCTGCTTGAGACTCAGGGATATCAAAGTCTCTACCCCTGCTCTGGGGCCTGGCTCACTGGAAGGATCCCAGATACTTGCAACACAGATTTCAATGCATCTCCTGTCAGTGCGCATCTCTTGTCTGTGTGTAGCAGACCCGGTGTATCGACTCAGCTGTAAGAGTAAAACCGGTGCATCGCATCAGAATCAGCGCTTTGCCTCCAGAGACCGACCTGTCGGACAGTGTATTGCCACTGCTGCAGCTTGAGGAGATTGACCCATCCCCTCGACTGCGCGGCAGATTCCAGCGCTCAACGTCTCTATACTCTGGCACCTGTCTTTGGAACGGATGCATTGCCTTTACTGCGTGGAGAAGATCAACGCGTCTTGCTGTTTGCAACCAGGAAAGGTACCCTGTTCACCGGGGCCTGCCTTGGTCCTGTAGCCAACGGGCGTTCCATCGCGGTCGGCCTGAACTTTGGCTTTGCCTCAGTCCAGCACAACCTAAAGTAACCTTTTTAGCTCTACTTGCTTCTAAGCGCTTTACTACATTTATTCGTTTTTAATTTAATATCCCAACTTCTATACATTGGAGTTTTGTCGTTTTGGTCTTCTCTGTTCAGAATATAATAATCTATTTTTCTAAACTTAAGTGAAGTCTTTTTTGTGGTCTATTTACTGTGTTACTGTGTGTTACACAAATGCTTTGGACCACAATCCAACAGGAGAATTTGTGAAGGTATTGAAAAGTATCATAGATATGGCTTTGAGCAAGGGGACCATCACTAAAGCAGATACATTTTATTTAATACAAGAACATCAGAGAAGTACTGTGATACACGTTACCCAAAATTCACAAAAACTCGACCACACCACCTTTCAGACCAATCGTATCCTCCCAGGGGTCCATCCATGAACTCATAGGCAAATATTTGGTCTGCCACTAACAACCTTTGGTACCGAATATGACCACTTAAATTAAAGACACTACTGAATTCTTACAGAAGATTTGTGCATTGGAAATTTACCATGACCAGAATATCCTTTTGTGTACTGTTGATGTCAAAGCCCTGTACACATCAATTCCCCATGACCTGGGTATTGAATTGGTGGAACATTTTCTGATCAACATTAGCCTTGACGAAGATCTGAAGAAGTTTTGATGAGAGCTTTTACATTTTATGCTCTATCACAGTTACTTTTGTTGGAACAAAGCATTATTTTTATAACTCACAGGCACTTCCATGGGCAATTGTGCTGCACCAAGTTACGCTAATCTCTTCATAAATACATTCGAAATGGACCACATTCTTTTTTATTGACTTTTGGAAATACATCCTTTCTAATGGCTTTTGGAAAAACAATCTCATCACCTTTTTAAGAGTAATTGATTACATTTTTGTTTTATGAAATGGAACCAAAGGTGAATTAATTTCAGCTATTGAAGAATTCAAAACACTATCAATGACTGTATTGGGTTCGCATACGACATTAGTGATGACTGTTACTTCTTTACATGTATTGATATCCACTAGCAACAATAAGTTTGAAACCAACATTCACAGGAAAGAAACAGATCAGAAAAATCTATTACACTTTAACAGTTTTAATCAAAACACACTTACCATACTCGCATCTTTTAAGAGTTAAAAGAATTGTTTCTAATCTGGACAAAGTGGAAATTAACATGCTTGACATGACGGAGCGATGTAAAACCAGAGGCTATTCGCCTGAAGTTTTAAACAATGCTTTGGAGAGATCAGCATCAAAAACTCGGAACCAATTACTAACCTCCATGGTAAATTCAACAGAATGGTTCTAGGGTCTAGATTCTCCACGAGAAGCCCAGGATTAAATAAAATCATTCATAAACACTGACCCATGATACAAAATGGAACCCGACTTCAAAGGAATCTACTGATTTTCCTCTTTTTGCCTATGAACGAGGTAAAAACATCAAGGAACTCCTAGGAAATAGAAAGAGCGTCGATGACAGAGTGGACCACAAACAAACTTGTTGCTTGTCTGAATTGTAACAACATCATAAAAGGAAATTATATAAACCAGCCACTCAAAGGCACTAAGATCAAGATACATACTACATCCTGCTGCGGCACGAAGAATGCAGTGTATTTGTTGAAATGCACATGTGGTGTGGTCCACGTTGGGAAAACCAAACAAAAAATCAAAGTCAGCCTAAACGAGCAAAAGAGCAACATAAGAATAAAGAATGCCAAATCAGCTATAACTACTCACTTTACGACGTTCAACCATAACATCTGTCAGCTATGCTACTTGATATTAGAAAATGTTGATATCATGGAAGGCAGATACAATCGCAAGTATCTTTTACAAAAGAAAACATATTTGGATCAAGAGACTTGATTCACTGATGTCCAATGGTCTTAATGATAGTATTGAATACAGTTGCTTCCTATAAAATACGGGAACGCTAGGCGCTCCAGGTTACTGAACATTCACATTATACCTTCCTTTTTATTGCACACAGACAAATTTATTTATTTTTTACTTTTCTTCACATCTTTCACATTTTTTTATTTTTACATTTCTTAACCATTCTGTCTGATTGCGATAGATTTCGATATCCTTTCTCCCAAGCATTCTGTACCAACTTCGTATATATACGCCAATCCTCCCACATTTTCAGAATGGTCTTTCTTCACTATACCACCTATGATACTCTTTTTTCTATGTTTTAAGTCTCCTCGACTTGAGATAGATCGTGTTAACAAGCCACACTTTGGCGGTTCATCATGGACACTGATTTACTAACTTTTATTAGTAATTCCACTCCTCCTTACACCAGTTCTCTGTATTGTGTCCCCAGAGACACAGTCCGGTATTGTGATTTTGTACCTTTCACACATGGCCTCTCAATGTTACGATGTACAAGAAGGTCCTTTTTTGCCGTCTTAGCATTCCTATAATCGTAGGCAGATCGTGCCATTGACTGGAATGGCGATGAACTGAGACGTGAATATTGAATACATGTCTTTTCGTAAGTCACACCTATACTTGTTCTAACTGTCACTTGCACTCTACTCTGAGTGAGCAAGTTACTGTTCTACGATTAGCTTTTGGTCTATGTCATTCACATATTTTTACACTTTAGCTATACTAAGAGTTCCACTTACGATATTCTCATTGCAGTGCTGTACTGATTGAAAAGGGGATGCGATAACTTTCCCAACACAAATTAGCTGGCTTACTAAGACCTCACAATACATGTCATGTTTATCCGCACTTGCTGGCATTACCTGGACTGAGTCTGTTTTTAACCATCTTGGTTACACTGTTTAATCTTGTAAACAACCACATGAGGTTCATGCACATATCGTGTTTGAGATTCGCATTTGTCATGCACATTCAAGACACGTAATATTCTAACCACAGGGCATGAGTTCTCAAAACCTCTCTGATGGAGGTTTTCACTAAACGGCATTAAGCTTTTGGTGATGGATATTCATTTGCCGTGACAATCTTCTTCTCACTTCATATTATTTCACCTATTGTTTTTCAGAAATGACATCCCCTGACAAAGGGCTGAGCAGGCCCGAAATACACCGGGATGGTCAAAAACATGTTTTATTCATTTCATTTATTGATGCATGGAACATTTGATTGATGAAAAGCTATTTACATTGAGAATCTGATTATTCTTGAAAGAAGGACTTCTTGAATGAATAAAATCAGCAAAAAAAAGAAATTACGTATAACTGGATGTTAAATATCATTGAAAAACTGATTACTTTCCTTCTTCGAGAACCCAACTGTGCATCTAGGGAAAGCTATTCCAAGGGGAAGCGCTATTTCTACACACAAATACTTTACATATTGCCTCTTTAGATAAGCCTGTGTCTAGATTGGTAGTTCTAGCCTGGCCTGCGAGCATACCTCAGCCAATCAGGAATCCCATTTCTAACAAAAAGCAAGTTGCCTTAAAAGGCTGTCTGGGGATGAATTGAGGGCAGACTGAGAGTGTATTAGAGTGCCTGAAAGCCAACTGAGGGTCTCCGATTGCTAGCAGAGAACGCGTGGGGAACTGCGTGGGATTTCAGATAACTCACTAAGAACCCCAATCTGGCCATTTCCTGTCACCTGCATCTCCGAGACCCTCTGCTAGCCCTCAGCCAGCTCCAATAAACTCTTATCTGGCTCTGAGATGCCCTAAGACACTGCCAGACAGCTATCAGCACAACTCTGAGATGACCATCCTGGAGCCTTTGCGACACCCTCAGCTGACCTTCAGACAAAGTTATCCGACCCTAATGAACTTCCTGTTGGGCCTAAAACATCCTCCACTTTACCCAGGACCACTGGAATTATGTGATTGTGTGGCCGCAGCGATTTTTGCATATTTATAGTTTAGCCACATCTGGCATATAATCTATCGTCTGAAACATAATCAGCAGATTTTAACAAAAAAAAAATCGTTTTTAGCGCAAACGGTTCAAAAGTTTCTAAAAACAGAGCAATACGTGTTGCTGTGCAGGGGAAGGCGGTTTGTAAAGGTTGACTGGTTCTTATTGCTATATGTGGTTGTTAAAATTAGGTGCAACCAATGCCCAGAGTTAACAAGTGTAAAACTGATAAAATAATGAAGTAATACTATCACAAAATGTGCTGCATTATTCTGCATAATTTGAAGTTTCTTGTCACAAAATGTACTCAATCCTGCAGCATAATTTGGTTCTCCCCTGCCGCATAATTCCTGTGGCCATGGCTTTACCACACGCTTCTTCAACTGCCTCTAGCTTAGACTACAGAAATTCTTAGCCAGCTGTAGGAGGCAATATCCTACTCTAGAGTGTTTCAAACATTATCTATAGTCTAAGCTACTCACCATCTTTTGTCATGCTGCCCTTCAGAAATGTTCAGCTGGTGCAGCTGGCCCTGAGACCTCCACCTGGCCCTCAGTTAACTCAGTCTGCTCACACCTTCAGTCAGCCGACACGACAACCTGAGGCTAGCCATTTACCGAGCCTCAGAACCCTTTGGCACTCAGATTACAAGAACTTGCTCTCCATTTGCTGGACCTTAGACATCCCTCACAATCCTTCAATAACTCTTACTTAGTCCTTTGACAATCTTACCCAATCCTACAAGGACCTAGCTGGCCCAGAATCACCATAAACCCAGGGGAGGCCTTCAGACACCCTGGCCTGTACCACAGACGCCAGTTCACAGATTCATACAAAATCTGTCTCACAGCCAGCTGTCAAGATGGCCCCTTTAGACCCTCAGATGCCCACGGACCCTAGAAACTTTCATGTGGTACTTTTAACATTTTTTATGTACCCTCAGCAAAAACTTTGTTATAGGACATGCCTCTGAATTCTCCAGCTTGCCACTGGAATCCCACAGCTAGACCCCATCAACCATGCAGACCCATTTACCCGTACATCTGAACCCACCACGTTTCCTCTAATGGCCTTCAGACATCCTGAGCCTGCTTTATAAACGCTAGCTAGCCCTCCAACATCTTTAACTGGCCCTACATTATTCTCTGTCACCCTGTGCACAACTTCCACAAGGCATCAGATACTCCGGGATAGCCACTGAAGGTCCCCCTAAGAGGCCCTCAGATACCATCAGCAAGTAATCTGAACCAATGTTTCATCCTTCTGACCGCCAAAACATCTCTCCCAGGTAAGCTTTTGTCAGCACCCTCAGCTGGTCCTCATGACACACTAGACCCAGCTCTCTCCTCATTCTCCTAATAAAGAGCCATAATAAAGACATATAAAGTTTTAGTCTGATGTCAAACACCTTCTGCCAAACCTCATGGGTACCTTCAGCTGGTTTGCAGAAACCCTCAGCCATCAGCGCTGCAAACTCATTTTACTAGCTCCCAAAAGCCATTAGCTGTCTCTCTTACAATTAAGTTGGCACTCATGACACATTTAGCTGGCCCATACGTGACCCACATCTCAGCCCTCTGCCCAGAGTGAAAAGGGCAGCACACTAGGCTAGCTTACATGCATGCATAACAGACCCTCCCAGACACTAAGGTGGCATTTAATGAATCAAAGTCAGTGGTCAGATGCAAGATACCAGCTTTCAAAAACACTACTCTGGTCCCCAGAGATAACAGAGAACCCTCAAGAGATTTAAAGTCTGTTCTCTCACCTTTAGTCACCTAACAAGATAACCTGAGACCAGCCATTTACTGATGCCCAATCCCTTTGGCTAACTTCCAGACATTGTGAGCCAGCATAAAACAAACAAAAAAAATACTGGCTCTCAGACACCCTCCACCTCATGGCAGACACCCTTAACTGCTCTGCAGAAAACCAGCAACCAGCCTACCCTCTATGTGAGACTGCAGACCCCTTTATAGTCCCTCAACATGCATGCTCTGAAAAAGCCTTCGGCACCTGCTAGACCTCAGCGCCTTTAGGTTTGAAGCTCACTGATTCTTAAGCGACTCTGAGACATCAAAGACCCACAGGGTAGCCTTCAAAGTCTACAAAAAGGAGCACAGAGGGTACGAAGGAGAAAAACGGGTTGCCCTCCATTCATAAATCACATTCATCAACAAAACCCGTTCTCCAAGGCAAAGAAAATCGCTTTGGTTTTCTACTCTGCGCAGTGTATACATCACAAGATTTGCAATGTATTGCAAGAAACCTATTCTTTACTTATGGTTAGTTGCCACACTTCTATGCCAACAAATTTTTTGTAAAAAACTCCTTTCCACTGACAGTCTCTCAGAAGGAAAACAAATAAAAACGGTGACTGACTACTATATATATATTTTGTCAATCCACCCAACTGCTTCTAGGTAAGCAGTGCACACCAAAACTCAGTGAAAAGTGTGAAAAAATGTGAAAGAGGCAAAGTGACACCTCACGGGCGAACCACCAAGAGGGTAACTGGCAGGTACTCTCCAGATAAACCCACTGTTCGCATCACTCCTAGTAAATAATAAAGTAATTGTGCGTAAGGCGTGCCTGTCAATTTTAATTATATTTTGTCACTATTATAGAGAGTACTTATCTGTTACTCTTCTGCACCCACACAATTTGTTGTTTTTGGACATTTTTTTGTTTTAGACAAAGTGACTACCAATGATGAGAACAGTGGGTTTATCTGGTGAGTATCTGCCAGTTACCCTCTTGGTGGTTCGCCCGTGAGGTGTCACTTTGCCTCTTTCACATTTTTTCACACTTTTCACTGAGTTTTGGTGTGCACTGCTTACCTAGAAGCAGTTGGGTAGATTGACAATATATATATAGGGGTCAGTCGCCGTTTTTATTTGTTTTCCTTCTGAAAGACTGTCAGTGGAAAGGAGTTTTTTACAAACAAAAAATGTGGGGGCATAGAAGTGTGGCAACTAACCATAAGTAAAGAATAGGTTTCTTGCAATAAATTGAAAATCTTGTGATGTATACACTGCGCAGAGTAGAAAACCAAAGCGATTTACACACAATATTCTTTGCCTTGGAGAACGGGTTTTGTTGATGAATGTAGCCTTCAAAGTCACCAAACCAGCCTTGGCAACGCCTAAGTTGCCCTAACAAACATCCTTTAAATATAAACTGGCTGTCAGCCAACTCTTATAGATCAGTAGTCTGCCTTTCCAGACCAGACTAGTTGGGAGGCCATCAACTGGTCTTTAAACCCACTCAGCCATCTCTGTGGTCCATAACCCCCAGCTGCCTTCTTACTGGTTCTCAGACATCGTCATACGGCTAATAGCTGGCTGCCAAATGGACCTCAAATACTTTCTGATGGCCCCAGTAATTACCAGAGCTCTCTTTCTACCCGCAAACGGTACCTGCCAGCTCATAGAGGCCTTAAGTCGGCATTCACAGAAATGTCTTCCCTTATATTCACTAAACTGGTGATCATAATCCCTGGTCAGCCAAATATCTGACCGGCCAGGCTCCCGATTCTCAAAGCCCATCAGGTAGCAATCAAAGTCTTGTCGTTATGACACGTGGTTTATGTGTTTGTATGTGTCCAGACTGCAGGTGTAGGGAGCAAACTATCTTGTATGTGTCTTTTGTTTTTGGAGGTTGACTAAATTACAAGGTCTGTGGTAGGGAGCCCCTGGAATACTGAGTCATTGACTGGAACATGGCATCCACTGTCAGTTGAAGTTGAGTGGTACAGGGATACAGATATGGAAATCCTGTAGTCATGCATTTGTCACTCTTTAGTGGACAGGCTATTAATATGGTTTGCCCTTGTTCTTATTGATGGTATACTCTATGACTTTTTAGGTCGAGCCTAGACCCAACGTGCATGCGCTGCTCTGAGACTTATTGCAGAGGAGTAAGGAATAGAAGCCCTGCCCACTCACCCTCCATATTTGCCATTAGTTTGTCATTGTCCATCCTAAATGCTGGCTTCTGGTTCGTCAATAGGCGTGTTAGTCCCTCCTTAGTACTACTGCCTCCTCTTCATTTGCCACCTTCCATGGCGACTGGCTCCTTTACTTCGGATGTTACACCCTAGGTGTTATTTAGACGGTGAGCACTATTTACTTTAATTATGTTCTCCTACTGCAGGAACAACATGCTTTGGAGCCATCTTTACTCCCCCCTCCCTCCCACTGTCCGTGCCTTCTCCCCCCACCCGCCCTCCCGTTGTCCGTGCCTTCTCCCCGCCCGCCCTCCCGTTGTCCGACCCTTCTTGCCATCCCCGCACACCTTCCCGTTGTCCATGCAAATGCTTGTTTTATGTTAGGTAAAAAGGTTCCTGAAAACGGGACTTAATGGTTCTATTTCCTCATAAAAGGAGAATTTACGCCCTTCTTACAGAGATTGTCCACTAGAGGGACTAAGCTTCCAGCAGACTTGTCTCATTTTCAGCATTTTGCACACCTTCCAATCGCATGCTTTGTTTGTGTTTCATAGAGCCCTCGGCCTCGCATCAAATAACTTCACTGAGAAAAAACAGCTTTGAGATGGTCGAAATTAGAAAGGAACATACTAGGTTTAAAAAAAAGGTTAAAAATATCATGCGTTGCGTAAGAATACAGGTAGGTAAACCCAACCAAGACAATCTACAATCTTATTTTAGAAATACCTCTATGCCATGGTGATTGTTTTTCAAACGAACTATGATGGTGTCCTGGAAAGTAAGTGTGTGTGTCTCTGTCTGTGTGAGTACAGACGAAAGAAAAAAGGAAAATGGGTGATGCATGTATTTTATATTATCTCCACATCCCTGGACCATGTCAGTCATAACTGCGTGAGGTAAATCCCACCTCAGAGACAGGAAAAAAGCTGGAATGCTGAGCGAATCACTCCTTCCCTCGGCTGGGTGCATTATAATGGTAGCTTAGCTCTAGCAATTGTTGCAGTTCAGGCAGGCCCTAAGCCTCCTAAGTGAATTATCTCGGAGCCTTACTCTACTTTTGGAGCTTGGGGCGAAGCCTATTAGCATCGATGGGCCAGAGGAGTCGGGAAACTTGGCTGTCCCATCTCAAATGAAGCGCAGTCCTACCGATCCAGGCCCCGTATGGCATGGGTGGTGCTCTCTGGTCTCTCTATTTATTGCCAGTGTTTGCCAAGGACCTTGTTGACCTACATTGAGTAGTTCTGTCTGGGTTGAGATTGCCCATACACCAGTTTATAATGGATGTGATGTTAAATACATTTACGGCCAATCTCTAACTTTTGGAGGACAAGGAGGCTAGCCTATATGCCTCTAATAGGGGGTAGTCCGTGGTGGTGAGCTTGATTGGAAGAGCTTCGATGGCAGCAGAAAATATTTGAAGGGATCCTACTGAGAAAAAGGTTGGCTCTGTCCTTAAAAGGTGTATGCTAGAGAATAACTGACCCTCCATGTAGGGATTTATGGGACTTACACTGCACAGTTTCTGATAACAGACTTCACATTTCTTCTCAAAGCAGTTCATGAGGAGCAAGAATATGGATAAAAAAGCAGAATTGTTATCTGACATGTCTTTTGATTCCGTCAGGACTTCAGCATTAGCCTTTGGTGCTTCAGCTGAAGCCCGCCAAATCCTATACCTTCAATAGCCACCCAAGTAATCCCAGCCCTGAAAATGCCAATTGAGGGGGGGTTGTCATTTTGGAGCAGAGATGGAAGACAAGCTACATAGATTCTTCAAAGAAAGAAAACATTCCTTTTCATTTAGGAAATTACTTATCAAAGATGCTAGTATAGCAAGACAGAGATAATTGTTTTCACCAAACCTCCAGAGGACACTAGGCAAGAGAGAATCTCTCCAGATTCCAGGCGAAGGCTTTTTTGTGGAGTGAGTGTTCTGCCTATGGTGTAGTAGGTGTAGTACCTAAATGGCTAGTCTACAGGGGTTGCAATTTTCCCCGGTCTAGCGAAATGCTAACGTCATGTTTTGGGTGACTTGCATCTTCATAATAGTCCTGCTGGGGTGAGCACTGGCAGTATTAAATTTGCGAGTGAGAAAGTGACAGAACAGAAACCTTTTCTACCACAATATTTGATAACACAAGTAGATGCATTCACTGAATGCTATGTAAAAGTAAAACTGAAACCCTCACTGGGAGACTGTACATGGGGGTGGTTGTAGGGAGTCAGGCTAGGGTGGAAACAGATCCACTTAACGATCAGAAGGGATTTGGTTTCCAGGCCATTACCACATAGTCCACTGTTGCACATGCTGCACTCGATGACTGGGAAGCATGAAAGTATTTGGTTATTCCCAGACTCTTGCCTATCCAGTTTGATGTAGATCTGTTTCTCATTGTAGTTGCCGCAGCACAATAAATATTTTGATGAAGTTCATCATGATAAGTGTAGAAAATGTATTTAAGGTGAACACTTCTCCAAAAGGAAACTAAGCACAGTGCCTAATGTAACCCACTGCTGCCATCCGAATTACCTGCACTACATCCTGTGATGACAACCTTAACAGTTCACATCCCTTAAAGACCCCCTGCGCGTAATCCCATTACAATCATCAACATGCATCTGAAGCCAGAAGTTCCCTGTGCTCCCCCTTTAAAAATTGTTAAATTGGCATATTTGCATTTAGTATATTTATCAACCCATAAGTCCCTAGTATACAGTGGCGGGTTCTTAGTGAGGACAGCCGAGTATCGCCCCCCCCCTCCCGCCCACTGCCAGCCTCACTAAAGCAATATGAACAAAACAATAACAATGAAATGATTTCATTGCCATTTTATTATTCACAAAGCATGCTGCAGCCGCTCGCCTGACACCGCAAAAAATGCACAAGTCAGTTTGGCCAGCTGTCTTGAGCCAGCCAAAGTGGCATGAGTATTTTGCAGGTCTCCACCCAGCTATCTTAGACAGCTGGGTGAAGACAATGCAACGGCCTGCAGGACATAAAAGAGCGTCCAGTCAGAATACTCCATCCAATCCAAGCACTGCTCTCATACAGCATGAGAGCAGCATCTGGATTGGTTAGGGAGGTTTCCGCTTCCACTTGTGCCCATCAGAGCCATGGACCGCAAGGACACAGAGGACGTAGCCCAGGTAAGTGCATTTATTTTATTTTAATGTAATTTGAATGCATGCAAGTGTTTTTATTTGTGTATTCTTCTTCAATGTAAATGTGTTTTGGGATGCAGGGGGGCACTTCACTCGCCCCACCAAGTTTATATGTTACCAGCCGCTCTTTCTAGTATATGGTACAAAATGTACCCATGGCCTGGTGGTTAAATACTACTAGTGGACTACAGCACACACTGAGACATCTAGTAGAGTGGTAGTGCAAATATGGCTTTAGGCCCACCATTGCGACCAAACCGTAGCAGTGCAAAAACTCTAGTACGACTTGTTAAAATAAATCCTTTTGACAGATCAAACCTCCCTTTTAAATATTAATGTCACCCCATTTAGTCTTTGTAGTCCCCGCGGCAGGATGCATGTGTTTAAAAAACATGACATGTAGAAATGTATTGTTAATATATCTCTACAGTAACACCCAAAAACAATTGTTAAATCTGGCATACATAGCTGTTCTATGCAGAAATCAAGTGTACAGGTTAAAACCAAAGTACTGTTTCTCAGGAAAATAATTAAACAACAATTTGTGATAGTTATTAAAAATCCAATTCAAAGGTACAATCTGATTTATAATAAATATTAAGGAAAAGTACTTTACAAAATTACCTTTTGCAAATCTGAATTTCCGGGAATCTAATTTGCATTTACTCCCATGCTTCTTATCCCAGCCAGGTATTGGCATTTGAATAGGTATGAAAACAATCTGCCAAACTGAATAGATGAAGATGATTCCTCTGAAACACCCAGAATATGTATGGTTGGGGCTGTGAGTGTCCTTTTTAGGTCGAGCCTGGGCAGCACATGCGCTGCTCTGCGAGGCTTGCTGTATTCAGGTATGGACTGGAAGCTCTGCACATTTTCGGCCCATCTTTTCAGTTTGCTCCTGTTACTGTCCTCTCAAAATGGTTGCTTTTGATTCATCAATAGGCTTAGTAGTCCCTACTTAGTACCGCCTTTTCTACATTTGTAACCTCCCATGAGGAGTGGCCCTTTTACTTGTGTTGTTACAAAGTATGTTTTATTTACTGTCTGTGAGCACTACTTTCTTTAATATTTTTTGTTAGGGATTTGCAGTTAGTCCTGTTTCTGTGACCATGGGCCACCATCACATGACCGGGGCTATGGTATATATTGTGTCCTACCTCATTTTTCATTGCTCGATATCGCCAACGTTGTGGCCTTGGTATCCAGCTCCTTTGGTTCCTGCGATTGCTGAGGAGTTCTTTTGCCTTTTTGCTCCTTTGTAGTCTCCCACGGGCTCGTGGGGGATTCCTGTTCGTTTGGGTTTCTTGTTTTTCCCCGTTTTCCCGCTGTGTTAGTAAGTTAGTTAGTGTCCCTTCCTTCGTTCTATTTTTAGTCCCTTCCCTCGTTCTGTCCCCTCCCTTGATCCTTGCCAGCTTTTTGTTTTTTGTGTAAAACAACTTGATCCGAGAGCGGGGGCTCCCGTTC
The DNA here is from genome assembly GCF_964261635.1 of Lissotriton helveticus. NCBI lineage: Eukaryota > Metazoa > Chordata > Amphibia > Caudata > Salamandridae > Lissotriton > Lissotriton helveticus. Next base: position 398,458,712 of record NC_136059.1, on the reverse strand, counting down.
TCACCATTGGTCTTGCCGGCAGCACGGTGTTTGACGCGCTGTTTGTTTCATCAGGCAGACTTTGTGTAAGCGCCTGTTCACATCGTTAGGCGCGCGGAAGTGACGTTTTGGGTCATTACGCTATTTTCTTTGTTTACACAAGACGCTGGCGTTTCAGTAAGAGAGTCGCTAGTCTCTTTCCTTTCCCTTGCCTTATTCCTTTTCTAAGGGTTTTTTTTGTAGCTGGTGTTGTCTGAAGCAGTTCCCAGCCTTCTTTTTCCCCTTTTTTCGGTGCTTAACTTTGCACCTTCAGTGTATGCAGGACACTGTGTTCTTTGTGCCCCTGACTGGGTTTTTATCTCCTTGGAGTACCATTAGTATTTTTATTCTGGAGAAACCAGTCCCTACACGAAGCCAAGCCTGCGCTTACCACTGGTAAGGAGGGGGTATATGTTTATTGGTGTTTTGGTGGTACATGGTCATGAACGCAGAGGCTATATTGTGTACTGTATACTGAGAGACGTTCTCTCCCTTGTTACCACAGGTGCAGAGGCGTGAAGGAGGGAGCCGTGTCCTGACATTCTACAGGGTGGGAGACTTGGTGTCTCGTATCAAACCACCCTCTTTTCGGGTTCACTGGAAGGCTCACTGTATAATCCAATCAGTGGGTTTTCAGTGGATACGAGAAGGGGACTGGTGCATGCTTCGCTCCTGCAGTGCTTGGGCGGGCTGAGCAGGGTCCAACAGAATATCGAGCCCACGTATTTAGCACTGCCTGAGCGAGCATGGACGTGGATGGGAACGCAGTGGGGGATGGTTCAGGAGGTCCTTCAATGCAGGATATTATGGGGGCATTGCAGACATTACAGACACAGGTTCAGGAGCTACAGCAGGAAAACGCTGGTTTGAAACAGGAATTGGTGGCTGTCAGGGCCAGAGAGCAGTCACACCAAAGGGGAGCCACTTCCGTTATTCACCCTGCGACCTTCCAGTATAGCGGGGGGGCTGGTCAGGGTACAATGGGAGGCAGTAACTCTAGTAACCCTATTAATGTTACAGTGTCTTCTCCGGTAGCAGTGCCATTAGCCCCTCCCGAGAGATTTACGGGAGATAGTGAGAAATTTAGGATGTTTATGACCCAGTGCCAGCTACATTTCATGTGTAGACCGAGTGCCTTCCCTGACGATTCCGCAAAAGTGGCCTTTACAATATCCTACCTGGCTGGTAATGCGGCTCAATGGGCTATACCTTTGGTAGATAGCGATGATCGGGTGTTGTACAATTATAGCGCATTTAAAGAACTGATGCGGGGACTGTTTGCCAAGCATGCGTTTATGCAGGCTAGTGATGCTGAATTAATGAAGCTCCGGCAGGGCAGACAGGATTTGTTGTCCTATATTGCATCTTTTAATAGATTGGTGTCTGAGACCCATTGGCCCACTGAAAAGAGAACTTCAATATTCTACCAGGGTCTCTGTGAAGAGCTAAAGGACATCGTGTCCCAGGTGGTAGATCCACCAGAAGAATGTGCGGCATTCATAGATCTGGTGGTTAAACTGAACCATAGGGTGTCCGAGAGGCGAGGTGAGCGCAGCAGGTTTCAGGCAACCAGAGGCAGTTACGTAAAGGCGGAGGTAAAGGCTACAGGGGATAACAAGGTGGCACCCGAGCCCATGGAACTGGGCGGGGTACGGGGTCCTTTGGCGCCGGAGGAGAAGAAGAGGAGGAGGGAGAGCAATCTGTGCTTATATTGTGGTCAGGGGGGTCATTTCGCCAGGGAATGTCCGGTGAAGCCCTCTGGTGTGGGATTCAGTAAGAAGGTGGCTTGTGTTCAGGTAGATCATAGGGTAGGTGAAGGACGTGGTCAACAGTATGAGGTGGTCGGATCTATAGATCAAGCGCCTAGACATTTTGTTATTAACGCCCAGTTGTTGTTACGGACTCAGGATTGTGTGTCTGTTTCAGTATTGTTGGATTCAGGTGCCACTGGCAATTTTATGGACATCACTATGGCAGAGAAGCTGGGGGTTCCTTGGCAGTTGAAAGAACGACCTGAGCCAGTAAGGGCTATTGACGGTACCGAGCTGACATCGGGGTGTATCACCCAGTCGGACTGCACCTTTGGGTCTATCATGTGAGAATGGGCATTCCGAGATGGTGGTTTTCGATTTAATCGATGCCCCTTCGTTTGGTTTAGTGTTGGGGGTACCATGGCTGCAGAAGCATAATCCCAGGATTGATTGGGTGCAGAGGTTGGTAACGTTAGATTCAGCGCACTGTTTGAAGCATTGTTATGCTGTTGCAGGGGCACAGATCGACCCCTTGGTTTGCGCTGTGACGGATGTGGGAGCTGTCCCTCCTCAGTACTTGGAGTTTAAGGACGTCTTTGATAAGACGAATGCCCAGGAACTTCCCCCCAACAGGGCTTATGATTGTAAGATCGACCTGGTACCGGGGGTTTCTTTGCCTTGTAGCCGGGTGTACGCATTGTCAGAACCAGAGGAAGAACACTTGAAGGAGTACATCGATGAGATGTTGAGACTCGGGTTCATTCGCCCATCCTCCTCCCCTGTGTCATCTGCTATTTTTTTCATTCCTAAGAAGGAAGGAACCCTCAGGGCATGTGTGGACTATAGGATTTTGAATGCGGCCACAGTAAAGAATAGGTACCCTCTTCCACTAATCTCCGTGTTGTTAGATCAGCTCCGCAAAGCTACCGTTTTTACAAAATTGGACTTGCGGGGAGCCTACCACCTAATAAGGATGAGACCCGGGGATGAGTGGAAGACGGCTTTTAGGACCAAGTATGGTCTATATGAGTATACTGTAATGCCGTTCGGCTTATGTAATGCGCCGGCGGCATTCCAGTTCTTCATTAACGAGGTGCTCAGTGAATACCTGGATCGCACGGTTATCGTCTATTTGGACGATATTCTTGTGTTTTCAGAAATTAGGGCAGAGCATTCAGAACATGTCCTTCAGGTGTTGCGAACCCTTCGGGAGCACCATCTATATGCCAAGCTAGAGAAATGCCAGTTTGACACTCAAGAGGTAGAGTTTCTTGGGTTCATCATTTCAGCACAGGGGATACGAATGGATCCAGAGAAGATACAGGCCATTGTGACCTGGCCTGTGCCTACCTCTGTGAAACAAATCCAGGTGCTCCTGGGTTTCGCCAACTTCTATCGGCGATTCATTACGCATTTTTCTGAGGTAGTGTCACCAATGACTCGCCTGTTAAGAAAGGGTGTTCCTTTTGAGTGGACCAGTGAGACGCAGACAGCTTTTCAATCTTTATTGGAGCACTTCACTTCAGCCCCCGTGTTAGTACACCCTGATCCTGCCCTGCCGTTCTTCGTAGAAACTGATGCATCCATGTGTGCAGTGGGTGGGGTGTTATCCCAGCGTGACGAATCTACCGGCCATATGCATCCAATCGCCTTCTTTTCAAAGACTTTGTTGCCTGCCGAACGGAATTATACAGTGGCGAACGAGAACTGCTAGCTGTAAAATTGGCATTCGAGGAATGGCGACACTATTTGTGGGGGGCCAGACACGTCATTACCATCTATACGGATCACAAAAACCTTGAATTCTTCCGTTCCGCTAGGGCATTGACACCTCGTCAGATGCGGTGGGTGTTATTCTTTAATGAATACGATTTTGTCATCACCTACAGGCCAGCGGCCCAGCAGGTTAAATCCGATGCCCTTTCTCGGATACATAATGAACCTAAAGGGGAAGAACCCGTGGCGGAGAACAGGGCTATGATAGAGGGTAAACGGATAGTGGGGGCCACAGATATGGATGATTTTCCTGGTTTGGTAAAAGAGCGATTGAAGCTTCTTGATCTCAGTTCTTTGTTATCTGTGCCCGATGTAAGAGAGGAGGGGTTGTTGTATCATGGGGACAGGATGGTAATCCCTCCTTCTCTAAGGGATGAGGTTTTGGAGTGGTGCCATTCGTCTGCACTGGTGGCACATCCAGGGATGAGAAAGACGAGAGAGCTGTGTGAGCGGTGGTTTTGGTGGGAATCCATGATAAAGGACATTCAGGGATATGTGAAGTCATGCCCTGTATGTGCCATCAATAAACCATCGCACTGTAAGCCCTCTGGGCTCCTGTGCCCTTTGGAGGTACCGCCATCCCCTTGGCATACCATAAGTATGGATTTTGTCACTGAATTGCCATTGGTCTCTGGATATACGGCCATATTGGTGGTGGTGGATTTATTCACCAAAATGGCACATTTCATACCGCTCCGCAAGATCCCTACAGCGAAGGAAATGTCAGTGGTCTTTATGGCTTCAGTAGTACGTTTACATGGGTTGCCAGAGGTGATTATATCTGATCGGGGGCGCAATTTGTATCTCATTTTTGGTCCGAATTATGTCTGGTCCTGAAGACAGAGATACGTTTGTCATCGGCATACCATCCTCAGTCTGATGGACAGACTGAGCGAACTAACCAGACAATGGAACAGTATCTGAGATGTCTGATTACCTCTTTGTCATGTGATTGGGTGACGGCTCTGCCCATTGCTGAGTTTGCATATAATAACAGCTTGCACTCCGCTTTGGGCATGACCCCATTCTATTGTTCACTTGGGTACCACCCTAGGGCGGTAGCCATTCAACCCACGGGACGCATGCCAGCCATAGATGGGATTTGCAGGCAATTGAGTGATATCTGGGGCTTGGCCAGGGAGAGTCTGGTGGAGGCCAAGGCTGCTATGAAGGCACAAGCGGATAAACATCGGGCCCCAGCTCCCCCATATAAGGTGGGCGATTTGGTGTGGTTGGCATCTCGTAATCTGAGGTTGCAAGGGTCCCGTAAATTGCAACCCAGGTACGTAGGTCCCTTTCCAATAGTCCAGGTTATTAACCCGGTTGCAATGAAGCTTGAGTTGCCACAGGACTATGGGGTACATCCGGTGTTTCATGCCTCATTGTTGAAACCTTACACACCTTCTGCACAGGAGTTGCCCCCACCCTCTCCCTTAACCATTGATGGTCAGGAGGAATTTGAGGTGAATGCCATCTGTGACTCCAAGCGGGTTAGGGGTCGCCTCTTTTATTTGATTGACTGGAAGGGATATAAACAGGAGGACAGGACTTGGGAGCCAGCTGGTGGGGTTCATGCCCCTCGATTGGTCCGATTGTTCCATAGGCAGCACCCCTTGAAGCCCCGTCCCGTGGGGAGGGTCGTAGGGGAGGGTACTGTTAGGGATTTGCAGTTAGTCCTGTTTCTGTGACCATGGGCCACCATCACATGACCGGGGCTATGGTATATATTGTGTCCTACCTCATTTTTCATTGCTCGATATCGCCAACGTTGTGGCCTTGGTATCCAGCTCCTTTGGTTCCTGCGATTGCTGAGGAGTTCTTTTGCCTTTTTGCTCCTTTGTAGTCTCCCACGGGCTCGTGGGGGATTCCTGTTCGTTTGGGTTTCTTGTTTTTCCCCGTTTTCCCGCTGTGTTAGTAAGTTAGTTAGTGTCCCTTCCTTCGTTCTATTTTTAGTCCCTTCCCTCGTTCTGTCCCCTCCCTTGATCCTTGCCAGCTTTTTGTTTTTTGTGTAAAACAACTTGATCCGAGAGCGGGGGCTCCCGTTCTCACCATTGGTCTTGCCGGCAGCACGGTGTTTGACGCGCTGTTTGTTTCATCAGGCAGACTTTGTGTAAGCGCCTGTTCACATCGTTAGGCGCGCGGAAGTGACGTTTTGGGTCATTACGCTATTTTCTTTGTTTACACAAGACGCTGGCGTTTCAGTAAGAGAGTCGCTAGTCTCTTTCCTTTCCCTTGCCTTATTCCTTTTCTAAGGGTTTTTTTTGTAGCTGGTGTTGTCTGAAGCAGTTCCCAGCCTTCTTTTTCCCCTTTTTTCGGTGCTTAACTTTGCACCTTCAGTGTATGCAGGACACTGTGTTCTTTGTGCCCCTGACTGGGTTTTTATCTCCTTGGAGTACCATTAGTATTTTTATTCTGGAGAAACCAGTCCCTACACGAAGCCAAGCCTGCGCTTACCACTGGTAAGGAGGGGGTATATGTTTATTGGTGTTTTGGTGGTACATGGTCATGAACGCAGAGGCTATATTGTGTACTGTATACTGAGAGACGTTCTCTCCCTTGTTACCACAGGTGCAGAGGCGTGAAGGAGGGAGCCGTGTCCTGACATTCTACAGGGTGGGAGACTTGGTGTCTCGTATCAAACCACCCTCTTTTCGGGTTCACTGGAAGGCTCACTGTATAATCCAATCAGTGGGTTTTCAGTGGATACGAGAAGGGGACTGGTGCATGCTTCGCTCCTGCAGTGCTCGGGCGGGCTGAGCAGGGTCCAACATTTTTCTCCTATTGCAGGTACAACATGCTTTCCGGCAAGGGTGCCCACTTTGCCTCCGGATGCCACGCTTTAGCTTTCAGCACAGTGTCCACTTTTACATTTATACTACCAATAGCAGACACAACCTCCCCATTTGTATATCTATTTAGAGCGGTAACTCTTCCGCGAGGCTCTGCATTTAAAACTAATGCCACTTGCAGAATCAACGCACAGAATTAAATTAGATATATAGGCTGGTCCCCAGCCTATCAAAATATGTCTGAGGAGGAAACCTTGTCATACACAGAGGAATACACCAAAAATTTAATTTCTGGACCATCACCATTCACGTCCTTAAAATTGAGTACCAATGCTCAGCAACAAAATGAAAGTGATAAATTAATGCGGTTGAGTAAAAAACATGTACGGACGGAACTACATGGGCATTTTTTGTTCCAACATTTGAAATCCGGTACCATACCTTGGGGGCTCCAAGTTAAGAATGTGCCGGTAGTTTTCACAGAGGACCCGGTGTATAAAAAAGGTTTCAGTTATATTGCCACAAAGTGCAGTAGGGACCTTATGGTCCATACAGTAGAGACTGCCCAACGGATTTGTTCAAAAGAACAGGAGGAAATAGACGCCTTGACTAAAGAGATATCTGATAACCATAATACAACAGAAGCGAAGGCTCTATTAGAAAAAATTGAGAAAGAGTTGCAAACCTTCAAAGATACCACAATAAACTATAGAATCAACAAATTTGAGAAGGATTGTACAGCGTTTAATTTGGAAACGGTTTACCCATACTTGAGGGAGGACTTCTATACCCAACAAGAGTCTCGTAGAGCACTTTCCCAATACCAGGGCCGCTCCAAAAATCGTTTTCTCACCTTCTCAGAGAGTTCATCCTCGGACTCCTCAGGTGATCAAGACCCCAGAGAAGGTCCATCAAAACGACAAAATACTTTTTTAGAGAAGGGCGAAGGCAGAGGCCGCGTAAGGTTCAAACCCCAACCGCAAGTATGGGAGATGAGAACCCGCAACAAAAACTATTACAAGACATAACCAACTCGTCTATTATTAATCTTTCCACCAAACAGCTCACGATACACGAGACATCAGTCCTCGAACTAGGACTCAAGTTTGTCCCAATCGTCAAAACGGACATAATTAACTTAAAAATAGAAGCTCAAGATCTGTTCAGGAAAATCAGATTAAAATCTTATTTCCACAACAAAGAAAATACAAGACCAACAGAACCATCCAATTTATCAAACAAGTCGTCTTTCACTCCGACATCACAAATGGTTCCCAAACAAATATTGGCATTTGAACAAGCAGTTCTTTCCTCAATCACGCAGTTGGGCCTCCAAAAGACATTCGTTAAGAGAAACATATCGAAAGAACAGCAGGCAGCAATAAAACATTTAAGCGAAGACACAACTATTGTTGTGAAGCCGGCCGATAAAGGGGGAGCTCTAGTGGTTTGGCAAAAAGATAAATACATTAAAGAAGCGACAAGTCAAATAGACAACACAGAATGGTACAGAAAACTAACAGATGATCCAACAGACAGGATCCAGGTAGAGATCCAGTTCGATGTTAATTCATTGTACACGCAGATTCCCCAAGAGGAAGGACTTGAAGCCATTGAATTTTATTTAGACACCAGACCAAAACCACAAAGAGTCCCCACTAAATTCATAAGAGACCTGGCCAGCTTGGCTTTAAAAAGAAACTTTTTTAGATTCATGGACACTTTCTACGTGCAGGTGAAGGGCACCGCCATGGGGTGTCCTTATGCCCCTGAAATGGCGGTGCTCTTCATGTCCCTGTACGAAGAGAGATTTGTCTATCAAAACAATCCATACAACAAGCACATCATAAAATGGTATCGCTACATTGACGATGTCTGGTGCCATTGGAGTGGGACCCAAGAACATCTGGCCCAGTTCCATGATTGGCTGAACAACAGGCATCCAGACATCAAATTCAGCATGACGCATAGCAATACCCGCTTAACTTTCTTGGATGTCGAGGTCTTCATTAACAATAACGAACTAAGTACCACATTACATCGTAAAGAAACAGATAAAAACACCATTCTACATTACCAAAGTTTTCACCCTCAGAGTTTAAAAGAAAACCTACCGTACAGCCAACTATTGAGAATCAGGCGTAATTGTTCAAGGAAAGAGGATTATTTCGTCAATGCTGAAATATTCTGCGAACAATTGAGAGCGAGAGGCTACCCGAGAAAGATGTTGAAACATGCAACTAAACGCGCATGGTTCACTCCAAGAGAAGTGTTGTTAACAAAAAAAGAGAAAAAACCTCTGGAACAACTAGTGTGTGTTTCAACATATGGTCCCCTGACAAACAAATTTAAATCAATTGTGCTGAAAAACTGGCACATGTTGTCTAATTTAGAAGCCCCCTTCAGAAAACCAATGTTTGCCCTAAAAAAGAACAAAAATTTGGGCCAACAACTAATAAGAGCAGATTTGGGGATTTCAACAGTAAAGAGCGACTTACGCACAATATGGAATCTCAGTCCCATTCAGGGCCACCGTAAATGTGGCATCTGTGTTTCATGTGCTAGCACAATAGAGGGGACCACTTTTGAACACAATTCCATTAGATGGAATCACTACGAGTTCACCAATTGCAAAAGCAAAAATATTGTCTATGTGATACTTTGTCCTTGTGACAAAATATACGTGGGCAAAACCAATCAGCAAATTACACAGAGATTAGCCCAACATCGCTAAAGAATTAAGCAGAAAGTGATGACAGCTCCAATGGTCCAACATTTTGTGGAGAACAATCATACCGAGAAAGATCTACGTTGGTCTGTCCTATCTGGAATCAAAACTCCTCCTAGAGGAGGAAATGTAGAACAATTGCTATTAAGAAGAGAAGCATACCTAATTGCAAAGTTCGACTGCGTGAATACAGGACTGAACGAACAATTTGAAATCTGAACGCACGCCGATGTCAGCTGTGAAGACACTGGCCCACAAACGGAAACTTAGGACTACATCTCCCACAATTCCTTTGTCACATGACTAGAACTAAAGGGAAGTTGTCATGTGATCAAACATCACCCAACACCAGTTTGTCACGGAAGCAGGCAGGAAAACCACCAGTGTCCCTGAAAGATTGCAAGGTAAGGGCAACCAACCGCGGGGCAAACGAGGCGCCAAAACGGCATATTTTTTAAACAAATTCCTTTGTTACACATATTTTTCAGCTACACGCGAGCACCATGAAAATAAAGCCATAGGCGGCACCGTGTATCCGAAAAAAGCGGCGGTGAATCGTGGACTAAACCCACAAGTAAGCAAGCCTAATAGTAAGCAACCGTCACTCGATCAGGAATTGTACGAACTAATGACTAATAGGTCTCCCACACGTCTCATTCAAAACAGACCCTGCCGCAGCAGCCCAGAAAAACGGGACCAAAAGTTCCAAGAAAAACAGATCCCCTTCTTTAATACAGACACAGAGTTTACTAAAACGTAAGTTTCATCCCTCTTTCCTTTAAAACATCGTGACAACTGGTTGGACAAATGTAGATTACGGAGATAACAAACTCCTTTTACCCCCACAGAAATATTGAATGCCCGGCAGCTCCTACCATGATAAAATCCACTTACAGCCCATAAAGGTAATATTATAGCAAACGCTTTTGAAACTGACGCTTATGTGAAGGTCCCATTGTAAATAAGATTCCCCTTTGTACTTCTAGGTTCCCAACTAACAGAAGCCCTGATGAAAAGCCTAGCGAGCAACACTTAGGCTTGGAAACGCGTCGGCTTGTTTAACACTTGATTTGTTCTTGTTCATTTAATGCGCTAAGGGCCATTTATTGATTGTTGTGATTTCCACACAGACAGGCGCATGAAAAAGGCATGCCCTGGCGCAGCCAGTCCCTAACTATACCGAAGTAATACACTAACGGTCTGGCAGTAAAAATTGTTAGTAGGGTCTAGTAGGATTGTGTTGTATAGTATATGTAAATACAAGTAATCATGTATAGTAATGTAAAGTGTCGTTGTTTAAATGGTTAATTTTGAATGTTGTTTGTACAAATTGTATATAAAAGATTAGCCTCTGGTGTATGACAAAAATAACCCTCGGACTAACACACGGAATTGTTCAAGTGAAACAATTTGTAAAAATTGTTTACGAATAAATAAATCATAAACACCCACGAATTTTGAAAAAGTTGGGTGACATCTGCTTCAAATAAAATAAAGCAGTAGTAACAAACAGTGACTGGGTTCCCTTCATTCATTACACGCTTTAGCTTTCAGCACAGTGTCCACTTTTACATTTATACTACCAATAGCAGCCAAATTGCACCTTTTCATCTATGTTCATTTTTTTTTTAGCAGCGTGGCACACTTTTACTATGGCAGTTGCGCACCTTTTATTTCCTAAGGCGTTTTTTTTTATGCGGGGCTCGCCGTATTTAATCATTTTTTGTTTTTAAGAATACCATGCCATGCTATCACTTTAATGGTGGCCGTGCCACTTTCATTAGGTGCGGCTCGCCATATTCAGATTGTTGTCAAGCTTAATACATCGAACCGCGTCTAAAAGAAGGGGTTTCACTGGCATTAAAGTGGTAGCACAGCATGGGGCACTTTTGCAAAAGAAATACATTTGTTTGTGAAATTCACAAACAAATGCTTTTTGTGTGAAAGCGCCCCATGCCGCGCTTTCACTTTAATGGGTTCCGTGCCAATTTCTTTTTACGCAGTTCGTCGTATTCACTTTGTCGTCGCTGCTTCCACAGATGAGCACTGCCCTTTACACACATGTCGCCCCCACTGCAGCATTTCCCTCCCCCACTCCCTCCCTTTCAGTGTGCTTTGAGTGAGGTCCTGCATTTGGGAAAGTTTTTAGCCTTTGGCATTATAAATATTAATATAGTTTTTCAAAACAGATAAATAAAAGGAATTGTCATTTACAATGCCAATAGCTTAAACTCTCGCAAATGCGCAATCTATTGCATTGCAAATGATTGTTGTTATGGACACTGTGCCTCAGATGCAAGGTGCCCTGAGTGGATAGTTTTGCTGTTGTGCGTCCTGTGGTGTGGCAGGAGGGATGTCTCTCAGTTGCAAGATGTCATCAGTGGTATGGGTACGGCTGCAGTGTGACCACTGTGTTTGCTTGCTGTTGTACCTGTTTAAGGTGCTGCAACAGTATTGTCTCCTACGTGCAAGGTGGAATAAGTGGTCAGGGTATTCCGAGAAAGGAATGTCCCCTTCATGATGTAGAGTGGTGTCCCCCTGCTAGACAGAGCAGCATTGCAGACAAAGTCCAGGTCTGGAAGGTGGCCTGGCCAGGACACATGATAGGAAAACCTAGCCAAACCGGTTCCAAGGAGGCGGGCCGGGAATAAACATCCTCTGCCTGCAAAATAGGAATATAAGTACCCAAGACCCATCTGTGTTCGTTGTTGTGGTCACTTATACTAAGGTGGGGGCACTCTGCAAAGTACTCAGGGAATACTAAGCAGCCATGGGTTGGTGTTGCCTTAACAGGCAACACTCCAGAGGCGAGGGAACATCGGGTGGAGTCCAATCTGGAGGAAGAATTACTGGACTGTCCTGGGTGACAAAACATCCTGCTTATGAGCAAGGAAAGGAAGACCCAACACTGAAGGAGGAGCTGATTGTGGAAGGACCTCCCATAATTGATCCTGGCATTGGGTCTGCCTGGCAGAGACTTATGTGGAGCGGTGCCAAAGGTATCGCAGTACTGCCCGACCAGGCAGTGCATCTTTGCCAGTTATCTCTGCTGTATCTACCTCAGCATCTGAAGCTGAGTGCCTAAGTGGTACAAATGACTGAAGTCAGGATAAGACCTACTACTGGCTGATGTGTCCCACAAGTGAAATGTGTGACCTCAGTACTGCTAAAGTGTGCTGTTAGGTTGGGACCAGTCCTGAATACCAAGAGATCTGAGAGGAGACCATGGGATGCTACATGAAAAAATAAGATTGCCACCTTTAGGCACTGTGTGCAGTAGATAGAACCCGACGACCATCACTTTTGGCCGCGTTGTTGTCACGGTCAAGAAGAAATGCCAAGTACTCACCGTAGTGCCAAAGTGAGCCGCACTGTGAAAAGAGATCTACCACCAGCGGGATGGAAGAGGTCCACTGACAAAAGCCTCTGCTCTTGCCGCAACTCTCCGGGTAACACGCTGCAAGGGCAGCTGCTGTGCAGCTCTCTTGAAGTCTGCATGAAGAATCCTACTACAGATTAGTTCTCACTGCCTTAGGAGGGCCTAATGCATTCCAGTGATGCTCCTACAAACTGGGTGAGAGACTAAGATAGCCTAGGCCAAACAGATTGAGTGCTAAGACCAATCAGGTGGGTGGTTAGTGCAGAAGTACTAGTAGGCAGTAACTCAAACTCTGGATCCAGAGAAGGGGTGGGACTTGCAGAAACTCGGAGACCCATGGGAGAGGGTAGCTGAGGTAGCTAGAAAAGGCCCCTGGAAGCACAAAGGCTCATACTTGTAAATCGTGTAGTAAAATTCTATGCTTTCGCTGTTATAAAGTACTCCTCTCTTATACATTGAGAAGCACTGGGATGGGCATTGATTTTACTGCAAACTTGGGATGGTGTGAATAACGGAGCTTAAATTCTCCCACATTAACCTCCCTGAGAAGCCTGTGACTGCTCGTCCTCGCTACAACTGAGATTCAAGTGCAGGAAGGGCTGTAGAACCATAGTAGAGTGGGCCTCAAGATAGTAGTAGTGAAAGGGCTCAACCCCCACAGTTGCAGTCCAGTAGCCTCTGCCTGCCCAGTGGCCTCCTGACCAGGGTAACACCGAGATGTGCCTTTAGTGAATACTAGCGATTATACTCCAACCTCTGTTTTATTTTTCAGTTGTCATACCGACTGGAAAATATCATACCCACGTGCCGTGTGGAGTGAGTCTCCTGAGGCTGTGTGTTTAGTGTTAGTACGTGTAGTTGTTCCTAGGAGGAGTTTTGTGCATGTAAACGAGGGAGGTGTGTGACATCCTGTTAGACACCATGCCCGTCATAGGTGAAAATGTGTTTTTATTTATTTAATGCATTTTTATAAAGCGCAGACTTTACTCGAAGGTGTCAGAGCACTGTACAATAGAACCAGTTACGTTACATAAGAGAACTGTTACAAAAAATGGAACAAACAAAAATAGCATGCCATAAAATCAAAACAACGCAGGCAAAAGAAACACAATATCAAACACAACAAGCACAGAATGTACAAACAAAAATATAAATATATATGACAAATTTACAATGACTAAAGAACTTCCTGGCGAAAAATAGCAGGTCATAGAATCAAAGGCAGGGAAAGTAAAATAAATGTTGTTCCTGGTGTGGTCTCTGTAGAGAGCCAGGCGGGCTCTACCCTACAATGTATCAACATCCATGCATCCACTCCACCCCTCAGGGCGGGCACGCCCCGAGGGTATAATAAACCCCGGGGAAGATCGCTCGTGGTCTTCCCGGCAACCCGATCCCAGAGTGTCTGTCCAGTCATTTTATCCCAATGCCCCAAGTGCCAAGGCCCTGACCCCATCACCACATTGGCGACGAGGCCGGACTGCCCTGCGCGTGCTGGATACGACTAGGAGTGGCGTCTCATCACGGTGCCCGCTCCCGCTCTGCTCCGGTCCGCGGCCTGCCCACGCGCCTTCCCGTCGGAAGCGCTTTCAGCTGGCAGGGCCGGGACCGCGGAGCGCCCAGGGTGAGTGCGCGATCATTGCCCCCCCTGCGAGCGCCTCTTGGTTACCTTGTTGGTTGTCCGGGCGACGGCTGCCTGTGTCGAGGCATACGCCGGACCGAGAATCCGGCTGCTGAGGTCGGTGAGGCTCCGCGTCTCGTCTCCGACCCGCCTCTTGGACACCTCGCACCTGTGAGTGCGTCAGGCGACGCTCTCCCGCCTCATGCGCACCTCGCTCCAGTGAGTGCGTCAGACGACGCTCGCCAAGCTCCCTCAGGAGTCTCTCCCTCAGGCGACGCTCTCCCGCCTCATGTGCTTCACGCTGTGTTAAGTGCGTCAGGCGACGCTCAACAGACTCCTGAGCCTCTCCCTCAGGCAACGCTCTCCTCTGGAGTCTCTCTTCCTGTCAGCTGCCCTGGGCCCAGCGCGGAGAGCGCGAAGAGCGAGATCGTGCGCGTGGCGGCCCCCAGTGGCTGCCAGTGGTACTGCACGCGCCACCATCTACACGTGATTTTGTCTGAGGAAAGGCGCGAGGAGCGCGACCGTGCTTGTCAACTCCCTCACAAGGTGCACACTGAGCCCCAATGGGTGTCGCAATTTACAAATAAAGCTCCTATCAGCATACTGAAATATAGCTCCTATCAGCATACTGGTTTTAAAAGAAAAAATAAATAAATAAATAAGTAAATACATAATTGGAAATAAATAAAGGACGCACCATGTCCCAGAACGAGGGAGCCCCAGTGTTGCAGGATGAGGCACCAGCACAGGCTGCACAGCCTCCACCACCTGTCCAAGCAGGACCCATCCCAGCACAGGCCCCAGCCGCAACACCAGGCCCGCAGACTGGCCATCATACCCATGCAGGAGCGGCGCCGTTGCCGCCGTTCAGTGAAGCGTCTGACCCGGCCACTGCGGCGGTGAGATGGAAGGCGTGGGTTCGCAGGCTGAATCATTATTTCAAGGGCACCAGGGAGACAGATGGCGAGGTCAAGAGGTCCCTTTTGATCCTATACGGTGGAGCTGAGATAGACGAGCTTTTTGAGACGCTCCCCAACACAGGAGGTGACGGCGACTACGAGGCCGCGGTGGCCGCGCTAAACAAACACTTTGACCCCCAGCTAAACAATGATTTCGAAAAGTTTAAATTCAAACGGGCGTGGCAAACGGGCTCCGAGTCGGTAGACATGTTCTACGCACGGCTACGCCGGCTGGCGAACACCTGCCCGTTCACAGACCCGCGTGAGGAAATTCGGGATCAAATCATTGTGGGGTGCCGTTCTAAGCTGCTCCGGAAACTAATCCTGCGCCAACCAGGGATTTCGCTCGATGAGATCCTGATCCTCGCAAGGTCGCATGAGCTGTCAGACGTGAGGGCTGAAGAGATGGAGGCGGCGCTATACACCCCGGTAGCTACCCCCGCACAAACCAAACCAGTGCAGATCAAAACGGAGAGAGTGGAAGCAATCCACCGGAAACCTGCGGCGAGTCGGCCGCATCAGGTGCCTACGACAAGGAATCTGTGCGGGTACTGTGGGGAGGCCCACTCCGCCACCGCAGCGTGTGCAGCAAAAGGGCGCACGTGCTCCAAATGCGGCAGGATGAACCACTTCGCAAAGGTATGCCGAGGCGGAAAATACAGGCCAGCAGGGTCAAGGCCGAGAAACATACAGAGGAGAGTGCATCATATGTCACTTGAAGAAGATGCCAACCCGCCACCAGACAGCCATGCTCAAGAACGGCCTCAGTGGTACGAGGATGATGAAGACGATGAAGTCTACGTCGTCTCATACGTGGGCAGAGCATCCGCAGCGTCCACGAGGAGAAGACCCCCACCGATGTGTTCAGTCAAGGTGGATGGCACGACAGTACAGGCACTCATAGACACGGGGGCATCCGTAAATGTTATGGACTCGGAGCAGTACAACCAAATGATGCCGAGGCCCGAACTGGTACCGTCCCAAGCGAGAATATACACTTATGGAGGAACGGAGCCCATGCCGCTGCGCGGAGTGATCACGACAACAATCAGACAAGGGGAATACTCCACGGTAGCTAAGTTCCACGTCACGGAAGGAAAGAAAGGCACGCTACTAAGCTGCCACACCGCCGAGGACCTCGGATTAGTTTTTTTCGCTAATCAGGTGCACCAATCACATGCAGAGTTCTTGATGGAGGAGTTTCCAGAACTGTTCCGAGGACTAGGGAAACTCAAGAACAAGAAGTTCAAACTACACATAGACAAGTCTGTGCGACCGACAGCCCTAAGGCACCGGCGTGTCCCGTTCAACCTGCAGCCGCAGGTGGAGGAGGAGCTGAGGAAGCTTGAAGAACTCGGTGTAATCGAGAAGGTGACCGGGCCCACACCGTGGGTCTCTCCACTCGTCGTGGCGCCCAAGCCCAAGCAACCTGGAGCGATACGGCTGTGTGTGGACATGCGTCTGCCAAATGTAGCGGTGAGGAGGGAAAGGCATATCACCCCTACCATGGATGACATCATAGCGGACCTCAACGGTGCCAAATGGTTCTCCAAACTCGATTTAAACGCAGGTTACCACCAGCTGGAGCTTGAGCCAGACAGCCGCTACATTACAACCTTCTCCACACACGTCGGGCTGAGGAGGTATAAACGACTAAGCTTCGGAGTGTCCTCGGCAGCCGAAGTATTTCAGAATGCGATCAGAGAGGTGCTATCCGGACTGAGTGGGGTCATCAACTTGAGTGACGACATCCTGGTGTACTCTGGATCGCTTGAAGAACACCACGTACACCTGAGAGCGACCCTCAAAAGGCTATCAGAACAAGGCCTGACACTCCACAAATCCAAATGTGCTTTCTACCAGGACTCGGTGGACTTCTTCGGCTACATCTTCACCCGAGAAGGCCTGAAGGTTGACCCCAGGAAGGCCGAAGCCATCCGGGCTGCCAGCACCCCGCAAAACCCCACAGAAGTCAGGAGTTTCCTCGGGATGGCAACGTATTGCGGGAGGTTCATCCCCAACCTTGCAGACCTGGCCGAGCCACTGAGGCTACTCACCCGCCATGATCAAAAGTGGGACTGGACCGTGGCGGCGAACGTGGCATTCCAAGCTATCAAGAACAGCCTCCTGGACACCACTGTGATGGCGTATTTCCAGCCAAAGAGGAAGACTGAACTAGTGGTCGACGCGAGCCCGGTGGGCCTGGGAGCGGTGCTCCTTCAAGAATACGGAGCTGATGTCTGGAAACCGGTGGCGTACGCCAGCAAGGCTCTATCGGGCACAGAGACCCGCTATGCACAGATCGAAAGAGAAGCCCTGGCCATCAAATGGGCGTGTCAACATTTTCACTTGTACCTATGCGGCCAGGAATTCCGGGTGATAACGGACCACAAGCCCCTTGTGCCCCTCTTTGCAGGATCAGCGAGGCTGGCCCCTCCAAGGATCGAAAGGTGGGCCGTCCAGCTACAGGGCTATAACTTCAAAGTCATCTTCCGCCCGGGGGTCAACAACCCGGCGGACTATCTGTCAAGACACCCGGACTGCACCAAACCAGCCACTAGACTTGAGGAAAGTCAAGATGCAGACGCTTTTGTGCGCTTGATCTCAGAAAACGCGTGTCCAGAAACAATGACTCTGAAAGAAATTGGGGAAGCAACGGAAAGAGACGAAACACTATGCCGAGTCAAGCACGCACTCAGGGGAAACCAATGGGCACATTTCCTGGATGGAATACATGGGCTCAGGCCGGAAGTCAGTCATGCCCGCCAGCAGATATGGCAGATCAAGAATGAACTGAGCATCGGGGATGAAGATGTGGTCCTACGAGGGCATCTAATTGTGATACTGGAAAACCTCCATCCCAGGATTCTGTCCCTCGCTCACGTTGGGCATCAGGGAATGGCCAAAACAAAGGCCAGGCTGCGATGCCGAGTCTGGTTCCCGGCGATGGACCTCAAAGTAGAAGAGATGGTGAGGGCCTGCCACGCGTGTCTAATCACCGGAGGAGATCCCGCCCCGGCCCCCGTTATAACGGAGCCCTCCCCGACGCTGCCCTGGACCAACCTAAGCCTGGACTTCGGGAGTTTCCCGGATGGTCGCCATACCCTGGTTCTAGTGGACTCTTTCTCCAAGTTCCCGGTGGTGGAGGTGATCCCCTCCACGGCTTTTCCCCATGTTAAACGGAATCTAGACAAGATCTTCGCGACCATGGGATTGCCGGTGGAAATTAAAACGGACAACGGTCCTCCCTTTCAAGGCCGAGACTTCCAAGCCTACTTGGACGCCCTCCAAATCAAGCATCGGAAAATCACCCCCTCGTGGCCGCAGGCCAATGGAGAGGTGGAGAGACTTATGAGGACCATTAATAGAGCCCTGAGGATTGCCGTAAGTCAAGGAGAAGATCCGGAATCAGCTCTAGACCGGTTCCTGGGAGCCTACCGACAAACGCCCCACAGCACAACCAAGTGTGCCCCGGCCCATTTACTGTTCAAAAGGGCCCCCAGGGACATCATCCCGTCCGCAAGCACGTGGACACCACCTGAGCGAGATGGGGATGCCATTCAGTCCAGAAGAGATGTAACTAACCAGAAGGCCAGTGCGGCCAGACGTGCGAAGACATCAAATCTACAGGAAGGTGACACCGTAGTGGTCCATGACCGACACCCCGGATGGAAGTATAGGACCCCCTATGAACCAGACTTGTGGACCGTTGAAAGGATCAAAGGAACCATGGTGACCGTCAAGAAAGGCGAACAAAGAGTCACGCAAAATGTGTCATGCTTTAAACCAGCAAGGGGAGGAACAGATGACCAGGGCGAGGAAGAAGAGGTCGGGCCACGACAAGCCGGTCTGTCTCCAACAGCCTCGTCATCGGTGAGAGGATCTGATGATCCAATGTCGGTCGAAGACCAGAGGAGAAACCAAGATCCATTGCCGTTGCCGGGCGCATTGGCCGACATTTCCCCGACCTGCGGAGCGCAAGAAGAGGTGTCCCCGGCTGGGGACACTCAATCACCAAAGGGCCGAAGCCAAAGATACAACCTTCGGCCAAACCCTGGCCCAAGCCACAAGTTACGGGACTTTGTGTGTACCTCCCCCTGAAGACCAAGAACTGGTGATGAAGCAGACTGAAATGAAGGAGGGATGTAGAGAGCCAGGCGGGCTCTACCCTACAATGTATCAACATCCATGCATCCACTCCACCCCTCAGGGCGGGCACGCCCCGAGGGTATAATAAACCCCGGGGAAGATCGCTCGTGGTCTTCCCGGCAACCCGATCCCAGAGTGTCTGTCCAGTCATTTTATCCCAATGCCCCAAGTGCCAAGGCCCTGACCCCATCACCACAGTCTCCGCCTCTGAGATGTGCTTGTAGTAAACAAGCTAACAAATCCTGCTACGTAACTGTCTTCCCTACGTCAGCTGCGTAACGTGCATTACAAACTCGCACATCAATGTTAATAAAAACATTCCAGGAAATCAAAGAAAATCCGTTTTTTTCAGTATTGAAATGTAAACTTCAAAAGTAGCTTACAGCTGGTCATACGGGTTACAAACTATAAACACGGATGATTGCGTGTAGAGTTCTACAGAGGGATCCCTATTGGACATTCCAAACATACAGACATGGCTGTTCACTCTCGCTGAGAAAGGCGGCAACCCTACACGCAACTCTGCAGGCCTGCACAGACGCGTCTCAAGCCTCCTGCATCCTCCATGCTCCATGCTCTACCATCCTGCCCTCGGCTCCCCACTTCATGGAATCCTCGTTCCCGGTAGCCTCAATGAGCGAGGCGCTTCGTTTAGTCGGAGCTCCTCTTGCGACAGAGAAGCCCATCGGCGCTGAGCAATCAGCTGCCACCGTGAGGCTCACGCGGCCGCTCCCATTCGCGGATGCAGCCGCAGCACAACGTACGAGCCTCGACGTGCCTATGGTGTGACGCTGCGTCATTACGAAGGGTCGTCCTCTAATGGGAAGTGCGAGCGCGCTTCCTCCGGCAGACCGAGGGCAGGTGTCCGGATAAACACAGCGCGCCGGTCACAAGCGGCACAGGCTCCAGAAGTCTCCACGCCGTGGGCACTGAAAGCGAACAGCTTCGCAGAGGGACGGCGCAGTGCTGGCCGAGGCTCAGAGGTAAGGAAGACGCCCCTTTATTCATCCAGCAACAGCGAGGAGATGCTCGTATGTTACCTGGCTTGTGTCAGTTGAGGGTTATTTCGGGATCATTAAAAACGAAAGCTGCAAAAGAAAATGTATTTCACTGTAAAAGAGTAATCTGCTCTCTTAAGAAAGCCTGTCCTTGTGAGTGAGCGCCTCGCCGCTCCGTATTTTATCACCTAGAGACGCTTTCTGCGTTGCCAGTTCACTACTGGTCCATAGAACCCCCCTATTCTGCTCGAAGGTTGGCCCACCGCTTCCCATTAATGAAATGGAATCGTTTGTGTGTTGGGGCAGCCGTACGGAACCGATGATCTGAAACATCCAAGTCACTTTTCCGAAACCCACGCTACAGTTAATAACAGAAAGTCATGTGATCATAAGCAACTGTCTTATGAGGTGTCACGCATGTAGGGCTGCAGAGTTTATCAGTGTACCCATGCTCATACATTTGTCAGGTCAGCGTTTTATTGTATTATGATTAACAAATGCAGCACGCAAAATTTAACACAAAATATTTATTTTTATGTTACTCGTTTTATATACCACGAGCCAGGGCCGATCTTTGGCATGGGTGAGCTGGGCCCAGGCCCGGAGCACCAGTATCCCGAGGGGTGCATCCGGGAGCTGCCTGACTTGTCATTTAAATAGCAACTCATCCATCCCACTTGGTCTGAATCGGTCGCGTTAAAGACTTTGTAATCAGCCCTTAATGTACCTCAGCTTAATTGTTACCACCCCATCAACCCTCTACCCTCTTCTTCATATGTCTTGCTGTCACACGACAACAGCCCCCTTCTAACAAACGCCAAATTTTCTTTCCACTCAGGGTGCTGTCCCGGTCAATCCGATTTAAAGCTGGCACTGCCATGAGCCTAAAAAAAGGGCAGAACGCCTTACATAGGATACATGTAAATAACATTGGTCGAAGTGCATAAAGAAAAGCATAGGAGTTGTGATCTTCAGTATAGTGGGACATAGTCATCGAAAGTGGGGGGGGGTCAGACATGGCTAAAAAGAGCAACATTTTCTCTAGTTATTTTGTTGCCACTTCACCTACAGATAACTACATAAATAATGTACAAACCTTATACAAAAATTAAATGCATCTTAAATCTGTTGATGGGAAATACATTTTTCTGGTAGGAAGGCTCGGTTTGTTATTGTGACAATTTCAGCTGTGTGTGAGTGTATCCGGACAGTCAGGTTGCTGGTCAGTGCACTGGCGAAATAGTCACATGTGTATTTATATTGCTAAGGGGTTGAAGCTTTTGATAGAACTCACTGTGAATATATGCCAGTTTAAAAAATATATTGCAGTATAAGGTTGCACACAGTATCAATAAGTTATCTTACCAGGTCTTGTATAGCGCACAGCTGCCCCAGTAAAGGGGCGTCCCAGCGCTTCCAGCATCAGTAAAGCGGGCTAAGCACCATAACAGAACAACACCAAAGGAAGACCACAGAGACTAAGTTAATGGAAAGAGAAAGGTTTTGATGGCTTTCCTAAAGACCAACAGACACTCCATGCTGCGTATCTGCACAGGCAGGGAGTCTCATAACTTAGCCGCCAGGCAGCGAAAGGAACGGCCCCCGCGCTTCACCCGAGGAACACTGACCAAATGCTGCCCCGCGGAGCGCAACTGGCGGGGGGGGGGGGTAAGCAAATTACACAACAGGCTAGGCCTGGCGAGCTTCAGAATCTTAAAGACACAACGTCTTAAATTGGATGCACTTCTCCATAGGAAGCCAGTGAAGTTTCCGAATGACACCAGCAACAGGGCAGACCCACAGGAGCCCCACCAAGGCTCTGGCAGCAGCGTTTTGAACATGCTGCAGCCAAATTATTTCAGCCCTATTTGCCCCCAGCAGGAGGGAACTGGCATAGTCCAGACGAGATAGGATAGTTGACTGAACAATCCACTGGCGTGTCGATGGTTCAAAGAACTTCAAAAGGGGCTTAAGACCCAGCAGAAGGCCGAAACGCGTACCAGCAACTCTTCTGGTATTAACCTGAAAGCTAAGCGAGGAGTCCATCCATACCCCCCTGATTTTTTACCACTTCCTTTGAATTGGGAGTCTTACCCAGTGCCCTCGGCCACCAGCGCTCGCTGTGCCAAAAGATTGTTTAAATGTTTACAGTGCTTTCAAAAGTCATATTTTTAGTAAGACCACGTGTTACTAGTGGAAACCTTTTTTGAAGGTTTCCATTAAAAGGGCAAATTCCAGATTCTATCCATCAAAGCCTAAACTGGCCCCAAAGCAGCCTTTAGATTTGCAGACTAACCAATTGCACACATTACATTTCATTCAGGTAGCAGATACCCTGTAGAGAATGCAGTTTACTCCTCAGGCTGCCTGTCTCCCTTAGCTCACTTCACAGTAGAGAATTCACTTCTTCTTCTCTTTCAACCTGTAGTAATTCAAGTTTTCAGGAAAGGTTACTTTTTAAATAGAAGTAAAGGAATTGCTTTGATTAAATTAATAAAGCTGGGAAACGTCCTTTCCCTTTTCAGGACCGAAATGTCAACACTTTTCCTTCGATTGGACAACTGCATATGATTCATCATTTGTATATACATATGCATGAGATGTTCTTTAGAGTCCTATGACGGTTTTTAATTTGTTTTCCGTTTGTATGTATATGATATGTTTATTGTGTACATGGGTACAGTCTTGTTTTCCCATTGTCTACATAAAGCGAGATAAAATCATATATAGATTTTTTGATAAACATTGTATTTCGAATTATAGATAGACCCGTTATATATTTCCACATACAGTGTTTACCCTTTTATTGGGTACTAATTTATTTCTCTGATTAAATGATACTTTTAGGGGTTTTGTTAGTTGCTGCTGTGCGCCAAAGTGTGTGTGTGTGGGGGGGGGGGGGGTGTAGCTCTTCATTCTCACTTATAAGGGGTGTTCTGTGAACAGTAAAGGATCATTTAAGCATTTGCTTGGGACCTTTAAACTTTTCATGGGTCTTGTGCTCTTGGACAAGGGCAGAAATCGAGACCCCCACATGTATTTTATTGGGTGTCAAGTTTAAATTGTTTCGATCACTTGGGTAAATACCACAATGTGCCACATTTCTCTAACACAGTGTATACCCACTCTGGTATTACTAAGGGGAAGTGATCAAAGATGGTGGCAATTTTAGTAGGCGGTGACTCTATGTTGCTTTTTAACTCGAGCCGATGTAACTGTTAAGTATGTAAAATAGACACCCAATACATTTGTATCAAACTAACGATAGCCTGTGGCCAGTACTGAAATATAAACATAAAAACAAACCTGTTGAATGCATAAGCACCCCATATTGGAAATTTGATTATATTTAATGTCATCCCATAACAGTGTGTTTTAGATTGGTTGGTTACAAAAGGGTGAAATAAACACTACCATAAATGAGCAACTATGGTGTTTGCAGCCATTACTTCTGCTGTACAGCTGCAAGAACATTTCAACTGAAGTGAAAGTATCAATGGCTCAGAATAAGCTCTTACCTTAAACCCGTCCTCTTCAGGGTCTCTTAGAAGGTCATAGCAAGTATTTACACAAAGGAGCTGTCATTTTATGCCCAATCCAAAGAATATGATTTAGTGCCCACACAACCTAAGAAGCAGAGTAGGACGGGATGGGACCTCTTGAAACTCCTCAAACAGGGGAGGCTTAAAGATGAATTGAGAGACCACCAGTGGTTCAACTCACAATTTAAATGACGAAATGTATAAGAACCTTTACATATGCAATGGAACAAAGGGCAGGTTGGGAAATTAGCAATCCGGAGCGGACAAACATGGTATAGTTGGATGTATGTGTATATGGTATTTCTATAAAGCACACTTAGTCAAAAGGCACCGTAGAGCTGAACATGGCTGTGTTTTGGTTAAGATAAAACATATTTCCAAGAGGCAGTATTGGGACTGGTGGAAGCTTCTCTATCTTCCAGCATGTGGTTCTTTAGCACAGCAGCATGTGTTGTAACCAGTTTCTGTGGCTATCCTAGGAATGTTGGGGAATTTCCCATATGTTCCTCTTTCTCTGGTTACTAAGTGATCGATCGGTATGTGCATCGCCAATCGAGTCTAGTTGGCCACTTGACACCCATGTTTACAGATGTTGTCGATTTTACTGTGGTAAGGTGTTTTTATCCTTATTCCAGAGCTCGTATAGGACATTCCAGAGCAAGGAGGAGTTTGTCATGTGGACAAGGGATTTATACTGATTATCTAAATTGGTAGGAGTTTTTTCAGTGGTTTTGTTGTTTGTAACGTTTTACGGTTCTCTTGCATTGCTATTTTATGTCCTAAAATTACACATTATAACCAATATTCTCAAAATGTTAACTGAGTAATTCTACTGTTGGGAAGGTTTTTCTCTCCTGGTTGAAGCCAGACTGAGGGAAACTAGAATGTAAATAAGCTCAGAGTGTTCCCACATACACTCGTTCTTTCAGAATCCGATTTCCAAAAGTTATTGGTAATGAATACTGGTAAAATTACTTCAAAATGTTTTTTTTTCTTTCTTCAATTTGCTCCATCTACTAAGTTAAGTGTTACGTTTTACTTTCTCGTTTCAGAACTGCCACTATGCCAGGTTCTCTTTTTCTAAATGGTGGGTCGTGCTGGCCAAAAGATGTAGGAATTGTTTCCTTGGAGATTTACTTCCCATCTCAGTATGTTGACCAGGCACAACTGGAGGAGTTTGATGGAGTAAGTGCTGGAAAATACACAGCTGGCTTGGGCCAGGCCAGAATGGGCTTCTGCTCTGATAGAGAAGACATCAATTCGTTGTGTCTGACTGTCGTCCAGAGGCTTATGGAAAGGAATGAGCTTTCCTACGACAGTATTGGGAGGCTTGAGGTTGGCACGGAGACGATCATTGACAAGTCTAAATCGGTAAAGACTGTCCTGATGCAACTTTTTGAAGAGTCTGGTAATACTGATGTGGAAGGCATCGATACAACAAATGCATGCTATGGAGGAACTGCTGCACTCTTTAACGCTGTTAACTGGGTGGAGTCCAGCTCTTGGGATGGTAATTGCATGTTATTCTCATCTTACCTCAATGTTTCAAACTTTGCCTGTGTTATAAGCTCACACCCAACGACTGAATTACATGGATAATTAATTGTAATACACAACCAGTTTTCTTTTCAACTTTGAATTGGTTTTTAAGTATATTTCTTTTTGATCTGAATTGTATTCTGAAACACAGAGCTTGCTCAGCAGCCAAATCAAAATGGGTGTTTTGCCATCATATTAAGTTATTAGCTCCTTCCTACTAGATTTTTTACGAAATTGAGGTATGATACACACATGAGGGGATAGCAGAGACTCAGAAGATTTGAGTATCCTGTCACATATGCGCTTTATTTATTTTCAATTTTATGGAAATATAGTGTGTTCTAAAAGGTGCGACTTCGGACAGCCTATTGCTTTTTTGGGTGTGTCCTCTTTGGTTGCACCAGAGAAGCACATAGATATTTTGGTGCTATATAAACTACAACATTGCTTAATTGTAGGTTATCTTGGCCTTGGAATCCACTCTAATTCCCTCTCATTAGGCCGTGCTTAAAGCTCTCAGAAACAAATGAATACATAATATTGCCTAATGCATTCCTTCTGTTAAGCCAGTGCAGATGGACTCCACCTACTAGCTCATTTGAGCAATCGATTACTCAGTTTGTTTGTAGTGTGTGCAGAAAAGAGTTATAGGTGTGGTTATCCCTACACCGTAGTGCTATATAGCATTACTCAACATGGAGCTGAGGACCCCAGGACAGGTCATAGAAAGGTGTTTTACATGTAGCAGAGCTAAAAATTACATTGAACAAGCATCTGTCTGCGCCATTAAAGTTAGTGAAGGTTCCCTCCTCAATGAAAAATGTATTTTTGTTTTCTTTGTGTTGCAGGTGGGTTTTTACTAACACTCGGGTGGTCACATATTTTTTGTATACATTGCTTAGACTGAGAATGTATATATTAGATGAGATTTTCAACTAATTAGTTGTTGTTTACATATATATTTCTTCAGTTAACAGTAAAGATTGCCTGTGATTGCTAGTTTCTTAAGAAATAGAATGGGCTTTATTACTACTTTGGGGCCATGATTATTTCTATATTTGAACTAGTAAAACATGTTCATCAGATTTCTGCAGTGTGAAGATTTAGTAACGCAAAGGTTCTTATACAAGAGAATTACATTTGAAATCACTCTAATTTCCAGTGCAATGGAAATTTCCAGAACCGATGCAAAAGAGTTTGTTTAGTTGCCCATTTCATTTGCCCTCTTTTAAAATATATGTACTTGAAAATAGTTTAGTAATGCTGCCCCATTCAGCTGTCCAGTACGTCACTACTAATCCTCCTGGCCAGGTGTTTTACAGAACACTTAACTCAAGAATGTTTAATTCTGTTTTCAGTACAATGTAAGGTAGGTAATTCCTATTCTTTCTTGTTTTCTTTACAGGGCGTTATGCACTTGTCGTTGCTGGAGACATTGCTGTGTATGCCACAGGGAGTGCAAGGCCAACTGGTGGTGCCGGTGCAGTGGCTATGTTGATTGGTCCAAATGCCACCTTAACATTTGATAGAGGTTAGTTCCTTGCAAAAGGCCCATTTCTCAAAATATTACATTTTATCGATGTAAACTTAAGTATGATATTTACACAGATGTACTTTACCTCTCCAGAATACAGCAATCATGGTCATTGTTCACATTGTATAGGTGTGGTTTTTTTGTAGTATGTAGTTGTAGGCACTCCTTTCTTGGGCAGTTCAAGGTAATATTTATATTGTGCACGTGTTTATTACAGTTAGCTGGATGCAAGAAACCGTATAGATTAGTTATCTATAGTTTCTGCTCTCCAACTGAGATAATGGCCTTGGAAGCTACAAACAAGTTAACAGACGGATCAAAGAGACCTGTAATATTCTATGGGCTTTCCTTTCCTGTACCTCTACCTCACTCATAAAGCAAGGTTTTGCATTCTACGAGTAAATGCTCTATTGATGGCATTACTTGATAATGGACCTTTTTGTTTCTTTTCTAAATGTTTTAAGCATGCAGGGATCTTAATAGGGTGTGTGTGTGTGTGTGTACCCCCACCCTGTGTAATATATATTCACATATGTTACACAGTGACAATCGCCACTGTGTAGTTATAGTCCGGTCAGAGCTCCATAGGAAGAACATTATTGTTTTGCTAATAACTTTGGTGCTATTTGATGAAACTTTCAAAAAAAAAGTTGATCCACTTCAGCTCCTTTCTGGGAAGTTTCCTGCTAAACTGTCCAGTGTGTGGTTCCAAAAGTGTTGATTTCTCATGTTAATTCCCACATCTGTCACATTTACTGAAAAAACAACTGAATGGATTTACACCAAATCTGGCTAAAAGGTAGCGCTTTACTCCGACAACTTCACTCTGCATCACTCACTCGCACGCACACATTCTGCATCCCCAGAATCAATCCGGGACCACTTTTAAAGGGACTAATCAGTCCTGATTGGCTGTCCTCAACCTGAACAATATGTTGGGGCAGCCATTACAGGAGGCAGGAATATGGTCCCTGCATCCTGAAATCAACATTTGGCATATCCAATAGGTCTCGCCTTTGGGACCTTGTAAGTTTTTGGCCATGCGGCACATTATTAGGGCTGCTACAACATCTACTGATGCTTCACATGCCAATAGTGAACGGGGGAGTGAGAGACACCAATCGAGCCAGGACGGGCTTGTACAGGCCACAAGAGAGTGAAGAAGCTGCCAGGGTCATGTATTATACTATAGAAGGTAGGGTGGAACATGTAGTACCTTTTTAATAGTAAGAGATATAATGGTGATGCAAGTGTGCCTGCTCATACGTTACAGGAAATTAAGAGACAAAGACAAACCCAGCATACAGCGCTAAAATGTGTGCCTAGAGACCTTTCAGCTTGTGGTGAGCGCTACGTAAGTGGTCAGTATTAGAAAACATGAGGACCCCAAGCCTCCCCAATGCAGAGGATTCCTCGAAGCCTCTCCAGGCCGGAGAGGGCCCACATAAGCAATTCTTTAAAAGCTCTGCCGAATTCCACCTGAAGTAAATCATTTGCGCCATAAATTGCAGTTTACTTCTGCAACTGAGTCCCTTTAATAAGCAGAGAGCATAATTTAATGGAAAAAAAAACATCAAGCAACCCATGCAATTACTGAATGACAAGGCAAGCCTCCGCAACCCACCCTCCCACCAGAAGAAGGCACAATTGATTCCTCTTTATTGCTCTCCCTGCTGTGGTTTTCAGTCCCAACAGTTTACTTACCTGGTTTGTCTGCAAATACTCGAGCGCAGGACGGTAGGCTTCATTGTTTGCCTCAAATGAGCCTCGTTTGTGGCAGAAGTCACACGGCGATGTTGTACAATGTCATCCAAAGCACGACTTGGGTTGCCGCTTTTTTATTGTAAACTTTGTTTGGATTGGCCCCCTGTGGTGGCCCCGCCGTGACGTGGTGGTGTATAAAACATGTAAATAGAAGTAAAGTAACTACTCACACGCTGATCGGGCAGAGAAAAGGGCAGTCGTTCACACACGTCATCTACCGTCCGTCCTTCAATCAGATTCTAAGGCAAGTTCTGAAAATAAATATGCACAGTTTATACAAGTTTTCTCTAACAGTTCATTACAACTATTTAAGAGGAGCCTGTGACTACATATCTACTGGTGGTTAATGTATTGTCAAAAGTGAGGGGAGGTGTGGGTTTTGAGCAGTTTTGAGTCATAATTTGCTTAATACTCTCTGCATCAAATGATAGTAAAGGTAACCCCTATTTCAGAGTTTTACAAATCACTATTCTTAAAATCAATATCTTGGACACATTAAAAAAAATTAGAAATGAGTCACCCTCTTCTATTTTTTCCCTACTTATTTTCATTAAAAAAAATCCCTAAATAAAATATCTACACAAATTACCCCTTGCTGAATTCCCGAATTTTATCTACTTTTTAGAAATGTATAGCTTTACAGGTTCATCCAGACCACACCTGCAAGTGGGTCTGGGTGAACCATTGATTTCGAGTTAGAAAAGTACAAAACCTGCTGGTAGAAAACCTATCTTAGCTCAGTAAGCCTTTCATTGATGCTAATAAATGATGCCAAATGTAATTCTTACTCCACAATATTTTCAAATGTAAAAAAAAAAGCTCAGCCCTGGGGGGCAGCAGTAGGGGAGGGAGATAGAAACTTAAGTAATAAATTGTTTAATACAGACCCCATTCATAATTTTTCTTTTGTAATAACATGAATGATAATAAAAGAAGCAATTCGATATTGCATCAGAATTGGTGCAGGCAGTCCAGGACAATATTCTTGGCACAGGTTGAAGCTATGGCCTTGTTTGGTAGACACTCTTAACAAAACTCATTTCACTGATCCAGCTGTTAGTACTGCCACGCTCCTGATTTTTTTTTTTCCCTTTATAATCTTGCCTCATAATGGCAAAGGGTGTTGCTGAATGTAGAAGTTTAAAAATACTGCTTGCCTTTTCAATGTCTGCCATCTTTGCCCTAACACCACACAGGATATGTAGCAACTGTAAGAAAGTCGAGTATTATGTAGTGATGCTGGTTAGGCTTCTCTAGGCCAATACCCCAAAGATGGTTACTTAGACGTAGCTGGCGGGGAAACCGGTGCAAAAAGGTGACCATGCGACCACTGCTGTAGTCGATGCTTTGAAGTTCCCTGATGTTGCACCGTCTAGTAAAGGGTTCGGTTGCCTGGACTGGCCACCAACAAGCCTTGGCAGCGGTAAAGTAAGCAAGATGTTATTTTGATATCTGGAGGTCCAGGGGAAAATTGTAGCCACCTGAAACTTGCTGGAGGTCAGGACTAAATTTACCACAATGCACTGGACCATCTACTTTTGGGGGATCCCTCGGAGGGCCCCGTGGCCAGCGATTCTTTGGTCTTGGAAGGCGATTTTACTTGCGGGCTGCAGGGAACTAGTGCCACTAGTCCAAGTGAGTCTGGGGTTGCCTTTGGCTCTCAAAGGTGTCCCTCTGTCTGGGGGAACTGATCTTTGCTCCGGGACCAGTCGCAGTAGTGCAGAATCATGTTTGCCACAGGTGCAGAGTATCACACCTATGTTTTGTGCAGATCCTGTTGTCGTAGACTCTGGTATCCTCTGTGTCCACTGTTGCAAGTCATATCAGAACTGAGGTTCTGGTGCCGGCGGTTTCCCTTAAATCCTAGGTTTAGTGGTGTGGGTGAAAGTGGCCAATGAGCTAGTAGCCCCATCAGCTAATTTTCTCAATGTTTTTTTTACCCAGAACCCTCTCTATTCTACCTCTTTTAAAAATGGCAAACGCCTTCCTTAGCTGTACAGACCCGGTAGCCCACCATAGAGGTGTGGCTAGCCTTCTGGGGGTGTACAACTCCTGACTGCATAGTTTTTTAGCCTCCCCAGGTGCCAATGTGCCTGGGGACAGGGGAAGGGATGTTTTCTCCTTTGGGAGGCAGCCTGGTTGTATATTATAGGCAGTGTAAGCTTTGAAGCTCACCGCCTTGATGTGCCACTTCACTAGCCGTTCTGTGTCGGTGAGAAATGTGTTGCCTCCTTCCCGTCCAGGCCATTGTTTCTGACCTCTGGGAGAGCTCACATCGCTTGGCAGGGGGCAGACTCCTTGGCAGCAGATGGGGGCTGGTAGCCAGAGCACAGGAAAGGCTGGGGAAACCAGGTGGGTAACCTCTAAGGTAGCCACCTGGGTGGACGCCACTTGGACCTCAGTATGAGAATCATGTCAGGGTTGATGAGGCACGTTGTTTGATACCAGACATGACCTATTTCAGCATTGCCATAATGGAGCTGCCAACCATGGGTATACCTGAGTGCCAGCACATGTTATCCTGTAGACTGTCTATCTCTTTTTGTAGCCTTTGATGGTAACCGCCCCTATAGTGACATATGAGCTTGCACTTACTTGTCCACATCTTAAATATAATGCACCATGCCTCCTTGGCTCTGAAGGCATTCTTTATGGCTGTCTGGCATATATTAAAAATAGAGCTTTGACCTTGCCACACAAATGGTGAGGGCAGAGTTGAGTTTGGCAGTTTGCACTGCACCTGCAGTCTGCAATGGCAGGACTGCTGTCATCTGTTTACTCGGGCCACTCAGATTGGAACAAACAGTGCTTCAGGTCCTGGTGACCCCTTAAACTCCCATTATCTGGGTACCACTGTAACCATGGACTAATAACGAGGTTAAATTCCTTGCCAATTGAGATACCAATTCTCATGTATCAGTTTTAGGGCGAGAACACTGGCACTAGGGTTTGGACAGCAGGCTCCAGTGCATTTTTAGAGTCCTAACCATCAGCATTGGAGCAAAAAGTGGGGGGTGATAATACAAAACGGTGGGGGTGGGTGGAATTTGTTATTTCTGCTTCAGAATTGGGAGGAATTTAGTAATTAGGTGTTACTCTTGTAACATAGAATTAGTAATAAATTAGCTGCTTCGATCCGTCGGCGGAACCAACTAATCAGTATGATGCCAGACTGGAGGGCATGGTGCTTGCACTTTGGTGGGTATGCGGTAAACCCGACTGAACATACTTAAGATGGCGACAGACTGCATCGGTCTGGTTAGTTGTATACCCCGAGAGCTGGTCATGTTATGACACCGGTTTGATTGGGAGCTTCCTCCACTACGAGTCTCCAAAGTGGCAAGAGTTGTTTGAACTCTCTGCAGCACTAAGTACATCAAAGAACACACATGCCAGCTGGCAACCCTGTGAGGTTCATGTTCTCTTCTTACTTGAAAACCCTGTGCAATGCTTTCTGCAGGGGTGCCAGCAGGGCACAGACTACCAGGATAGTCGAGTGCTAGACCTCCATTGCGGGGGGTAGCACTCGCCGGGCACCATCGGTGCCGGCGCACACCCATGCTGGCTTGTGCATGGCACGGCAGGGGAAGGCACAGGTGAAGGCAGGGGCTGTCTTTAAGTAGCCCAGGCACATGTGCCTGTCGCTGAAAACGTGCCTCAGGAATTTCGTTTTTGGTGTCCGTGGCCCCTGAAGCTTCGCTATCGCCTGCGGAGCTCTGTTTGAAGTCCAGCTTTGGGGCAGGACCTACCGCGGAGCAGGTTCCACCCAGTACACAGTGAAGACTGCAGATGGGACGAAGCCTCGAGCATCAACAAGTAAGTGCACAGCTTGTAGTTCAGCTTTACCCAGAGCCGTTCTAGTCCAAGTGTATTTATCTATTTAGCCTATTACAGGCTCACTCCGTGTCCACATTGCACACAAACATCCTAGTGAGGGAGTGTGAGGATGAGTGAGTGGCCCATTGAGGGTGGTATGGATCAATGCGTGGCTCAGAGAAGGGGGTGTGTAGGTCTGTGCAGGGGGAGCATGCAGCCTAGAAGTCATGCTAGAGAGAACACATTTAGCGTATGTGACTGCAGCTGTTTCAAAGCACTAACAATCACCTCAAAGCGCTTGCTCACAAATTGGGTCAGACACCTTAGTGATCGTCACTCATTCCTCCATATTGTGACCAAGCACTGCCGAATGGCTCCTTTCTCTTCTGTCTTGATCAAGCTTTTGCAACGTGTTGCAGGTGCAGTGCTGCTTTGGCGCTCGTTTGGGTGTAAACTGCAGCTTGTTGGCTATGATCAACCTCAGATAGAAACAGAAAACCTCTTCGAGAACACTGGGAATACCCTCCGTGGTGGAGTCTTCCGACACCGACCCCTGAATCATGGCCCCACTGAATGTGCACATATTTATCTGTGCAACCTGTAAGACATGCAGACATCGTGAGCTTCTGAAACACCCTTTTCACCACTGTCTGCACAGAGAATTTTCCCAAAATCGTACTGCCTGCTGGTCAAAACCCACTCCATTCAAGGGTGGAGGAGGGGAGGTTGATTGGAGCGTGTGTGTTTGTGCCTTTCCGAGTAACACTCTTACAAAAAGGGCACTTCCATACAGCAACATTTTGAAAAGCTGGTAGTGCAGGCATCTTAGAAATAGTACAAAGAACACTAGTCTCCTTCTAACTCAGTCTGACAAGGGGATTAACATCTAAATCTACAGGAAGAAGCCAAGTTTGATTTATTCAGTAGTAGCTAATTGATAGTTCATAACCTATAACATCTTGATTAGGAGTGCTAGCACTTGTCACCATGTGCGAATGACTTTGCCAGCAAATGTACAAAGGATAATTAGGTCTTGGGTTTACCAAGACGCCGCACCGTCTAGGGAGCCTACCTTCTTTGTTGCAGTCTTTTATATGCAACCTACTTTTAGGGTGTACCGTATTTGTGGCAGGTGATTCTATAGTCTAAACTTGCATTTCATGCAGCATTGCACAATTGATCATGTGTCTCAAACTTTTGTAATTGATTACTTCATATTTTCTGCATACCCAACTAATCCCTCCCCTCTACATTGATTTAACTTTAGAGACAGTTTAACAGAAAGTCACTATAACTATAAAGATTTTAAAGGATTTGCTGAACAAAGACCTCTGTTTTGATTTGCACTTTTTTATTTTTTAGGTCTGCGTGGAACACACATGCAGCATGCCTATGATTTTTATAAGCCAGATATGGTGTCTGAATATCCAGTAGTTGATGGAAAACTATCTATACAGTGCTACCTCAGTGCTTTAGATCGCTGCTATTCCGTTTATCGGAAGAAAGTAAACGCACAGAGAAGCAAAGGTATGTTTCTTTCATATGAAAACTGTTGTATCATGCCTGCATTATAAATATCTTTTATTATTTTCCTTAGTTTTCAAAGAATCAATATTGCTGATTGTTTTAAATAGTAATTTCTGTATTTTTGCACAAAGTTCTTTTATTCTCAGTTCTTTGGGCACTACCCCCTCTCCTAGTAGCATTTCCTAAGTGTGACTGATTGCTTTACACTAGAGCATGAAAACACTTCAACCTTTCCCCATCCCAAATATAATAGAACTTAATTTACATATCGTGCCGTTAAAAATGAAGGAGAGGTATGCCGCCATTTTAATAGAACGTTTAATTTTATAATGTGATGGGCAATAAATAAAGTTATTGAATTCTTACCGAACAATACCCTAGAAAATGCAAATTATTAAATGCTCGAGTGTTAGTAAAGGAGCATATATTTGCATGTTCTCTGCCCACTATCTGGTCCCAACAGCAGTGTATATTGTTTTAATCCTAATTGTATATTGCTAAAGTTTAGTCAACAGTGCTGTGACTACCAGATAAAAAGGTTTGTTCAATAATTCCCCAATTTGGAAATTCTGAAAACTCTGATGATCCCATGGAGTGTGTTTATTTGAGAGACTTTAAAATTCTAACCACAAATGATAACAAAACTCGATGTTGTATTCGCTTTCCTTGTTGCATACAAACAGTGTCTTGCCGTGGGTTGATGAAATGGGATCAAATCTCCTGGTATTGATATCTGTACATTGCAGATTCTCCAGTTTCTCGTGTTTGTCATGTGAGAATTAGAGCTTTGTATGGTCTTTTGTTTTGCATTCAGGCCTGCACTGCATTGCACAGTTCTAGTGTCACTGATCTGTGCAATCCAACTTGGCCTGTATTTACAAACAAGCCTTTACTATCACTTTGTGTAATTATTTGTGGTACTACAGAGAAATTTGTTTTGGGTTTCTTTACCGTTCAAATCTGACTTGTGATTCTTCTTTGCTCATATGTTTTCTTGTGTTAAACCTTTCCTGCATAGAAAGCTTGTGAGTTTTAAATAAGATGGTACTTTTCTTTTTTTAAGTGTTGAATTGTGTTTCAAAATGTGAACTAACTTTATATCTGTAAATTGACATATGGCGCTCAATCTACCCTGACCGGAGAGAATACACACAAGAATTGATTTCTTTTTGTGCAGCTTAATGTTCTGAGGGGGAGATTCTTAATTATGAATGTTTACTCAAAACAATTTTGAATCATGGCCATCTGAAATTGATACTAGTTTGGGGGGTGAGTTCCCATCCAGAACCCCGACATGGAGGCATGAGCCTGCAGACCTGCTCAATATAAAGAGATGCTCCAGACTGTGATAAGTTTCCTGAGGTGGAAGCCAGCACTGCCAGGGACTCTAAAGTTGAGTGGAAGGCATTCAAAGTGAGTATAAGAGGCAGTTGTTTAGGAATGACCTATGTGGTGACATGGGCATTAGGGAGATTAGTGATTTTGGAAAGCACATTGAAATACTTAAAATTTAAAGCTGTTATTGACGCAGCTGAACGTCTCCAACATGAGAAAAGTTTACAGATAGTTCTTTGTTGGACTGGGCCGTCATGACTACAGGGCATATATAACAAAGAAATGTAGGGAAGGTGATAAAGCTGACAGGATGCTTGCCCGGCTGATTATCTTTGACAGAACGCAGGCTTCCATTACTGTGCTGCTCACAGATCTCACAGGTTTGGTACTCAGGACTATCCTTTAATAAAACAAATCATTAATATTCTAAAACCCAACAACAACAAGGTGATGGATAGAATGGTTGTATTCAGCTCAATGACTGGCAGTCACTCTGGGCCACTACATCATTTTACGCCCACCAGCCACTCTAGACAAATACCAGCCGTATTGAAATCAGTACCGATTCTGCTCCTCGTACAAAAAGCTTTTCCTGATCTGCCAAGCGAGAACACCCCACTAGAAGGGACTACAAGCAACCCAGACCAGTTTCGACCTACTTGGGTCTCATCCGTCTAGTATAGCTTGAGCCCTAAGGCACAGAGGGCATGGGACGCACCTCTGGGCATACCCGTCGCGCATAATGTGTAAACTGCAACAACATCACTTTTTTTTTATATGCTTCTATTCTGAAACCCAATATATTTAATAATAGTGACCCACCAGCCCTACCATTGCGATGGAGCCTGTGAGCCTTTACATAACTAGTGGGCTCAGATTTTTCATGATGACTATGACATACTTGACCAGAATTTGGGAAGGATGCGAAAGCTATGAGAGAGGCGTCCACTTCAGGATCCATCTTCCCCCTGTCTGAGATGAGTAGACTGGCTATCTGCTACGGTGGCCACCCGTCCCTGTTTTCCATATTTCTTTGCAAATGTGCCATTGGTGTTACCTAGTGAATATGTAGGGAGATAAATAAAATAGTTCTGGACTTAGTTTGGGGGCGCCGTGGAAATAAGGTGGCACTATATAAACTGGAATATAGCCCTTTACATCGCATGCGTAAATGCAATCGGTTACAACGCGGTTCTTACAACAACCCGTTGTTACATCGCAGTAGTATGACAATGCAAGTCGTTACATCGACTTGCTGTAGGGGGTGTGCTGTACTTAGGAATAGTATAATTTACTATTCCAACTCCAGTGTGCGCAACAGTAGGAAGGTGTTGGGATAGTAAATTATACTATTCCTTAGGTTAGCGCGCCCCATACTGCAAGTCGATGTAACAGCTTGCATTGTAATGGTACCGCGATGTAACAACGCTGTTGTAACGACCGCGTTGTAATCGCATGTGTTGTAATGCATGAGATGTGATGGCTGTTTCCCTATAAACAGCAGTCAACCAGAAGAAGGCGGGATTAGCTGCTCCTGACTGAAAATTATTACTTACCAGCTCTGCTCCAGTGGATAGCGAGATGGGTAGGAAGCCCATAGCTGACAGAGGTGAAGTACCTTGGATCTGAAATAACGAATCGTGGAACCAGAACTCTGCATGAGCCCAGGTTGCTGTGGTGAGCCAAACCTTGCTGGAAAAGATGCTTCATGTAAACTAAAACAGAGGTGGCCTACTCTCCTTAGCTGCCCCTGTGGTTACACCTTCTGTTTTGAATGTTTGGGGCTCAACCTTGAGATGGTAGTCCTGGAATTTGGCTGATATTATGGTGGACCTATACTCCTAACATTAGATCCATTAAGGCAAGACCCCCAAATACTGGTGGGTCATTATCTCATATGGGGAGCTGACCAGACCAAGTCTGTCTAGAAGCCGGGTTGGGGGGCTTGAGCCATCCACGCCTGCTACTATTCAAACTGGAAGGACAGACAGCATGACCACAAAAGCAGCCACCCTTCTGTATCTCGGTCTTCTCCAGTTGACCAAAATGTAGATTTTGGCCCTAAGAGTGGTGGATATGCAACCTGAATAAGTAATTGGCTTAAATAAATAGTTGTCTAAGATGATTAAATACCCCATGAGAGTATCACAAGATTCAAACAGATTCAATGTAAAATTCTCCACAGCTCATATCCGACTCTCTGTAATCTACACAGAATGTATACAGCTGCCTAGAGCGAATACCCTAGATGCCAGCAGATGTAGCCCATATGTTTTAGACCTGCTGGGAACTAACTCACTTTCTGAAATCGATATGGCAGCTGGTGCAAGAAGCTTTAGGTTGGGATTACTCATTCACTTGATTTCAACATATTAGGCCTCTATAAAACAGTGAAGAGTTAAAAATTGGAGCACAGCTTTGCTGATCTATCTTGGCTGTTTGTTAAAAGGCAGGTACGGTAACTATGGCTTAATCATCTGTCTCCAATGAAGTGCACATGGAAGAAATAATTAATAATACCTTCTATGCTGCAACAACGAGGTGGGGGAAAAGTGGGGCTCACGGTGTGGGAAGAAATGATTGTTAAACTGAAGTCAAAGACTGATGATAGACCTCCTTAGGTGACCTGTGAATTAAGAACAACAGGATGGAATATGAACTGAGGAAGTGCAGATGGGTGCCTCTGCATACAAATTACTCAAACTAATACTTTAGGACCTAGGTCCCAAACATCATCATGTGACTGAGCGCTAATTCCCCCACTCTGCTGAAACCCCCCAGATACAGCACAAACTCATCAGATAGGGTTCCATACATTGCAAGACACAAGATACATGCATAGCTCTTCTCCTGGCTGTAAACTTATTAAAAAAATATATATATATTTCCCTATCTATTACCACTTTAATAAATGGGTAAGAGGTATCACTTTTAATAAAGTGGTAATAGGAGCTGTCCTACTGCTTACCAATTTCTAAGGTCCTGACACTGAGCACAGCCAAAGTGTTGTAAAAACAATATGGCTGTCTTTTCATTCTCTAAAAAACAGCCATTGCCCAATTATATACTGTACGCTACTCCACTGTACAAGTCTGCTCAATGCCGCTCCACTCTACACCATCACACTGTACACAACTCCACTATACGCCAGTCCACTCTACGCTATTGCACTGTATGCAATTTCACACTATGCCTCTTCAGTGTACTCCACTCGGCTATACGCTACTCCAGTACATGCTATTCCACTCTATGCCACTCCTCTATATGCTACTCCACTCTACGCCGCTTCATTCTACGCTATTCAATTGAACGCCTCTGCTATGTATGCCACTCCACTGTATGCTATTACAGTCTGCGCCACTCCAGTCTATGCTACTCCACTATACACTATTACACTCTACGCCACTCCATTTTATGCCACTCCACAATATTACACTGTGCACAACTCCACTCTACACCTGTCCACTCTACGCTATTATACTCTATGCAGCTCCACTCTACACCGCTTCAGTGTACGCCATTCCACTTTATGCCACTCCACTATACGCTATTCAAGTATATGGTATTCCATTGCGCACCATTCCTCTGTATTCCACTCCACTGTATGCTACTCCATTCCACTCTACGCCATGCCTGTGTATTGTACTTCACTCTATCCCTACTGGGCTATTCCCTTAGATGCAACTCAACTGTATGCTATTACACGCTACCCTATTCCAGTATGCACTCTAGTCTACACCTCTTCGCTATACGCCACTGCACGTTACTCCACTGTATATCCTTTCTCCCCCTGGTTTACCTCTTTCTGATAAATCTAACTACAAGACAAAATGAGAGATGCAAGAATAGGATACTGCTATCTTTCAAGGAAACTTTACTTCTGGTCCGTATAACTTTACCTGTCTCCAACATACGTCAGCCCATTCCTCTGTTACGACCACCACACCTTTTTTTCAAAAGAGGGATGCTATTTTTTTTTTAACATTGTATAGAAGATTCAAAACTGCATAGATGAACATTTTGGTTGTAATGTTTATTTTGTTTCCCTTTTGGTATAAGTTGAGCCAGCATGTGTGAGATCAAATGTTAGTCTGTTCTTGTTGATGTTTGTGTGAGCAAATGCAGGCTTAAATATTCCAACACAGTACAATTATTTTGGAGTGCACATACCTTTTTGTCACCTATTACATGCGGAATGCACAAATCTATTTGTCAGGTTTGAATGTATAGGAAAAATTGTCGCACTTGTCAGATTAGAATTTTAATGCTTCCCTTAAATGTACATATATTGGCCTGGCTATAATTGTGTTAATATTTAGGAAGGTCTCAAATCAAGACCGTGGAACCGAGATGAAAACATGAACTTTTAATATGTCCTTGAACATGTTTTTCAGATGGATGTAACAAGCGCTTTACCCTGAATGACTTTGGGTTCATGATCTTCCATTCTCCCTACTGTAAGCTTGTTCAAAAATCTCTTGCTAGGTTAATGCTTAACGACTTCTTGGATGACCCAACCCCAGACATTGCAAACGGTGTATTTGCTGGGCTTGAAGCCTTCAGGTGAGAACAGAGTTGCTGCATGTTGAGTCTTCAATTATTTGTTGGCATGCTTTGTTCTGAATTGTAGATGTAATTGAAAGGAGGCATTTGCAACGTTAGCATAATATTTTATAAGCTGGCTGATAAACACTTATGTTGGTGTGAAAGTGTATTTGTGTTTATTCAGCCAATTCAGAATTTAGAGTACTTGACACAGTTGTATGATAAATTGAACATTTAACATTTAGGTAGTCATATGAAGAATCAAAATCTATGTAACTGTGAAGGTGCACATTCAACCATGAATGGCTCTTAAACATGAAAAAAGGGATTCTGCCTCTAAAGAAGTTTTACTCCTGAGGGTAGGGAAACCTTTCCAGAAACAAGCTCAAGACTGAAGTATGCTGGGCATGAAGACCAAGCTTTTATTTAAGGTCCAACGACTGAGAAATTCATATGACTTTTCAGTAATCTAAAACTGTTTCATTCATTCAAAACTATTCTGTATATTTCAAATTTGTTATTTAACTTTAAGGAGAATGCTTTCTCGACTGACTACACAGAGTTGATTATGTGTTCATGATTGAGAAAAGTGTTGGGACAATTATTATCCGGCCATGTTTCACCTAATAATCTTTGTTTGAGCCAAAACTGAAAAGCCACATGATAATTTTATCCTCTCCTACACTGATGCTATAGAATATACTACTTTCTTACCGGCGGTGTGTGGTGTAGTTGCTGGTAATATCACATGTATTTGTGTATGCAAGGTGATCATATGGTCCTATGTGATTAAACTACTTTTTTTTACAAAAATATAGCTTGTTGATATGAATCAGAGAGATGGTAACTTAAGCAAGAATATATTCCATGCTTACTTCAGATACCAGCCTCTGTTCTTGCCCCCATCACTCGGTAGTTCCAATATTAAAGGTTGTCTCTATAGCTCATAATCACTGACCGTGTCACAGTACTAGTGTCATGAAAATATTTTGTCTTCCTTCCTCCCCATGCCCTGTTGTCTGCCGCTAGTTCTGCAGTTTATTTCGCCCATCGCAGAGCATGTTTTTGGCCCTTCCTTTCATCACAACACAACAACCAATTCTTCAGCAAATGTACTGTCACTGGCCTCCATGTTTCTTCATACCACACTAAGCAGTCATAGAAGGGCAGTGGCCGTGGTTCTGAACACCATTGCCTGGGAGGTAAGGCAGGACTCCTTAATGATAGGGAAGTCGGGGTAACTGGCTCTTTTGACTCCTGCAGCAGAGCAGAAGTTTATCAGATTGCTCCTGAGAATAGCTCTGCCTCTAATCCATGAATAGAAGTTAATGACATTGGTTGTATTGCTGGGTGGAAGTACAGCTATCCTTTCTGATAGGTGCTGTGACTCCAACCCTCCAAACTGTCTAAAGTAGGTCTGCATCATATATATTTACATTTATTTCTGTATAGCCTTTGCTAAAAATATATCTGGAGATTCTCATTCTCATTCTCCCTCCTCCCCCCCCCCTTCTTTCTATATATCTATATAGATTATAGATTTAATGGGGGGGGCTGCAACATTTTCTTCAGCGTTGTGGCCACCCACTTAGATCATTTTGTTCTTCAGTACCAATAGAGTTAACGCTGTACCAAAACGACAAATGAGAGATATAAGCTCCATGCTCAATAAATTACATTTAAAGAAGCAATTCCTTTTTCTCCAAGGTCTGTACTTTTCCTTTTTATTTTCCCATTTCAGAAGAGATTTTGAAAGGGGAAACTATTTTAGGTGTATTTAATGTTAAATTGGACTGTGAATTAGGCCAAGGTTATGGATTTGGAGTGGATATCATTGCTGGAAACCCCTTGTTCCTGGCTAATAACTTATTCTAAATTTACATGTACACCTGGTAACTATGACTGTTATGGTTTTTAGGTTGAGCCTAGACAGCGCTTGGGCTGTTAAGCATTCTGTTGTCTGTACTTTATGGGGTCTGACTCCTCCCACTCTTTGGATTGTTTTTTTCTGTATGTCATTTAACAATTGTAGCCTGCTAATGGTGGGTACATGTCCCTTCTTTACTGAGACGTCAACTCCCATGGAATGTTACCGCAGGTAGGAGCAGCGACATGCACACAGTCCCTACATGAGTGCACGGTTAAGCAAGGAAGCAAATGTAGGGGTCGTTTTTACAGTGAATCCCCAACCAACTGCATGAAGCGTTTCTAGAATCTGCAAAGGATGCGGAAAAATGCCATGCAATGTGCAATATATATATTGTAAACAAATCTCTAGCAATAATATTCATGTTTTATTTAGAGTATCTGTCCAAAGGCTTACTTCAATTGTTTGAGACTCCTTTTCCTATC
This sequence comes from Lissotriton helveticus, assembly GCF_964261635.1. Classification (NCBI taxonomy): domain Eukaryota; kingdom Metazoa; phylum Chordata; class Amphibia; order Caudata; family Salamandridae; genus Lissotriton; species Lissotriton helveticus. The sequence continues at coordinate 398,416,590 of NC_136059.1, read as the reverse complement.
AATGCGCTTGATTTATTACGCCATGATATTACCACTTTTATGAACTAGTTTTCTCAGCGGGTGATAGTCTGACACAGGGGGGTTTCCTCTTCCGGGTTGGGTTGCTGACGGCAGAGTAATTTTTCGCAAGAGCATGGAAAGCTGAATAGCTGTAGAGGTATTTATACTTATTGTAGCCTGCTTTTAAGGAGTTGTGTTCCACGCCCTTATGTATAAATTAATCTCAAACAGCTCCTGCTCAATGCCTCTGCGTCTCGGGTGCGTTAAAACTGCATTGCACAGCTTGTTGCTTGAAATAATAAATAGCTTTACAGTGGCCTACGTCAGCTGCGTTTACTTCCCGAATAACCAACAACCTGTGCGTCCACTGCTGCTTAGAACTAAAGTAAAGTAAAAAAGTCCACATTTGTAAAGCGCACAATCACCCGTAAGGGTCTCTAGGCGCTGGGGGGCCGTCGGGAAGATTAAGCGAGCTATTGCCCAGAGTCACATGGTGCTGGGCTAACCTGCCGCCGGAGCCGGGGATCGAACCGTGGTCCCCAGATTCCAGCGTCAGTCGCCCTGGCCGCGGCGCCACACCTCTCGAGTGGCGTAATATGTGTGTCGGGCAGCTGATAGGATTGAAGCATTTCCTATTCAGATTGGTGAAAGCAAGTAGGATCTTCAGCAGTAGAGTCTGTAAAAGTTTACAAGTCGATGGGTTTCATTGAGAAGTCTGCTTGTAAAACAGAAACCGTGGACATGAATTATTTTCATTTGATTTAAGCAACGTGTGAAGAAATTATGCTTTGTGTATATTAGTAGGTAAACCTACGTATTTTCTACAGAGGTATAGTTTTTGTATCTGGTTACTGCTGCTTTAATATCGTCGCACGTCGCCATGAACTGTGCAACTGGTTAGCCAAATTTTTGTTGAGATAACAGAGAACATCCAGGGCTCTTTTGACAATTTCGAGGTGGCTCTTTCTGGTGCGTTATCACTGCAGCGCTAGGTTGTCTGTGTACCTTTTGGTACTAAACCTTTTTTCTGTTGGTTGCAGCCCTGAGCGCTGCCAGGACTGTCCCTTCTCAGCGCTAGAGGAGAATCCTGGCTATAAAGACACTACAGTGTTGTAGAGAGGAGCAAGTTCGGCCCCACTGGGAGACTGGTAGTGGTATTAACAAGTCGGAAAGCTTTGCTGACATTGAATTCAGTTTTATATTAACATTCTATTTGCTGCATTCCTCATTTTAATGAGGTGATCTGATTGTGTTATCATCCTATTACACATGCTATATTAATCTTAAAATGAAAGCTGAGCTCCTGAAGCCTCCTGTTCGAAGTCCCTCGACCAGTGACTAGCCAGCCGCCATGTTCCCCAGTTGAAAGGAGCCTTATATAAAGTGAGCATATTTCTTGCTCTGCTTAAATTCTGAGCAATCTTCTATCCAGTACTTTACCACCAAACCTATCCCTGGGCATCAATAGTTTTCTTTAAGATGTCCTTTGGTCATCTTTGTGTCCCGAATCCCCTCTTTGGTTCCCCCCTGACAACACTACCGTTGTTGTGGAAAACCTGTGTGCCTAGGGGTTTTCCTCAGATACGGCGTCTCTTCCAGGACTTGCGCTGCACAGATGGTGTAGTGGCTTGCTACTGTACTAGAGGCACTGGTGTTTGAGTACATCTGTCACTTGGGTACAGTTTTCCCAAAGTTGGGTGTCGGGGGTCCTTCAAAAAGTCATATCCATTATTTCACTAATCCCACTACTACTACTAATCCCAGAATGCACCAAATTTATTGAACAACACACAGCCGTTAAATTTTCAGTTCTGATGACTTGCAGTAGCTTTTTGATCCTAGTTAAATGTAGGTGGACAATTATTTGCACTAGGTTCTGTGCTTGCTTTGCTGTCTACCAAAGCGCGGAGACCCCGCCCCCCACCCAGTCTTTTGCACTAGGTCATATATCCGCTTTCCTATTTCCCGATGCTATAAAAGGGACTAGTCTACTATGAACCCCGTTAAAGGCACACTACTCGGACCCGGCGTTGAGTTAAATATTAGCTCCACTTTCGTTTTCTTGTCTTTCTTAGAACACCATTGTTTTCCTCGGGTGGTGAACGGCAGCATATTCTACGAGGGTCTGATTTTTCCAGGATGTTGTTACTTTAGTTTTTAGTCCGCATATTACTCTAGACTTCCCTCCCTCATTACCCATTTCCTGCTTCTCCAGCACCTCAGGGTTATACCAGTGGCAATAGGGGTATGCAAATATCATCACCTCACTGCATACAAAAAAACAGAAGTAAAAAACATTGTCATTCTCGATGCCAAGAGCTCAAACTTTCACAAATGCAAGACCGATTGTATTGCAATTGCTTGTTCTACATTACTCCTGGGAGGGATCCTTTGCGAATTGCATGAGACAAAAGTTTGACGTGCCTGTAGGAGTGAGACTGTGGAAGCAATTCTTGGATTTTCAGGGGTGGCCATTTGCGAACAGGGTAGTGAGCAATAAGGCAACACCAGAAAGCCACTAATTTCATGAAGAATGTGCAAATTTAATAAAAATAGAAAGTTTGAACTGCGTATGTTCAAATCCATGTTTGATCTGATAAGTTTATTAATATTGCAGATCTGCTTTTATTTTTAATCTTCAATGTTCTTGTACTTTTCTTTGTACTGTGCATATGTTCATTCCTTGTGTTAGCATTTAATGGTTAGCAGTAAGACGGTATAGCTCTTTAGATGGCATGTAAAAATATACCTCTTGAACCTCTTGTTTTTATAGAGATGTAACCTTGGAAGACACATACTTCGATAGAGATGTGGAAAAGGCCTTTATGAAGGCCAGTGAGGAGCTTTTTAACCAGAAAACCAAGTCTTCTTTGCTTGTCTCTAATCAAAATGGAAATATGTACACACCTTCTGTGTATGGCTGTCTAGCCTCTCTTCTAGCGCAGTAAGTTATAATTTTCCCAATTTTTGTCTTGAAAGTTGTTTACAAATGTTTTGATCTATAAACTGTAACCAGCTTGAAAAAAGATACTAGTTCAGTTTGCTATATATACTCACTAATCCAATTGCTTCGTCAGGGATTTTGTGTGAATGTAATGTGGTATAAAGACACAAGATAAAACAGGACTTTTTTTTTAAGTTCAAATCATTTTTATTAAACAATAACAAAAATGATAGCGGTAAGAAGGCATCAGTAGAATTACAGTCGTGTTACAAAGATACCGCAATCAAACATGGATTATTACATAAAACAATGCATATACAGTAAAGGAAAATAAAGTACCAACATTGCATTCTCACATTTGTACATAGTTCCGTAGAGCCCTCCGTCTACATCAAGTCATATAGTACCATTTATACTTCATCGTTCCTGCTTTGTGTTTCTAAGATTGTCAAGCCCGTGAGCACAGGGTATAGCCATTACAGTTCATGCAGGACTTTAGAATGAAACAGACACTTTGCATATGTTATATCGGATTATATCTGATTACATCTATTTAGGTTACGCTTGCCCATTTGTAATCTCACAGCTTGTTGATCATAGCATACTTAGCTGTCTGGTTTTAGTGCACATACATTTCAGAAATTAATCTATACATAATCCAACACACTCCATTCCAGGTATGTAGCCATCAGTTTTTTAAGTGCCTCTTGGCTTTGAAGTCATAAAGCTGAAAATAATTTGACGATTGAAGAGACTTCACTAAATATGAAGTAAAGCCATAGTAAGTGCACAAGTAGTTGAGCATTCTCCTTGTGCTCTCACAAGGCATATGTAGCAGCACACAGCATAGAACATTTATATTTTCAATTTATCTCGCCTTTTGAAGGAAGCTAGTTGGAGGTCATATGGGGTTTGCAAAGGTATTGTTTTAATAGAAAATACAAGCGGCAGGACTGTTTCAGAGGAGCAGGAGTGTACAAACTGAGCGAAGAGTTGTAAGGCTGCTTCAAATTGTGGTCGCATTTTCAAAATCAGGTTGGGGCTTTTTAAGGTAACTCTGTAGACTGTAATAACTTGCCCAAACATAACCTTATGAACATTGTACACTCTTCCAACTGTGGAGCTTCGTTTATTCTATTTAAGAATTTGAGAAGTGGATTTGATGGAAGCAGAAAGCACATTTTATTGTAAGGCATGTATGGAGGACAATGTTGCTTAGTGAGATATGGCTCTTGCTCAAACCTTCTACCTGGTCTGTTTCCTGTAGCTGCAATCCACTTCATCCACCTAGGGGAGCTCTCTGTGTCTTTGACCGACATAAGAGCTGATACCAATGATGTGTACCTACTTATGTCCTTTCAGGGGTATGGGAATTATGTCAGTCAATCAATCAAAGCATTTGTATAGCGCGCTACTCACCCGGAGGGTCTCAAGGCGCATGGGGGAGGGGGGTCCGCTACTGATCGAACAGCCAGGTCTTGAGTTGCTTCCTGTAGGAGAGGTGGTCTTGGGTCAGGCGGAGGTGGATGGGTAGGGAGTTCCACGTCTTGGCAGCCAGGTAGGAGAAGGATCTTCCTCCCGTTGTGGCTCTTCGGATGCGGGGAATGGCGGCGAGGGTGTGGTTGGTCGATCGTAGCTGGCGGGTGGGAGTGTAGAAGGTCAGACGGTCGTTGAGGTATCTGGGGTCTTGGTTGTGGAGAGCTTTGTGTGCGTGGGTGAGGAGTCTGAACGTGATTCTCTTGCTGACGGGGAGCCAGTGCAGGTCTCTCAGGTGTCCGGCGATGTGGCTGTGTCGGGGGATGTCCAGGATGAGTCGTGCTGAGGCGTTCTGGATGCGTTTGAGTCTTTTCTGAAGTTTGGCTGTGGTTCCGGCGTAGAGGGAGTTGCCGTAGTCCAGTCGGCTGGTGACGCGGGCCTGGGTGACCGTCTTCCTGGTTTCGGTGGGGATCCACCGGAAGATCTTGCGCAGCATGCGTAGGATGTTGAAGCATGACGAGGAGACGGCGTTGACTTGTCTGGTCATTGAGAGGGAGGAGTCCAGGATGAAGCCCAGGTTGCGTGCGTGGTCCGTTGGTTTGGGTGCGTTGCCACCAGGAGTCGTCCCAGGCAGAGGGTGATGATCCTAGGATGAGGACTTCCGTCTTATCTGAGTTCAGTTTCAGGCGGCTGTTCCTCATCCACTCGGCTACGTCTTTCATCCCTTCATGTAGGTTGGTTCTGGCGGTTGTGGGGTCGTTGGTGAGGGAGAGTATCAGCTGGGTGTCGTCGGTGTAGGAGATGATGTTGAGGTTGTGTTGGTGTGCGATGGCTGCGAGGGGGCTCATGTAGACGTTGAAGAGGGTGGGGCTGAGTGATGATCCTTGTGGTACGCCGCAGATGACTTCGGTGGCCTCGGAACTGTCCGGGGAGAGGCGGACTCTCTGGGTTCTTCCGGCGAGGAAGGAGATGATCCACTCCAGTGCCTTCTCTTGGATTCCGACGTTGTTCAGGCGTTGCACTAGGGTGCGGTGGCAGACCGTGTCGAACGCTGCGGAGAGGTCCAGGAGGATGAGGGCCGCTGTTTCCCCGTTGTCGAGCAGGGCTCAGATGTCGTCGGTGGCTGCGATGAGGGCGGTCTCGGTGCTGTGGTTGGCCCGGAAGCCGGACTGCGAGTGGTCGAGGGATCCATTTGTCTCGAGGAAGGCGGCCAGTTGTCTGTTGACGGTCATCTCGATGACTTTGGCAGGAAAAGGAAGGAGCGAGATGGGGCGGTAGTTTTTGAGGTCGGTGGGGTCCGCTGACTGTTTCTTCAGTAGGGCGCTGAGTTCGGCGTGCTTCCAGCTCTCTGGGAAGGTGGCGGTGTCGAAGGAGGTGTTGATGATGTCCCGGAGGTGGGGTGCGATGACGGCGTCGGCCTTGTTGAAGACGTGGTGAGGGCAGGGGTCTGTTGGTGATCCGAAGTGGATGGAGTTCATCGTGCGGATGGTGTCTTCGGTGTTGATCGGGGTCCAGGCTCGGAGGGTGGAGGTGGGGGGCGTTGGTACGGTCGTAGGGTGCGTCGGCTGTGTGCTGAAACTGTTGTGTATGTTTGCGATCTTGCTGTGGAAGAACGAGGCGAGCGAGTTGCAGAGGTCTTGCGAGGGAGTTGTGGAAAAATACAAACTGGGGGGGCACTACCAACCAGAATATAAGATCCTTAATTATTGCCCGGCGATGTCGCCTCTTGAACCCACAAAGAAGTTAAACCATTGAAGAGGCAGGCGCTGGAGACTGGAAGGCAGGAAACAAGGTTTTTATTCGCTCCGGAGGAGAACACAACGAAAACGGACAGAAGGTATCGTTCTGAGGTGCTCTAACTGCATCCCGGAGGCCTGGCCTCTTATACACGAGTTTATCTCTTTATTACATGTAACACATTCTCGTTGATACTTTGATGTACGGAAAGACATCCTCAGAATCCCCCCTTCCCAGCCCGTTCCCATGCAAGGCTACAGTGGAAGTCCCCGCCCCGTTCACAACAGGTGATGATCATTGCGCAGCTGGGTATTCCGCCGATTCACGGAGTGTGCGGGTTTCGATCGGATCTCGTGGGATGGGGGGGGGCTTTGATCATCTCGGGGGTCCTTTGAGGAGGGAAGCTTCCTATTGTATGGGGAGGGGCAAGAGATTGGTATCGGCAGAGCTAGGTGTCGGCCTGGGAACGGGGAAGACAAAACGGGCACACGGGGAAAAGGGGTTTGCATCAAAAGGGCCGGAGGTCATGACGGGGAAGCAGGGAGGTGTCGCGCTGGGAACAGGAGGAGGGCCTGGGGCAGAGCAGCGCCGAAGAGGGGTTTATGACTCAAGGCAGGTGCAAGCAAGGGGGGGTTGCCAGCGAAGTTAGGAGAGAGAGAGAGAGAGACGCGCTGGCTCTCGGCGAGAGCAGGGAAGCCATGGTGTCCAAAATGGCGGCTGTTTTACGCGCACAAAAAGATTTAAGGAGAGCAAGAGGGCGCCGATAATGTTGACGGTTTTCAGCCTAACTTTTAACAGTCCTCCCTTTTCAACATATCTAGCCAACTTGCTTACTCAATGTCAATTTTCATCAAATTCCTAACTTCGGTATCATATAATGCCCTCATATGTTCGCTTCCAATGTCCACAGTTTTGGGAAAAATACAACTCGCACATAAAGAACACATAGGTGGCAAACATTGAATTCCTAAGCATAGGCCACATATTACAACTACGGGAATCAGGATAATGGTGAGCAGTCTCCAGCCCCAGCTTTTGACGGTGTCCCAGAACCAACCACCAAGCGACCATTCTTCTTGCTCTTGGTGGACTTCCGAAGAGAGTCTGTGAAGATGTTCGATGGCTTTGTACACTGAGGGTGAGTTGTCCGGTATGTATGTACAACAGCTGGCCCCAATAATGCGGCATGCTCCTCCACGGTCCGCCAGAACTACATCTAGAACGAGGCGGTTCTGAAGAGCCACCAAACGGACCGCTTGGAGCTCGGCAGTGTTGTTGGCAAAGATGCCCGCTGTGATGTTCATGGTTGTCTCGACTGCCTGAGTCAAATGTCGGATGGCACGGCTGTTTGCCATCGGGCCCCAGAGGGGGACGAGTCCTTTCATAGCATCGAGGAACTGTGCTCCTGTTGAGTCGGCTTGCTCAACGTCTTTTGCTCGTTTTTGCCTGTGGTGATTCGCTGGGGCCACATAAGTTGGAGGAAGGACGAAGGAGATGTAGCAAGTGCCCCCCCAGCCTTTGGGGAGCCAGGTGTAGGCCTTCGTGCCACAGATGAAATACATGTTTGGGGATGACACAAAGGAAGGTGGATCCGTGGAGTCCAAAGTTCTGGTAAAGCGGCAAGCGCTGTGACCCACCAGCTGTGTCCCAAGTCCTTCTACACACATGTGGCCTGTGACGTTGATGACCGTCAGGGCTACAGTCAGAGTGGCAGCCGTTCGTTTCCGCAGATAGGAGAAGGTGGGTCTGGTTGGATTGTTGAACACCTGCATTTCGATTCGTTCTTTGGCCGGAATGTCCATTTGGATTGAGTCGCTGGGGGTCAGCGGGCAGAAGTGTGTCTTTGTCTTGTTTCGCCCGGCCCCATGAGAAGAATGTGCTGCAGCTCTGCTGGAGGTGGCATTTTCCGTATAGCTCTCTTGCAGGAGGATCAGCCAGGCAAGGCAGGAGCCGTGGACGGAGAAGGGTGAAGGGATGAATGGTATTGAATGTCCAGTGGCATGGGGTAGCAACCCACAGATCCAGCAGTTGGTGGCGTTGGTGGCAAGATTGTGCTGGTGAAGTAGCTGCACGAAAGAGTTGTTCCAAAACTCCTTTCGCCTCTCTCTTAGTTGAGGAGAGAGCGAAATCAGATAATGTTCCTTCATGGTGGTAGGCTGAGCAGTGGTTAGGAATGTTTCGTGAGCAGGTGTGTGTTCTTCCATAATCCAGAGCGTAGTCATGAGGAGAAAACAGAGGAGGATTACGATGAAGAGTGCAATTGTCTTTGAGCTATGGAGTCTGTCTGTTCTCGGATTTCTGTAGTGGGTATTTCCTGTTGTCTCAGTCGGCTTCTTGTTTGGCGCTTCCATCATCTTCTTATCTGGCGCTTCCATCATCTTCGTCTTCAAGGTGCTCGGTAGTGGGCAGGACCACAGACTCAGTTTTAGCTTCTCTCCAGGTAACCCTTGGTAGTTTGGGTCACCGTTCTGAGATTCTTTAACCTAGTCCGTGGCCTACTTAGCCGAAGCTCCCTCCTTTCGACGCAGGAAATACCCTTCTCGAGATGGCACAGTGGGGTCAGGATGTTTTGAAAGTTCAAGTGTCTCTGTATCAGGGTAGCAGTTCAACGATGGTCGGTCCCGGTTCAGGAGCTCTTCTTGGGTGTTGACGGTGTCTGTCGTGGCCAGGGCTGGAGAGACCTTTTTGCAGTGATGAGCGTGCAGCCAGTGTTTCTTCCCCTCCACTCGAAGTGCGGTCCGAGTGGTGATCAGCACTTGCCAGGGGCCCGTCCACCGGGGTTCCAAACTCTTTGATCGCTGAAAGTTTCGGATCAGCACGAAGTCCCCCGGCTGGATGGCGTGACCCGGACCCCTGGAAGCATCGGGGATGGCCTGCCGCACCTGCTGATGAAGGACAGACAAAGTTTCAGTCAATTTGTACAGATAATCAGACATTAGGACATCCGGAACGTCATGAATGGACGTTGGTTTCGGGGCAGACCAGACGCTCATGGGTCGACCGAAGACAACTTCATAAGGGGTTAAGTGATGTCGGGTGGGGGTAGAGCGCATCGATAGCAATGCCAATGGGAGGGCGTCTGGCCATTTCAGGCCCGTCGTAGCCACTATTTTGGCCAGTTTAAGCTTTAGTGTGGCGTTGTGTCGTTCGACCAGCCCAGCAGATTGAGGGTGGAAGACTGCGTGGAATTTCTGTTTGATACCCAGCCCATTTAGGATGAGCTGGATAACGTTGGCTACAAAGTGGGGGCCATTATCACTCCATAAAACACGACAGAGGCCATAACGGGGGAAAAACTCTTTTAACAGGACCTTTGCAGTGGCCATAGCGGTGTTGTCACGGGTCGGATATGCTTCCACCCATTTGCTAAATGCGCACACCACGACAAGTACATATTTCAGGCCTTGGCATCTGTCTAGCTGGATGTAGTCCATCTGCAGGACTTCAAATGGGTGGTTTGGGACCCCAAATCCCCCCCGGGGTACTACAGTTCCCTTCCCGGGGTTGTGTTGCAGGCATATTAAGCATTGTTGGACCAGGCGTTTGGCGGAATCTGGGATCTTGTCATTGTGCCAAACCCTGGAGACAAGTTCGATCATGGGGGCTGATCCTATGTGGGCTGGGGAGTGTGCCATGGATAATATGGGAATCAAGTATGAATCAGGTAGCAACCATCTGTTCGTGTCTTTTGTCCGCCAGCAGCCTTCATCGTCTTTCAATCCCACCCGTGCCCATTCAGTCAATTCGTGTTGTGTGCTAGCCATTTGTATGTCTCTAATTGTGTCCTTGGCGTCAGTCCAGTTTTCTGCTTGTGACCTGGTCACGTACATACGTGTTGTCGTTCTATTTTCAGCTGTCGTTCGGGCGGTGATGTCGGCTAGTGCATTTCCCTGTCCAATAATGTCTGTCACCTTCTTGTGTGCCTGGCATTTGATAACGGCAAGTTTGTTGGGGAGGAGGACAGCTTCGATTAAGGCGGAGACTAAATCCCCGTGCAGGATGGGTGTGCCGTGTGAGGTCAAGTATCCTCTCTCCCTCCAGAGGAGCCCAAAATGGTGAACCACCCCGAAGGCATACTGGCTGTCGGTGTAAATGTTCGCCGTGGTTCCTGTTGCCAGGATGCAGGCTCTCGTCAAAGCAATCAGTTCCGCTGCCTGGGCAGATCGCTGGGTGATGCGGGCTGTTTCTACTACAGTTCGAGCCGTGGTGACTGCATAGGCAGCGGAAGTGGTACCATCGGAGAGTTTGATGCAAGAACCGTCCACCCACAACTCCCCGTCGGGGTCAGGGAAAGCTGTGTCTCTGAGATCGACCCTACTCCTGGTCTGTTCGTCCGTAAGAGTCACGCAGTCATGTACGGGGTGCACATTGGGGTCGTTCTCTGGCAAGGGTAACAGAGTTGCTGGGTTCAGTGTGGTGCATCTTTTCAGGGTGATATGGGGGGCAAGCAAGGTTAGTTCGTATCCAGTCAGTCGTGCACTCGTCAGATGTTGCGTCTTGGTTTGGTTCAGGAGGGTGTCGACTGCATGGGGTACCAGTACCGTGAGGGAATTCGAGAGTACAATCCCCTCACTCTGTCGGATAGAGACTGCAGCAGCAGCTACAGCTCGAAGGCAGGCAGGCAAGGCTCTGGCGACAGGGTCAAGAGTGGCAGAGAAGTAAGCGCACGGTCGTTGCTTAGGACCGATGGCCTGGGTCAGGACAGATAAAGCGCACCCCTCCCTTTCGTGAGTGTAAAGGGAGAAGGGCTTTCTGTAATCAGGGGTACCCAGGACAGGGGCTGAGCAAAGGGCATCTCGTAGTTCTGTGAAGGAGGTTTGACACTCAGGAGTCCAAGGGAGTGGGAAAGGGACGTCTTTGTTTAGGAGAGAGAGCAGTGGTTTTACAACGAGGCTGAAGTTTGGCAACCATTGTCGGCAGAAGGAGGTGAGGCCTAATAGGGAGCGAACCTGCTTCTGGGTTTTAGGGACAGGGGTGTCTAGAATGGTCTGGATTCGATCAGGGGTGAGTTTCCTTCCATCTTTGGACAGAAGGTGGCCTAGGTAAGTGACCTGGGGTAGGCAGAATTGCAACTTCTTCTTGGAGACCTTGTGGCCATTTTCCGCAAGGAAGTGCAAGAGTTGAATGGTGGCGGTAACCGCTAGAGGGGTGGTGTCGGCTGCCAAAAGGATGTCATCGACATATTGTACCAACACCACCCCGTCGGGTAACCGGACTTGGTCTAGTTGCCTTTTGAGGGCCTGGCTGTAGATGCTAGGGCTCTCCGTGTAGCCTTGAGGGGCTCGGCAAAACCTATATGAGCGGGATTTTAGGGTAAAGCCGAAGAGATATCGGCTGTCTGGGTGGATGGGGATGGAGAAGAAAGCGTTCTTGAGGTCGATGACGGAAAAGGTGGTGGCAGTGGATGGAATCAAGGTCAGGATGGTGGTGATGTCTGAGACCACAGGGTACTGGGGTACCACCACTTTGTTGATCTCTCGGAGGTCGATGATGAAACGGTATGCTTTCTCATCTCCCTCTCCCTGCTTCTTGATAATGGGCAAGATAGGGCTGTTGCAAACGTTGCTAACCACTTCCTCTACCACTCCTGCGTCTATCAGTGACTGGATAATCATTACCAATGCCTTCTCGCCCTCTGGCGATATCCGATATTGTGGGAGTTTTGGGAGTGTTGCGTCTGGTCGGACAGTAATGTGCACTGGGTCAATTAACATACGCCCTACGTCCGAATCCGCTTTGGCCCACAGATACGGAGGCAGGGTGTCAAGCAGGGACGCGTCGACGTCGGTGATGGAAAACATGTGTCGGGGGGGAACAATGTTTAAGCAGAACGGGGTTGTCGTAAAGAAACACTCGAACTCCATCTTGAGAACACCTAATCGTCGCTCGGAAGTGTTTCAGTAAGTCAAGTCCCATAATGGCGTCAGGGCTATTGGAGGAAAGCAAGAACGTGGTGTCGGTGGTGTTGTTTTCTACGTCAAAGAGAATCGGGGCAGACAAAGGGTTGGTGGAGGGCGTTCCATCGAAACCTGTCGATGTTATGAGTGAGCCAGACAAGGGTGCCCTTGGAATCAGTCGTTTAGATAACGCACTACGTGTTGCGCCAGTGTCTACCAGAAATGGAGACTTGGTACCCAGGACCTTAGCAGTGACATAAGGGCCCTGCTGGTCAACATAGAGCTCGACTGGATCCCTCCCTCGCCCTTGGCTGTCCTATGCAAAGGTGTGAGTGTCGTCATAGTCAGATTGTTGATATCGGTTCTGTCTGGGTCGATCGAACGTATTCGGTCTGCTTGATCTGTCATTAGTCGCGTCATTTGGGGGCCCTCGTTGTGTTCCCTTAGGTCTTGGTCCGTTTGCTACATCCCTGGGGTCTCTGTTCCTGATCATTTCCAGGAGAACTGGGCACTGGGATTTCCAATGGCCAGTCCCTTTGCAGAAAGCGCACTGGTCATCTCTAAGGTCTGTGCGTCCACTGTAGGGAGTCAGAGTGCGGTCCTGGGGAAATGCAGTCTTAGGGACGTTTGTCTGGTAGTTTCCCCGGTATTGGTCTCGTCCTATAGTCACCCCTTGCAGTTTGGCAATCATCACCCTCTCTTTTAAGTCTTTCTTCTTTTTCTCTGTCGCCCTATCGTTTTCATTTTTCTGATGCTCATAATATTGGGCCATTTGAAGAATCGCTGTAGGTTTGGAGGCTGCCCAACTACTCTCGCTGGCCTGTAGTTTCTGGGAGATGTCCAATGATAGGCCCTTAACATAATTCTGGACAAACAGATGGTGTCCGGTTGCAGTGGTCATGTCCTGGCCGCTGTAATCGGAGAACACCGTTTCAAACCGGGAGAAGTATTCCGATACATCCTCCTGGGGTTTTTGGCGACAGGCTGTTACTATCGACCAGTCCACTTTCTTTTCTGGGATTAGGGTTTTTAATTTCTCTACAATTTTATCTGGGAGGTCTAGAATGGATTTCAACGGCTTTTGTCCTGGTCCCCGTTGTTTGTCCAAGTCATCGAGTTGTGGCCAGGTATGTCCGAACAGCTCAAGGTGGTCGACTTTCCGGATTTGCTTCCACACATCAGCTGGTAGACATAACCCGAAGAACAAGTCGATGTCAGCCAGGGTCATGATAGTTGAACCCAGGGCTGTACCCAATTCAGTATAGAAGGCAGTGGGGTTTTTACGTAGGTCGGGTAGAGATTTCCGGAATGTCAGTATCTCTTGCCGGTCCCATGGCTGGTAGACCCAGTTGTATACTACCCTTCCCTTCGCATCTTGGTTGTTTGCATCATCGTGAGTCCCTGTACCCCGAGGAGGAACCCAGTAAGGGGCAGCCTCACGTATCGGCATCATGGTGTTGGATTGCTCGGTTGGTGGTTCGGTCACTACGGGGGCCGCGGATTTAGCTCCCGGCTTTCGTTCAGTGAGGTGGCGGAAAACCTCAAGCGTACGCGTAAGGAGGTCCGACACATCACACTCGCCCTCATCCCCGATATCGACCTTCCGGTACAGAGTCCTTAGGCTCTCGGGACCTTTGTCTCGATATCGGTCCTCGTATGCATTCAAGACATGATAACACAGTCGTACGGTAAAATGTCGTCTGTGACTCCCTGTATACGAGCTGAACATATCTGTGATGTACTCTTCATCATCCTTCCTTTCTACCAGTGTCCTTGCTATTTTGTCGATCCCCGCTCGCTCATCTTTGTCTAGCCTGTTTGTTCTTGCAAGGCCAGCCCCTCGAGTCTCATGCTCGTCTAACGTTGTCGTTGATGCGGGTTTTAATACAAGGGGTTCGGCTGGCACAGAGGCCATTGGGGCCGACGCTGCGGCGGTACCTTCGTTTGTACCTGGGGGTGGCGCGTGCTGCGCCAAGGGCCGAGAAGGGGCGTATGGAGGGGGCATGTAGATGATAGGAGGACCTAACAGCAGGTCCTCATTGGCTTGTCGTTTCGAGGGTAAATCAGGGTAGAGCATGGAGGGGGTTCTAACCGGACACTGGCTTGGCGTTTCCCTTTCTAGTTTCTGTTTAGCTTTCTCTCTTTCCTCTATCTCCCTTTTTAGTTTCTGAGCAGCTAGGTGGGCTGCTTTTTGCAGCTCTTTTTCCAACCTACTCTCAGTTTTCTTTTTACGCTGTTCAGTTTCTTTTCGCCACATGCCGAAGCTATCAAGCATAGTGGGTGTTGTCTTGTTTTTACCTAGGGCAGTTTCTAGCATTTTTATTTTATCATCATCGAAGGATCCTGTCAGGGGCCATTGACTTTCTTGACCCTGTTTTGTATATTTATGCCATAGTTTACTATAGGCAATAGCGGTCAATCCATGCTTCATGAACATGTCCTTATTAGGGGTGCCTTCCAGTGGGGCTGGATGGTCCATCTCTAATAAGCGGTCCGGGCTAAACAGGCTACCAATCAGTGGGGAGAAGACAGACATGACGGCTCGTAACGAGGGACTAAAAAGTCAGCACTGCCTATCTTATCACTAGGTGCAAAGACTAGACAGAATATTTCTATTCTACGTTGTTTGCAGGCAGTGAATACCTCATGGATCACAATAACCAAAGACCAACAAATAACAATGGGGAGAATGAGTAGGTCCGCAAAGATCTGCGTTACCTACCTTTTTCACTATCTGCAAAAAGGGTGGTCTCTTCCCTGTTTGCAGACAGGGAATCTCCAGGAAACAATAGTTTTGCGAACAACAGTTCAGTTTCAAGCAATTATAGGGTGAGGGAGAAAAAAATAAGCACGGCTGCTACCCTACCTATCCTCCACTGCTTGCAAAGAGAGAGACCTTTGTTTCTCCGTTTGCAGACAGTGAATCCCTCATGGATCAAGATAACAAAAGACCGACAAATAGCAATGGGGAGAGTGAGTAGGTCCGCAAAGATTTGCGTTACCTACCTTTTTCACTATCTGCAAAAAGGGTGGTCTCTTCCCTGTTTGCAGACAGGGAATCTCCAGGAAACAATAGTTTGTGAACAACAGCTCAGTTTCAGGTGACTATTGAGTGGGGGAGAAAAATAAGCACGGTTGTCTGCCCTACCTATCCTCCACTGCTTGCAAAGAGAGAGCCTGTTGTTTCTCCGTTTGCAGACAGTGAATCTCCAAATAAACAAAAAGAGCAATACTAGTATTTAACAATCAAGCAAAAAAATTTTTTTTTCGCAATTTGTCGTGGTAACACGACCTTACCCGGACCGCATGGACAGTTTCCTGACTTCCGAATCCAGCGCCCGATCGTCCTCTCTTCTTCGTTATCCTCGCGGCACTCCTGATGGTTCCCAGTCAGGACCGTAGATCACTCGAGAGAGGTCTGTTCGGAACCAGTGAAGTTCGGATGATCGGCTGTCAGACGAGGGTCTATCGGACAGACGCGTTCCCGATCGTTGCAGTCGTTCACTTTGTCGTCAGGACCTCTCCCACTGGATCCATGGGTCGCTGATGGGCCCCACGCTTGGGACGCCAATTGTGGAAAAATACAAACTGGGGGGGCACTACCAACCAGAATATAAGATCCTTAATTATTGCCCGGCGATGTCGCCTCTTGAACCCACAAAGAAGTTAAACCATTGAAGAGGCAGGCGCTGGAGACTGGAAGGCAGGAAACAAGGTTTTTATTCGCTCCGGAGGAGAACACAACGAAAACGGACAGAAGGTATCGTTCTGAGGTGCTCTAACTGCATCCCGGAGGCCTGGCCTCTTATACACGAGTTTATCTCTTTATTACATGTAACACATTCTCGTTGATACTTTGATGTACGGAAAGACATCCTCAGAATCCCCCCTTCCCAGCCCGTTCCCATGCAAGGCTACAGTGGAAGTCCCCGCCCCGTTCACAACAGGTGATGATCATTGCGCAGCTGGGTATTCCGCCGATTCACGGAGTGTGCGGGTTTCGATCGGATCTCGTGGGATGGGGGGGGGCTTTGATCATCTCGGGGGTCCTTTGAGGAGGGAAGCTTCCTATTGTATGGGGAGGGGCAAGAGATTGGTATCGGCAGAGCTAGGTGTCGGCCTGGGAACGGGGAAGACAAAACGGGCACACGGGGAAAAGGGGTTTGCATCAAAAGGGCCGGAGGTCATGACGGGGAAGCAGGGAGGTGTCGCGCTGGGAACAGGAGGAGGGCCTGGGGCAGAGCAGCGCCGAAGAGGGGTTTATGACTCAAGGCAGGTGCAAGCAAGGGGGGGTTGCCAGCGAAGTTAGGAGAGAGAGAGAGAGAGACGCGCTGGCTCTCGGCGAGAGCAGGGAAGCCATGGTGTCCAAAATGGCGGCTGTTTTACGCGCACAAAAAGATTTAAGGAGAGCAAGAGGGCGCCGATAATGTTGACGGTTTTCAGCCTAACTTGAGGTATCTGGGGCCTTGGTCGTTGAGGTATCTGGGGCCTTGGTTGTGGAGAGCTTTGTGTGCGTGGGTGAGGAGTCTGAACGTGATTCTCTTGCTGACGGGGAGCCAGTGCAGGTCTCTCAGGTGTCCGGCGATGTGGCTGTGTCGGGGGATGTCCAGGATGAGTCGTGCTGAGGCGTTCTGGATGCGTTTGAGTCTTTTCTGAAGTTTGGCTGTGGTTCCGGCGTAGAGGGAGTTGCCGTAGTCCAGTCGGCTGGTGACGCGGGCCTGGGTGACCGTCTTCCTGGTTTCGGTGGGGATCCACCGGAAGATCTTGCGCAGCATGCGTAGGATGTTGAAGCATGACGAGGAGACGGCGTTGACTTGTCTGGTCATTGAGAGGGAGGAGTCCAGGATGAAGCCCAGGTTGCGTGCGTGGTCCGTTGGTTTGGGTGCGTTGCCACCAGGAGTCGTCCCAGGCAGAGGGTGATGATCCTAGGATGAGGACTTCCGTCTTATCTGAGTTCAGTTTCAGGCGGCTGTTCCTCATCCACTCGGCTACGTCTTTCATCCCTTCATGTAGGTTGGTTCTGGCGGTTGTGGGGTCGTTGGTGAGGGAGAGTATCAGCTGGGTGTCGTCGGTGTAGGAGATGATGTTGAGGTTGTGTTGGTGTGCGATGGCTGCGAGGGGGCTCATGTAGACGTTGAAGAGGGTGGGGCTGAGTGATGATCCTTGTGGTACGCCGCAGATGACTTCGGTGGCCTCGGAACTGTCCGGGGAGAGGCGGACTCTCTGGGTTCTTCCGGCGAGGAAGGAGATGATCCACTCCAGTGCCTTCTCTTGGATTCCGACGTTGTTCAGGCGTTGCACTAGGGTGCGGTGGCAGACCGTGTCGAACGCTGCGGAGAGGTCCAGGAGGATGAGGGCCGCTGTTTCCCCGTTGTCGAGCAGGGCTCAGATGTCGTCGGTGGCTGCGATGAGGGCGGTCTCGGTGCTGTGGTTGGCCCGGAAGCCGGACTGCGAGTGGTCGAGGGATCCATTTGTCTCGAGGAAGGCGGCCAGTTGTCTGTTGACGGTCATCTCGATGACTTTGGCAGGAAAAGGAAGGAGCGAGATGGGGCGGTAGTTTTTGAGGTCGGTGGGGTCCGCTGACTGTTTCTTCAGTAGGGCGCTGAGTTCGGCGTGCTTCCAGCTCTCTGGGAAGGTGGCGGTGTCGAAGGAGGTGTTGATGATGTCCCGGAGGTGGGGTGCGATGACGGCGTCGGCCTTGTTGAAGACGTGGTGAGGGCAGGGGTCTGTTGGTGATCCGAAGTGGATGGAGTTCATCGTGCGGATGGTGTCTTCGGTGTTGATCGGGGTCCAGGCTCGGAGGGTGGAGGTGGGGGGCGTTGGTACGGTCGTAGGGTGCGTCGGCTGTGTGCTGAAACTGTTGTGTATGTTTGCGATCTTGCTGTGGAAGAACGAGGCGAGCGAGTTGCAGAGGTCTTGCGAGGGAGTGATATCGTTGTTTCCGGCGCTGGGGTTCGAGAGCTCTTTGACGATGATGAAGAGTTCCTTGCTGTTGTGGGCGTTGTTGTCCAGTCGTTCCTTGAATGCGGTTTTCTTGGTGGTGTGGATCAGCTGGTGGTGTTTTCGGGTGGCGTGCTTGAGGGTGGTCATGTTGTCTGCAGTCGGGTCTCTGCGCCATGCTTTCTCAAGGGCCCGGCAGTTCTTCTTGGATCTCTTGAGTTCGTCGGTGAACCAGGATGCTTTCTTGTTGCCGGGTCTGACGGAAGGGGGGGGTCTTCAATGGGGCGAGTTGGTGATCCATCTTGTGAGGTTGCTGGCGGCTTGGTTGGGGTTCGTTGAGCTGGCGGGAGGGTTCTGGCTCAGGGATGTGGTGAGTTGGTCGGTGGTGATCTTGTTCCAGCTTCTGCGGGGAAACTGTTGCGGGTGGTGGTGAGTGGGGGTCCTACTGAAGCTGAAGTGGACGCAGCTGTGGTCTGTCCAGTGGTGTGGCTGAAGGAGATGTCCTTGCTGGAGGAGAAGACTGGGTCAAGCGTGTGGCCGGCGTAGTGTGTGGGGGTGGTCACCAGTTGCTTGAGTCCGAGTTTGGCGAGGTTGTCCAGCAGGGTGGTGGTGTTGCGGTCGTTGTTGTTCTCTAGGTGGAAGTTGAGGTCCCCAAGGAGGATGTAGTCAGCCGAGGGGAGGGCGTGAGGGCTGATGAAGTCGGCGATGTCTTCGCTGAATTGTGTGCGTGGTCCTGGGGGTCTGTAGATGAGGGTGCCTCTGAGGGTGGTCTTGGGGTCGGTGTGTATCTAGAAGTGCAGGTGTTCGGCGGCTGTAAAGGTGTCGTGATGCGGATGGTGTTCTTGTGGACGATGGCGATGCCTCCTCCGGTCTGGTTGACGCGGTCCCTTCGGGTGATCTTGTATCCGTCCGGGATGGCGATGTCGGGCCCTGAGGAGGCGTTCATCCATGTTACCGTGAGGAAAGCGACGTCTGGTGATGTGGAGTCGAGCACGTTCCATAGTTCCACGGCGTGTCTGTGGACGGAGCGGGTGTTGAGCAGGATGCACTTCAGGTGGTTGCGGCTGGTGCTCGGCTTGGCGGGTGCGGTGCAGGTCCGGAGGCAGGAGAACTTGCAGGATTGGCAGGCGAAGGGTCCGTGGGTGCGTCCTGGGGAGGCACGGTGGCAGCCGGGGATTCGGCCGGTGTTGAGTGCGTTGAGGGTGGCGGTGTCGTAAGTCCGGTGGGTTGGCAGCTGCGGGGGCCAGGGGGTCTGGTGCTGGGCGCGGTCCAGGCGCGGACGGGCGCAGACGGTCTTGCCTTTGGCGCAGGCGCGCCCGCTGCGCGTACGCGCGGACTCTGCCATAAATGGCGAGTGTGGGGGGGGTGGAGCGAGGGAGGAGCAGCTGGGAGGTGGGAGCGGGGTGGCGAATGGGAGAGGGACCAGGTGGAGAGGGGGCAGGGCCGCGGGGGAGCAGCGGCAGGGAGCGGGGAACGGCGGCTGAAGCGCTAGGGGGTCAGCAAAACAAACAAAGGCAGGGGGATAACAGCGGACAATCAGGGGCACAGCACGATAACAGAGGCAAAAACAGCAGAAATACAATTACGAACGCAGAGATTCAAACGCACGAGCAGAATCAGGGGCACAACGGAAGCAAGGTGGCAACGAGCAGGCGGTGGCAGCAGGGGGACCGGGTGACCTCGGGAGGAGCCACGCGGCGGGTTGAGCGACCGGCACTGACGAGGTCAGGCTGGTCACAGCTCCCCGTCGCACGGTTTATGCCAAAGATATATTGTTTTGGGTCGAGGACAACACGTTTTAATGTTTCTTTTGTCAGTCGGACAAGTAGGTCTAAGACCCTCCAGCACAAACACATTGCATCACAGTACCACAGTTTGTCTGTGGGAAAAAGTTATATGCATCTTTATGTACAAGATGTTCAGAATTTATATAAGGCTCAAAAAAGTCTTTACTATTTGGGCAAGTGCGCTAAGAAAATCTAGTGAGCTGTAAAGTTAGCTTGCATTACAGGAAGTCGTTCCAAATAAGTGTGTATACATGTTTACAAAATTTAATCATGGGTGGCCTGTTGCAGTGCTCCAAGGATGCTCCTTGATTATGTGCAAATCGATGCAATTGAGAGCATTTTATTTTGAAAATAAACAATAAAAAAATGACAAAGGTTACTGACAGTTTTTTAAGGACATCTTTAAAAACTGTTATCAAAGGCCTCACTTGATAAGTGTAAAGAATTTGTAGGAGGTTGTAGAAGGTGGAGTGGACACTATATTTTAGTAAACTTTTGTTAATCCCCATTAATCATGAGCAGATATGTTTATTTGCTTGTGAAAATCTGCAGAACAAGTGCAAATTAACTTGGTAAAACCTTATTTGCTCCAGCGGGAAACTTTACCTGTATTGTAAAACTCCTTTCTCTTCAATTGACTTTTTATTTTAGCAGCGTGAGGCTTGTTTCAAACCCTTACCACTTGGGAAGAAGTTTAAGCCGGCCCATATCGGGATTACATTTTCAACCTTCCCAGCGGGGTAAGGGACTGGTTAGGAGTTGAGGAATAACCATAAACGTGCAGGTTTAAGCAGGTTGAACAAACTAACATGATGGCGTTTCAGCCATACAATTACCACTTCCCGTCTACTTCCAGTACCTCTACGTAAGTTTGCTTTCACCAAAATCTACATAATACTAAATATTTTGTTTTTGTTTTTGGACGGGTAAGCTAATCCTATCTGCTAATCCTATATCCATAAACAGGTTTACAAATCGGGCCTAACATTTAGACTCTGACAATACCTTGCTGAGTGCATCTGGTTTTAAAATGTAAATCCATTGTTTACCTAGCCCTTTGGATAGTCCCACATTTCTGGCAAAAAGGGTAAGTGAGGTACAATGAGATGAAGTAATTTGCCAATGAAGTATAAAATGTGGTCGAGTTGGTGAGGCTGTAAGTAGACTCATTGATTCCCAGCAACCCAGGTACTTGCTGCAAATAAAATCCAGCTTCATTTACAGTAACATTCTGAAATCTTCTTACCAAAAAGCAGGCCTAAACCGAGTCCATTAATAAACCGATCCTGTGAATAGTAATAGATTTGACACACACACACACACACACTCGAATGGTTAGTCTGGTAGAACCATAGCATAAAAAGAGCCATGCCAAAATTATAACCATGACACATGATCCTTGATGAATGTAGAGGATAGTATCAGCACTGCGACAAAAGTACTCTGCCACAATTTCTCACCTCAATGCATGGGAGATGTGGATTTGTCCATTTGACAAGCAGATATTTTATAAAAATTCCACTCACTTGCTGTTAATAGTTTCATTCTTTGACCCGAAGACCCTCCTCCTTTCTGAGAATAGTAGCTTTATATTTCACATCTCTGAGAACTTCAAATTGTCCGTGACCTTGTCCTACTTTTCTTGAATAAGGTTCAAGCCTTTACAGAAAAAAGAAATGTTGCCGCTCTTACATTTGTTTTAAAAAAAGATCTTATGATGTGTACCTTTTTCTGCAGGCATTCTCCTCAACAGCTGGCAGGACAAAGAATTGGTGTGTTTTCATATGGTTCTGGCTTTGCTGCTACATTGTACTCACTCACGGTTACACAGGATGCCGCACCTGGTGAGTTTTTGTGGACTAAAAGATGTTCCCTTAATACAAATGTTCATTATATTGTCAATATGTCCTAACTTTAGATTTGCATATGGCTTGATCAAAGTGATTCACAGATATTGACATGCACCCTCTTAGCAAGACCGTATTGAATCTTTTATAAACCTCATATAATCTTCTGAAGTTTTTGAAACCCTAGTCAGAGAATTTATCTCGGAGGAACAATTTACTTCCCATCAAATACCATTCTAGTTATGACAAGATTGAATGGGTGTGCCTCGGGGTTGCTGTTGCTTGGGCTAACTCTGCCTCTTATAGCTCCTTCTTTGTTCTGGGATCTGACTCCACTGCATTGTCCTCCTGAAAAGCTGTATGCAGTAGCAGGACTCTTAATTTTGTTAATCTGAATTCTTAATTTTTCCCCCCTAGATTATCTGTGCACCCACTTTTTTTTGGGAATCCTACATGAACGCAATGCTCTATAATCTGCTGTCCGCATTGTACAACCACTCCCCTCTCTGCCTCCCTCCACATCTTACTTTGCATTCCATCATTTTATTACCGTAAGCTAAAAACGTTTTTATCTCCCAGATTTCGCTCTATTATCCAAGTGTGGTTACTCTACAGATGGGTATCTCTTGGAAAGGAAGTTCATGCCTCAATGATTTAGTGTGTGTCTGCTTCATGGCAATATCCCCTCTCCTTTTTCAATGAGTATATGCGTGGAGCAGGTGTCATTTTCTACTGCGCCAGGAATAATAGGTGCAGATTCCTGACTGGTGTCTGTTGGTGCAGTTATGGTGCATGTGTTGGTGGAGGCCAGCCATTGAGCTGTGAGTTATTTGTATATGTGTCTCATGACTGTGTCTCTGTGTATTGTTGCGTTTTTGCAGCTATTTTGATGATTCTTTTATAGTAGTTAAGAGTTTGTGTAATCCAATTGTGACTTCATGTTCAGATATCACTGCCCTCAATTTACTTAAAATGTTCCCGGGCCGTATATCATTGAATTTCCCTGTCATGGTGTGGGTACCTTCTTGCGCCAGTAGGGATACCTCTCATTCCCAGATGTGCTGTGTCGCATTGCCTTTATTCCCCCATCACAGGTTGTTTCTTTTAAACCCTAGCGACTCTGCTATTGCAGTTGTAGCTGTGTTTTTTAGGATTGTTGCACTTTTCACTAATCACTATATTCCCTTGTAGTGCTATGCCTATCCTTCTGCTCCATTGTTGGTCTTGTGTATCTTTCTCTAGTTCATTGTTTTCTAGTTCCCATTAGAGTATCCCCTGCCAGTAATAGTGACTTAAACACTCCCTGCTACAATTTGGTGTGGCTTACAGGTCCACTCAATAGTCCATCCTGGCAAAGTCCGTAAATTGAACGTGGCAATAGCAACATTTTTACTGCACTTCTAAGACCTAGAAGTACTGTACAAAACTGCTATGTAAAGTCAGTATTTGTGCCAATTCCGTTTTTTGTTCTGCGAGTTTTTCCCAGTTCTGGACCCAATACCAATAAGGTTGTTTGGATTATACCGCAGGCAATATAGAGGCATTTAACCCCAAATACGTTTTAGACAGTCCAAGAAAATATTCATGTGGACTGTCTTCTGGACAATAAGTTTTAAGAAGTGGTCTCCTTATGTTAATTTGTACTGATGCTCCTGGTCCCTGAGTCATCCAAATTTTTTTTTTCTTGGTCTTTTGTCAGTAGGGCATTCCACTAGTTGCTTTTCTTCGAGATGAGTGCATAGTGAGATTAGGAAGGGGTCCCTCATTGCAGTGTGAATTTGAACTGACCGATTGATTTCTTAAAAGCAGGGTCAGCTAATATTTGTCACCAGCATCTGTAAACATGGCCAGTATATTAGACACATGTCATTCGAGTTCCTGTTATATTTCTGATTTACCTCAGATTGCCCCTTCATCGATATCTATTTCCCGTTTTACTTTAAATATGTTACATTCAGATCAAATTCTGTGCATTCATAGGATTTTACTTCCCAGACATAATCTAAATTAGAATCCTTATGTGATCTAAATGATGACCTCATTAAATTGGCTTTACTGGCTTTATCAAAAATCCAAATTCAGAAAGTCTATAGATTTGTGACAATTTGTAATGTACTTGGATTTTAAAGAGGGAGCTCACTCACTCTTACTCGGTATGAGTGATGTGGAGTTCTTCATATATTTTTTGACTAACCCCCTTTGCAACTCCCTCCACCATAAAGCTTATAGTCAATGAGGGGATTCTCCAAACGTCACTTAGCCAAGCTTAGACTCCTACAGTGTGTCCCCAGCCTGCCAGTAACTTCTCAAAAGAGGACCTTCAGCCCTGAATTTGACTTGTAAATGCCCACTTGGCTACCAACCACACACTTAATATTAAATTACATGGTGGAGAAAAATAAATGACATTGTGTGACTGAGGTGTTTTCATTTGACACCTACACTCGTCGATGACTTCTTGTGAAATCCTCACAAAGAATCGAGCTGATTGCGAAGGCTGAGGATTGGCGACCGTCAACAGGGTAATCGTAACGTGCTTGCCAGGTTTTTAATCTTATCTGCTTCCTTAGCTTTTTATGTAATCTGCTTGTCTTTACACATCTGATAGTTGATTTCTCCTTGTGCCTAAAGGTGTAATTCATCAGCTCCACCTTAACGCAAGGAGGCCACAGGTCTTGCAATCCAAGCGTTCTTGCACAAAATTCTCATGAGTGACTTCGGTCTTTATGTGGAACATCAGTGTAGTAAAACATCTGCAGATGTTATTGAAAACTTATAGGCCTTTGGGTTTTAGCCTGTTGATTAAGTCAAAGCCCACACAAAAGGGCATAGTCTACCTTGTTTTCACATCCTCAGAAGGGCAGTCTACATTTTTCTTTGACTCTCTCCCTATACTTTGGAACTTTCAGTGAAGGACAGTGGTTAAATAATATTTACTTCTTACTAATTATCAAGAAAAAAATCCTTATTTGGAGGTTGGAAGTCTGCTAGGTCATCAGTGGGCATCTACTACAGTTCCCCCCCCCAACCCTTCCCCACCATCTCACAAACGACTGCTTGTACTGTTTAGAGCTACGATGTTGGTAATACTCTCTTGGCTCTTGTCCACTCGTGCATTTGCCAGTGTAACAGAAGCACTTGAGCAAAACCCAATAAGGAGCTAGCCGACCAGGTTGTTGTAGTCCACTTAGCATTACATGCTTTTTTTTCTTTTGTCAGTAACAAACTGAAAGCACCAGCTGGTTTCTGAAAAACATGAAATGTAGCAGCAAAGCCACACCCAGGCATGGAGGGGATTTTTTTCCCCCTCTACATGGGATCCATTGTTTGTTTTTCCCTGCAGACAGGCAGCCTCTCCCCACCTCTAAAATGAGTAGAAGTTTAGCAAAACAGAGTTCCAGCTCGTCCAATCGAAAAATGTGGCTCTTAGTTGTTGTTTCTTGGCAAAACCAATCCAGGCTCTCCTAAAAGTTGTGCACCAAAACCTCATCAAAGCACTAGATTCACTAGTCTTTATGCAGCATAAGTAAAAAGACTTTCGGGAAGGCAACTAACAAATGGTTTTGAGACCGATGTGCCCAGCCTTGGTCTGGTGCACACTGTCACTGGAACCAAGCTGTACCCAGCTTATGAGCCCATAACTAACATGTCCTAGGTTGCTTGTGTTCCAGTTTAGGGAGTACTTGACTCTGCAGTTCGGGCTGGACTTCCTATTGGAGCAGAATCCAGACTGATTTGCAGATCGCTGGGTCTAAACTGAGGTGGCATGGTGTGCAAAAAAACCCGATGGATTTGGATACGGGCTGAGTGATTACCAGTGGCTGAGGTTAATTCAAGCATTTCAGCCATCACACTTTTGCATACTTATTGAGACAGGCCTGGCCAACAAGAAAGTTAGTGTGCAAGTTGGAATGAAACTTCTGATTGCCCCACTTAGCATCTGATAGAAAAAGTTACCACCATATAAAATGGCACCATAAGGCGGTCCAGAGTCAAAAGCATGATTGTTTCAATCTTAAGAAAATTGGGCTGCAAGGTAATGCATTGTTTAGAACCCTCTGAAAAGTTATGTAAAATTGATTTTAAAGCACACGAATACTCGAGGGTGTCTTGGCGTTGGATTGGGAATATCAGTAAGGTGACAGCAGAGGGACACTAGAGGTTAAAGAGCCAGGTTTTGATTTGTTTCCTAAAAATTCAATAAAGTGGGAGCTGCTTTAATATATATAGGCAGACCGTTCCAGAGGGCTGGGGCTTTAGAGGAAAAGCAGCTGCCTCCCCATTTGAGTCTCCTAAAACTGGGAGACGAGACCGTCGAGAGCTTTTTGATCGTAGGTCTCTATTAGGTATGTACCAGGATAGGGACTGTTTAAGGTAGGTAGGACCACAGTTATGCAAGGCCTTATAGGTAAGGCACAGTGCCTTAAATGTAATGCAACTGTTCACCGATAGCCAGTGAAGTTCCTTAATGAACGCTAAAACCGGATGGAATTTGGGGAGACCAAAAATTAGCCTAGCTGCCGCATTCTGCACGCTTTGGAGTTTCTCCTCCGAGTGTTAAAGCAGGATGAGACAACTGAACTAATATGCTTAATAAAGTTCAATTTGTCATCTATGCTTATGCCTATGTTTTTGGCCTTTTGGACTGTAGTTGGGAGAGTTCCCAACTCTGCTGGCCAGCATGCTGGATTCAGAACTGAGGGTTATTACCAAAAAATAACACCTCCATTTTCTCAGAGTTTAATTTAAGGCAATGCTTTCCCATACAATCACTAACAGCTCTCATACAGTTGGAAACTGAGTGATAGTTACTTCTGTATTATTAGAGGCCGGCGCCACAATTTGAGTATCGTCTGCATAGGATGTAGAGGAAAATCCAAACTATCTAATCAGGGAGACCAATTCTAAAACTTAAACGATGAAGAGCAGAGGGCTTAGGGAGGATCCCTGAGGGAACCCACAAGGAAGAAAGAATGAGTTGGATGAAAATTTCACCAGCATAACTGAATGACTTTCGTCTGTTAGGAATGATTGGAGTAGGGCAGGGGCTTAATCAGCGATGCCCAGTTTTTCTGAGACGGCCGACAAGGGTGGCATGTTTGACCGTATCAAAGGCTGCGGACAAATCAAGGAGAAGTGCTGCTGAGCCTCCCATGTCCAAAATAGTTCTTAATTCATCCGTGTTTTTTTTTTTTTTTTTTTTTTTTTTTAATGCTGTCTCAGTACTATGTTCGGTCCAGAAGCCGAATTAGGAAGGATCCAACAGATGATTTTCCTGAATAAACTGTTAATTGTGCATTTATCAGTTTTTCCTCTATTTTGGCTGGGAATGGTAACCTAGAAATCGGACAGTAATTTTCTGGATTATCTGGATCTAGGTTGGGTTTCCTAAGAAGTGGCAGGATAGAGGCTATTTTACATAGATCAGGAAAAATACTGGTGCAGAACATCCTGTTCAAGATTTCGGCTAAAAATGAGGCAATCCGAAATAGAATCTGTTTAAATATAGAGGGGGGACATGGGTCATAAGGTGATCCTGACTTTGTAGAGTGAACTAAATTAAGAACCTCTGCAGTAGTAGTAGAGTAAAATTGGTAGAGGTTAGAAGGGGGACTTTGACAGACCGAAGATTGGACTGTTGTGGGACTAACGTTAAGGTCGATGTTACTGGAGGCAGAGAACTGGTTGTAGATTTGTACAACTTTATTGCGAAAATGAGAAGATATTTGCTTGCAGAAAGATTGACTGTTGTAGCTACCTTTAGTCTCAGGGACTTTAGTGAGTTTGCTTATGACCTGAAGGAGTTCTCTGGCAGAGTTCTTAGATGCTTCTATTTGTTGTGTAAAAAAAGGCCGACTTTTCCTTGGTGATGGCTGCTTTAATATTTATATATATTTAATATGTTTGTCAGAAAGGCTATTGTTTGATCTCCATATCCTTTCCAGTTTCTTACATTTCTGTTTTTGAAGACGAAGAGTGTCTGTATACCAATGTGAGGATTGGAAACTCTATACTATTCCCTTGCAGTTTCTAATGAATACTGCAAATATTTATATTTCCTTTCTGAGGACAGGCTCAAGAACATTCTGATGGAGATCCAAGTTAAATCACGGATTCTCCCTTTTTACTCCATTCAAGCCTCTTTCTATCCAGATCACTCCACTTAAAAAAAAAGAAAAGAAAAAATAGTCTTGAACAAGCGTGCAAGCCAGTGGAATAGACTCAAAGCATCAGACCTCCCAACCTACCTCATTGTGTTTCTGTGATTTAACAGTCACTTCACCATGCTAGACCCAAGCCTGACCACCAGGAATTCTTCTTTCCAACAGGTTCTATTCCAAGGGTTCACAAAGTATGCCAAAAGTACTCTGTTTCTGGTAAAACCAGACACTGATTCCTGGAACTTCGGACTCTTTGCAAATCTCCCTTACCTGAGCAAAGTTACTTTCGCTGGTGCAGGACCATAACTTTGCTCAGGAGTTCAACCGCATGCTTCTAGACCAATTGCAAATCCTAGTCATGACCGCTCTCCGTTGGCTACGACACAATACGCAGCATTAACTGTAAGTCCAGATGTATGTAGATACTATCCAATTCCCCATCCATCCTTGTTGGTAATGAAAAATATGGAAAACCTGTTGCATGGTCTTTGATCACAAACACTGCTGCATGAAGAAAAACTGTTGCCTCCAAACAGGTTCCTAGCACTACAAAGTGGTTATGTTGTGGTATAGTACATTCTTCGAGGGCAGAAGGATATGTTACTGTCACCCCATTTCTAGATTGTTTTAATAGTAGTCTGGTTTGGCACATAAATGGTCTTGCATTTATTTTCGCTAAAAGCAAACTCTAAAACCAATTTATATTGTGTAAAAAATCTCATTGTCCAGGCGTGATCAAATGTATTTTTCAAAATTTGCCTTGCAATTTTAAACCCACATAACATTGTGCAAAGGAACCCATCCATTTTAAATTTATTTGAACAAAGAAAAAGGACAACATGTATTGATCTTCATACTGCTGATCTGTCCATACTCAATTTGTGAAACTTTTCTTTTGTAGGTTCGTCTTTGCATAAGATGACTGCCAGCTTGTCTGACCTTAAAGCACGACTTGACTCACGAAGATGTGTTCAACCAGAGATCTTTGCTGAAAATATGAAACTCAGACAAGAAACCCATCATTTAGGTATAAGAAACGAGTTTAGTTGATGGCTTCAATTAGTGTGTGTTAACAGTCAGTTGGTTGGGCGGAGTACATGCATCCTTAAATATTCTGTTGTCATCAATTCCTTTTTGGAAATCCCATTTTGTCAGTCTTATTTCTCCACTGTGGTGCAAGTTGAATACACATTTACACTCCATAGCCTATATGGTTTTAACCCTGCTAGTCTTATACAATAGACAGGAGCAAAACTGAGTCATATGATTTGTAAAGAGCCTGCTGCTGGCAGGCACAACTCGGATAAGGGCAGCAATTTTTGGCGGAGCAGCACATGTGTGAAATATCCACAGAAGCAATGTGGTACTATCAAAGGATGTGCTGGGCTTTGTTTTGTCTTGGAGAGCATACTAGATAACTAATGAGCTCTACTGGTTTTTTTCTCAGTGTTAATCTAGTAATCATGGACTGATATGAATTAAATGACAGGATGTAAGTTTAGCAGAAGTTCGATCAATATATTTAGATGTAGTATATGTTCTCAGCCACATTGTAGGACAAAGAAAAGTAAATGCATGTATTGCATGAAAATAAGTTACCCGGATCTTACCGAATTTTGTTTACTCATGTAGCCAATTACAGGCCACAGGGCTCAGTGGATGACCTGTTTGCAGGGACATGGTACCTTGTGCATGTGGATGAAAAGCACAGGAGGCAGTACGCTCGGCACACAGTATTGGATGATCAACCACTAGAAGCTGGGACTGGAGTAGACGTTATCCATTCAAATGTGATTAATGAGGTAAATTGATCAAAGTGCAGTTACTTTTTTTTATTGAGGTTTTTGTTCAAAAGTATAGTCCAGTGCATGAATCAGAGTATACCAAAATAGATGTATTTGCAGATATTGATACTATGAATATAAAAATAAATAAGACTGTTCATCAGAACTTCGTCAAGATTATTGAAGTGAGATTCAGAGATTATTAATTTTTATTAACTCGTTACACAAGACTCTAGATGAACCCCTTATATTCGACCTCTACAGGTGAGTACTTGGGCTTTAATAGCTAACGGTGGTCCTCTAGGCCGACGTAGCAGCTCTGTGCCCGACAACTTACAAGCTTCCTTTTCAAGTATGTAAAAGCCATCACAGGTCTACTGATTTTATACTGAGACAACATAATTGTTCATCTGTGCTGTTGAGCTACATCTTTAATGCCATTCAGAAGATTTGACTGACCCATGCCAGTTCCAGAAAAGTCTTGACCAGATGACCACCTGCTTCACCGATTCCCATGACAGGACTTTTCATCTGAGAATTGAAGCCTGAACTATTACCCGAAGGTTAAAAGTGATAAAATGATACTGTTGAAGGGAATAACCTAGGAATAGATTGATGTGCATGCACTGAGTTGGAAGGTAAGTAGATTATCCCAGTCTTTGTGTAGTGCAGAATAGAACACATGTCCACCCAATGAGGAATAGCTGTGAGGCATCTATTAATTTTAGTCTGGAGAGTAGTAGCGAATATGGGAAAGGTGAAGATGATTTGTCTGTCACTGATACAGTGATGATGGGAAAACTCAGAAGATGAGATAATATTGCCTAAAGACATGGTAGAGTGTGTGGAAGGGAGAGGGCCTAAGGCTACTTTTTAAAGAGCTGAACCAGTTAAAAAGTTGGTGGGGTGGATTATGAAAACCATGAGACTGACCAGGCTGATCAGAGAGGATAGAAAATCAATTAGACTGAAGATATTAATTGTCTAAGATCTCCTACGTTTAAAAAGGGAAGGTTCTTTGCGTATGTCAGTTGGTAGATTGATTCACGACTGGGCTCCCTGGAGATGGAGGCACACCTATACTTTGATACTGGAATCGGAGTTGTAGAATTTTAATAATTTCCTACTGAGTAGCCGGCAGTAAATTAATAAAAGGAGGGGTTTCATTTTCTTATAGAAATTACGATTGGTGCTCTAGAAGGCCAGAGCAATGGCACATTTTGTATAAATGATCAAATATCTTCCACTTCCTAATCGATGCCAGAAAAAGTCTAGCATGGCGAGTGAAACATGTACTTTGAACACCAGCAGCACTCTGCCAGCTGACTCCCCAGTGATCTTCTGTAGCTTTAACAAACTTCTAAATAATATCTAGCGTGGTAACATTCTGTATTCAAGATAAAAGTGAGGCACTCCTGAATGTTATCTTGTTGTAATATGAGCCCCCACAGTGGAACTCTGGCGTCGCAGACTGGCAGATGCTAGCTAAAGGAACCATTGCATATGACTTAATAAATAAATCGCACAAATTTACTACAACGTGGTGCCTAGTTCTGTTGTTCCTGAATGTCGACAATATTGATCCGATGCGCTCAAATAAGTTGGGTGCCATTGGACTTTTGGCCAGGCAAA
The DNA here is from genome assembly GCF_964261635.1 of Lissotriton helveticus. Classification (NCBI taxonomy): domain Eukaryota; kingdom Metazoa; phylum Chordata; class Amphibia; order Caudata; family Salamandridae; genus Lissotriton; species Lissotriton helveticus. The sequence continues at coordinate 398,385,385 of NC_136059.1, read as the reverse complement.
GATACCCTTGTAACATAGGTCAGACTGATTCAGACAAGAGACGCAAACTGTAACTGAGTTAGGTGCCATTAATATAGATTGTGTGCAGACCTGAGATGTGAAATGGGGTTGCGGGGGTTGGGGGGGGGTGGGGGGGCGATGGTTATCCCCTATTTTGGTGGGTATACCCACCGGACGTATTGTATGTTAACCCGTTTACCGCGGCAGACATTCTGCCACGGTGCGGGCGTTTTACGCAGTGAGCGGTGCTGCATCGGTCGTTGGTCGTGCGCAGCACCTGAGAGGTAGTGCTTGCATTGGCCAAATCCAATAAAAATCATTGAAACCTAAAACCTAAAAAAAAAAGAACAAAAAACGTATGCTCCGGTGATGTTGTAGACAGTTTCATAATCTTGTAACTAGCATATACCCACATCTTTGTCCTCCTAGAGAAATTAAGAAATGTGCCTTACCTCACCCATGCGGCCAGAGCGATTCCACCATGTGAATTTTTCTTTTCATATACTGAAATAATTTAACTATAGAAACTTTATCTTGAAAATGCATATCTGTAACCTATAGCAGGTCCATTTTTACCCAACTTAAAATGCTTCAAAAATATAATGAGGGCACATGCTAGTTAATTGTCTCCTTAGATATTGCCTATGTTCAAATGTTCAGCCACCTTTGAGCCAATCAAATTAATTTTGCTGTTGGGGATTTTATTTGCAAATAATAACTTTTGTTTTTTCCTATTTCTCTCAAGCACATTCCAAGCCCTGCTAAAAAAGTTCCAAGGCTTCCTACATCTGCAGGACAGGAATCCGTTACCATTATAACAAACGGAGAACATTAAAACACCACTGAGGGCGAACGGGTTAACAAAAAGAACAAAGACTGATAGCACTGCTTATTGTACAAAAAAGAATGACTGAGAATTTGGTAATTTTTCAAGCTTATATGTATCTACAACTTGTTCTGTGTCCAAGTTTAGGGTCCATTACATTTTGCAGAAATTAACACTACAAAGCATTTCAATATGTTTTTTTAATCATTCAGCGATCAGATCACCACAGTGCTCTAAACTCAGCGTTTTGGGCTGCCGTTTCTTTTGTAAATAGTTTTTTTTTTTTTAAATGGGTTTTCACTGTTCTGATGAGAATGTTTGACATACTGCGCATCTATTGGAACGGCAACCTGTTTGGCATTGTTTACAAGCTGGGATGTCTTATTAAATCCCTGGTCACCCTTCAGTAAGATCTTTTATAGCAGCGTTGAACTATTTTGAATGCAGCATTTGTCTGCAGTAATCCTCCTGTTTTAACTCTAACTTGGATTTTAAGAGGATAAGACATTGTAGAATCTCAAATTAACATGGCTAGCACTTACATTTTCAAGCACATACTGCTGCTCTGTTCTGACTGAAAGCCTTGCTAACTTATAAACGTGTAGAAAATCTAAACTAATTTAAAATGAGCTTTTTTAAAAAATGTTACAGTTAAACGGTTTGTATATCTAAATATGAATGTACTGAGAATGACCTGAAACATTGAGAAACTGGTTGTATTCTGTTGTGTAATTCAATGTAGTGTATTTAAAGATTATCTAGAATAATTTACTGTGAATGTTTTTGTACAGTCAGTTTGCTACAAATATAACTGTAAAATTCTAATATGCAGGACGTGAATGATTCAAATTGCTTATGTTCAGCTCTTATACTGCCTACATTGTAGTGCACAAATGAGTAGTCTGACACCAGTAACTTGATGAGAAATGTGTGCCCTCTTAAAGAGGTGACCTGCTAAAATAAATCTCTCACAGATATTTAAATTTAGATTTGTGTTTCCATTTATTTTTTTGCAACAAAAGCTCAGCCAGCAAATGAATTAATGTTGTGTGTTTAATTGGCTATTTATAGACTTTGGACCTACAAAAGGAGGGACAAGGGCCGTTCAAGGCTCAGCATGCACGGCCCCAGGAATGTAAGGATACATAGAGGTGTGCAGTTCCTATTGTGGAAAAAAAGGTCAGAGGTGCCTGAGGGATCAAGTTAGGGGATCTGATCCTTCAGGAGCAAGGGCCCTGACACACCCTGAGGGGTGTCATGCTTTGTCATAGGGGAGCTCCTCCTTGGGTCAACGTTGCAATGCCCAATGGCCCGTTTGACGTAGTTCTTTTCAGCTGCCGTAGTGAAGTGTGAGGAGTGAAGTGCTACGTGGTAGTATTGTGAATGAGTAAATAACTTGAGGTGTTGACAGAACAAAAGTTTAATGTGTTCATTGATCGTTTGCATCAAGGTATGCTATATACTCTCATAAATTGGGGCATGGTACAATTTAGGTAACATATGTACTTCTCCCCATGAGTAGTTGAGTTTTTCCATTGCTGGATTGTGACCAAAAAGTCTTTAATTGTCTTATAATTATTTCTTATTTCCCTGTGGAATGGTAATCAAAATCTCGCTTGGAGTCCTTTAAATATACACTTTACTTCATTATGTTTTTTTATGGATCCTTGTTCCTAAAATGTTTAATAACAAGTAGGCTTAGTTCGATCACATTCATGAGGTGGAACCTAATGTGGCAGTGCAACTGTGCTGAGAAAGCTGTATCTGATAGAGACTTCTATCTGCACATGCCTTACCATTATCCCCAGATGCCAGACTGGATCTGGAAGTCTTTCGTGAGCAGTACCCCTGTGTGCCGGTAGGTGACGTTGTTTGGCTCTGCTTGGTGTCGCCCACGCCCAAACTGACATTTGCAGTGCCTATATAGGTGACACCCAGGCGCGATAATATCAGTTCTTTTCTTTCCGCACCAGCCAGCCAGCTCAGATCAAGAAAGACCTACCACTCAGTCATTGTTTGACTAGGTTCGTTCTACACTTTGTGGAAAGTCATTTTTGAGGTTTACCTCCCGGTGTGGCAGGGATATCTTTAAGTAAGCCGGCTTCAAGCCTTGCAGTGCCAGTCACTGACAGATGTTGGAGACGGACCCGCATCTTTTATGCCTTATGGTACCTCGAGCGGGATCACGTCCCGGGGACCTGCTCTGCCTGGCGCACCATGCACCTGAAGGCCTTGCAGGAGTGCTCCCTCAACCTTAAGGTCAACGAGCGAAGCCGTCACATTTACAGTCCAGGTTGAGAGGAAGGTCCTGGGAGCGGTCATGAAGCTAGAGGCCATTGTCTCATTCGAAGTCTTTCTTCGTGCTTCAACTTCACCTCGTCTGCCAGCGGATTACCAACCATGGGAAGGTCATGCTGATTGCTGAAACTTCAGGTGGTCCCCAATCGGCCGAACTTAGTGAGCTACTCTCAGGACTAAACCTTGTACAACAAGTTACCACAGCTACTCACATCAAGGGACAGATCCTTGACCAGATCTGGACAACCAATATAGCTATGTCCCCTGTATCAGTATCATCGTGTACTTACATTTACTATCCATGACAACTTCCCCATCAAATCACCCTGCTGAGGAGGCGGCACAAGCAGAAACTGGAATAGAAACGAGAAACCATTATTTTGTGACTCACTTGTCAACTCTCTCCCCCCTACGACAACAACAAACAGGGTTTTAGTTGTAAGGGAAATACTGGGCGCACTGCTCAGGTTGACGCGCAGGAGAACGCTGTGAAACAGAAGGTGCATGCAGGTAAGGGGTGATTCCCTGAAACCCCTCAAAGTGTGCTTAGTGAACACACTGTATACAGAAGAAGCAAAACCTGCTGCACACTTGTGAAAAAGTTCAAGCACAAAAGATGTCTCAATGGACATAAAGTTCAATTATCACAGACGGAGGATTGGAGCATCAGTGCTTCGGTTCTTCTTTTTTTATATACTTTATTGTTCATAGAAAAGCCAGCCGACACGTGTTTCGTCGCCAGAAAACACAGTTTCCGCGACTCCTCAGGGCTGTAGGAAATAGATATATAACCACAGGTCGCGGTGCCGGTGATAATTCCGACCCTGCTCTTCTCCAACGGGTGCGAGGGGAAGATCCTATATTAAGTAATATATCTCAGTTTTGTGTTCTTCAGGTGTTGAAGTTTTGGAAAATGTCCTAGTTTGCGTATTTCAAACGCGAGAAGTGTAGAAGATTCTACAGCAAAACGTCCCCGTAGTGCGGGGAGTCAGTCAGCGACGGGATCGCTCTCGATCGCGTTGCGGTTCCGGGTGCGCACCCGTTGGAGAAGAGCACTTTGAAACCACAAGGCATTTTAGAACCCGGTCTCGAGCGGAGCCGGGTCGGAATTATCACCGGCACCGCGACCTGTGGTTATATATCTATTTCCTACAGCCCTGAGGAGTCGCGGAAACTGTGTTTTCTGGCGACGAAACACGTGTCGGCTGGCTTTTCCATGAACAATAAAGTATAAAAAAAGAAGAACCGAAGCACTGATGCTCCAATCCTCCGTCTGTGATAATTGAACTTTATGTCCATTGAGACAACTCTCTCCCCCCTGTCAACTCTTCCATCAACCGGGCTGACGAACAGTTAACTAGCTGGTTATTGGTTGCTAGTGACAAATTTGCCCCCCCCCAGGAAAAACTACGCCTCCCGTCGTCACACTGCCCAGAAATGGTTTTCCGCCGAGCTGAAAAATCATAAACTAGCCCTGCGGCAATTGGAGAGAAAATGGAGACTATTTACCAGAAGACCAATGTCTCTACATAAACACCATGAAAACAAATGCAAATATCCATCCTGACTGGCAAGGCAGTATACTTCTCAAAAATTCTGTCCGCAACTAATCCCATGAAAGAGATCATCTTCTCCATAGTAAATGAGTTATCCAACCCTGATAGAATTTCAATCAAACCTGACACCTCCCAAACCTTTTGCAATTCCTTGAACTCTTTCTTCATTGATAAAATCATAAAAATAAAGTCCAGCATTCCAGCCTGTAAAAATCTGGACTCTAGTTTGTCCACCACTCAAAATCACAGCATCTTTATGCAATTTCCCAAAATTCACGAGCTTACCTTTGCGAACCTCCTCTCTAAAGTCAAATCTGGCTCCCCCACTGACTGTTGCCCTCCTAGCATTCTGAAAGAAATTTTTACTACCCTACCCAGTCCTGCCCTTAATCTCTTGAATGAATCACTATCCCAGGGCATTGTCCCTGCCATCTTCAATCTCTTGAATGAATCACTATCCCAGGGCATTGTCCCTGCCATCTTCAAGGAGGCAATTGTCATTCCCCTTTTGAAGAAGCCTGGTGCAGATCCACAAACGTTAAACTATCGACCAATCTCTCTTCTTCCTTACCTAGCGAAGGTTTTAGAAGCACACGTCATGAGATGTCTCACTGATTTCCTGGCAGAATCCGAATTCCTTGATTCTCATCAAGCAGGGTTCTGCCCGGCCCATTCTACTGAGGCGGTGATCTTCACAGTTAGACACTCTCCGCGACAAGGTCAATGGTGGCTCCCCGCAGGCCTTTGTCCTGCTCGATCTTTCTGCGGCCTTTGACACGGTCGACCATAACCTTCTGGTCGATCGTGTTAGAGACACGGGAATCACGGGACCCGTCCTTGGCTGGGTCACTTCTTTTCTAGAAAACCGCTCGCAGGCAGTATGCGTAACACCGTTTACTGCCCCCAGAATAAGAATTTCTTGCGGAGTCCCTCAGGGCTCTTCACTCTCTCCCTTGCTATTCAATCTGTACCTTCTCCCTATTGTCCGTGCCCTGAAAGAGCGTCAAGTCTGCACATTTAACTATGCTGACAACTTTCAACTCTTTCCTGTCAGCAACTCTCCTGAGTCGATCCACGCCTTTCAGTCCACCATACTGTTCATTAGTCAGTGGATGAACACAACCATGTTAAGCTCAACCCGGACAAGACTGAGTTGGTTCTAACCGGTGGCATTACTAAAAATCCCTGGGGCCCTCACTTTTGGCCCAAGGAATTGGGCCAGCCCCCCTCCCCATCAAACTCTGCCAAGAGCCATGGGGTAATCATCAGTCAGGATCTCACGATGACGCCACAGATTGGGTCAGTGATTTCTACCTGCTTTTTCCAACTTGAGTAAATAAAAAAGATCTGCAGGTTTCTTACTTATGAAGCCAGGACTCGGCTGATTATTGCCATGGTCATGTCCCACATTGACTATGCCAATTCGCTGCACTTCGGCATCCCCCTTTATCTATCAAAACGCCTACAGGTGGTCCAAAATCGGGCGGCTCGCCTGCTCGTTCATCAACCCAGGCATCTTCATGTTACTCCTCTCCTGAAGAAACTTCATTGGCTACCGGTAGTCCAGCACTGTGCCTTTAAGGTCGGGTGCCTTATTTTTAAATCACTCAATGGGAGAAGTCCTAAATTTATGACTAACCTGATCAACAAGCACTTTCCCATGCGAAATCTTCGTTCAGCACATAAGTTACTTCTGTCCACCCCCTCTTTTAAATTCAAGCGTACTGGTGGTGCCAGGTTTGCCATTCTGGCCACCATGCTCTGGAACTCCCTTCCTGCCGAAATACACCTCTGTACCAATCTCCTCCGCTTCAGAAGCCTTCTTAAGACCTTGCTCTTTCGTCAGGCCTTCTAAATTCGCATTAGAACGTGGGTATTAAGCAAAGTAGCGCCATAAAACCTCCCTGGTGTACGTGCGCTTTATAAATGTATTTCAACATAACAAAGAGTTTGTTGCCATGCACCTAGTCTTTAAGCTGCTCGTTCACTCCAGTGCATTTTCAGCCTCCGCTGGTTCAATAGGGACCACTACTGGATCCACGCCAGCAGCTCTGGTGCAAGTCGGGCCCCAAGGATCCACAGATGGATCCGGATCTGTACCACCTTAACCTTTGCAGATGCCCGCTGCACCCAATGGCAGTGCCATCGCCATTCTCATCCCCGACTCTGGCATGGAGCCAGAAGGGCATCGTCCGGCACCACTGGAGCCATGCCTTTCAAAGCCAGAGCCTGAACCCTATCCCAATGGCTAGGACTCTGGAAGGATTAGGAAGGTTTACTGGATCCTGAAGAATACCAGCCTTATGAAGAACAGCTGGACGGGGCTGAGGTGGGTGAAGCCAGTGGACTGGATACTTATCCAGATACTGCCATGCTTTCTCCCCCTACCTTTGCTACAGAGGAGGGAGCTTCTTTCGCAATGGTCGTGGGGAGGGCTGCTGAGGTCCTGGACCTGAACCTGCCTTCAGTGCCACTGAAGACAAATTTTTTGACGAAGTGCTCCATCCAGGAGTGTCCCCATCAGAACCGCTTCTCCGTTTCAACGAGGTATTTACTGACGTCCTGCTTGGGATTTGGTCCAAGACAAGTACAGGGCCTCTGTGAACAGGACGATTGCTTGCCCCCCTTTCTCATGTGCTTCTGTTTATTCTTTCCCTTCTCCATCGGGGCTCTGCTCTGGGAACTGTTAACAGATACCTGTCTGCAATCTCTGCTTTTCTTCGGTGGCCTGACCAAGCTTCGTTTGCCAATTCCCTATTGTACATAGGTTTTTTACAGGTTTGCACCATATGCTTTCTCACACTCTTTTGGTTATGCCCCAGGGGGAACTCAATCTTCTCCTCACTTTCCTTATGTGCGCTCCCTTGGTGCCTCTTCATAATTGTCCACTCGGGCTCCTTCCATCAAGATGGCCTTTCTCGTAGCAATAACATTTTCCCGGAGGGTTCGTGAGCTTCAAGCCTTGTCATCCAAGCCTCCTTATCTTAACATCTACCCAGGCAAACTGGTGCTTCGTATGAGCACTTCCTTTCTTCAAAAGTGGTCATTCCATTTCATGTAGCCAAATTATCACTGTGCCTTCTTTTTACAATCTTCCTAATCCCTCCAAGGAAGAGGAGCACATGAGAGTTCCGGTTGGACGACCAACTCTTTGTAGGGGTATGTTGGTGCAAAGAAGGGTAAGGCTGTACAGAACAGGACCATCTCCTGATGAATCATGCTCTGTATTAAAATCTGCTACTCATTGGCTAAAAAGCAACTCGCTGAGGGCTTGTGTGCTCATTTTTCCAGAGCAAAGGCTTCTAGCAGTGCATTAGCACGCTGAGTTCCAGTCCTGGATATCTGCAAGGCAGCATCGTGGGCCTCCTTTCACACTTTCACCAAACATTACTGTCTAGACAGTTGTGTCTGTAAAGATGGGCATTTAGCCCTTTCGGTCCTGCAAGACTTCGTATGAAATAGATCTGCAGACCCACCTCTTGGAGGGTATTGCTCGGGTATCTATTTTAAGGTAAAGAATCTGCGGCTAGAAGGCTTTATCAGATGAACAAGTTATGTACCTTTGGTAATGCCTAATTTAGTAGACTGTCTATCTAGCTGCAGATTCCTTACCGACGGATTTCTAGGGACAAGGGTCACTTACGGGACGGACGACATAAATGTGGATCTGAATAACACTACTTAGGAGTATTGCTCCTGGGGATAATTCTAAAGGTAAGAAATCTGCCTCTATCTAGAGTCTCCATCAGAGAAGGCATTGCCGAAGGTAAGTTACTTGTTGTTTTCTGCAAGTGGAATGTCAATTCAGTGATAGTTTCCTGGTGATCCAAGTCCAATTTTACAGTTTTTTACAAGAAGGTTAAAAGGGCCTCAATCTTGCATCAATAAAGGTCACTGACAATAGCCATTCTAGGATGTTTCTTTAACGTTAGTTTGGATTTTTAGACACTGTGACACGTTTCACCAGGAAACCCCTTTAACTGATTCATGTGCTGTTGGGCTCAAATCAAACTGTTCACTTAAATCTTTCCTCAAAAGAATTTCTGTTTTTACAATGTTTCCAGTGCTGATTGCGTCCTTAGTGAAAATAGTGCTGCTTGTGTTAAGGCGCTAGCATTTCCAAATGTAATGGCAGACTACATTTGTAAATTGTCAGTTTACCACTACTGCAAAACACCAAAAAATGATGGACATGTATGCACCACCTAGATGAACTCCTTAAATACCAGTATCTCAACTCTTGGGTAGTTGCCTTCTATGCTGGGTACCTATACAAGAGTTCTACACGGTCACGGTGGACGTCTGTTTCCTTGGAATCTGTGCAATGCCCGCAATGGCCCACCTCCCGTCACCTCTGATTTGGCTTGCTATTATAGCACCAAGAATCAAAGTGGCCAGACTGGGGGAAGGGTGTGAGAAGGGAACAGCAGGGAAGGAGACCAAAAGGTAAATAAAACAAAACAATATCCTGAAATACAGCAGAGATTCTGCTAGTAAAATTATAGTTATATATGAATATTGAGGCTAGAAGGTTAATTTTCCAATTATGCTGCTCATCATGTAAAAAGATATTGAATATAACCATGCCAATAACTAGTTATAAACACTGAGAAAATCCACAGAACACATAGTTCACAGCGGGAGCAGGCTGGACTTCAGGAGCTCAGTGAGATCCGAACCGAAGAGCTTCCAAGAGACTTCCAATCCAGGAATCAATTGTGGAACCTTCCTGAGAGCTTCCCAGCTGACAGGAAGAAGGAGCTCCTGATCTCTGAGCTCACTGAATAGTGAGCAGTGGTTGATGGGCGGGCTGCCTTTTTCGAGGTAGCCTGCACCTAGGACATGCTCAAGATGGCTGTTGCCCAGGGCAGCTTAGAAATGTAGTTTGGTTTTGAGAAGACACTCTGCAAAGAGGGAATAAAGGCACATCAGTATAAAACAGACATTGACCCATGATAAACAGGAGACCTATTGTTAGAAATGGGATTTCTGGTTGGCGAAGGTTTGCACCAAAGCCAGGCAGAAACCACCACTCTAGTCTGGATAAGGGAGTTACAGTCCTAAAATAACCCCTGCTCACCCCCCTGGATAGCTTGGCACGAGCAGTCCGGCTTCTCTTAGAGGCAGTGTGTAAAGCATTTGCACATAACCAACAGTAATACAATGTAAGCACTAAACAAGGACACCACACCAGTTTAGAAAAATAGCCAATCATTTTTATATACTTACAACAAGACAAAATACGATAAAAATCCACAATTCAGAACTTTCAAAATAGATGCGTTGCAGGATGTCTTCAACTTGCAAAGATATGGTGAAAACACAGTTCCTTGATGTCGATCGCTCCGTCCGGGACTATCCCGGCGTTGAGAACAAACTAATCCAAACCGCTCTGGCTGACCGTGACGTCGTGGGTCAGCTACGGTGTCGGGCAGACCCGCAAATAGTACCTTTCAGAAATGCAGGGCGTCGATGACCTCTCGTTGATCTGCCAAAAGCATGGCGTCTGCAGGTGTCGGTGCAGGGGTCGTTGGGGCCCTCGACGTCACACGTGTTGCAGATCGAACTCCCATCTGATGAAGTCAGGAGCGCTGGCATCGGGTGCTGCGGTGCAAAGTGCAGCGGTGCGGTGCTCTCAGGTCGCAGTGCGAGTAGCAGCTCGGTGATGGCGTCGTCGGTGAGACCAGGGTCGTGGTGTGAGATGAAGGCGGTGCTCATCAGTGCTGGCAGGTCACGGTGCAGCAGCAGCGTCGCAGCTGCTGAAGCGCTGTAATCGGCTGACGAACTGGAGTCAATGGCGTCGGTAGGCCAAGGCTGTGGTGTGGGATGAGGGCAGTGCGTTGTGTAATTTTACGAGCGGTGCCCTCAAACCACGGTGCAAGCAGCGGCGTCGAGTCCGGCGTGAAGTGGCATCGTCTGGGGGTACCAAGGCGTTGTCGTGAAGTGAGGCGGTACGGAGTGCGGTGCCCACAGGTTACGGTGTGAGCAACGGCTCCGTGACTGCGTCAGCAGTGAGACAAGGGTCGCATTGCGGCAGTGCCCTCTCAGTGGCATCGTGGACGGTGTTGGGCTTGAAGTCTTTGCTGTTCCTGAGAATTCTTGAACAGGGCGCAAGCTCTACCTCAGGCCCTTGGAGACACTCACAAAAGTAGATTGCAGAAAGTTCATTCCTTTCACTGCCCAAGACAGAAGCAGCCACTGCAGGCCAACACAGCAAAGCACACAGCAAAGTGGTAGTTCCTCCTCGCAGCTTCTCTGGCTCTTCTTCTTGGCAGTTTTCTTGATCCCAAAAGAGTTCTCTGAAGTCTTTTCTATCCCTGAGACTTCCAACAGGAGGCAAGCTCTACTTCAAGCCCTTTGAGAATACTTTAGCAGCAGGATGATGAAAGCACAGTCCAGTGCTTTCCCTACCCAAGACTGAAGCAACCACTGCAGGCCAACCCCTCAACACGCAGCATAGGGGCTGTACTTCTCCAGCTTTTCTGGTACTTCTTCCTGGCAGGTTCCTTAGTTCAGAGGTAATCTAAAGTTCTGGGCTTCAATATTTATACCACACAATTATTTGTCCACCGGAGGGTCCTGTACCTAGTTCAAACCAGTTCTGGGTGCATTCTGCCAGTGTGCACCTTCTTCCTTTGTCAGTGTAGGTCAGGGTTATCAGACTCACCACAGGAGGTGGAGCCAGCATTGTGGAAGGCAGGCACAGCCATATTCAGACACCGTTGTGACTCCTCTCACCCATTTATGTGCAAATAGGTCTATTCAGCCCTGTGCTGACTCGCCCTGTTTCCTGGAGTCCCCCCCCCCCAGCCCCTGTCACTCCCAAACCAGACAGACAATACACAAGCTAGCAGAGCCAGGCTGGATGGTTAGGCATGAAAATACCTACTTTCTAAAAGTGGTATTTTCAAACACAAAGCAACTTCACTAAAAGATGTATTTTATCATTCTGAGTTCAGACATACTAAACTAATTTCTACCATGTTCCCTGAGTCAGTTATGATTATAGGATATTATAATCAAACTGCCCACTCTGGCCTATAGGGAACAGCTAGCCTTGCGATAGTGAAAACTATCAGGACATGCCACACACACCCACACACCAGGGCATGTCCTACCTTTCACATGCAATGCACCCTGCCATGGGGGAACCTGGGGCCTACCTTAAGGGCGACTCGCATATAGAAAAGGGAAGGTTTAGGAACTTGAAAGTGTGTGCACTTGCCAAGTCGACATGGCAGCCCCAGGCTGCACACAGGCAGGCCAGATTTACAATTTACGTGCTGTTTGCGTGGGTGGCACAATCCAGCGCTGCAGCCCACCAACAGCATTTGATTTATAGGCCCTGGTACTCGCAGTGCCCAGAGTCCTAAACCCAACACAAATAGGTCAGGGAAAAATAGGAGGAAAAAGCAAAAAGTTTGGGGATAACCCTGCAAAAAGGGCCATTCCCAACTCCTATGCACTGCACAACACAGGACAACGCAGACACCAACGTGCAGAGCTACTATAATGCATTGTACCACAGCGAGACCACTTGGCGCCAACCCCCTTCATGGTATGTTGTGTGGGTGGGGCAGGCCCTAAAAAGAGTGTCGCCAAGGAGCTGACGTACACTAACAAGGGAGCCCTATTGACCATTTTCAAGAGACCAGACTAGATTCCTGAATATTGACTAAAGAGAACAGATTGGATATGGCTAAGTAGAAAATGTTTAGTGCACAAATATTCAACTTCTCTGCAAATAAACACACAAAGTAGCAATATCAGAATTACTAGACTAGCCAAAACAACTGCCATGGGGATTATTGAAAGAATGTTGTGGAATATTTTTTGGTGCAGGTCAGCTATCAAAAATACTAATAGTTGAAAGGGTGTATAGGTAGTTTGCCCGCAGACCACTCCCAGGAGGCCACCAAGGCCTATTATAGTGAAGTTCCTACACTATCAGGACAAGCAATCGTGTCCTAAAGCTAGCCTGGGAGAAAAAAGAAATCCATTATGCTCCTCTCATTCGTTCCTGATTTCAATCACTGTTCCAAAAGTCAGAAAAAAATGGCTCTAATAAAGCAAAAGCTCCAAGAACATGCAACCTAATGCTCCATCTCTCTCTCTGTACCGATTACGATTCTCGATGAAGGGCAAAGCTCACTTCTTTTCGGACCCAAAGGAAGCTAATTCATTGATGAATAAACAACAAAGATCTCAACGATTCTTGCCAGCTTTGGATTGGGGCGATGCTGTGACCAATCTTCATGATGTGGAATAACGGAGCTGTGACAGAAGTGTGACTTTAACAGCCATAATGGTGAGATCATTGAATGATAACTCTGATACAGACCTCTGTCAGTGTCTCCTGGTTGGACACTTCTACAAACTGTGAGTTACAGATGTATGTAAGGATCCTTATGTTTTTCGGACCTGATGAAAAGATGTGTTAGCTCCCTACACGATGAGCAGGTAAGTCTCTGAGGTTCTATCTAGGAAGTTATCGATATTGATCAGGAGTTTATAGAGGGCACTACTCACCCATGAGGTTCTCAAGGCACTGGGGAGGGGGTGGGGGGGTGCAGCTCTGGATCAGTCAAAGAGCCAGGTCTTGAGGCTCTTCCTGGAGGTGTGCGGAGTGGTGGAGCGTCTGATGTTGACTGGAAGCTTGTTCCAGGTCTTTGATGCGACGTAGGCGAAGGCTCTTCCACCTGCTCTGGTTCTGCGGATGCCTAGGTTCATTTTTGTTACGTGGAAGGAAACTTTCTTTTAGGCATTTGGGTCCGATGTGGTGGGATTTGTAGGCGTGGGTGAGTAGCTTGAAGGTTACTCTCGTTTCGATGGGGAGCCAGTGGAGGTCTCGTATGTGCTGAGTCGTGTGGTTCCGAGGACGAATCTGGCTGCGATGTTCTGGATGGTTTGAAGCTTGTGTAGCAGGGTTTTGTTGATTCCAGCGTAGAAGGTGTTACTAGTCCAGTGTGCTGGATATGAGTGCTTGGGTGACGGTCTTTCTGCAGTTGGGGGGATCCACTTGAAGGTCTTGCGGAGGATGTTGAAGCAGGTGGAGGCCACGGCGAGGGAGGAGAGGAGTCTAGAATGACTGGTATATGTTTACCCTCATAAGTGGGGAAAGTGCTGTACTTCAACGATGCAAAGTTCTATATTTTCAAAAAAATTCCCCAGGTAGAGTATGAGTAAGGAGGATCAGTATATTTCATGTTAAACCCACTTCAGGCATGCCCCAGACACCAAATTGAGTCTATACCATATGGGGAAATGGTTAGAGCCAGAAGAAATTGCTGCACTGACAGGAACTTCAAGGGATGCATGAATGGGATGAAACAAAGATTTAAAGATAGAGGTTGTAAACCTCAAACAGTGAAGAAAACTGAAGAAAGGATACATGCCTGAAGTGGGTTTATCGTGGAATACACTGATCCTCCTTACTCATACACTACCTGGGAAATTATTTGAAAATCTAGAACTTTGCATCGTTGAAGTACAGCACTTCCCCACTTATGAGGGTAAATATATACCAGTCACACTACTGAGGGGTTATAGCACATCTGCTCTGGGTTGTAGGAACTGACTTGTTCTAAATGTAACACACTGTACACAAAATTAGAAATGACACAGACTCAAACTTCTCCCCTCTCTCTTTACTATCTCCCGCGCGAATTTTGACAGACCGGTCCCACGAACCTCGCTCTAATTATACTTTGAGATTTATTGACCCTTAAGATATATTCAAACTACACTAAGACTGTTGTAGGATCTATTATTTGTTCTTCGCTTTATGGTTCATAGGTTATTAGGGCGCAAATATAATTTCAAAAGGGCATGGGGATACGACTTGTGTATTGAATATAGTTATATGGATGGTTCATGAAGGTGAAGTGTACGCAGTGGTGGTCTGTCCAGAGGGGATGCGTGGTGTGGCTGAAGTGTATGTTTGTCCCTCCTGCGAAGATGGGGGTTGAGGCTGTGTTCTGCTCTGTTGGTGGTGATGGTGATGAGCTTCTTCAGTCTGAGGTTGTCAAGGAGGGTGGTGGAGTCGGGGTTGCTGCGGTTGTTGAGGTGGAAGTTCATGGCTCTGATGGGAATGTAGACCTTGGAGGCTATGGTGTGGGGTGCAATGAGGTCAGCAAGAGTGGTGGTGGAGGAGGCGCGAGGTCGAGGGGGGAGGGTCTGTAGACAGGGGTCCTGTGTAGTGTGGTTTTGGGGCTGGTTTGGATCTGGAAGTGGAGGTGCTCTGTGTTGGAGAGTGGCTCGCTTGTGCTGGAGGTGGAGAGTCGGAGGGAGCTCTTGTGAGCAATGGCGAGTCTTCCTGGGCAGTGGGGGTAATCCTTTCTCTGGATCTTGTATCCATCCGGGATGGCGGTGGCAATGTAGGCGGCAGAGGTGGTGTTGGTCCAGGTTTCTGTGAAGAAAGCGATGGGCAAGAGTGTGTCCAGCAGGTCCCAGATCTCTATGGCGTGTCTGTGTAGGGAGCGTACATTGAGGAGGATGCACTTCAGGACTTCAGTGGTGCTGGCGTTTGGCGATGGTTCGGCGTTCGCGCGGGAACTGTGAACGGTGAAGGATTGTCGGCAGTGTTGACAGAACTGGCCGTGGGTGGTGTTTGGTGTAGCATTTTGGCAGTCCTTTCCTTCCTCCTGGGGTTGAGTGTGTGGAGGGGGCTGGCGTCATAGTGGTGAAAGGTGGTAGATCCAGGGTTCCTGGGGCTGGCCGCGGACAGGCGCGGACTGGCTTGCCTGTGGCACGCGCCGCCATTAAGTAAGGGGGGCGGGGGGAGTGGAGGAGGGGTCACGGGGGCAGAGGTGTCGGTGGGAGCGGAGGGGAAAAAAGCCAAACGCACAACAAAACGGAAGGCCACAGGCAAAAACGAGTCAACAGAATGGGCACAGAAACCGAATCAACAATGGGCACAAAGCAAGGATGGCACAAGGGAGAAAAATAAAACAAATCAACAATGGGCACAAGCAAGGAAAATTCAATACAGGAGAAAAAAAGGGCAAGCGCAGCAATGGGCACCAGCAAGGTGCACGTGGCGCGTCCTTGAACCCTACGTGGGTGGGGATCAGAGATAGAGCACAGCAGAGCTGCTGGGTAAGAGCAGATCTCAGACCGAGGGTCAGAGGTCTTGGTCACGCTCCCCCGCAGCGGCCACCATTAAGTAGGGAGGGACGTGCAGCTGGGAGGCGGGAGAGGGGAGAGCCAAACAATACACAGCAAAACGGGAGGGCACAGGCAAAAGAGAGTTAACAGAATGGGCACAGAAATCAAATCAACAATGGGCTCAAAGCAAGGACGGGTCAAGGAAGGAAAATACAGTACAGCAGGAAAAAGGGACAAGTGCAGCAATGGGCACCAGCAAAGTGCACGAGGCTCGGCACGGTCTTAAGCCCTACCTGGGTGGGGCTGGAGGCAGAGCACAGCACAGCGGCTGGGGAAGAGCAGATCTCAGACAGAGGGTACGAGGTCTTGCTCCTGATTCCCTGCAGCGGCTGCCATTAAGTAGGGAGGGACGTGCAGCTGGGAGGTGGGGGAGGGATCAAGGGGCAGAGGTTTTGGTGGGAAGGGGCGGGCAAACAATACACAGCAAAACGGGAGGGCACAGGCAAAAGCGAGTCAACAGAATGGGCACAGAAACCAAATCAACAATGGGCACACAGCAAGGACGGCGCAAGGGAGAAAAATAAAACAAATCAACAATGAGCACAAGGAAGGGAAAAAAAAACAAATCAACAATGGGCACAAGTAAGGAAAATGCAGTACAGCAGAAAAAAGGGCGAGCACAGCAACGGGCACCAGCAAGGTGCACGTGGCGCGGCACGGTCTCAAACCCTACTTGGGTGGGGACCAGAGGCAGAGCACAGCACAGGACAGCGGAACTTCTGCTGAAGTGCACATCTCGGATCGAGGATACACTTGCAAATTTGAACTCTGGTCCCATCTGGCGAACAACCTTTTATTTTTTTTTGTTTGCTCATTTAGAACACTAGCTGTGAATGTTTTGTTGTAATTGTTTACTTGACCAGAGGGTGGTTTTTAGGAACTTCACTGGGGGGTTGGGGTCCAGTGTGGGAGGGGGGAGTGATGGCTGGGGCTCTGCAGTCATGGCAAAATCTAGTAAGATTTCAGAATTGAGTTCTTCTGCGTGGAAAAGATCACTTAGGCAGCAAATTTTATTATCATAAACATGCCCACATGGGGCCTCATAGGAAGCACTTTACACAACCCAAACTCTTGAAAATGATGACATGGAATGTCCGAGGACTAGGCGCCCTTCCCACCATGCCCGTAAAGGTTGACAAATATTAGCTTATTTTACCTGCCATGATATAGAGATTGTATTGCTTCGAGAGATCCATCCAGCACCCGACAAACACACTGCCTTTGCGAAAACCGAGGGGGCAACATTGCTTTTGCATCATATACCACCTCTTCCAGGGAAGTTGGGCCGTGTTAACCAGGAAATCTACAAAATGTCAACATTGATACTATTGCACATGAGGAAGGTCAGTCCCTCATGGAGTCGGGGGTATGATAAACTCCTATGCCCCCAGAGTAGACATTCTGGGGTTCTTCCAACATTTATTATCGCGTTGTCTTTCTTTAGAAAAGAACAATGATCACAGCCTTCTGTTAAATCCATAATTGGATATACAAAAGAGACTCTGACACTTGTAGTGGGGCCAGGGAAGCATTAGTTGACATTATGAGACACAAGGAACTGGTAAACATCTGGTGGGAAAGACATCCGTTGGAGAAATAACTTACCTTCTGCTCCCTCTTCAAGGCTTGACTTGTGGAATGGGTCAAAAGAGATTGCGGGGTTAATCAGTCCATCATCTCTCCAGAAGCTATTGCTCACTCGCTGGTAATCTTAGCATTTTATGGCAAGACTCAGAGGCTAACATTACACAACATCCTTTAATGCCACTACTTCAGCAGCTCCTTTAAAGAACATAGAACTAAGAATTCGAACATAATAAAACCACAGACCCCCAATCTTCTTTTTTTTATGCTGCTCCTCCTGCAGTTAAGTGCTTGTGTAGAGAGAGTAAACAATGTGTTAATTTGAAAGTATGTGCTGGATGTGGTTTGTTTAAAATTCAAAATGGAATGTTTAACATAGCAATGGAAATATACTTTGTATTTAAATTGAGATGTGGAATGTGTAAGTTTGGGTATGTTTTGGCTTTATTTGAAGCCCTTTCGTTTTTTTGATACAGTGTAAGGTAAAGTAAGAAGGGAGTGATAAGATTATTTTCATTGCTTCATGGCACGAAGGTGTCATTTGGCAGCTATCTTTTAGAATTGGGAAGGATTCTATTGAACAAATAATAGTGTGATTATAGTTTGGCAGTAATATTTGACAGTTACAGCTGTTGCCCCGACGCTTTGTCAGGTGAAGTACTGTCTGTTGGAGTGGTGGGTAAAGAATAGGGCGAGTTGTGGTACAGTTTAGGTCTGTTGTTATTAAGGGTCCTATGAAATGGTCAACTCTGTATTGATAGAGGGATTTTGTTGTGGTGCTGGTTATTGGCATTTATTATTATTGTCTGCATTTCAGAATCAATTATATTGAGTCTTTATTACAGTATTCATGTTGGACAAATTGTTTAAAGATGAGTGAGGACAGGTCACAGATGGATGAAGCTCAGTTTGAGGAGCAACTAAAAATGGCAATTGAAAAATATGTCAGTGGATATAGGAACAAGAATGGAAAAGAAGTTGGAGGCGATGTTGGTAATTACTAAGGCTGTTTCTGAAGAGGAAAAGTTTTGGTCAGCTGGGGTGGCTTATCATTCTCTGAAGAAAGGGATGGTGACAGGAAAAGAGCAAGCACCTTTCTGGGAATTTTGCATAGGCAAAAAGGTGGAAGCCTGCGGTGACAGACAGTGGTGCCTATGTGAGCATGAGGCATTGGGCTGTCGAGGACACACATGGGAGGCAGTACAAAGGCCCTGGGAGAGATAATAAAAGGCTTTGAGGGCCGTCTTTGGTGTGAGAAGTTGGCCTGGTATATGCTATCCACTAATTATAGTGGGCACTTTGTACCAGTCCAAACAACCCTTATTGATGATTTAATCTAAGACAACGAATATGTCTCTTTACCCTGCAGTCTTTCTACCCGCAGGAAATCACAACGCGGTCGTTACCACGACCGCGTTGTGATTCCGCATACCATTACTCCGCAAGTCGTAACAACGACTTGCGGAGGGGGGGGCGCTGGATGTTGGAATAGTATAATTTACTATTCCAACTCCAGTCAGAGCGGACACTAGAGAAGGTGTTGGATTTTAAATTCAACACCTTCCCCCCCCCCCCCCCCCCCCCCCCTCCGCAAGTCGTTGTTGTGACTTGCAGAGTAATGGTATGCGGAATCACAACGCGGTCGTGGTAATGACCACGGTGTGATTTCATGCGGGGAGATAGTTTTGGGGTAAACGTTGTTTACAAAGACAACCTTTATAGAAAGCTATCCTAGTGGTAGCTATGGAGAGCAGCCTTCAGTCTAAGTCTCAAAGGAATGTAAAGCTGCTTGTTTACCAGATCAGAACCTCCTGGATGACCAAATGAAAGGAGAACCACACAAGGGATATATAAAATATATGTATTTATTACTAAACACAATCTACTAACCTCTTTATGAGATTAGAGCACAAAGCACACAATATTAAATCACTAGAACAACAGTAAATAGCACAATACACAGTGGGCTCCAGGGGTAGACCAAACTATATACTAAAAAAGTGGTATAACAACCACGACTTGACTAGACACAGTGCCTAGAGCACGTAGAAACGCTGGGACCCCAAGGAACCACCCAAAGTAGTGACACAGGGGTCCCACGGAGGCCGGGTGCAGTGTGAGAACACAGACGCGGGCCCCGTGCAACTCTATGGGAAAGTCGCGGTTGGAATTTTAAAGATTAAGGACACTTGGGAGAGGACTTTGAGAAAACCCTTCCAAACATAGACAGTTCTAAGGCCAGCACCCTTGTGAGTAGCAGAGTACCTAACCCAGGGAAGCCGGGTGCAGAGGTGTCAAGTGATGTCGGAAACCATCGTTATTTTCAATGGTGTGATGCACAAAAGTGCTGCTGCTGGGAAGATGAAAAGTGTCCAGTGTAATCCAAGCCTTGGTTCGAGGTGGATCGGAGATCTGAAGAACCTGAAAGCAGAGGGGACAGAGTCTGGGTCACTTCAGGGGGACCAGACGAATGCCCACCGATGTCGGTCCTTCAGGTGAGATGGCGCGATGCTTGACTCTGCAGCCACGGGGACGAGGAGATGTCCACGATGACCAAAGTCTGGAGGTGAGCTGTCCCATGTAGGATGTTGAGTGCTGGGGGGGGTCAATGTCTGGATGGAACACCAACAAGCCATGGCAACTGCAACCCACGCGGTCAGAGGAAATCTGCTTTGGTGAGGACCAGCAAGGTCCTGGGGACTCTCCAAGCAATTGAGTCAGGGCACGTCTGGAGCAACCAGGAAAGCCCACTGAAAGTCAATGTTACCTTCACAGGGACCCACAGGCCAACAGACCAGGGATCCCGAAGGGACCTTGACCTGAATCACAAAATACCAGCCCGCAGAACACTCCTGGAGTGTAGGCCGGAAATCTTCGGTGCAAATACTGCTCAGGGTCAGGACTACAAGTAGCCCAAAGCAGAGCCTCGGGGATCGCCGAAAACATATGCGGCTGCAAAAGTACACAATGCACAGGGGTTCGGGTTGCACGGTCCCCACGAAGGATATGGGTCTCAGAATTGCTGAGAGTACAGATCAACCTCAGAGATCTCTGGAACCCACCTCGTGTGTTGCAGAAATCTTTGATGCCTTCAGGAGCTCGGGAGATGCAGATGGGTTTAGGTGCCTGCCTTGCAGGGGAGTAACTCCTTTACTCCAAGGGAGATTCTTTAGTCATCCAGCGTAGTGTAGATCTTCGAAGTACTTGGTTTCTGTAGCCGAGTTTAGTCCAGGTAAAATCTAAGGTCCTGTAGTCAGGGGTTCCTACTTTATACCCAAGGAAGGGGTGGGACAAACTCTGGGGACCCACCTATGGGAGGGTCAGGACAGATCGTTTGACCCACTTAGATTTGAAGGACGCAAATCTAACTCTTCTAATATGGGAACCACATCAGAAGTATCTTATGTTCAGGTGGGGCGGGAAAACATTCAAGTTTGTATGCCTACCATTTGGTCTTTCTCTTGCCCCATGATGCTTTACAAAACTTTTGCGACCTGTAGTGCCTTTTCTGAGAAAGAGAGGTGCGAGGTTGATCATTTATTTAGATGTCATTTTGATCAGGACAAACCAAGATTCTTGGATTATACAAGGATGGCATTCAGTTTGATGGAAACGTTGGGTTTTGTGGTCAAGAGGAAGAAATCGTGTTTGGTTCCAAAACAGGAGACACAGTTTTTCGGATTGTTTGTGAACACTGTAGAAGGGGTTTTAAAACTTCCAAAGGAGAAGTTGAAGAGAGTTAGGAAGGAATTACGAAGAGTATTACAGCAGGGTCAGAATTCTCTGAGAATGTTAGCTCATGTGGTTGGTCTTTTTTCTTCTACGATACAGGCTATTTTTCCAAGACATTTGAGCTATCAGGATTTACAGTGATTAAAGGCAATGCATCTAAGAAATGGTTTGAAGTATTCAGAAGAGGTTGTTCCTTCGGTAGAGGAAAGAGAGGAACTCAGATGATGGTTGATGAACATGGAAGATTGGAATGGGAGAGCAATATTTGGAGAGAAGCCGGAGTTAATAGAGTTGTGTTATGTTCCATATAGGTATCCTGATATAGGCTCAGGTAGCAACCTAACCTTTCACCTATATTCTCCCCTACCATTACTCTACATAACAGTTCTTGGGACTGACCTTTTACCTGGTTATGGTACTGCTTACAGGACGTGGAGTTTTCCCTGAAAACTAGCCTCATCCATTTTGCATGAGGATTCTTGGAAACTCAGCAGGACTACCATCTCCTGCATAATAACTAATATAAGGGTCATTCCTTCCATCATCCTAAGTCTGACATGACACAGCAAGGTAGAACCCATAAGGGTACCCCTTTTGGTATTTAAACACCATATCTTGCTGAGGCAGACTGAAGAGAAAAGGACTTTCATGCTGACACGCTGAGGTTCCTGCACGCAGTGGTCTGACATCCCTTGTGGGGTGTCTATCTCAAGACCAAGACGGGGTTCCACAGTCTCTCACTTCAGGTAGGGGGCTTGACTTTATCCTAGAGAGATTCTTGGCTTTACACCTACATACATGCTAGGTACACTTATTACTGTCTTGTATTTTTATACCGGCCTGTATTCATTGTTTAGGCATTATGGTAGAAATCTACCATCCTTTTACTGTGTTGGTGCTTATAATCATTTATATCTGTTTCTGTGTTCTAGCTGTTTCAGCAAAATAAATGCTTATTGTAAACGTTCCCACCGTTTATTCAATGTATCTCTCTGAGACAAAGTGAGCACGAGTGACTGAGCGAAAAGTACTGTACTGTTTCCACGATCCCTGATGGGACAGAGTTGTCATGTTCGATAGTTGCCAAGAACCATCCTCTCCTTGGTAAGAGGGGTTTCTAGTGGCACTGTGAGCTAGCTGGTATACAGGCAAACATACCCGGTGGGGGTGTCTGGAATCAGCCTGAACACCAATCCCACAGCCCATGTTGTCTAAACATGCATATCCTATATAGGTTTATAGCAACTACACAACATGGCGCCACCAACGTTGTTTTGGTACTTATTTAATGGTCACATCTGAGTAGTTCAGTTGTGCTATTCTCGGAGACCCCTACTCACATTTTCCCAGAGACGTCTGGAGTGGGAAGGGAACTGGCTGTAGGTTTATCAAGCTTGAAGGACAAATAGTTCCTATTGTGCATAAAACGTTATCTCAGTTTCCTTGAAACTTCTTCTTTTTCAATAATGGCTGAAGACGCCGCTGCGCCAGCACAACATGCTGCAGCTAGGGAGGAAGAACAGGAAGGTGGAATCAACATTATAGAAAATGTTAGAACTGCCCTTGTCTAAAACTAGCAGATTATGGAGTCAAAGCTAGGGGTGAGACAGTCACATTCGTGATTGAGGTGCACACATCATATATAACAGAGGTATTCTAGTCTTGGGTTAAATTCCCACTAGCAGATGCACAATCAAATACATTTCACTCTTCCACTGAAGATGAAAGACCAGACAAATACTGACATTGAAATTCCGCTCATCTACCAGGAGCACATGAACTGGTTTAAAGGCACACTTCCACACACAAATGAAAAAGTGAGTTTTGTTCCGCTCGGAAGAGATGGAGCAACTTGGCTTGTCCTAGCGGCCTACACACCACATCCATACTTTGACACAATGCCAGTAGCAGACGTACGTCCACTGCATAAAGAAATGATAAAACATTACAGAAACCTGACCCAGTTCGTGATGAGACCACTCACACTTCAGCCAGAAAGGGCTACACAAGCAGGAGAAATTCGGGGATCTACAACTAAAATAACATGACAAATGCTACACGCAGTTATGGAAAAAATGGCCACTAAACGTGAGAAATGCCATTCTGGACAGTTCAAAAAATAACACAGCTAGAGGCAGTATTTCCACACCCTAGCCCTTAAGAAAAACACAGAATGCCAACAATCTGCTTACCAATGGGGATAGCTCCCCAGATAGAGGATTGTACCTCATGGGGTACAGTTTTCGCTGCCATATATACCAGAACTCATGGTATCCCTTCATTAGCAGTAATACCAGATGTATTAACCCCTTCGCCGCGGGGCTAAATCCCCCGCGGCGCGGGGGGTTAAGGGGCTGTGCGCGGCGCCGCAGTGCTTGTGACAAACTCGGCTCGTCATGCAGCACTGTCATGACTCCGCCCCCTCAATGGAACGCCCCGTATAGGAGGGGAATTATCCCCGGATGGGCGTTCTGCTGCAGTCATGACGAGCTCCACTGTGCCTCATGACGAGCTGAGCTCATCATGAGCACCGAAAGTGTTAAGACAAGTACAGAATGAGTATGGAGCAGAACCTGCACTGAATTTAGAGATGAAATGGTATCCGCTATTATATTAGCAAATATAAAAGGGGAGGCAGCAGCAGTGGCAATACGCCAACGCCCCAGGGATTTCACTCCTTTACAGCAGGAACGTGAATTACCTAAAATTATCAAAGACACCTATGCTAAATTAGGTAGAGACAATTTGGGAGCGAGACCAACAAAACCTCAACCTATGGGTGGTCCTGAAAAAGAGAACACCAAGCAAGCACCTGATTCTTCCAAGAAGAAATGTGACAATAAAATACATACGAATGGAGAGAATAGATCACAATCCAGGGGTGGGTCTTTTCAACAGGAGCTCTCAGAAAGGAGGTACAACCGTAGGAATCGTGATCACATTAAAAACCCTGATGAGTATCATGATACTGATACACGTTCCTCTCGTTCCTTTCAGGGTTCATCAAAAAACTCCGAGAGGGAAGGACAGTCAGAACACAGACAAGAAGAGCGTACCAAGTCCAGAGACACGTAACGCGCTGTAGACTATACTTCTAAAAAAGAAGAAAAAACCAAAATCAAAACCTCAATTAAAAAAGGTAGCAGGTCTTAAAGTTAGACATGCCCAGAATTCTGAGGACTCCACTTCTGAACAGGGAATGGGCTCTGACGATGCCAGAAAACGCAGCAGAAGTAACAATGGGCTAGCCAGAACCTGATGGAATTTCTGGTGACAGCGGGGTTGAATGAACATATCGCGGTGGAGACACCTGATACAAGGGTAAATGTCCCTCATAAGTTACATGAAATAACACTCCAAATGGAGCGGGATAAACCCAGGAAAGTAAAATGTCTCTTTTGGGAGAACGTGACTCATGGATATGACATCCTTTTGGCTGGAAAACATTGGCCGCCTGCAATTGTTATAGATTGTTCAAAGGGACAAACAGTCATTTTACCAGATTTTTCTGAAATCGTTCCTATATACTTAAAACCTACTCGCAGGAGTGTGCTATAGCACTTGCTCCAGCATTAAGGTGTAATTGAAACTTGCACCTCCTCCATGAATAATCCTTTGTTTCCTGTAATGTAACCTGATAATTCATACCGTCTAGTATTAGACTACAGACATCTGAACACATGCACTAAAACATTTGTAGTACAGAATGCACACAGTGCTACATTAATTAATAACATTGTGCGGAGAAATTATAAAATACTAGATATCTCAAATATAGCACCTGAAAGCAGGTATTTAACAACATTCTCAGCGCTACATTCCAAGCGTCTATTTTGTCGACTCCCCCAAGGTATAAGAATAGCCCTGGGTTGTGCAGTTATAACAGAGTTACTTCAGAATATGGATGTAGAGGCATTGTCCTATTGTGGTAAATAAATAAATAATACCTCTATTTTTGAATGGATAAATGAATAACAGATAGCTCAATAAATAAGAGTCAAGATTCGAGGTAGTAGGAGTTTTGCAGGTTTATTACAGCATAAAGGACAGGAACAGGACAACCTGCACAGGAATAGGATGGCAGGGCCTGACAGGGGGGCCCCGACAGCTGCCGGGCAGGATCTGGGATGAGCGCGCTGGCATTTAATAACAATACACAAGTATATATAGTAAAACAGTTGCATTACAGTACATATGATAGGCGAAGCAGTGGGTGTAGTCAATAGCAGTCGCGAAAGATAAGGGTGAAAGTGGGTGTAACAGGGCGTATACATAGACAGGTGATGCAAACGTAGCAGAATATGTCATGAATGGGGCGGAAACATGGAGGGGGCTACCTAAGGAGCCGGGACCTCTAACCTGATGGTGCGCGCAAGCTGGCAATGATGTGTTACTAGAAGAAGCTGGGGGCTACGAACTCTGTGCTAGGAGCAGAGACTGAAGTCTGGAGAGTCAGGGCGACATGTACCTAAACAGTATCTAGTATCTGATGTTTAGAGAACATGTTGATATAAACTAGAAGTCAGGAGGGGAAAGGCTAACTTGATTCTAAGACTGGAGCATGCATTATTCTACATGTAGTGCGTGATGAAGAATACTAAATGATCATTAATACAGTATTTCTCTAACATGGAGACGTAAAGGCTAGACTATGACGGTAACTATTGATGCGATTCAGTAGCTTTAAGAATGCAGAGAAGGAGGGCTGGACTGATAACTAGAATCATAACATACTCTTGGCAGACTCAGAGGCAGAGCCAGGCTGAACCGGGCACTGCGAGGCAGGAAGTAAGTGAAGGGTCGAGGATACAGGTGGGGGCTGTATCGCTCCTCAGCGAGGCTCAGGAGACAGGAGCTGAATCTAGTATCCGGGCCCTTTTGAGGCCTAGAAACGGGGACTTTATAATGAAATAACGTGCACACTGAGAAACGTGGCAACGTAACTTTAAATAGGCCTGATATTCGTAGTATTCACGAGAACTGGAAACTGGCATACTAGAGATGGACACAACTGTAATTGCGTCTTTAATCGAACATGGGGAATACATATGCATATTAATCATGCACAGATAACATATGATGGAGGACGCGTAGGGACACAGAACATGGCAAAATTTACTTTTCCACATTCCCTCCTTGTCACTACGTTTCCATCAGGAAACATCAATATTCATGATACCATCTATCATTTCATACAGCATCAATTGTTTGTCTCGAATTTTCTTGGAACGGGTTTTAGAACGGGACTTGGGACTAGGAATACAAGAGGTAGCACAAATGCCGCAAATCGCAGGGCCACATTGTATACAGAGGCAGCAGCTGAATATGATCGCTACTGCAATACCTAGAAAGGACAAGACTTTCCATCCCCAAGCGGAAATTATATTCCCGAACCAACCGGACCATGTCCAGGTGCCTGGGTCTTGGTGTAACAGATGGGCAATTTTATGGAGTCTGGTTATAGCTGAATAAACAGACGGTGCGTTATTTGGAATGAAAATGCAGCAACTAGATCCGATGACTCTACAGGCCCCGCCCTTATCGGCCAATATGACGTCAAGGACGAGACGATTCTGGAGCACGACAAATCTCATAGCAGATTGCTCTTCGGTTAAGTTACCTAGAGCAGAGGCAGTCTCATTTACTACAGCTTCAAGTGTTCTGGTTAACCTACGGATTAGCTTACTGTTCTGGATAGGGCCTATAAAGAAGAAGAAACCTCTATTGAAATCTGTATACTGTTCTAGAGCAGTTTCAGTATAATCGACAATTGGGGACTCAATCTCCCTTCTATGTCTAAGGTGTACTAGATGTGTGTTTCTATGATAATCAGATGGGGCTAGGAAAACTGGTGGCAGTAGGAAGGCAATGTAACAGGTTCCCTCCCAATCGAGGGGCAGACGAACATATGCAGTTTGACCACAAATAAAATAAGAATGACGTGAAGCTTTGAAAATAGATTTCCCACTGTCACTATATTTGACAATAGTAGTACAATCACTATGTCCTACATGTATGGAACCATTATTTCGGACACATAATTCGCCTTTGACTGGTAGTACTGAAATAGCAGGTAAGTCTGGAGTAGTATCAGACTGAACATTCAGGACCATAAAATTCGAAGAATAATTACCTAAATTGTAAACTTCGTTTTCTAGATCTAACCCTGTTCTGTGGGGAAGACCTTGCTTGTCTGGGAAACATGTACTGTTAAGAAAAGACATATCTGTTGAGGATGACGTTAACGTGGACCATGCTCCACACGAACCATTATGTGAAAATGGATAAGGAAAGAGTGGCAGAACTCCCTTCGGGGTCTGGAAAGGGGGGAGTCGACCACACACCCAACAATTAGTGGCATTGCTGGTCTGGTGTGAATAATGTAACATGCGGATAAAAGAATTGTTACGCATAGCGAGGCGATAAGAGAGTTCATGAGGAGGCAGATCACTAAACGTGTGCTCTACTGTAGCATTAGAGAACTTATTTACATGAGAAACTGAAAAATACAGATAAAATGCATAACTGGTGCAGGAAATCATAACACTGAGAAATAATATGAAACATAGAAAAACGATACATCGGATTGAGTTTTGACTAACTCTCTCACTATGGGGGTCTATTTTATACATGTCAGAAACCGGTCTAACCGTTTCACCTAGGGGAGGACTTAGACAATCAAACTGGCTGACTTATTTTACTAGACCTTAACTTTAATTTATACTCCTGTTGCGGAGTTTCCTCTAACAGGGAGGGTGCAATATCATTGTCTTTTGCGGGACAGTCCTTAAGAATAGTACTTTGGCAGTCCTTTAAATCCTCGGAAATGTTCTTTGAAACTGGTTTCAATCCATAAAACCTTTTGATATGCGAAAGATGCACCCAGCCTTTGCGTCCCTCCAACTTCACGGCTGTGCGGGTGGCCAGGAGGACCTGTCGGGGCTCCTTCCAGCGAGGCTCCAGCGGACTTGAACGATCAAAATTTCGCACTAAGACCATGGATCCGGGAACGATTTCATGCGGTGCCACCTCGGTATTGTCTGGAAATGCGGCGGCAACCTGTGAACGACAAGAGTTGAGGGCAGACATCAAGGAAGCTAGGTAATCTGTCAGCATATTACTTGAAACATCGGTAATACTTCGGGGTCTAGGAGTACCCCACATGTTAGGGGGGCGGCCGAATACGACCTCGTACGGGGACAGACCTGATCTGGAATGTGCGACCATGCGCATGTAGAACAGAGCAACTGGCAGAGCTACTAGCCAGTCCACACCTTTCTCTTGACAAACTTTTGCAATTCGGATTTTCAGGGTCTGATTATGTCTCTCTACGAGACCGGCTGCTTCAGGATGGCGTACACAATGGAACTTCCACTGGTACCCTAACAAAAGGGACACGTGTTTCATTAGCTCGGATGAGAATGGCTGGCCGTTATCAGAATATACGACTCTAGGGAGTCCGTAACGGGGGAAGAACTCACGAACCAACTGCTTGGCAGTGGTCGCGGCTGTGTAATCTGGGACTGGATATGCTTCTGTCCACCTGGACAAAGCGCATACAACTACAAGGACATACTTGAAACCTCGACATCGCTCCATCTGAATATAATCCATCTGGAGGACTTCAAA
Source organism: Lissotriton helveticus (assembly GCF_964261635.1). Taxonomy (NCBI): domain Eukaryota; kingdom Metazoa; phylum Chordata; class Amphibia; order Caudata; family Salamandridae; genus Lissotriton; species Lissotriton helveticus. The sequence continues at coordinate 398,356,594 of NC_136059.1, read as the reverse complement.
AGGGTGGTCAGGAGGTTGGAATCCACCTTGTTCCACCGGAACACTTTTACCTGGATTAAACTGGCAACATATCATACAGGTACGGACTTTCTGCTTGGCTGCAGCTCGTAAATGCTTGTTGAACCAAATGTTCTGGATACTGTCTAACATAGCTTTTTCTCCTAAATGTGCTGGACTATGTGCGGTATTGATAATGACTTGAACCATAGAGTCGGGGAGAAACCATGTGGCTCTACCCTTCGTTAACCATCCTTGATCTGTCTGGACCCCTCCTTGTTCAGACCATTTCTTGATTTCATCGGGAGTAGCATGTAACTGTATATCTATTACATCTTGAGTAGGGTCCTTAACTGTCATACATGTAGTCGGATCTGGAGTACGTGTCTGTGTCGGATTGACTGGAATGTCTGGTGTCTGTGCTGTAAGCTTGGCTGTGCGATCTGCTAGATCATTACCTTGGGAAATAATGTCAGTAACTTTCGTATGTGCTTTGCACTTCATGATAGCAATAGATGTCGGTAAATGTATTGCATCTAACAGAGCTTGAATAAGGAGACCATGCTGAATCTTGGTTCCATCTGAAGTCATGAAACCTCTCTGCTGTCAGAGCACTCCGAAGTCGTGTACAACTCCAAATGCGTAACGTGAATCGGTGTAAACATTAACTTTCAGGTTCTTGGCGTGTATGCAGGCTTGAGTCAGAGCAACTAGCTCCGCCGCTTGAGCAGACAGGGTGTCAATACGGTGTGTCTCTATAACTTCAGTGTCAGTAGTCACTGCATACGCGCGACTAGTTCTCCTGTACTTGTTCTCATACATGAACCATCCACATAAAGCGTCAGGTCGGGATCTGGTAATGGAATATCTGTCAGATCTTGTCTTGGCTTTGTCATGATGTTAACAACTTCCACACAGTCGTGTGTGGCAGGATTCAAAGTAACTGATGGTAACAATGTAGCAGGGTTTAGGACGTTGCAGCGTCTGATTTCTATGTGTGGCTGAAACAGTGTCAATTCATAACCTGTTAAACGTGCAATTGTCAAGTGCTGAGTTTGTGTTCGGTTTAAAAGAACTTCCACGGAGTGTGGAACTTGTACTGTCAGGGAGTGTCCTAAGACTATGGAATCACTTTGTCTGATAGCTAGTGCTGTGGCTGCAACTGACTTGAGGCACGCAGGCAGAGCCTGGGCTACTGGATCTAATGTGCTCGAAAAATAAGCACAGGGCTTGTATTGTCCTGCTTGATCTTGTGTGAGAACAGATAATGCTGTACCTTCCCGTTCTGTGACGAAAAGTGTAAAAGGCTTACTGTAGTTCGGTGTAGCTAGAACTGGAGCTTGGCATAAGGCTTTCTTTAACTCATTAAAACTAAGTGTATGTTCAGATGTCCAAGGGAGGACAGTCGATACGGCTGCCTCCTGTGTCGTTAACTGTATCAGTGGTTTAGCTAGAAATGCATACTGAGGAATCCATTGTCTGCAATAAGAAGTAAGGCCGATAAAAGCACGTACCTCCTTCTGGGTCTTTGGCTGAGGAAGACTCGCTATTAACTGGATACGGTCTGGTGTCAACTGCCTACCCCACTTGGACAGCAAGTGGCCTAAGTAGATCACTTGCTGGACACAGAATTGAAGCTTCGAAGGGGACACCTTGTGCCCCATCTCGGCAAGGAAATACAAGACTGTAAGGGATGCTCGCTCGCAAGCACGTTCAGAACGGGCTGTGATCAGTAGATCATCGACATACTGGAGCAGGGCAGTGTCAGTTGGCATGTGAATGTTGTCTAGTTGTCTCTTGAGTGCTTGACTGTAAATACTAGGACTTTCTGTGAAACCTTGAGGAGCGCGTGTGAACATATAGCTCCTTCCATTTAAACAAAATCCGAAAAGAAACTGGCTGTCTGGATGAATGGGGACACTGAAAAACGCGTTCTTGAGGTCTATGACTGAAAAAAATGAAGCTTCGGAATCAATGGCTGTCAATAGGGAAGAGATATCTGGGACAACTGGGTACTGGGGAATAATGCATTTATTAAGTTCACGAAGGTCAATCACTAATCGATATACTGGAGGTGCATTTGGATCAGTACGTTTCATGACAGGAATGATCGGAGAATTACATACATTGGAGTCAGTCTCCACAATTACTCCCTGAGCCATGAGCTCGTCAATAATTTTGGATAAGGCTGCTACAGCCTCAGGTGGCAATCTGTACTGTCTGATTCGTGGTAACACTACACCTGGCTTGAGAGTCACACGATGGGGTGTGATTTGCATATAACCAACATCAGTTGGACCTTGCGCCCATAGATGCTGCGGAACATTAGACAATCTTGGATCAAAATCTCGTAATACATAGTGACCCTTGAAGTCACGTAGGAACAATCGTATTCCCTCTGGGGAACAGCATATAACTGCACCTAACTCTTTCAGTGTCTTAATGCCTAATAGATTTTCTGGACATGACTTAGTAAGTAACATCAGTAGTGCGGGACAATGGACCTACTTCTAGAGTAACTGGCTTTGATATTTCATTTACAATAGGTTTTCCTGAAAATCCAAGGGAAACATTTCTAGAGCCTGAGAGCGGAGCCCCTGGAACTTCGGCGTGACTTATAGTGGTCCTACTTGCCCCTGTATCAATCAGAAACTTACTGTCTTTCCCTAATACTTGACTGTGAACATAGGGACCTTCTTGATCTACAGGTATCTCGATGAGAGGCAAGCCTACCTCCCTCTCTAGGCTGTTTCATGAATATGGTTGATACTCTGGATACTCTGACTGAGCATACTGGTACATCTGCTGTGTAACATGCTGTGTTGCAGCGATGGGTTGCGGTACAGTAACTGTCTGTTGTGCATTCTGTGGCTGAGAAGTCTGTGAAACTTGCTCTTGTCTAGGCGGACGTGGTCTTTCTTTAGTCTTACCGGTAGCTATGTTGTGTTTCAGAACTGCACACTCGTTTATAAAATGACCTGGCTGTTTACAATAATTGCAGTTCCCTTTAACGGGAGCTACAGGATGACTGGCTTGATTTGTACCCCTCTTCTGACTGTCTTGAGGAACAGATTGTGCAACTAGTACTTTCATTTTCGTGTCTTTCATACGTTTTCTCTCGTGATCTTGCTCTTCTCTGATTCTATTCTGGTGGTATTGAAGCATCTGTAACATCTGGGACGGGGTATTAGCTTGCCAGGTACTTTCGACTTTCAAAACTCGATTCTTAACTTGTGGACTTGAATTCTCGACTAGTTTAGTAACAAAAAGATGAGGGTATGACTCGCTACTCGTCTTGAGGCCACTGTTTATAATAAAACATTTTTCAAATCTAGAGTAAAAATCACTAGTGTCTTCGTCTTGTTTCTGTTTACATGCTGAGATTGCATCCCAGTCTTCCTTTTTAGTTGCTAATAGTCTGGGCAAAACTTGTATTAACAGTTCAGGTAATTCTTTACATTTATCTCCAAGACCGGTACCTGGTACTCGTGCCTTATCTTCGGCTTCTAGAACTGCCCAATCGATCTTTTTCTCTCCCACCTCCCATTCTTTTTCCTTGAATTTCTCATATACCCCTGCGGGCAACAGGACCTTTAACATTTTAATAATATCTGGATACGTGTATTCTCCCATACGGAGCATGTCTTTTAATTCTCGGTGGAACCCTGCTGGATCTTTATCATGACAGGGAATTAATTTTTTCATCTCTAAGAGTTCCATCTTTGTGATAGGGGTGTAAACAAACACTCGTTGCATTTCACCACCCTCTGTCTTAACTGGATGCACTTCTCGTAACGGATTCTGTCTATCTATGTAAAAGGGTTTACTTTCTGGGGGTGAGACATGAACAAAATGTGGGTTCAGAAACGTTCTGTATTTGTGGCGCTGTTCTAGAATGACACTAATTAAATCAGTACCTAAACCTTTCCATTTATACTGGAGTAACTCGTTCAGGACATCGTGTAACGGACCTGGATCAGAATGTTGATCCTCATACAATGTAATGAGGTGCTGGATCATATACATACCCGCCAGTCGTTGCTCGGCTGGGGGCATTTTCAGAAACATTTGTGCCACTATTTCGTCTGGAAAAGTGGTAGAATCAGTAATCCATCGGACTGCTGATCGGACTAGTTCTTGTTCATGCATAGTACTTAACTCGTTATAACCGATTCGTGATTTCAGAATGTGATCGGTAGCTTGAAATACTTGTTCTAGGGAACCTTGTTCTAGTGCCGGATGATGGAAAGTTGACTTGTGTTCTAGGCGTAAATGGCGATCTGGGAATCTAGATTTTCCTACATACGCTATTCTGGCGGGATTCTCGTCCTCTACCTCTTCCGCAGAGTCATTTTCTTTCTCGCTTACTTGTGCTGCTTTACGTTGGTCATGTAACCTTATTATTTCCTTACGAATTTTCTTGTACATACTCTCTATACTACTGATAGTCTTGTGCTTACCCTCGGCTATATTCTCACTCCACCTTGTCAGGGTTCTCATTTCGACTTGATCTTTGGTCGGATAGTCTTGTTCCCTTATTAGACAATTAATCAGAAACTTTAATATCATGAGCTGGATCTCAACTTTCCTTTGAGACATGACTTCACTAATACTTTCTGGATCATCCCCTGTACGGATGAAACGATATATTCTGTCTAGATCTTCCTTCATATTCGGTAAAGTGACCAAGTACTCGGACACCTGCCTAACACGCACGGAAAATATAACCATACTATCCTCGCCTGGAACTGGATCATAACAGCATTCAGTAAGAGCTCGCCTGATTTCTGCAATAGACTGATATTTAGGCGTACGCTGTAACGCACGTTCATGTAACTCGACTGCTCCTGGACGTCTATTTGGCGGCGGGGTCTGAGGAGGACCTCCTCCTGCGGCCCCTAAACTGGAACCATCGACTGACGCTCTACGTGCTGGCAGAGCGGGAATTTGAAATGCAGGCTGGACCGGGGGTGCCGTAGCAGGTACTGCAAGGGGTGCCCCGGTGTCTGGAGGAGCAGGAAGTGCCTGATTTACAGGGACTGGCGGAGCGGGAACAGGATTTGCATATTCTGGGACTGTGTCGTCCAAATAGGACGAAATGAAAATATCAGCTGCGGTCGGTTTGTGACGTAGCTTGGTCGGAACTAGTGGTGGCGGGAAATTACTGGATGCCTCTGGGGTCGCTTTTGGCAAGCCCTCGGCAAGAAGAGGATACATACCCTTAATAAGAGCATGCCTCTGTCTGTCTGACTGTTCGGTTTTAACTCGTTCACCAATCTCGTTTAATTCCCTTTCTTGGGCCCGCTCCAAGGATTCTCTACTTAGTTCTGACTTTCTGATTTCTTTTTCGGTTCTTTTATGAGATTCTTTGCGCCATAACTCGATGGCATCTTTCTGTGACTGTCTGGCTTTCTTTTTCCATAATGCTTCTTCTACTCTCATGATGCACTCGGCATCCCATGTACCCGATACGGGCCATCTATACTTTTCTTCTAACTGTTTGGTATACTCTACCCATAAATCTAGATATAGTATGGCACTTATGCCATGCTTTTGATACATAAAATGACCTGGACTGTCCCTAGGCGGGACAGGAACTGCTTCTTCTAGCAGACCCTTTCTAGTTTTTAACTGACGTAATCTCGAAAAGAGGGACATTGCAAACTTGAATCTGAACACAATACAATACACGAGGAACAATAACAATTGAGAAAACAATTCAGGCATACCACGACATTGAAAATACATTGAATAACATTATGAAGCAACAGTTTGGACAGAATACTACCTGGAACACTGAGAACAGAAACACATGAATTTCTCGAGAACGGAACAGACTAGAATTACTGGATGCGCTGCTGAAACAGCACGGAACATACCGGTCCCATAAAGGGACGCATCAAGACCCTTATCCACCTAGGTGAACACTTCGTTTCAGATCTGCGTACCCAGACCCATCGGACCAGAGACAATTTAGATTGACCCTGTCTAGATACTACCCCAGCAACGGTACTCACCGGGCAGCAAGAACGGAAGGCCTCGGACTGGACTGGACTGCTTCGACGCCGGACGGACGAACTTCGGACTTCTGTTACGGGTGGGCCTCCGGATACCTCGGACCTTGGACTCTCGGCTTGGGCTCTGGTCGGGACTCGCCGCGTTCCTCCACCGTCTCGTCTGGATGCTGGACCGCCTCCTCCGTCTCCTCCGTGGGCCTGAGGGATACTTAAAGCAGAAATATCTGCCGGTGCGCAGAAGAGTTCCGTCACGACTGCAGAGGGTCAGGGGGCCGGCGTGGCTTCACCGACGCGTGGGGAAAGGGCAAGTCCCTGTTCGGGCGCCATTATGTGGTAAATAAATAAATAATACCTCTATTTTTGAATGGATAAATGAATAACAGATAGCTCAATAAATAAGAGTCAAGATTCGAGGTAGTAGGAGTTTTGCAGGTTTATTACAGCATAAAGGACAGGAACAGGACAACCTGCACAGGAATAGGATGGCAGGGCCTGACAGGGGGGCCCCGACAGCTGCCGGGCAGGATCTGGGATGAGCGCGCTGGCATTTAATAACAATACACAAGTATATATAGTAAAACAGTTGCATTACAGTACATATGATAGGCGAAGCAGTGGGTGTAGTCAATAGCATTCGCGAAAGATAAGGGTGAAAGTGGGTGTAACAGGGCGTATACATAAGACAGGTGATGCAAACGTAGCAGAATATGTCATGAATGGGGCGGAAACATGGAGGGGGCTACCTAAGGAGCCGGGACCTCTAACCTGATGGTGCGCGCAAGCTGGCAATGATGTGTTACTAGAAGAAGCTGGGGGCTACGAACTCTGTGCTAGGAGCAGAGACTGAAGTCTGGAGAGTCAGGGCGACATGTACCTAAACAGTATCTAGTATCTGATGTTTAGAGAACATGTTGATATAAACTAGAAGTCAGGAGGGGAAAGGCTAACTTGATTCTAAGACTGGAGCATGCATTATTCTACATGTAGTGCGTGATGAAGAATACTAAATGATCATTAATACAGTATTTCTCTAACATGGAGACGTAAAGGCTAGACTATGACGGTAACTATTGATGCGATTCAGTAGCTTTAAGAATGCAGAGAAGGAGGCCTGGACTGATAACTAGAATCATAACATACTCTTGGCAGACTCAGAGGCAGAGCCAGGCTGAACCGGGCACTGCGAGGCAGGAAGTAAGTGAAGGGTCGAGGATACAGGTGGGGGCTGTATCGCTCCTCAGCGAGGCTCAGGAGACAGGAGCTGAATCTAGTATCCGGGCCCTTTTGAGGCCTAGAAACGGGGACTTTATAATGAAATAACGTGCACACTGAGAAACGTGGCAACGTAACTTTAAATAGGCCTGATATTCGTAGTATTCACGAGAACTGGAAACTGGCATACTAGAGATGGACACAACTGTAATTGCGTCTTTAATCGAACATGGGGAATACATATGCATATTAATCATGCACAGATAACATATGATGGAGGACGCGTAGGGACACAGAACATGGCAACATTTACTTTTCCACACTATGTAGATGATATTTATCTGATGGATGATGATTTAAAAGATCACTTGACCAGGGTGAGCAACATAATGTTGGGGTTTGCCTCTGAGGGCTACAAATTTAATTTAAAAGAATCGAAAATATCCCACCTCAATGTCCTGTTTTTGGGATACCAACTTTCAAGTGAAGGAAAAAGCCTGGCAGCTAACTGTTTAAAAAAGCGTGCGCTGCTCCAACCTCCTAAATTGTCGAAAAACTTGCAATCTATATTAGGGTTCCTAAATTTTGGCAGAACTTACATTTTAGGTTATGCAGAAAAAGTAAAACCTTTCTACAACCTATTAAGCCCTGATTTTTCAGTTAGGCATTGGGCACAGGAACACACAGATATCCTTCATTCCCTACAAGCAGAAATGATAGTTTCCAAACATTTACACACACGTGTAAACACCACAAACTTGGTGATCCGTGTTATATTGGGTATACTTATCTGACCTTCAATGAAGGCGAAATAGTACCCATAGCATACAAATCACACATGTACACAAACGCTGAAATGCGTTTTACTTATACAGACAAAAATCTGACAGTAGTACAGACCGCTGTAGTGAGAGAAAGAGCACTGGCTCAGGGGAAACGAATAACTGTTGTAACTCCAGTACCAGCCTTATAGGCTGTTACAAAGACAAGCGTTCCAAATGCTAAAGCCTAACATCCAAGATGGATACACTGGGCTAATTCTCTCACTGCAACATCTTACAAATTTGACTGTACTCTAAAAACACAAGCATTTCTGCAATATGAACAAGAATATCCTTTCCCGAATGAAATAATGCCTCTAGATCCGTATGAATACATCATTTACACTGACGTTTCTGCTCAGCCGGCCATAGGTAGAAAACAACTATTCAGCGCCGCATGTGCAATTGTAAATGGACGTATGCAGGAAGGCAAGTTCCATCCTAGCAGTATGAAGACACAGTCTCTAGGAGACTGCACAACACAACTGGCAGAATTAAAAGCCCTGTTACTGGTCCTATTAAATACGGATCGAGTATTCCCCACACTGATAATGTGCAATTCTTTTTACTGTGTCCAGTCGTACAATGAATATCTTCACTACTGGGGTAATAATGGGTTAAAGACTCAAAAGGTTGCACAATTAAGTATAAATTGCTATGGGAACAGGTAGCTGAGTTGAAAATTAACTGCTGAGAGCTAACGTGATACACACGCTGATTCATCAACGTCATACCGTTCACGTTGAAGGGAATTCATTGGCCAACGAAACAGCAAAAGGGGCAATTTAAACTGCTGCCATAGCTGCAATCACTCGTTCTAAAACAAGAATAGACGTACAGATAATGGCAGCAGTCTTTGCTTCACGCAAAAACAACACAGCCTTACCAAAAGGTTTTCCACTCAAGTACTCCTACAAGTTAGATACAAATAACATCCTGTATGCTCAAATTCCAGGAGTGGGGGATAGAGTAATACCAAACATAGATTGCAGATTAGGCTTAATACTAGCAGCACAAGAGGGTCTGTTTCTGCACACGCAGGGATTATCGCAATGGTTTCTTTACTGAAATAATACTATTGGTGGCCTGCTTTAATTAAACAGATGAAGAATTTTGTCTTAAAGTGTGATATCTGTCAGCAGATGAAGGGTTCCACTGTAGCACGTCCAGTGCAGACACCACTATTGATATCAGACAGACCACTCGCTTGTGTCTATTTGGACCACTGCGGCCCCCTACAATCGCATGGGGCTTACAAGTACATCTTGGTGGCAGTGGATTCATGCTCGAAATTCTGTGGGTTTGGCCTCCAGGGTCTGCTGACACTCGAACTGTTGTAAAAGATTTGTGAGTCTTCATAGGGACATATGCAGTTGGCACATTGCATTCTGACCATCGCTCCGCATTTTGCTCTAGTGCTTACAAGGAAGCCATGGGAAGTTTGGGTGTTGCATTGTGATACTCCTCTCTGTACCATCCCGAGGGAAATTCGGTCGTGAAGAGGAAAAACCGAGACTCAAAGCAATCTTTAACAGCAAGAGTATTAGGTTTGGGTGGTAGTTGGGGCATTCACCTATACGGGGTACAAAGAGCCCTTAACAATATGCAATGAAGTTCACTAGGAGGTGTCACTCCTAATGAAGTCCTATTTGGAACAAGAATGTGGGTACCTGATCTCGATTATGAAAGCCCAGAGGCGGATGAGAAACCATTTGACACCAATAAACGTTTGGCTGTTTTACAGGATCTCAATGAATTCCGGGCACTTCAAAGCAACTTTCAGGTAAAATTCCCCGCCACTGGAGAAGTCAAATCAGTCACAGCAAGACCTGCCTGGATCCCAAATGTCGGGAATCTGGTCAGAGAAGAGATTGTGAACAAGAAAGAATTTGGGCCATCACACAGAAAGCCTGTAAATGTCCTGGCTGTCGAAAGAACAAGAACAGTACTTCTGCCTCTTGCTGGCAAAAAAGAAAAGAGATTAGTCTACATCGACCTGATCAAACCACACTATGTGGCTGATACTGAATAGTAGGCCTTGTGGGCTCCTAGGTAGACGACACTCTCCTCTCTCTACCATACAGGAAGTTCAGACAGAAAGACTTATAACTTTTGAAGAGTCACCAACACAAAGTAATGGAATATCCAAACAATGAAATGGAACTCGTTCCTCTTGAAACAGAACTTCAAAACACAAATGAAAGACAAATATCAATTTGGCCTAACACCGATGTCTATATAAATATGTCTCTACAAGAGTTGTCTGCCTGTTCAACAAAACCTGCTGAGCTACCAAAAACAGATCGAGCTGCATCTGGCTACTTCCTCGATTTTGATACCTTCTCTCTGGATCCCAGTGAACCCGAAACAACACCAGCTCCAGTTTCCTGTAAGCAACAAATTCACAACTTCTAAATTTTTCTAAAAAAGACTTAACTAGTATCACCTTCGCTCCAGCTCTGGATAAATGCTGGAATACTGTTTTGCTGTTCTGGATTGACCTAGTGACTGTCTTTTGATTACTCTTGACCGGAAACTATCTCCCAGAACGCTCTGCAGTATCAAATGTGAACTTGGTCCTGAAACCTCATACATCGTGAACAAAGAGAACCGTCCTTTGTGAACATTACAGCTGTTCCAATTCCTGACGGTATAGTGTGGGGCAGGGTTGATTAGGATGTATTTGGTCCCACTGAATTTTAAAAAAGACCACATGTATTTAAAATTTCTCTAAATTACATCATTACCTCCAGTACATTTTCTGACGATTGGTATTTTGAAACTGTAAATAATATGTTGTCCGATTTAGAACAATCCACTTCATTTTCAAATCTTGAAATGTTAGAGGACACATCTGACTTAACACAATGTATTGTTACCAACATTATGGTCATCACTTTTTACATAAATCCAGTATCCCACGAAATATTTTCACATACCACCAATAGGAACATTGCCCGAATCCACCAAAAACTTGTTCGAGAACGTTCGCACAGAAATTTTCTTATTTTTCAGGGTTTAACACTTCTGGCCCAACCTCATATTACTATAAAGTTTCTCCTACAACTGCACAGAAAAATATGCGAACTAACACCAAACAAATGTATTCTGCATCCTTTATTTCCCACTCTCTGAACAGGATTTTGACTTATAGAAGGACACTATACACATAAAATCAGTCAGGGGTTTGAAGGAATGGCACGCTCAGGGAACCGAAGCACTGGTTCGAGCGTGCCTCATTCCACAGCAGATAATATTTCTGAATGACACTGTACAACAGACTTGGAGTAGCCAAGAACAAGGATTTGAACACACCTCGGATTCCCACACGTCACACTTTGAGGGGTACACAACACGAGAGGTACCAGACGTCTATACATGGGAGCCTATGAAGTACTCACTCTGTAAAAAGACAAAACCAACAGGTCAGTGTGCAATTTATCTATGATTGAGATGTATAATGAAACCAGGAGAAACAAGAGAGAAACCTACAGGGAAAGAAGAGCCCCAAAGGTTCTTGAAAAAATTCCCATCAGCCTGCTCAGTAGCAGAATGTCGTCATATGGGTAGAATGGTTGACAAAGGCAATGTCCATGATGCCCTTCCTTAGGAAGTACCCAAGGCTAGCAACAACTTCGGACCATTGTGTTGACCCTCAACCAGCATAGACACAGACTGAAAAGGATTGAATTGCAGTGCTCAAAAGAATATGTGATAAGGAAAAGAAACCAAGTTCATAATCCAAGTGTTGTTAAAAATACCTACCTTGATGTCATAAAAAACTTTATTGGGTCTGACCATCAAGGTGGTATAGTTAAAAGCAGAGTGCCAATAGCATGCAAGAAATTGCTATTAATCATGAGTTTTAATTGGTCAACATGTTTCAGCCTTGAAAAGGCTTTCTTCAGGACCTATGATGTACTACTGCAATATAGAAAAAACGTTATGTAGGAGCCTGGAGTGTACTTCACACTTAGATGTTTCCTTTGCAGACAATAAGAAATCATGTTTGTCGCTTTGTATTTTGATTGTCTTATATACAGGAGAAGATTTCTGACTCCTTACTTTTGGAGGACAGACACACTTATTGAGGCTTTCACCCAGTAAGTGTATTCACGTTTTTTCTATATTGCAGTAGTACATCATAGGTCCTGAAGAAAGCCTTTTCAAGGCTGACCCATATGACGACATTCTGCTACTGAGCAGGCTGATGGGAATTTTTTCAAGAACCTTTGGGGCTCTTCTTTCCCTGTAGGTTTCTCTCTTGTTTCTCCTGGTTTCATTATACATCTCAATCATAGATAAATTGCACACTGACCTGTTGGTTTTGTCTTTTTACAGAGTGAGTACTTCATAGGCTCCCATGTATAGACGTCTGGTACCTCTCGTGTTGTGTATGACTTAGTTGGGGGACAAGGTACCATTAAGTCTTTAAATATTTCTCCCCTTAGGCCCTCCCCTACCCAGTTTGGTTTGTTTGTTACACTTTGAGGGGTGGCAACATTTTACATCATGTGGAGGCTATACAATAGATGACATACAGTACAATTCATCAGACTCCAATTGGAAGGGATGGTTAGTTTGGCCCACAAACACAAACAGATGTGAAACAAGATTTAGGGAAACCAACGGAGGGTTTAGTTTCCATTGGCCGGACCAATGCTATGTACAAAGAGAACATCCAGGGGTGTTGAAATCATACTGTGTAGTTATGCCTCGATTGGCTAAAAACCTTGACACTGTCCCAGGTGAAACAGCACTTATCCTTACTATCTGATGAGGTGGATTTAAGGAATTTTTTATTAGGTCCCCGAACGCCACATAAGAAATGTTTTCTATATGCTGTCTATAATGAAATATGGAAAATCTCTCAACAAGAAGCTGCGGAGAGACTTTGTGAACTAGATAGAATTAACCTAGAAAAGGTGTTAGCTCTAGTTGACAATGGTATGACTACATTAACATCCAAGATCTATTCACTGGGAAATATTGTATCGTCTGCTATAGATATACTAGAAAAGGATCTGTCACATTCTACAGCACGGACAATCCCAGTTGCGTTCTACTATGTTATTAAGCTGGACGCTGCAATCCTTGCACGCTGGTAATGTGCCTTGGCGATTTATCAACAGTACGTCCTTGTTCTCTGCATACAATCTAACTAAAAAAAAGATAACAACGGCACAAAGGGGAACAAAATATACAATGCTGAGTATTAAGAAAACTGGACCAGTTACCTTTCACTGTGGCAGAGGCACCATCCACAGAATGGTTAATCCATGGCCATATAACATTACCGGTCACAAATTTCCAGTTTCAGTATTGCTTAGAACAGTGATTCTCAAAGTACGGCCCGGGGGGCGAATGCAGCCCATGTGACCTTTACATAAGGCCCCCTGGGCAGCAGCAGCATTGGGCTGCTGTTTTCTCAACTCAGCCCTAACATGCACTGTTGGACCCGTCTGCTTCTGAGAGTCCCCTCACCACTATAATTTCTTTTGTTCCCCTGTACCTCCCAAGATTTGTCGCTTTTCATTTGTCTACCAGGACCTTTTTGTGTGTTGTTTCATGGGGCTAGGTGTTCTTGACACCCAGTTGCTCACAAGGTTTCTGGCACCTATGTACAAGGCGCCTGGAGAAACCTGTGGCCATTAAAACTGAGGTTGGCAACCTGTGTGTGTTTAACCTTAAAATGGTGGACACATATTTTCCTCATGAGAGTGACTCCCATTGGAGCCTCCTTGAACCCTGACCTTCTGAGGTTTTGGCGCCCTTTGTGGTTGGCGCGCTTTCCTGACAGGAATTCTTAAGATTTCTTCAGGTACACAAAATGGCTGCTCCAGAGCCCCAGTACGGTGGCTGTGAGTGACCATAAGACACCTCAGAATGTGTCAACCCATTGACACAGCCAGGGAAGGTTCTAGAACCTTCTGGCTGGTGCCAGTACCTCAGGGCTCTGGCTATATAAAGCCCAGACCCTGGCGGCCATTTTATTGAAGAGAGAGGGGAGTTGATTAGACTACTACACCTAGATGCTGATAGCTGCTGAAGAGGTGTGACCCCTATTCCTGACTTGACACCAGAGAAGACACCTGCCCTGCTTACCCTTGAGGTGGCTGAGAGAACAGGCAGTAGTGTGGCAAGGGTTAATATTGTGGATACTGACTGGCGTTCCAGTCGGGCGTAATTTTGAACCCTTGCGCCTACAGCGCCTGCCCAGCTAGCACCTCTGTGCCCCAGAAGACTGTGGCCTAGTTTATGTGCCTCCCCCCCCCCGTTGGCGTCAGACTGAGGAAGAAGTCGGGTCGTGAGGCGTGTGCCCGATCGCCGTGACCTCATCCTGTGCCCCCTTCACGTGTAGCGCCAAGCGCGGGGGACTCGGATGTCTCCGAGCCCCACCGGCGTTGCGCGCTTCCTGGTTGGTGCCCAAAGTGAGAAGGTGAGGTGGTGCGCCGGGGCGGGGAGAGGCCGGCCTTTACTGGGCGGGATCTGCGTCCCTGCCCTTTCCGAGACCCGGGAAACTGTTGCCGTGGGCGGGACCAGCCCCGTGTGAGGAAGTTGGAGGGAGGTCCCGGGAGCCCGTGAATTCCCTGATGCTGGCGTAGGAGAATACTGTGCCCGACTGAATCGCTAATCGATCCAGCCGTTGTGAGGAAATCTGATTCCCCTGTTGGTGCGCCGTGGTAAAGTGGAACTGTGCCCGACATTGAGTTAAGTGAGCGCTGAAGGCAAGAACCCCTGTGTGCGGCCGTTCGTCCGTCCAGCGACGTCGAACTGAGCCGCCTAGGAGCCCGCAGTAGCACTGCAGGCTCGAGTCAACCCCCACCGGCAGCGGACATCCTTCCCCGGTGGCCGCGTAGGGCCGAATGAAGGACTTACTGGGTTTCCTTGTTTTTCCAGTCATACGCGCATAGTTCCCGAGTGAACTAAAAGGAGTCCCCGCTCACCGTGTAACCGCAGGCAGTCCTCAGAACTCCACAAGTACTGTAAACAATCATTTACTAAAAGTGTGTTACTTACCAGAGTCAAATGCATGACTTTCTCTAATTGGTGGAAGCGTTATTAAAATGGAAATGTGGCTTTGAAGACTAAATGAACTAGAAAGTAATGCGCTATGTACAAGTGGTATTTAATTCATGTAATGGTGACAGTTGAGCCTGCTATTTAATCTATTTATTGAACAGAGCTAATCTCAATATTTATGCAATACCAGTATTCCTGAATTCCTATGTATTGTATTTATTCCCTGTATTTATTCTTAACCTGAATCCCAGAGTTTTGTGAAAAGTGAAATGACGATGTCAACTGCAGAGAGGCTGTATCCCTGATTAATTCGCTGACAGCTCTTAGGTTTGTTTTGGCCGATAACAGAGCCACCCATCAAGCGGGGCATTTGCTGGATCCAATCTTTGTAAATTGGGAAGATATAAGCGTATCTGTCCCGATTAAGATCCTGTGGTCGGATCATTATTTGATCCCTTTTAAACTTAGAAGATTGCCCAACAGGGGGCCTATACAGAAACCCCCCGCTATTAGGCGCAGGGACTGGAGGAAATTCAGTCATGATGTCTTCAGTCAAGCCCTAGGACAGGAACCCCCAAAGCTCAGCGACAACTTGGCTGAGGCGTGCAGGATGTATGATGAATGGGTCGAGGGTGCACTGGATAAAGTTGCCCCCTGGACTCAAAAAGCCATGGCACGGAGCACGAAATCTGCTCCGTGGTTTACCGCTGAGCTGCGCGCCGCCAAAACCAAATGTAAGACTCTGGAGCGTAGATGGAGAGTGGAATATGCCCCCTCACTACGTGAAGTCTATAAGAGTGAATTAAGGTCTTATCACAGTCAGATTAGGAAATCTAAAAGAGATTACTATAATAAGAGGATTGACTGTTCAGAGAACACATCCAAAGAGCTCTTTATGATTTTGAAGGAACTCTCCGCCCCTCTAGCGAGTTCAGGGGAAGTCCCCCCCTCGACAGAGTCATGCAATGAGATTGCAGACTTCTTTATAGGGAAGGTAGAAAAGATCTATGCATCTTTCCAGACTAACTCAGTACCCACTAATTCGCCAGACCCTAACTGTGAAAAACAGGTTATGAAAACTCTCAGGAAGTTTGTGGTCCCCCAAGCAGAGGAGCTAATGAACATCTTATCGGACATTCACTCTGGCTCTCCCTTAGATGCGGTCCCAGCGAGGATTCTTCGCAGTCATCTTCCCCAGGTAGCGGAGCACATTGGTAACATGGCCTCTCTTTCTTTCCATGAATGTCTAGTTCCGGACATCTGGAAACTGGCCCAAGTTGTCCCTATAAAAAAGAAAGCCCATATTAGCATAACACAACTAGACAACCTTAGACCAATCTCCCTCCTTCCCTACTGTGTGAAGGTAGTAGAGAAATTGGTTAACCGACAGCTGGTGAGCTTTGTGGAGGAAAATAAGATCCTCCACTCATCTCAGTCGGGATTCAGAGCCAAACACTCGACTGAGACCGCCCTCCTTCTATCTACGGAACTGTTGCGGTGTAGGGCGGATGAGGGTCACACGGCCGCACTGGTCCTATTGGACTTAAGTGCGGCGTTTGACACCGTATCGCACTCTGTACTACTGGACCGCCTGAGTGAGAAGGGTATAACCGGGCCTGCTCATGAGTGGTTGTTTTCCTTCCTTAAGAACAGGAGATTTCAAGTGCATTGTCCACCATGTAAATCCAGTATAAGATGTCTTAGACAAGGGGTTCCACAGGGCTCGATTTTGAGCCCCACGTTATTCAATCTGTACATGGAACCCCTTGCCAAACTGGTGGAGTCATATGGTGTTGCCATAGTCTCTTATGCCGACGATACACAACTGGTGATCAACTTGTCCCGTGATCCAGTTGTGGATGCTGAGAATTTCTCGGCCTGCTTGGTGGCACTTGATGGGTGGATGAAGCAGAACTATCTCCGCCTCAATGGTAATAAGACGGAAGTTCTTATTGTTGGTCCCTGTCCTTCCATCTGGACATCTGCCTGGTGGCCTATAGAACTGGGCTCTGTCCCTGCCCCGGTGGACACAGTCAAAAACCTTGGCATACTTCTTGATTCTAATCTAGCCTACACTAATCATGTTGGTAATGCTGCCGGTAAATGCTATGGCATTTTGAAGGTCCTGAGGAAAATCCTTGACCTACTGCCTCCCAGCACCAGAAAAACAATGGTACATGCCTTGGTCACCTCCCATTTAGACTATGGGAACTCCCTCCTATGTGGACTCAGTAAAAAAGGCCTAATGCAGTTGCAACGCGCCCAGAATGCAGCTGCCAGGCTTGTCCTGAACCTCCCTAGGAGGGCCTCTGGGAAACATGCATTACGTTCCCTGCATTGGCTTCCAATAAGGGAACGAATTAAATTTAAAACTATGTGCATTACCCATCGCATAGCTCACAAAAAAGCACCTTCATATCTCCAGGATTTGCTTCCAATCTATCGTCCTTCACGCCCTCTTAGGTCAATAAGCAGCATGCTATTAGTGGTTCCACGGATCCACAGAGCAAGGATGGGAAGACGGTCCTTTAGACATCTGGCTAGTAAAGACTGGAATGACCTGCCCATCGAATTGAGGATGGAACCGTCTGAAACAAGGTTCAGACAGAGGTTGAAAACTCATCTCTTCCCCAAGACACAATCAGTATAGGTTCCCCTGGCCCAAGTGCTCATCCTCCGTGAGCTAAGCTGAAGAGATGTTTAGTGGGATTGTCAGCGCGGGGACGCACTGTTCCTTGTGCAACCACGCGCTTAACAAATGTCATTAATAATAATAATAATAATGTACCTGTGCTTTCCAATTGATCCCTATTCACAAGCAGAGAACTTTTACATAAATGAATCGTATTTTTCTACAGCAGTGGTGTGGTGTCCTTCTTTTTAGTGTGACTGTGCAGAGGGTTATTATTGGGTCAGAGCCGGCTTAGCACTACAGCCTTCACTGCCTTGACACTTGAGCCAAGCTACCCCCCTTTGTGCTGGGCCTGCCCATCGCAGGTCCAACATAAAATTGGTGCTCAGCGGGTGGGATTGCGAGCCGTGCTTGTTCTGTACCCCATAATAATTCAGTGTGCGTCACAGGTACACACCCGGAGTTTTCTCCCAGCGGCCCTCTGATTTAACATTTTGTTTTTTTCAAATTCTCTTCTGGAGGTGGGTGGAGGTGACCCTCAGAGTCTCATATCCTTATAACCTACTTCGGGGTGGTTGTCCACACTTTTCACTGAAAAGATGGAATTCGAAATGTCAGAGCTGGAGACCTATACTGTGGCACAGCTCAAGGATTTCTGTCAGGAAAGGGGAGTGTTCGTTAGGTGAGGGGCCAAAAGAGAGGAGCTCCGTACTAGTCTGCGAGCCTGGGTGGAAGCACATCCGGAGGGAACGGTAGAGGAGGAGGAGTCAGACAGAGGTACTGTCATTGAGGTAACTGCAGAATGTCCCCTGGGGGTGGGTGAGATGTCAATAAGCCCCAAGGTAGCCTCACGGGAGGGCAGCAGTGTATCCTTAAGAGGGTTGTCAGAGACCGAGTTAGCCGACAGGAGAGAGGAGAGACAGTTCAGATGGGAGTTGGCCAAGCTGGAGATGGAGGATAGGAGAGAGAGAGAAGGGAGGAGGATGGAACATGAGCTCAAGCTACGAGAGCTCGACCTCCAGGCCCGTAACATCACTCCGGGGGGTGTCGAGTCAAAGGAATTTGTCAGGGAGCCCAGGCCTCATTTACCCAAGGACGTGGTCGCCAGTTATACCGCTGGAGACGACATAGCCAAGTGGCTGACAGCCTATGAGGTCTCCTTAAGAGCCCATGGGATCCATGAGAAGCATTGGGGTGGTGGATTGTACCGCTACATGCCTCCGACAGGTAGGGATGCCCTATTGGCCCTAGACCGGGAGGAGCAGGTAGATTACCCCGCCATGAAGGTGGCGCTCATCAGAAAGTTTGGGTTGACCCCAGAGAAATACCGGCAGAGGTTTAGGGGCAGCCACAAACTGAGCTCACAGAATTGGGTTGACTTCCTGGATTATGCCAAGAAAGCCCTAGATGGGTGGGTCCAAGGTAGTGAGGTGGAAGACTATCGAGGGTTGTACGACCTAATACTCAAGGAACATCTACTCGAGAAATGTCTTCCCGAGCTGAGGCAACACCTGGTAGACAGCAAACTTACTTGCCCCCGTAAGCTTGCTGAGGAGGCGGACATTTGGACAAGTACCCGAGTGTCCACCAGGGGGACGGGAGGAGATTCTCAGAAGTCCGGACAGGGCGCTCCCCAGAAGAAAGAGGGGGGAGATAATAAGAAAAAGGAGTTCTCCAAAGGCCCCCAAAATAACTTTAAGGGGAAAAGTTCCTTCTCCAACTTTAAGGCTAACCCGCAGAAGCACCCTAATCCTGGCCAGAGTCAGCAGCCAAGGGTTGTCCATTGCTTTGAGTGCGGTGGTGTTGGACATTATAAGGGAGACGTGAAATGCCCAAAGAGACCACCCCCTCCCACTGGAGGAAAGGCCCCGGGAGTTGCTAGTGTAGTGCTCGGGGAGGAGATGCCCTTAGTTAAGGGAAGGGAGTGGGCGGGAGTCACCTTAGTGTCCCTGGGTGATCGGGAGATGGTTCCAAAGATCCAGGTGCCCTCAAATACTACCAAGTATGGGCAGTGGGTCACCATCAATGGCCATAGAGGGGAAGCTCTGAGAGATACAGGAGCCAGTATGACTATGGTAAGGAGTCATCTGGTGTCCTCAGAGCAGGTAATTCCAGGCGTACTTCATCCAGCCGCGATGGCTGACGGCAGAATGGGCCACTATCCTGTGGCGGAGGTTCCCTTGGAGTGGGGAGGGGTTGCAGGTTCACTTCGAGTTGCCGTAAGCCCCGCCGTGCCAGTTGATTGTCTGCTGGGCAATAATATGGAGCACAATGCTTGGAAGGAGGTGGAATACCGGACTCATTCTGAGATGCTGGGTACACCTGATTGGACCTGTGTGAGTACCAGGTCTGCGGCTGCTCGGGAGGAGAAGTCGCATGGGTTGGAGCCTGGAACAATGGCCCGCCCAGCTGCTGATGAGGGAGCATCTCGAGGACAGGAGGAGCCTGCCTCGATGTCCGTGCTCCGTGAGACGGATAGGCCACCTGTGGAGGTGGACCCGGAGTCCGCGGAGGAGGACATGGTTCTGATGGAGGACCTACCTATCCCTGCTGAGTGGCGAGTGGAGGGAGGACCGTCCAGGGAGGAACTAAGCAAGGGACAGAGGGAATGTCCCACCCTCGAGGGTCTAAGGCAACAGGCTGAAGCCCAGGCAGCAGGTAACGAGTCTGGGAACTATCGTGTTTACTGGGTGGAAGGTCTCCTCTACAGTGAACCCAGGGCGCCAGTGCACGGACTGTCACGGGCCCTGGTAGTCCCACAGTGTTACCGAGCATTCCTATTAGAGTTGGCTCATGAGATTCCCTTGGCAGGACACTTGGGTCAGGACAAGACCTTTGCCCGGCTTGTCCCTCACTTTTATTGGCCTCGAATGAGGGTGGCGTCCGACACATACTGTCGGTCGTGCGTGTCATGCCAAGCCAGTGGGAAAACAGGGATGAAGCTGAAGGCTCCCTTGGAACCACTTCCCGTCGTTGGCACCCCCTTTGAAAGGGTGGGCATCGACATTGCTGGGCCCCTAGATCCACCGACATCATCCGGTCACAGGTTTATCCTGGTACTGGTGGATCACGCCACAAGGTATCCAGAGGCAGTTCCTCTGAGAACCATTACTGCACCGGTAGTGGCGAAGGCCCTGATGGGGATCTTTACCCGAGTGGGATTCCCCAAAGAAGTTGTGTCTGACAGGGGGACCAACTTCATGTCAGCGTATATGCGGGCAATGTGGAAGGAGTGTGGAGTGACCTACCGGTTCACCACTCCTTATCACCCACAGGCCAATGGCCTCGTGGAGAGGTTCAACAAAACCTTAAAGGGTATGATCACAAGTCTACCCGAAAGCCTGCGGAGGAAATTACGTCCTCCTACCCTGTTTGCTCTTTTCCTACAGGGAAGTGCCACAGAAGGGAGTGGGCTTCAGCCCCTTCGAGCTTTTGTACGGGCACCCTGTACGTGGACCTCTCAGCCTGGTGAGGGACTCCTGGGAAAAGTCTCCCCGGAAAGTTCCCCAGGATGTGGTGAGCTACATGCTGGCCTTCTGGAGCCAAATGGCTAAGTTGTGGAAGCAAGCTTCTGACAACTTGGAAGCCAGTCAAGCAGTCATGAAAGCGTGGTATGACCACAATGCTCACCCAGTGGAGTTGGAGCCTGGACAGACGGTGTGGGTGATGGAGCCGGGGGAGCTGAGTGCTCTCCAGGACCGTTGGACAGGCCCCTATGAGGTATTGGAGAAGATGGGCAAGTCTACCTATCTGGTGGACGTAAGGACCCCTCGGCATCCACATCGGGTGTTACATGCCAATCGCCTCAAGCCCCACTATGAGAGGCCCGAAGTCATGCTGATGATGGTGACTGACGGATCGGAGGAAGAGGACACTGAGCCTCTCCCCGACCTCTTTGCGTCTCAAGAAAAGGATGGGTCAGTGTAGGGAGTAAAACTCTCACCATCCCTGACTCCTGAGCAGCAGGGGGAATGTCGCCAGGTCCTGGGGACATTCGCTCCGCTGTTCTCCCTTGTCCCGGGTAAGACCCATCTGTGTACCCACGACGTGGACACAGGAGACAGCCCACCTGTGAAGTCAAAGTCTTACCGGCTGTCTGACAAGGTGAAGGCCAGTATCCGAAGCGAGGTAGCTAAGATGCTGGAGCTAGGAGTCATTGAACCTTCAAGCAGCCCTTGGTCCAGCCCGGTGGTTTTGGTACCCAAAGCTGCCCCACCTGGCACCACACCAGAATTACGATTCTGTGTGGATTACCGAGGACTCAATTCGGTAACGAAAACCGATGCTCATCCGATCCCTCGGGCGGATGAATTGATTGACCGGTTGGGAGCTGCCCAATATCTCAGTACCATTGACCTCACTGCAGGGTACTGGCAGATTCCCATGACTGATGGAGCCAAGGAAAGGTCAGCCTTCTCCACACCTGATGGACACTTCCAGTTCTGCGTTATGCCTTTCGGGCTCAAGAACGCTCCTGCCACTTTCCAGCGGCTGGTGAACACGATCCTCACCGGGATGGAGTCATTCTCTGCTGCTTACTTGGATGACATAGCTGTCTTCAGTAGCAGTTGGGAGGATCACTTGCAGCACTTGCAAGCTGTTCTCCAGGCCCTGGAACGGGCTGGCTTGACGATCAAGGCCAGCAAATGTCAGATTGGACAGGGGTCGGTAGTGTACTTAGGTCATTTGGTGGGCCTTCAGGCAAAGATTGAGGCAATCATGGCCTGGAAACCCCCCAAGACCCAGACTGAGGTCCGAGCCTTCCTGGGCCTCACAGGTTACTACAGACGGTTCGTGAAGGGGTATGGCACTATTGTGGCACCCCTTACAGAACTCACGGCCAAAAAGCAACCCAGGAGAGTCATCTGGACGGAGGCTTGCCAGCGAGCCTTCGGCACTCTGAAACAAGCATTGTGTAAAGCTCCAGTCCTGAAGGCTCCAGATTTTTCGAAAGAGTTCATTGTCCAGACAGATGCATCCGATATTGGTATTGGGGCGGTGCTATCGCAACTCAATGAAGAGGGTCTGGATCAACCCGTGGTCTTTCTGTCACGGAGACTGCTTCCCCGGGAACAGAGGTGGAGTAACATTGAGCGGGAAGCCTTTGCGGTGGTCTGGGCACTGAAGAAGCTGCGACCATACCTGTTTGGTTCGCACTTCCTTGTTCAGACGGACCACCGACCCCTTCGCTGGCTCATGCAGATGAAGGGGGAAAACCCCAAACTGTTGAGGTGGTCTATCTCCCTACAGGGAATTGACTTTCGGGTGGAACATCGGCCCGGAGTTGACCACGCCAATGCAGACGGTCTCTCCAGGTATTTCCGCCTTAGTGTTGAGAACTCCCAAGGGGTTGGGTAGCTCTCCCCACTTTCAGCTGGGGGGGACGCGTGTTGGACTCGTCTGCTTCTGAGAGTCCCCTTACCACTATAATTTCTTTTGTTCCCCTGTACCTCCCAAAATTTGTCGCTTTTCATTTGTCTACCAGGACCTTTTTGTGTGTTGTTTCATGGGGCTAGGTGTTCCTTGACACCCAGTTGCTCACAAGGTTTCTGGCACCTATGTACAAGGCGCCTGGAGAAACCTGTAGCCATTAAAACTGAGGTTGGCAACCTGTGTGTGTTTAACCTTAAAATGGTGGACACATATTTTCCTCATGAGAGTGACTCCCATTGGAGCCTCCTTGAACCCTGACCGTCTGAGGTTTTGGCGCCCTTTGTGGTTGGCGCGCTTTCCTGACAGGAATTCTTAAGATTTCTTCAGGTACACAAAATGGCCGCTCCAGAGCCCCAGTACGGTGGCTGTGAGTGACCATAAGACACCTCAGAATGTGTCAACCCATTGACACAGCCAGGGAAGGTTCTAGAACCTTCTGGCTGGTGCCAGTACCTCAGGGCTCTGGCTATATAAAGCCCAGACCCTGGCGGCCATTTTATTGAAGAGAGAGGGGAGTTGATTAGACTACTACACCTAGATGCTGATAGCTGCTGAAGAGGTGTGACCCCTATTACTGACTTGACACCAGAGAAGACACCTGCCCTGCTTACCCTTGAGGTGGCTGAGAGAACAGGCAGTAGTGTGGCAAGGGTTAATATTGTGGATACTGACTGGCGTTCCAGTCGGGCGTAATTTTGAACCCTTGCGCCTACAGCGCCTGTCCAGCTAGCACCTCTGTGCCCCAGAAGACTGTGGCCGAGTTTGTGTGCCTCCCCGCCCCCCCCCCCCGGTGGCATCAGACTGAGGAAGAAGTCGGGTCACGAGGCGTGTGCCCGATCGCCGTGACCCTGACCTCATCCTGTGCCCCCTTCACGTGTAGCGCCAAGCGCGGGGGACTCGGACGTCTCCGAGCCCCACCAGCATTGCGCGCTTCCTGGTTGGTGCCCAAAGTGAGAAGGTGAGGTGGTGCGCCGGGGCGGGGAGAGGCCGGCCTTTACTGGGCGGGATCTGCGTCCCTGCCCTTTCCGAGACCCGGGAAACTGTTGCCGTGGGCGGGACCAGCCCCCGTGTGAGGAAGTTGGAGGGAGGTCCCGGGAGCCCGTGAATTCCCTGATGCTGGTGTAGGAGAATACTGTGCCCGACTGAATCGCTAATCGATCCAGCCGCTGTGAGGAAATCTGATTCCCCTGTTGGTGCGCCGTGGTAAAGTGGAACTGTGCCCGACATTGAGTTAAGTGAGCGCTGAAGGCAAGAACCCCTGTGTGCGGCCGTTCGTCCGTCCAGCGACGTCGAACTGAGTCGCCTAGGAGCCCGCAGTAGCACTGCAGGCTCGAGTCAACCCCCACCGGCAGCGGACATCCTTCCCCGGTGGCCGCGTAGGGCCGAATGAAGGACTTACTGGGTTTCCTTGTTTTTCCAGTCATACGCGCATAGTTCCCGAGTGAACTATAAGGAGTCCCCGCTCACCGTGTGACCGCAGGCAGTCCTCAGAACTCCACAAGTACTGTAAACAACCATTTACTAAAAGTGTGTTACTTACCAGAGTCAACTGCATGACTTTCTCTAATTGGTGGCAGCGTTATTAAAATGGAAATGTGGCTTTGAAGACTAAATGAACTAGAAAGTAATGCGCTATGTACAAGTGGTATTTAATTCATGTAATGGTGACAGTTGAGCCTGCTATTTAATCTATTTATTGAACAGAGCTAATCTCAATATTTATGCAATACCAGTATTCCTGAATTCCTATGTATTGTATTTATTCCCTGTATTTATTCTTAACCTGAATCCCAGAGTTTTGTGAAAAGTGAAATGTAACTGTGCTTTCCAATTGATCCCTATTCACAAGTCGAGAACTTTTACATAAATGAATCATATTTTTCTACAGCAGTGGTGTGGTGTCCTTCTTTTTAGTGTGACTGTGCAGGGGGTTATTATTGGGTCAGAGCCGGCTTAGCACTACAGCCTTCACTTCCTTGACACTTGAGCCAAGCTACCCCCCTTTGTGCTGGGCTTGCCCATCGCAGGTCCAACATGCACATTAAAAAAAATATATACAGTAAGCACTTTTTTTAAAGGTTAATTACAGTTAGTGAAGGAAGTAACTAGGCCCCTAACGTTAGGAACACCTTTTTGTGCCTTTAGAACCATTCCACCTTAGTAAATCAAACTATAGCAGTGCATTCAGAAGTCTTTTTCTTAAAGTAATGGGTGATTACACCCAAAGCACAGAAGATGGTTTTGAACAGCATCCATCTTGAAGTCATGTATTTCGAGTTCCACTTATATGTGATAATGAAGAAAAAGGAGGGATATTGAAATAAAACATTTGCCCAGGGTCACACAATTTGGTCAAGTGGAGCAGCTGGAATTCATCCCAGGTTTTCTGGTTTCACATTGCGCAATTGAGCTCAGCAAATATACATGCTTTGCTTTCCCTACACTGACTTTACACTCCGCGCTGGCATCAGTGCAGCCCTCAGTCACACCAAAGATCAAACTTTGCAGCCCTGGGGGAAATTTCTGTGAGTACCCACGGCCTAGAACAACAACAGGCAGGCAGACATGAAGCAATGGGTAGGGAATTCATCAAGGAATCTTGGGAATTGCCATACAGATTTTGATGCAGGAGTGGGGACATGGAAGTGTATCTAAGTGGTACAAACTATGAGAACTCTAAGTGGATCCTTCATATGCCAGGATATCATGCTTCACGGGGCCTATATTGGTTCAGTTACAAACATATCCTGTCACTTGAAAGGGTCCACGGCAGCCGTGAATAATCCAGTGTTCAAGTTGCTCTCGAATGGGAATTACTAGATGCTGAATGATCAAGGTTGTTGTGGGATGCTTTCCGGCATCGCATATCTTGTCACTGTAAACTCCAGGATTACTTGTTGTATGCAAGTATTGTTTCCACCGACCCACACAGTCAGGAAGGCGCCGTTATGGCCTTCAGTGAATGTTTCCTTTATATGGTTTGATACTTTGAGCCGAATGAAAGCCATGCTTTTACAGAAACTGAATCATAAATTCTAGATGGGAACTTGTTGGAAGTATAGAAGTACCAAATGAATAACACACAGCTTTAGGTACACGTCTTCTTTATTGGCCATCCACTCTCCTCACTGGAGATTCTTATCAACATTCTATCATAAGCTTCACTATGGACAGTACCAACATGCATAAGATAACGGGGGTGTATGGAATGCACCAACTGGTTGTAACACATCTCCCTTCCTTATAATGAGTATTGACAAGGTATATAGGCAGAAACATTAACAAACTAAAGCTCCCAAGAATATACTGACATGGTCCTGCAAAGGAGGGTTATGGCTGTATTTTTACAATGTGGTCAAAACTCCACCATTGACCATTTTCAAACTGTACAACATTTTTTAACACTTTAACAATCTTACTGGGGGAATAGAACTTGCTGATGTCAGATCCTAACTTGATGTTCCTTCTGGCTTGCGCCATGTCTCCCACTTCCCACTTTTGAGACTTCACACCATGTTTTTTATCATACCACTGTTTGTACATAGCTTGATGTTGCTTGACTTTCTCACCTGCCTCCTCCCAATCTACCTCCCTGACATCACCCCCTTTTAACCAACAGGGGTTAAACTTGGTACTAGGCTCCCTGCCACGTAAAGACACGAAGGGAGAGACCCCAGTAGTTTTATTGGGCGCCGTGTGATAGGCCCACAGACATTCTCTTAAACAGTTATCAACATCTTGTCCATTGACAACAGCTAGCTGGATATTCTCTTTGATGACCCTGTTAGCTCTCTCTACCATGCCATTAGCTTTGGGACAGTAGAGAGCAGTGGTCTCGTGTTTAATTCCAGAGTTCTCTAGAAAACTCTGCATTTCCTCAGAGGTGAATTGCACCCCGTTGTCAGTGACTAATGTGGAAGGCAACCCTTCTTCACCAAACACTTCTTTCAAAAATTGTACTACTGCTCTGGTGTTGACGTTGTGCACAAATTTTTGTTTTACCCAGTGAGAAGTGTAGTCAACCAGAACTAACATGAATTTTTTTTGTACACCTAGCAAATGCATTGGACCAATGATGTCTAAAGCCAATTTGGTCCAAGGCTTGGTCGGGACGTCTACTGGAGAAAGAGGCGCTTTGTGTATAGTTTTAGACTTGTCACTCTTGGCACAAGCTCCACACTCTTTCACAGCTTCCTCAGCCATACTGTCCATTTTGGGAAACCAGAAATTCATTCTTACTCTAGCTTTGGTGGCACTACGCCCAAGGTGGCCTTCATGCGCCAAGTCGATGACTCTCTTCCGCAATTCCCTGGGTGGAATTATTCTGTTATTCCGGTACACTTTTCCTCCGATGGTACTTAATTCGTTCCGTACTTCCCAGAATTCTTCCAGTACATCCCCCACATCTCTTTTCTTATTCGGCCATCCACCTTTAATCTGCTCCATCAACACCTTGAGTTCTTTGTCATTTCTCATATTGTCTTCCCACTCTTTCTCTGTGATGGCAGGAAAATTCATCATCACTATAGGGCTGTCAAGAGCCTCCTCAGGTCCTTCTTCCTCAGGCAGCGGTGATCTAGAAAGGAAATCAGCAATAGTATTCTCTTTGCCTGGAACATGTTCAACCTTGAAATTATAGTGTTCTAATCCTAGAATCCACCTGCTAATACGTGGGGTACAGTTTTCCAGGCCTCTCACTGAAAATACATATATGAGAGGTTTGTGATCCGTTCGTATTGTGAACCTCATCCCCCATAGAAAAAATTTAAAATGTCTGACCGCCCAAAAACATGCCAGGGCTTCTCGTTCGATTACCGAATAGTTCTTCTCCGGGGAAGAAAGGCTCCTGGACGCATAGGCAATCACTTTTTCTTCACTCCCATCCTTCTGCACTAACGTGGCACCCAACCCATAGTTTGATGCATCAGTTGCCAGAATGGTTTTTTTTGTAGGGTCAAAAGTACCGAGTGCTGGTGAGTTGATTAAATCTTCCTTTAATGCGTTAGCTACAGCCTCTTGTTCTTTACTCCAGTCAAAATCCTTGTCTTTTTTTAACATTTCCCTCATTGGTTCACACTTTGTTGCGAAATTTTCCACATACTTCGACATGTATTCCATGAGCCCTAAGAAAGATTTAAGTTCTTCTTTATTTCGTGGACTCGGAGCTTCCTTCACAGCACGAATTAAACTCCCTTTAGGTCTGAAACCTTGTTCTGTAATGGAATGACCCAAGTAATCCACTTGTTTCACCTTGATCTTGCACTTTTCTTTTTTTACAGTAAGCCCTGCATCCATGAGTTTTCTGAACACCTGCCTTAGGACACTATCATGTTCTTCAGAGTCTTTACCATAAACTAAAATGTCATCTTGAAAGCACATGGTGTGCTCTACTCCTTCAAGGATCTTTTGCATGGCTCTTTGGAAAATGGCTGCTGCAGATGCCAGCCCAAACGGCATTCTTTTGAACATGAAAGCTCCGAACGGCGTAATAAACGCCGTGAGTGGCCTAGAATCCGGATGTAATTCTATCTGGTGGTACGCCATGGACAAATCAATGACACTGAAATATTTAGCAGGGCCCATGGTACTTAGCATCTCATTTATAACTGGCAAAGGATATCTCTCCACCCAGATACAGTCATTTAAGCTGCGCAAATCCACACAGAGGCGGATCCCTTCCCCATTGGATTTGGCCGCAAGGACAATAGGGGCCAACCACTCAGAACAACTCACTGGCTGAATTATATCCAAATCACACAGCTTGCGCAACTCATTTTCTAGTGGTTCTTTCAATTTGAGGGGTACGGTGCGCAGACCATGCACCACAGGTTTGGCAGTAGATTTTAGCTTGATCCTATGCTGGAAGTTGTGCAGACAACCTAGCTCCTCCTTGAAAAGTGGATAGAACTCATCACAAATCTTTTCACTTCCTGGAAAATTTGCAGTAAGCAAGACTTGTTCTGGACTATTGGGGTCTAAAATGATTCCCAACTCTTTCTGGTGAACCCACCCCAACAGATTTGAACCAGACTTGACTACATATATTGTTCCATAAGTTTTCCTATCTTTAAATTGAATCCGCACCTCCTTCATCCCTAGCATGGGTATATTGCCCTTATTGTAACCTGAAGGGGAAATATCAGGGTTCTTAAGGTCAGCCATCTTATTACCCTCCATGGAAACATAATCATCCTTATTAATCAAAGTGAAAGGAGAACAAGAATCAGCAAACATTTCAATACATTGATCGTCAATTAATACATCGCATTTAGGGTAAATGAAATTTACAGTGTCATCAACATCTTTTACTTGCAAAATAAACTTCTCCATTTTCTGTTCAATACATTTTACTTCTCTATTTGTACCCCTTTCAGTTCCTCTTTCATTTTCTTTTGAATGTAACTCGCCATCACGGCACACCCTGGCAAAATGGCCTCTTCTATTGCATTTCTTGCAAGTGACATACCTGGCAGGGCACTGGAAATAGGTGGCGAAATGGTTGTTACTACCGCACCGGTAACACTTAGGGCCCTTCTCTCTGTGTTCTATTTTAGTACTAGTGTTTTCCCTAAACTTTATTTTATAAACATCTAAATTCTCTTCTGAATCACTTATGATAGCTACAACGTCCCTTTCAGGTCTCATCTCTTTGACACACCTCGCCGTGTGCTCCACTGACTTAGCTATTTCAACAGCTTCCTTCAACCCTGGATTTTTAGCTAACAACTTCTCCTGGATACGTGGATTATTCGTACACCTCACCAATTGATCTCTTATTAGAGAGTCGGTGAGATCACCAAATTCACATAGTTGAGTCAGCCCCCACAAAACTGCAATATAATTTTGAACTGACTCCTGCTTCCCTTGACAACGCTTAAAAAACTTATGGCGCTCCAGGACCACATTGATCCTATCCCCAAAATGTTTCTCTAATTTCTCCATGGTCTGCATAAATACATCCACTTCCCCCACTGCGTTACCATCTTGCTCAGGTACAGGTAAATTCTCATATACTTTACGCCCTTGCACACCCAGATTGTGGAGTAATATATGTTGTTTCCTTATAGAATTAAATCTTTGCCCCCCAATAGATATAAGGTAGGACTCAAAAAGCTTAACCCATTCCTTCCAACTTATCTCGGGTTCTCCTATGTCATTTAAGAATGGTGGAGGTTGATTCATACTTGCAGCTGCCATGGTTAACTTTACCTCTAGTACTAATGTAAATATGCACTCAGGAATAACTACAATACAAAGAAATGGTCAAGGTCCCTGAGTAGTTCACAAACTATAGAGGACTTCCAACAGGAGTAATGTTCAGTGAATTACTGATGCAGCGCTAGCTGTGATCACAATTACATGGACAAGTGCTGAGGCGTCTTATGGGTTCTAAACAGCCCCAAACGTGTAACAACTGTGCTTTCTAACAAAAAACAAAAAAAAAAAAACAGGCACACTGAGCGGTGAAATTCCACTGGGCATGCAAAGCTGAGCACTGCTCCCACAGTCACGCTCCTGAAACGATCTGCCAGAAAGAAAAGCAAGTCGGAAACTGACAGAAAAATGAGCGGTGAAAATACAAACGCTGAACGCAGATCTGGAACACTGCTTATCTGTCACGCTCCTGCGCAGGAAGGAAAGGCGGTCGATTTCATGTGGGGCGCTGTGGAACACTGCTTATCTGTCACGCTCCTGCGCAGGAAGGAAAGGCGGTCGATTTCATGTGGGGCGCTGTGGAACACTGCTTATCTGTCACGCTCCTGCGCAGGAAGGAAAAGGCGGTCGATTTCATGTGAGGCGCTGCAGAGCAGAGACACTGCCTTGCCGTCAGATCAACAGGCGCACCCTCAAATGGAAGATGATGACAGAAATTCAACTGCTGCTTATCTGTAACGCTGCTGCGCAGGCAAGAAAGGCGGCCGATGTCATGTGAGGCGCTGCAGAGCTGAGACACTACCTTGCCGGCAATACTCCAGACGCGCCCTCACTGGAAGACGATGACAGGAACTTTCAACTGCAGCTCCGTGATATATGCGTAGCTCGGGGCAGGAATCGCACACCAGCCATGAGCAAAAGCGGCCAGGCAGGGAACAAACCAGAACCAAAGCGGACCTCCACCAAGCTGTAACGGAGACCACAGGAAGGGATTCTGACCTGTCGACGATGTACAGCTGGAATCGACAACTAGGAAACGAGGTGTCAACCGTCCTGAAATCCGGCACTTCTCAGGTAAGGAAACTCCTTCACTTCTTAAGTATTTTCCTCTCTGTAGAGCACCAAAGCCAAACGAGCACAATATAGGACGCTTCCGTGTTGAGAGAGCACTCAAAGGGGAAATGGCCACACTGCCCCCTGCGCAGGTCCGTCGCCAGTGTTGGAAGTATAGAAGTACCAAATGAATAACACACAGCTTTAGGTACACGTCTTCTTTATTGGCCATCCACTCTCCTCACTGGAGATTCTTATCAACATTCTATCATAAGCTTCACTATGGACAGTACCAACATGCATAAGATAACGGGGGTGTATGGAATGCACCAACTGGTTGTAACAGAACTATTATCATCAGAGCCTGACTTTCAAGGATTATTCAAGGAACTTCCTCTACATGCTTATACAAGAGGACAAAACTTAAGGGAAAGACTGAAGCGGACACAATTGGATGTACCAGTCACAACATACAAAGGGACTATTAGATGCCACAATTGTAGTAATTGTAATAATGTCATTTTGGGAAACACAAGTACCCACCCTATCAATGGAAAACAAATCAACTTTAGACATACTAGTGACTGCAACACACAGAATGTTGTATATGTAATTAAATGTCCTTGCGGAAAAGTGTATGTAGGCAAAACAGAGCGCAAGGTGAAAACGAGAATAACCGAACACAAGAGCAGGATTCGAAATATGAATCTAACATCTCCATTAGCTTACCATTGGAGAGAAGCTAATCACACGATTTCTCAGTTACGTTTTTCTATAATTGAACAAGTACCCATTAAGCCAGGGATTGATAATCACCAAAAACTGTTACAACGAGAACTATATTGGATTAAGTATTTGAACTCGATGTACCCCAACGGGCTTAATGACAGATACGATTTATCATGTTACCTATGAAGATCTAAAAACATGCAATTAAAACAAAATTAAGCTTACAAAAACAAAAGTATTCCGCAACAATCACTAAGTTGAAGCTAGGGAACACTCTAGATGCTGGCATTAGGTAGGGACTCACACAAATAGACAAATGACAGAACAAATGTTTGTAAAGTCAATGATATCACACGTTGTCATAGATGAGTACTTAAGGTAAATACAATTGTGATTATTTTCATAGGACATAATATCAAGCGTAATGTGATTTTGGTGTAATTACACTACATAATGTTTTGATTGTAATTAAACTTTGACAGTGTTTATATAATGGAATTGTGATACATCTTAACACAACACATTACACTAAATGACATTCGACATTTTAGTAGCAATATGATAGTGGAGATTTCGATGAGTAGCGCGAGTCAATAAAACAACCTACATCATCTTCCACACATTTATTCATACAAGAACATAGCTGCATGTGTAGAAAATATTGCAGGCATTAATAGAGGCATAGCGTCAAAAAGGTTTCGCTCGAGTATTTATTCGTATATGCATTGGTATGGGCGAAGATACATTGAAAGTGAAGGTGTTTGGAATGAATCACCACAGTAAGATGGGGCCCGCCAATAGTTTACAGATTGCGCTTTTACCGGTTTGGTCCTACGTTTATGTCGTGATACCCGGATGGGTTCAATAACAAGAGCAGTGATGGCGGCGTGTTTGAGAAGACCGGCAGCGTTTGAGCTTGCAGAACGGTTAGAGAGAGCTAATTAGACAGCTAATAATTACAACACAGGTACAGCAATTGGAGTTTTTAAGGTAGTGGCTAGTCATATGTATGGCGCATGGCGCAGCTATTGATATATTTCTTCGTCATTATTTTTTCAGATAAGACTGAAGAAAAGTGAAATTGGTATGTACAGAGCGCAATAATATTGCTCCGGATTAAACCAACGTAGTAAGGTTTTACTAAGTGCATGATATTTGTTTTTGCAGTGGCATAACTGTGAGATTTCGGAATAAGGTACGTTGAATACTGGATACGTGGTAGTGAGCAAGTATATTGAGGAATTGACGTTTGCTGTTGGCAGAACGGTTACAAATGAACCACATTGTTTTCTTTATTGACAGAAAAATAGTGACACTGTAGTGTCCACATCTCTATTTGGAAGATAGTTTCACACAGGTATGAATTACAAGACAAAACATTAGTGTAAACTCCCATGGGCTATCACATATGATCATTTACATTTTGAATATTTTTATATGTTTTACAGATTGACCAACAAGGTGCCGAAATGCATTGGGTTTATTGAAAATGTGTTTATGTTCATGCAAAAATGAATTGTTTGAAAGTACTTCAGTACAATAATGTATGTATCAGACATGTAACAGTAGTAATCAGATATGAATTGTTAATATTGACTGTATCAAAAAATAATGGTATATAAACAAAATAAGGTGAATTAAAAAACTTATGATATCAATCAAAAAAAAAGACTGATGATTACAGTGCATAGTAACATGAGAGTCTAAGGTGCGGAGCACCAAGTGCACAGTGCGTGGTTAGATGGGCTAACATACCCATCATAATTCATATTCTCACATAAAGGAGTGACTATCCTTATTAATCACAGCACCGATTGAATAATACTGGTGACCTTAAATATAACGGAGTGCTCCTCATTAACCCAATAAATCTTTTTACATAAACTGTGCCCTTAACCTCCGCCTGAGAGACTTATGATCTTCAGGTCGTAAGGTCCTCAGCTGAGATACAGGCATTAGTACGAGCAAACTGCCCTTTCCATTTCACGGAAATGGTACAGCGTATCTTCAACATGTCTGATACGATGGTTATAGTACACCTATTTAATACCATAGGTTCTAGACTGTTAAGTACTTTTCAGACAGTCTTCAGAGTTATTCCCAACTTCATACACTCTGTATTCAGAAGCATTTTTGAAGGGCTTCCGCTGATCCTGTTCCTAATAGCAGGTATCCTGATTGTCATTTTTCTGCTGCACAATGGACGTCCCAATCAACAAGGAGATGGAAAAAACGCTCTTGGAGCGCCAATACCGTAATCGCATGGTACTCCACCTGGGCACACCTCACCTCCGCAAACTGAGCGAGTCTTGGTTCCTGTCATTTAGAACAGTCTGGATTGACTGTGTTTTGCCTGACCTCCGATGCCTGTTCTGCAGACAAGAATGCGTGTTGGATCTCTGTCTAACACTTCCATCGGTTGTGCCACCGGGTGTTGGTGCTTTACTGGACCCGATAACGGCCCATGTTCTGCTATGTCCTCAGCGTATTCCCATGTTGATGTCTGCATTCTTAGAGCCACCACAGGATGCTTCAGCTCCTGTTGGTACGGATACCGGCTGCTCTACAAATATTTAGGCATTGGATGCCACACTGGGTATCCCAGCATCGGCTGTGGATAATACAGAAGATATTCTGTGCTCAATTGACATGATCTGTGAGGAGTTGCAGGGATTGTCATCTGAGACGACAAGCAACAGGGATGTTGCGTCTCCCAGCCGGGACACATAAACATTTGCCTCATCGTGTGCTGGGAAAAATGTGGCCTTTTTCTAAACAACCAAATTTTGAATTTTAAACAAAAGACACTTTTGCTGAACTGCACGGCTTTCAGTCAGGTACACGCTACGGAACACTCAGAAGCTGGGCGCTAAGATCCAATTAATAAGCGGTCGATCTCTGCAACGAGTGACAGAGAAGGAATAGGGCTGCGCCCTTAACTGTCGAAATAGGAGCTATACTAACGGCTCGGCTTGACAGCTAAGTTACCTTCTTACAGCCGTTGATACAGGTTATATCCTGGCTTATGATAAATATACCGAGACGTTCTAAATTGGTCCGTGTATGGCAATGGTATTTTAAATCAACAAACTAGATGCAACATCCTCGACCCTATTAAGGTCAGATACTCTGCTTCCGTGCATTGCGCCATATACCCGCAGATAGAGGGACGCATTTGGGAACCCATTCAATTCCCATAATTGTTCACACAAGGGGAAATTCTAACGACCCCCTGGTCACGACAGACATTGTGCAAAGTCTTGATAAAGGTGGTCAGAATCTTGGAAATCCACCGAAACGCGTTGACGCTTTCTTGTTCTGTATAATTCAAGACTCTGTCATCGTTGTTGATACATTGATTATTAAAGTACACAACATCGATGTTAGAATCCAGGAGTCCAAATATACGATTAGTATAGTACAATTTTTTATGTCTTACTGTTTCTGTCTTTGTGTACCAATTATGCGGGTCATAATTGAATGTTATGATTTGTTATGAAATGTTTTTATTTAGATCCTAGCATTGTTTTGTCTAATACCCATTGAATTTTATTGTATTTTATTGTATGTATACATAATACATTGTGATCCTATTTCCTTATTAGTTTATGGATTTGTATAAAAAAATTATTATTTTTTTTTTTAAATTTAGGTAGGGATTGTCATATGTCATTTTATTTTAAGTTCAGTTCAAGGGAACGTCGCTTTTACTTTCCTGTCATTTAGAACAGTCTGGATTGACTGTGTTTTGCCTGACCTCCGATGCCTGTTCTGCAGACAAGAATGCGTGTTGGATCTCTGTCTAACACTTCCATCGGTTGTGCCACCGGGTGTTGGTGCTTTACTGGACCCGATAACGCCCCATGTTCTGCTATGTCCTCAGCGTATTCCCATGTTGATGTCTGCATTCTTAGAGCCACCACAGGATGCTTCAGCTCCTGTTGGTACGGATACCGGCTCCTCTACAAATATTTAGGCATTGGATGCCACACTGGGTATCCCAGCATCGGCTGTGGATAATACAGAAGATATTCTGTGCTCAATTGACATGATCTGTGAGGAGTTGCAGGGATCGTCATCTGAGACGACAAGCAACAGGGATGTTGCGTCTCCCAGCCGGGACACATAAGCATTTGGCTCATCGTGTGCTGGGAAAAATGTGGCCTTTTTCTAAACAACCAAATTTTGAATTTTAAACAAAAGACACTTTTGCTGAACTGCACGGCTTTCAGTCACTCATAGTTGTTCGAACTATATAAATGAGCATATTTTAGTGAAGACTTCTATTGCGTAAACATTTTATTTTCAGCATTTTTAAGACTTTTTAAAGTATTATTTTTTATGGATTTATTAGTTGTATGGGTATAACAGCTAGAAGTACGTTAAAATTTGTAGTACGTCGTCCAGTCGGATGAGGAGTCGGTGTTATGTTCCATATAGGTACCCCGATATAGGCTCAGGTACCACTTTGTGTTTATAAACACCATATCCTGCTGAGGCAGACAGAGGAGAAAAGGACTTCCATGCTGACACACTGATGTGAGACGCTGAGTTTCCTGCACGCAGACACTCCAGCTCACAGTGGTCTGACATCCCTCGTGGGGTGTCCATCTCGAGACCAAGACAGGGTCCCACAGTCTCTCACTTCAGGTAATGGGGTTGACTTTATCCGAGAGGGATTCTTGGCTTTATACCTACATACATGCTCGGTACACTTAGGTACATCTACTTAGGGTTGCATCGTAGGAGTATACATTATTACCGTCATGTATTTTTATACCTGCCTATATTCATTGTTTTAGCACTATGGTAGACATCTATCATCCTTTTACGCTGTTGGTGCTTATAATCATTTATATCTGTTTCTGTGTTATAGTTTTTCAACACAATAAATGCTTATTGAAAACGTCCCCACCGTTTATTCTGTGTATCTCTCTGAGACAAAGTGAGTATATGTGACTGAACGAAAAGTACTGCACTGTTTCCACGATCCCTGATGGGACAGAGTTGTCATGTTTAATAGTTGCCAAGAACTATTCTCTCCTTGATAAGAGGGGTTTCTAGTGGAACTGTTAGCTAACTGGTATACAGGCAAACATACCCGATGGGGATGTCTGCAATCAGTCTGGACACCAATCCCACAGCCTTTGTTGTCTAAACATGCATATCCTATATAGGTATATAGGAACTACACGACAGTCTGGTGCGAGTTTAGAGGGTTGGGGTGCATGATGTGGTGCTGTTTCGGCATGAGGTCATTGGACAGAGGAGGAGAAGGAAATGCATAAAAATTGCTGAGAGTTGCTGGTAGGATCTTTTGCGATACAGTGTTTTATGCAGAACGAGTTGAAGTGTTCGCTGCTTTTACAAATGGGCAAGGTGTCGCAGTTCAGTATGTGAACAAGCTAGGGCATCCAAATTTGAAATATTTGGCGGATTTAGCAATTGCATTTTGGGATTAAGAGAAGTGTGTGTGTGTGTGCGTGCAGGCAGAAAACATTCCTGAGTTGCACAATGTGGTGGCGGAGGATTGGTTTTCGCAGAATTTCAAGGATTTGAGTGATTGGATGTTGAACAGGATAGTATTTCTACAAGTAAAGATTTGGGGACCTTTTGGTGTAGATCTTTTTGCCAACAGGCTGAATGCTCAGGTGCAAAAGACACACAATTGATGGACGGAATGCAGAACAAATCAAAACATTCAACCCCAGTCAAGAGATCTGGGTTAAATCCATCATTCTTTTGCTCACCATTTCACCCCAGTTTAGACCTGGCCATATGCAAATCAGTCTTGACCTTGTGCCTCATGGGAACAGTCCAGCCCGAACTGCCATGCCAGGTCCTCCCTCGACTGGAAACAAGCATCCTAGGACCAGTTTCGGGGTTTTCAGTAGCAAAGTGAGCCCAGGACCCAACGTCTGGGCATACTTGGCGTACGTAGGGCGAGAAAGCAAAAGACACACAATTGATAGACGGAATGCAGAACAAATCAAAACATTCACCCCCAGTCAAGAGATCTGGGTTAAATCCATCATTCTTTTGCTCACCATGCCACCCTAGTTTAGACCTTGCCGTGTGAATGCTCAGGTGAGCAAGCTTTTACTTGCAACCAGATCTGGAGTCAGCAGAGATAGATGCCTTCCGGCAGATTTGGAAGGGTCTCAGTCCGTATGCAGTCCCACCTTTTTCGATGATTGCACGAATGACAATAGTGGTTTGCAGATTGGAAATAGACAATGGTAGTGATAACTCTACTTTGAAAGGCCCAGGTGTAGTACCCTGTCCTGTTGAAAATGTCCTTAGATTTTCCCATTTTGTTGCCTTGGTTTCCAGAACTCCTGAGGGCCCAGCAGGAGAGGTGCACGAACTAGTGATCACATAACAATTGAGGTTGGTGGTAATGAGATTTTCAGGGGAGTTTGAGAGGTACTAGTCCTTTCACATCATGCTTTGGAATTCATTAAGGAATCCTGAGCTGCAGGAACAAGGAAGATGTATAGATTGGCTTGGCAGAAATAGGTTTGCTGGTGCTTGGAGAGTGAGTTTGATCCCATCTCAGTGTCCTCAGTGGAGGTGGTAAATTATTTATCACAAAGGTTTGAGGATGGTTTGTCCTACCGAGCAGTAAATACGTATAGATGGGCGATTTCTGCAGGACATTAGTTAGTAAATGGATTATTGGTTGGACATGATGTGGTAGTACGTAGACTAGTGCGAAGCATCAGAATAGCAAAGCCTCTTGTATCTAGGTATAATTCTGTATAGGAGGTTACTAAGGAATTACACTTCTTTCTTGATTGGGATTCAAATGAGCCATCTCTAAAAGATTTGTCTTTCAAGTTGGTCATTTTGTTTTGTTTGGGGTCTTTTAGGAGAGTGTCAGATGTCCGAGCGCTCGATATAAGCAGCAGGATTTATTCTCCTGAGGGCGTATGTTTCTATTGGACAAAGAGAACAAAATCAAGTTCTGTTTCAATATTTTACTGGTTTTTTTTTAATGAGAAAGAAGTTGTGTGTGGTTAAGTGTTTGAAGAAGTATGAGAAGAGAACTGCAGTGGTGAGACGACTTGGTGTGAATCAGCTGCTTATTTCTTTTAAGAAACCTTTCAAGGTGGTGTTATCTCCTATGCTTGAAAGATGGGTGAAATAAGTGATGTGTAAAGCAGGTGTGGATGTGAGTATATTTGGAGCTCACTCAGTGAGAGCAGCGGCTGCATTTCAGGCTTTCATGATGGGAGGTTCTTCGCAAATCATTTTGCGTTGTGCAGCTTGGTCAGATGATATGACTTTTGGAAGACTTTATTTTAAACTAGATGAGTATACGGCACATTGTTTGCTGGAGCAGCTTTGAACTTGCATTAGGTTAGCCTCCATGTCTTGCCATAAAATATAGATTTTCCACAGCCTGGTGGGCAGACAGTTCAAATTTTATTAAAGACACAGAGGCTAATATTAACCCTCCCGTTTATCC
The DNA here is from genome assembly GCF_964261635.1 of Lissotriton helveticus. Lineage (NCBI taxonomy): Eukaryota > Metazoa > Chordata > Amphibia > Caudata > Salamandridae > Lissotriton > Lissotriton helveticus. The sequence goes on along the minus strand of NC_136059.1, from coordinate 398,317,051 downwards.
AAACCTGGTTAATTGTTGTTTTTGTTTGGCTGGTAGCTCGAGGTCAAGCTTAATGGCTGTCAAGGACTATTGTTGCAGAGACATGGAGGTTCGATCTTCAAATGACTTTTCTTTGGAATATTTGTGGAACTTAGGAAAGTTCCATTACAGGGACTGTTAAGTTTATGAAGTCAATTGCAGTCGCTAAAAAAAAGAAGGCTGAGGGTTGTGGGTTCTGTGGTTTTATTATGTTGGAATTCTAAGTTCTATGTTCTTTAAAGGAGCTGCTGGAGTAGTGGCATTGAAAGATGTTGCATAATAGTAGCCTCCGTGTCTTTAATAAAATCAAAAATGTTCTGCCCACCAGACTGGAAAATCTACATTATCCCTCCCCGGTGAATGGCAGCCACCTCCTGTATGCAGCTACTACCTCTGAATTTACTAGATCTGGTTTTCAGCGAGTAGATCAAACCAGCCACTCTTATTTTGATACAAACATGGGTTCACTAAATTCTGTAGCTACAATATTTGAGGCATATAATGTAGTCATTTGTGAGGAATGCATTGCTGAAGGAAATAGGATTTTGAAGTCCAGAAGATCACATCTGGTGTGCATTCTTGGAGAATTTAGCAATTTAGAAAAACAATATGATAAACAGCAGACCATCCTAGAACTAATGCAATTGACGTTTAAAGAGTAAAATGAATTGGCAATATATGAGGTTCATTTTAGAAGTAAATACCAAATAACCAGAGCATACGGAGAGAGTGAGCACCTAGGGTACACATTAGCTTTACTGGCAAGACCGAAATGGGCAGCTAACAATGTGCTAAAAATAGTGACTGAAAATGGCTGCCTGGCCTATGACTGCTGAAATTCTAGAGGTTTTTGCAGGGTTCTGCACTAACCTTTATAATTCCCACATAAATGTATCAGAGTATAGCATTCACATATATTTAGATACAGTGTCTTGAACTGGAGGAACGCGCCCTTCTGTGACAGCTAGTCACCACTGCTGAGATCAATGCGATTATTAACTCGTTGGCTGCGTCGAACGTTCAGCTCCAGTGCTGAACGTTTGAAAAACGGGTGGGGCAGCGTCGGCCAACGGACGTGCGCAGCACTACCAAGGTAGTGCACGCGACGACTGTTGTCCGACGGCAGCAGCCAACGGGTTTACCAACCAGAAACGGTAGTGTCCCAGGAAGCAATGGCCTCCCAGCAGAATTTTATAAGCTTTAGACAGAAGAATTGCCTTTAATCTTGTTGGAAGTCCATGATAAAGCATATCATGTGGGTCAGCTTCCACAAACAATGCGCGAAGGGATGGTCATCGCACTACTGAAACCTGATCTCCAGAATTTTGTGGACTGTATCAACCCTTGTCTCTTATAAATCTCGACTAGTAAAATTCTTACTACAAATCCTGCCGAATAGTTTGTACCACGGATGCTGGCACTAATTAGACTAGACCAATCTGTCTTTCTACTTGGACAACTTACATAGTCTTTTTGCTGTCATGCACCAAATCTACCCTGACATAGAGGTGGTGGCTAAATGTTTGACACAAAAAAGACATTTGATTCTATAGAGTGGCCTTTTCTGTTTGTGGTATTAGAAAGAGTAGGTGTGGATAAGGCTTTCTTTCACAGAGTCCAACTGATCCTACTGCCAAAATAGAGGTGTATTATAGACTTCTGGCTCGATAATAAATAAATAGAGGAACTCAACAGGGATGCCCGATGTCCCCACTTCTGTTTTCCTGGAGGACACTGGGATGCATACTGTGAGAACATCACCATAGACAGGGGGTACAATTGGAAACGAGACGATCTGGGCCAGCTGCACAAAGCTCTGTTATGGTCGCAAACTCCCTGATTCACAGAATTTGCACCACAAAAAAGCTTTTTTCCAAAGTTCTTAAGGTAAATTGTAATTCAGTAACTTGTTACTGAATCACAATTTGTATTTGCAACCCAATTCCGAATCAGTATTGGGAAGGGGAGTGTTTAGGGTGTCCCTTCCAAATTGCAATGGTATGTATCAATGTTTTGTGACTGAATTCTAGTCGCAGAACAATACTATATTTTACCACCAATTTAAGAGCAGGCAGTGGTCCCATGGATCACTGCCTACTCTTAAAAAATTAATCTTAAGCATTTGAATTTCTTTTTTTAAACTCACCCCATTTCCCTTCAAGGAAAACGTGCAGCATTTGTTTAAAAATTGCTTTATTAAAAAGCAATCACAGACCTGATGGTCTGCTGACCGCAGTAGGCCACCATCCCCATGATGGCTGCAAATCCTAGTGGGTTGTAAATTGAGACCTACCTGATTAATATTCACGCGATAAGTCTATTTTGAAAAAAAACCGTCATACAATAGGAATTGCAATCTCCGAATTGTGATTCGATAAGAATCGTAATTTGGAAACCACAATTTCAGAGCTTCAGCAATAATTTACAGCCTCTAATACTGGAAATAACATCATGCAGATGGGCATGACTGCGAATAACGTGGTCAAAATCATTTGTTGTCCCCTAAATGCCCAATACCACTATGCCTACAATTGAGTTCCCATTAACATGGCTAACAAATAGGGTGTGTGTCCCCCAAATGAGCCCTTGCCATGGTCTCACAACTTAGGGGCCACACTGGCACAAGCTAAGGAGGAGGTGAGGGTTTGGTCGCTCCTGCCATTACTGACGGTCAGGTCAGCAATCTTTAAGAAGATCTCCCTGCCTTGTTATATCAGGTACAAAATTACCCTTTCACTGTCCCCAGTTGTAGTTTTGACATGTGAACGTCGCTCTTGGAGGATTTCTGGGGTGAGGCACACATTGGGGCAGGGGAGGGGATGCTGCCCTCCGAACTGCTTTTCAGTCACATATTGTTGTTGTATCGCCGCAGCCGACATACACTTCAGGGTCCCGTTTCGTTTAGTTTCATAATCTTTATTCGAATTCCAAGAATTCATAAAATCATATACACACAGTTAGCACAATTATCATAAAATCCATATAAAATTAATTAGATCATAAGGGCATAATTATACAAATTAATATACAAAGAGAAGACTCAGGTATTGTCCATCAATTAGATCATGAGGGCATAGTTATACAGATTAATATACAAAGAAAATGACTCAGACATTGTCCATTATTTTACGTGCTTGGACAGCGATTCTCAAGAAAGTTCTGGTGCGACAGATTATTTCCTCATTGTCCAAGGAAAGCAGCAATTGATATGATTCCTCCAAAGTAATTGGTCTATATTTTTTAAAAAGGGGAATTAAAAGCCATTTTACATATTTCAAATAAAACTTGCAAACGGAAAAAAAGTGCAAATCAGTTTGTTTGCTTACCCCGTCACAAGGACAACTCATGTTATCTGCGATTGGATGGTAGCCCAGAGGAAAATTTAGCAAGAATCTTACAGTTTCGGCCCTCAGTCGAAACAGGAGACTTCTTTCCCAACTTGTCATGGGCAAGGTTAAATATAATAACAAAGGGTATCTGTATAGTTCCCTGCCCATGTAGGTGGCGACTGTGGTTTTCTCAGATTCTTTCCTAATTCTGTCCGTGTTATAAAGTGCGTAGAGTGCTTTCTTCAAATCGTCCTTATGTACCATGTTGACTTTACTTGGGTCAGTGAAGATGCCACCTTTTTCAATGCTACACAAACTTTTATAGACCCCCGAAAGCCAGGGGATCTCCATTCCCCTTTCACATTTTAGACAATCCGTTATAATTTCCGGGGTCAGGGTAGCTAGTTTTTTCCTCCAAACTGAATACCAAAACAACACAGGTCGGGCACTAATAAAATCAGATATAAAGTGCAAATTTAGTTCCTTATGGGAGATATATTTGGAGGTGGATATCGGTACTCCCAACAGCTTTCTGCAGAACCGGTTTTCTTCCTGCTGTATAGACTGAATCTTCACCGCACCCCATACTTCAGCCCCGTAGGTGGCTGTGGGGATGCATTGTAATTTGAAGATCCTTACAATTGCTTCAATAGCACCTGTTTTCTTAGGTCGGGGAATACTTTTTTTTATATAAAGTTTTTATTGTAAATTGCCATAAACAGCAACAGAAATGTTACACATCCACATTTGCAGTATAATAGAACACAAGGTGCAAGTTACACGTAATAGCACACAGCTGCAATCCGTTAGAACAAGAAATAATCACAGGATAGACAATGCAGGGCAGGTGCGCATGGCAACCAGAAAGGACCTGGCACATGTGGACCAATACCTGAAACAATGAAAACAAACCTCCCATATAAACAACAAAAAAGAAAAAGAAATTATAAGACAAACCCCGCTCCAATCCTAATGCAATAATAATAAACAGATCGATTCAAATACTATGCAAGTGTCTGAGCATCACCCTGGTAACTGCTCCATTGTCACTGAGAGGGCCCCACCCCCGCCATCTCCCCCCCAGCGACTATCCCTCCTTACTCAAGTTCAATCTGTGCTCCCCGCGGAGTGTGTAAGCAAATATAGACGTAGTGGCTCCCAGATGTCTTTCGGTCTGGACGACAGGGGTAGTTCCTCCGCATAAACACTGAGGCTGTCTCTACAGTACACCAAGTCAGCCAGCCAGTCCTTCAGACCCGGTTGCCTACCCCTCCCCCACGCGATCGCCACCCTACGAGCAGCCATAAGCAGCGCCAAGCGCACCAGCCTGCCGTTCACTCCCTTAATGTGTGGCACACAACAGAGGAGACACACCAGCGGCGTACAGGGAAGATCCGCAGCAACCATCTCACACAAGCCACTCATTACTGCCTCCCAAAATTCAGCCACCGGTCGGCAGTTCCACGCCAGATGCATAAAATCCGCATCATCCTGACCACACCTGTCACATCTCGCCGTGTCCCGCAGGCCATATTTATACAGACGTGCCGGAGTGTGATACACTTGGTGTAAATACTTCAAATGGATAATCCTAAGATTACCATTCATACTTAACGACCCAGTCAGTCCACACACGTGCTTCCAATGGTCCTCTGATATATCGGTATCCAAACACGCATTCCACTTGGCCCAGCTTTTATCTTCACCCACCTCTGATTCATCTTTAATGAGCTTATACAATTTCGACAATAGGCTCTTGTTATTAGGCACTGTAAGAACCGACTGCAGCGACATCAGAACCGGGGGCTCCTCTGGAAAGGTGACGTAGTGTTCCCTGGCTGCACCTCGCAGACGATGAACTGCAAAGCGAAACAAGAGCGACTGGTTCACTATGTGGCCAAGGTCCCCCTGCTCCTGGAAGGCGCCGTTTGGGTAGACATCTCTCAGATGAGTAATTCCCGCCTCCCTCAGTACTCTCATAGACGGGGCTTCACATGTGACCGACAACTGCTTATGCCATTCCAAGCTTAGGTCCGGCGCGTACAGTGGTAACTTCTGCACCAACCGCCCTATACGCTGCCATGCTGAGACCGTGGCAACAATTGAGTTAATCTCCGATTTTGGGGTACCTCGCAGACTGTGAGTGACAACACTGTGCAGCGGAACCGGAGCCGCATCCCCTTCCTCCACCGCGACATGTGGCGTAAAAGCATGTGGCCTGTTCCAGTAGTACAGGTACTGAGCCTGCGCGCTTAGATAATAAACATAAAAATCCGGGGCTGCGAAACCGCCACTGTCATACCCCTGGGTGAGTATTGACCACTGAACTCTCGCCCCTTTACCCCCCCATACCAGTCGAAGGAAATGTCCATGAAGCGTCTTGAAGAAGGACAGATTATGCGCGATAGGCACGTTTACAAATAAATAAAAAAACCGGGGCAGCACCACCATTTTAATGAGGGCTATGCGATCAGCGAGCGATAGCGGCAACAACAACCAACTCTCAACCGCACTCTCCAGGTTTGCGCAGGCCCTACCATAATTCTCCCTTATGACAACTGCCGGATCACGGTGTACCCACAGTCCCAGATATTTAACAGGGTCCGCCGCCACACCAGTGGGTACTCAAGATCAGGGCACCTGGTCCCCGCCGTGAGCGGGATTATAAACGACTTATTCCAGTTAATCTGTAACCCAGAAATACGTCCAAATTGCACTAGCTCCCGCAATAATTGCACCAGATATCGAGACGGTTCGCGCACAAACAGCCCCATGTCATCTGCATACAGGGTGATTGAGACCGGGCGGTGATTAAAGTTCAGCGCCGTCTCCCTTTGACGTTGCCAAATTACACACGCGAGCAGTTCCAGAACAATCGCGAACAGCATGGGCGAGAGGGGGCAGCCCTGCCGAGTCCCCCGCATTATACTCAGTGGTTCAGACGTCATTCCGCCCACCCTCACCCTGGCCGACGGTGCAGTGTACAACACTGTTATCCATTGAAGAAATAGAGGGGGGAATCCCATACGGTTCAGAACATAGTACATATATCGCCACTCCACAGAGTCAAACGCTTTGGCAGCGTCCAGTAACACTGCCGCAGCCTCCAGTGTGGGCTCCAACACATGGAACATGGAAAAGAGCGTGCGCAAGTTGTGCGAGGTGGACCGCTCAGGCACAAAGCACGACTGATCCGGCAGAACCAGGCCATGCATTAGGGGCTGCAATTTGGTAGCAATCATTTTTGCCAGGATCTTTGCGTCGATGTTGATCAGTGATAACGGGCGATAAGAGTCACAGCGCTCCGGGGGTTTATCCTTTTTAAGCAATGTGACTATGAGTGCTTCTCGCAGGGACGGGGGAAGCATCCCGACCTCATGCACCTCTGCATAGACCTCCAGCAGGTGTGGCGCGAGAAGATCAGCGTACTTTTTATAAAACTCAACTGGGAGCCCGTCCGAGCCCGGCACCTTACCATTAGCCAACACCGCTATCGCCAGCTTGACATCCTGCTCATCGATGGGGAGACATAAATACTTGCGCTGCACATCCGATAGCCAAGCACACGCTATTCCATCCAAGTACTCATCAAAGTACTCAGTAGACGGCGTGCTTCTCATGCCATTAAGGTCCGCATAGAAACCGCTGAATTGTTGCGTTATGGCCTCCGGGGTGTAATGCGCCTCTCCCGCTTTGTCCACTATCCTGTCAACCCGGTGCTGTTCCAACCTTGCCTTAATCTTAAACGCCAGCGTCCTACTCGGCCTGCCCGCCTCACCATACCGACGAGCTGCGTGCCTGCGGGATATATATTTAATCTCCGCCTCCGCTTGCTCATTATATTCCACAACTAATTCCTTTATTTTGACCAATCTAGACAGGTCCGGCCAGTGAGCATAATCTTGCTCCAGATCACGTAGCTCAGACTCTAAGGTCTGCAGTCGTGTCCTGATATCCCGAAGGATACCTGCTGCCGTACCTATACAGGTCCCCCTGATGGTGACCTTGAAGGCCTCCCACAACATTCCTGCTTGATCAACCGTACCTTTATTCAGCACAAAGTATTGTTCTATTGCGTCGTGCACGGTTTAGTCATAAATTGGGTCTAAAAGTGCCTCAGCACGCAGCCGCCAAGTGAAAGGGCGACGCACTCCAGCTGGATTCCTCAAGAGCAGTCGCACCGGATTATGGTCTGACAGTGTGCGAGCCAGCGGTGCCACCTCAATCACCCACTCCAGAAACTCCTCACCCACCAGCCAATAGTCAAGTCTCGACCAGCTGCCATGCATGGGTGTTGCATGTGTGCCCTCCTGTCTGACCGGGTTTCTCACTCTCCACACATCATGCAAGCCAAACTCCTCCATGACTCGCAGTATGCTCGCAGCAACCTTGGGGGTACGGTGCGTTTCTGGATTAGACTTGTCTAACTGTGCATTTAGGTAAGTGTTTAAATCACCACCCCAAATAATAGGCGCGTCAGGCCATTTCCGCAGTTGTTCACAGATACGAGTCACACACGCCGGACCATCCACTATAGGGCCGTACATGTTCACAAACACCATCAGCGTGCCACAAAGCTTCCCATACACCATCGCGCATCGTCCCTCATCATCTGCATATGTGTGTAGCATTTGAAAATCAATCCCTCTTTTAATCAGAATCAGCACTCCCCTCGCATAAGAGGAATAAGAAGCAGCAAACTGAAAGCCCGCCCATCGGCCCAGCACCCCACATATCGTACGCGGGGACAAATGCGTCTCCTGCAATAGAGCCACCTGTATGCCATGCCTGGTCAAATATGCCGCTACCTGACGTCCCTTTTTGGGGGAGTTGAGACCACGCACATTCCAAGTGAACATGGCACAATCAGTAGACATTTTACATGTAGAGTGTCAACAGTTCCAGATAGCGACATAGGGTCTCGAGGAGCACACTCCATTGAAGCTTGAACAGTTCAGGCGTCATGCTCCACAGACACCATCTTGTGTAAGTAAGATCGATCATTGTGTGAAAAAACCCCAAAACATACAAAAACTGCAGAAACCCTTCCCACCGCCACCCACCACCCACTACAACCTCCCAATCAGGTCGAGACCAGCCCCCCCCCCCACACCCCCTCCCTGAGCAACAACCCTTTGGGTAATACCCACTGGGGGAAGAAGCATAGCTGCGCATACTCGCACCGAAGTGCGGTCGCCGGAACTGTTCCTATCTTGGTGCCCCTGAAGCTCCAGCATCAATTACACAAAAAGACCACACATCCCCACCCCGGATCCCAGGGAGATCAACAAGTAGTACATCAGTGCCAAACCCCCACAGCCTCAAATATCAACTAGAGCGACAGCTCCCAAACTGGGCTGTGACAGAGAAACATCCAATATTTCAATCGTAAGATAGAGGTCCAGCATAGCAGTTAACAATCTTTCAATCTGCATCATCCAGGCCCGACGCCGGCCTCTCAGGCACTGTCCGTTGCTCCCGTGGTTTGCCCTTACAGATGTGTTTCGTGAATTTCAATGCCGATTTGCCGTCTGTGAAGAAATGAGCCTGCTCTTCATGAGTCGCCTTCAATTTCGCGGGGTATAGCATAGCATAAGGCACCGCCGCCTCCCGGAGTAACTTTTTCACTGGGACAAACTCACGCCGCGCTAATTGAACCGCCGGAGTGTAATCAGGAAAGAAGGAGAGAGTGTCACCTTTATATGTCACTGGTTCTTTTGCTCTAGCCTCACGCAAGATCGAGTCTCGGTCTGCATAGTTAAGAAGCCTGGCGATGATCGCCCGCGGCGGCGCGCCGGGTTTTGGCCTGGGCCCCAATGACCTGTGAGCCCTCTCGACTATCATCACACTGGACAAGGCAGGCCCAAACAGTTCACGTAGCATGCCCTCAATAAAATGCTCCATCTTAGAGATCGGTGTAGTCTCCGATAGGCCAAGGATTTGCACGTTGTTGCGCCTAGACCGCGCTTCTAAGTCCTCATTTGTCGCGCTGATCACCTCTAGGATCTTCTCCATTTGAAGAAGTTGTGTGCGAGCCTCAGCCTGCGAATCATGATCATCCGACACTCTGTTTTCCAGGATATCTAGCCGCATCTCATGTTTGTCCACCTTCTTTTTCACTACGTCCAATCCAGTCGCTAGGGCATCTATTTTACTGTCGATGGTCTTCACCCCTGCGCGCAATTCAAGGAGAATCGTGCGAGTATCATCCTCAGCGCCCTCCAGTGCGGGTGAGGCATCTCCTGTCTCGCCCTGCCCTTGCGTCTCCTCCGCAGTGCGTGTCTGTCGCTTGGCCTAAAAAGGCCAGTTTGGCCTGTCTGGGCTCCGTTTTGCCCATGTCCCCTGTCGGCGTGATCAAGCAGAGGGCAAGTGCCTACACCCCGAGGGGCCGCGGGTAGCACAGAGTCCAATCTCCTGTATAGTAGGCTTCCTGCAGCAGGTATGCAATTTGGGGCGACTTCCATGCCACGCCGTGGCCGTAGGGTCACCCAAACGTTCACCGCCGCCCTTTCCTCATCAACCAGCTGCCGTTTCCTGAACAAGGAGGCCTCTAAGCGCTGTCAGGCCTCTTCTTCGCGCTTCAGCCAGTGGTTTCCACAGTGCTCCCCCAGACTCGCCGCCGCGCGCAGTGCCCGCAGGACCCTAGTCCCAGCCACCCACTCGCCCCCGGCCTATCTTAGCCCCAGGGGCAGAGTGTAGCAGCCAACAGACGACGCCCCACAGAAGCCCCAGGCAGCACGAAGACCATCAAGGCACCACGAGGAGAGCCGCCCCGACCCCAGCCCCCCGAGGCCACGCCGCGCAGGTCCCACAAGGCGCAACCGTCACCCCGTGCGCCCCGCCAGGCCTACACAGCCAGCCCCAGCAAGCCCGGTCCTAAACAGTGCCCCCACTCACCGGCAGTCGGCTTGTGATGGATTTCCTCCTCTCCACACCAGCAATGACCGTGCCACAAGCCCCCAATCGTCCGCCGTGCAGGCTGGTCGCTGACACCACTGCAGGCTCCTGAGTCCGGGTATCGCCGGAAGGCTCTCCCCAGCCGAGAGCGGCCCACCGAAAGCCTCCCAGCTGCGCAGGTCGTCTCACAGCTACTGCAGGGCAGCCCAGCTCCGCCGCCACCGCACTCTGGCACCGCTCGCCACCCGGCTACGTCTCGCCACAGCTGCAGGCTCCCCTCACTGCGCCAGGCGCGATGCCGCCATCTTGTCCTTCTCTACTCGGCCGGCAATCTCCAGGATATCGGGGTGAAGGCGCGGCTCCCAGCTTCTCCGCTCCACTTCCACGTGTGCCAAGACTCTCCCCGGCTCCCCAGGTGTAGTTACGAGCTTCGTGCAGAGGCTAGAAGGATGGTAATTGCCCGGTGTAAGATTCCGGCGCGCGGAGCTCCCTTACGAGGCAGACATTCCGCGTCGCGCCGTAGCCACGCCCCCCTAGGTCGGGAATACTTAAAATCGAGTTGATGGCCTTTGAGAATTTGCTCGCCAAATGCCCAGTCCACGAGCCATTCGCAGCAAAGACCATCCCCAAGTATGGGAAATTTTCGGTAGAGGTGAGTCTGTTATCCCCTACCAATATGGAGTTGAGCTGACGTTTCCCTCGGCCACATGACATAATAAATGACTTTTTGAAGTTCACCCGTAAATCCAATCCATCCATGTATTCTGTAAAACTTTTTACAAGAACACGCTGAGAATTTGGGGTGCGGCCCATTATGACCGCGTCGCCTGCGTAGAGAAGTACGGGCAACGATTTGCCATTTATTATGGGAACGTCTGGGGTGCTCAGGCTCAGGTGGTTGCTCAGACCGTTAATATAAATAATAAAAAGCAAGGGTGCTAAAACGCACCCCTGTCTTACTCCCCTTCCTATCTTGATTGGTCCTGATAGTTCCCCACCCATTCCTATCCTCACTCGTGCCTTGAGGTCAGTATGTATAAATGCTAAAAAATGGACCAATAATTGGTTCAGGCCATAACTCAGTAAAATAGACCAAAGTTTGGACCTGTTAACTAAATCAAAGGCGGATGACAGGTCCATAAATGCTAAATAAATGGGGGCAGAACGGGCAATGTTATATTTATAAATAACCAATTTAAGATTTAAGCATTGTTCGACTGTGCCGACCCTGCTTCTAAAACCCAGGTGGCACGGGGATAAAATGCTGCTCTCCTCTGTCCAATCTAAAATCCTGTTATAGATGACACGGCCCAAAATCTTTAGGGTGTTATCAAGTAAGGAGATTGGTCTGTAATTAACAGGATCCGATCTGTCTTCCTTTTTATATATTGGGACAATTACGCTAGTTCCCCATGTTTCACGCATAGATGCTTGGGGTATACTATTAAAAACATTCACCAGGATTGGGGCCAATAATTCAGGTTTCCATTTTATAATGTCTATGGGTAACCCATCCGGTCCTGGGGCCTTGTTGCCAAGGCTCTGTGTAATCGCCTCTTCTACCTCCACCAAAGTTATCTGTAGGTTACCAATCTGTCCCTGCACATAGTGATTCAAACTATGTGGTGGCGAGGCATACATTTTGGAAAAGTGATTTTCCCAGGAACTACTAGTAATAGTGCAACTGACAGGTGTTAACTGTTGGCCCATATTACGCAAATCTCTTACAGCGGGCCAAAATGGATTACCAGTTTTCCCCGCTGCTATTTCTGCGAGGGCTTCCCATCGTTCACCCAGAAGGATGCCCTTCCGCTCATTTATTGTTATTTTATAAGCTTTCCTGGCTGCACTAACATTTGCCCTACTTCTGGGTATAGCTGTTAGGGCCTTACGTAATTTCCTATTTACTTCAGAGCCGTTATGGTCAAACCATCTTGGGTCTTTTGGGCCCTGGGGTAATGGCACTGATAAAAGGGATCTAATCACCGTGCATATTTCGGTAAATTCTTGAATTATATTGGGGCCTGGAGCTGTTATCAATAGACATGAATTAATTAATGTCTGATACCCTGTTAAAAGGGACTCAGTTATTTCCCCACTATCTATCCCTTTCCATTTTAATCTTAGTTTATCTGTTATGGGGGTTATGTCCCTCGCCCCTTGTGTGGTAGCATACACTGGCCATGGAGCTAGTCTTAAGGCCACTGTCAAGGGGTTGTGGTCCCCAAAGTCTGTTGCTACAACCTTTGTGGCCAATATACGGTCCGCCAGGCAGGGAGAGACACAAAATAAAATCAATAATTGAAACGCTATCCCTACCTCTATATGTTGGCACCAACTGAGTTGTGGGGTGTGGGCCTGAATCCATTATATTACTAAGAATATGTTCGCTGAGAAAGGATCTCAATTCTAATCCCCTCCGCACGGCTGGATCTACCTGTCGTGTGCCTATATTACGAGTGTCTGTTGGGAGCTTAGCATTGAAATCCCCCCTCCAAAAGGATCCCCATGCCCTCACCTGAGCCCTGAGTTTTTTCTAATTTAGAAATGAATTTAAAAAGTGCTATAAAATTCTTTTTTTGGGTAGAGTAAAAATCATTATTATAAAAATGTATCAAATAAAAGGGGACTCGGCGCTTATATTCTATTGCCTGTATATTGGGGTTGTTTGTATTTATGATCTTAAAACTCCCACCGGCTGCTATACTGATCCCAATAAATAGGCCCCTACTGCCCATCCGAAATTTTACTTGGTGGCCGCTATACTAAGACAATGGAACCCATCTATGTGTAAATCATGAGGGGCCCATGTTTCCTGAAACATTATTATATCCTGTATGGATAATAGGCGTAGCCATTCTGTATCCGCTAGTCTTGACTCAAGACCGGCGACATTCCAGCTGAGAATTCTGAGGTCAGAGCTGTTATTACTTTGATTACTGTTCTGAAGTGCCTTGGCTGTTAGCTCACCACTGATTTTGTCGTAACTGGCGCCACCCTTTACCTGCCTCTGGGAATCAGTAGAGATCATTAATGGCTGTGTGTTACATGTTCCCAGAAGTTCTTGGTCCCCACTGAGGGCTGGTAATTAGGTACGTGAGGGGACCGATATTGTGTTGTCATTTGTCATCCCACCTGACAGTCAGTCTTGTGAATCTAGGTTAAAGAGAGCTGATTCAAACCGGTTAGATGTTGGTACATTATACTCGTACCTCCCCTGGTTGGGGGCATTAATTGGTAGTTGGTGTCTGGTAATGGATAGAAATGGTTGAGCCTGACAGAAAAAACCTAAAGGTAAAATGTGTATCCCCGCTCTGTCCGTGTGCCTTGTCCCTGCTCTCTCCAGAATTTTATGTACTATTTCTATTGAGCCAAAGTTTAATATTATGCAATCACCTCTGCTGGATTTGGTCGATCTGCCTATCCATGGGACCCGTCTTGCCATTTTGAATTCCTGGAACAAACAGCTCCCCAATCCCGTCTTAGTGTCCAATAAATGGAGTGCCCTATTTCTTAAAGAGCTCCAATGTTCCACTGTGTTGGGAGCTAAGGGTGGTACATTGGAGAGGACAATAACATAGGGTGTGCATTCGGGAGGTAAGCTCAAGTAGTCATTACTGCGAGCGGTTTGTACAGTGTTTGTGCTGTCCCTGTGCAGGTCCCTATTATTAATAATATTTCCCTCCCCTAGTCTTCCCCTCCTTTGGTTTGAGTTACATAATAAGGAGTTTTCCCCGTTGGTGCCTGATATGGGGGCACGTATGCCCATTCTGTTAGAACCACTATTTACAATCGCTGGCTGATTGGGAATAGGTCCCGGGCATATACTAGACCCCCCTGGGGCTATCAAGGTTCCATTGGATAACTGACTGGGCTGAGTAGATAATTTCTGCTCGATGTTATCGAGTCTAGTGTTAATATCAGCGAGTTTGTTTAGCAGTGGGTTTAACAGTACTCCAAATTTATCTACTAGCTTAGATAACAGCAAATCTTCTAGAGCGGTTTGGGGCTACTTACAACGGCAATAGCACCCAGAGATACAAGGATCAGTTGGGCTAATAACATTAACCACCTCAGTTGGACCCGACTTCCCGTGGGCGGTGCCTTTAGTTTTGGCTACTTTGTTGGTCTGTTGGGTTGTGGCGGGTAGGTCCCTTGCTTTCCTTTTCCGATTTGTGATTTGAGCTGTATTTCCCCCACCCTTTAATTGTCGTGTAGATCGTGTAACGATTTGTGGTGGCGGTGGAGTGGGTGAAGGGGACGTGCCTGCATCTATGTCTATAGCTATAATGGGTGAGTCCGCAGCTGCCAACTCGAGCTCAAGAGGTCCAGTGGCTAGATGAGGAGGGTTAACCAAGCTGCATTCAGTTGATTTAGGTGGATTAGAAGAAGGGCCACTTATGGATGTTTCAATGGGAGCAGAACGTGTCACTGAAAGTCTTTTCTGTGTGAGCTCAATCTCCTGATTTAGAAAAGATTCCGCCCGTACCAAGAAGGCATCAAGGGGGCCCACAGCCCCATTACCCCCAACCCCACTGCGAGTGCTCATTATTTGGCAAAGAGTTTAACAAAAATACTACAAATACATATAACTTGTATTGAGTGGCAAATAAGTATGTCAAATCACTGACCACGTTACAGGAAATAAGTCCAGAGAGTCCAAAGTCCAGAGTCCCATTGCAAAGGGGGGTGGCACTGCCCTGCCTTGTCCTGCCTCGGATGGCCGTAGACGGTCTCGCCCTTGTCCCGGGCCTAACCCGGCACGACCAGCGCACGATCCCGCGACGCGGGGGCTCGCCTATGATTTATGCGCCTCCGGGCACGATAAGGGCGGTGGCGGCTTCCGCCGCAAGGGATCTCGGGGCTTGAAGTCCCCCCTCTCCTCGCTGGCCTCGCTGCGTTGGTGTGGGCAGCGGCGGCGGGAGGGGGACCATGGTGACCAGCGGCGGGAAAGAAGAAGGCGTCAGGAACCAAGGTGAGTGCCCCACGCAAGTGGTTTCCACTGAGGTCTTTTTTTTCTGGAACTGTTCAGCACCGAGCCACCCATGTAGCAGAAATTCCGGCCCTAACACCATGTAATCCTTGGTCTCTCTGCAGAGTTATAGTCACACTGGTGCCATCTGTCAGAAACTGTGACTGGAACTTCTTTTGTGCAATTTGCCCAACAGTATTCTTACTACTCGATGCTCAAATGTGGATTTCCTTTGTCGTTTTCTCCTCGCGGTTGTCGACAAATTTGTTAGGTGCACATTGTTGTTGCCGTTTTTGGGCACGTAATTCTATTCGAATTCAGATCCCTGTGTACGTGCATGCAGAGTACGCATCCTAAGAGTCCACAGTGGCACTCGGTGGCCTCACAGCTCGCCCATTTCTTGATTCTAAACTATCTGTGGTACGGCCAGCAAAGTGACCCAGCATATGCGTTTGAGAGGTGGGTGATAGGCGATCCTCCGTACTGGAGTCCATGTATGTCCAGGGTGGGTTAGTGTACTCTCTTTTACAAGCTACGCAGGAGGTATTTTTTTTTGTGTAAGACATTTATTGCACATTGTCACAGAAAGAAAAAATACAATCATATCGCCTACAACCTGATAGGGCCGGCTGTCCATGTTGACATGTTACACAATCAGAAGTTCGCTCATACACAGCCCTTCAGCCGACAACCGTAGGTCCGGCGGCGAGTTTATTGTGTGTGGATCAGGTTTGTCATTTGACAATGTAACAGTATGGTATATACGCTCTCTCAGTCTTACATTTTCAAATTTTACAACAGGAACCTCTGCAACCTAGAGGAACAAGATTACACAAAGAAAAAAAAAAAACCCTTAATACTTAAAGCACTGTGTCACAACATTCTCCCCCCTCATTACTCCGCAATGTACCACGCAGAGTTACATAAGACCTGTATTAGGCGTGTGGTTATTACGCTTCAGCGTCTGCGACCGCCGTCAGCAGATACTGTCTAAAAGGTTCCCAGTAGTCTCTGGGACGTGACCTTGCAGGCAGTTCTTCCTCGTATGTGGTTAAGGTATCTGTTAGACCTGGCACCTTGGCGTGAGTTTCCCTTCCACTTTTTGCTGTTGTGCCTCAAATGTTTTGCTGGTGTCTGCTACTCAGGGCACTGCGCCACGGCCAACCCGTGCCGCAGTGCAAGTGCTCCCTACTGTAAAGTGTACCTGTGATTGATGTCCATGATTGGTTCATTGGATTTACTGTTAGTCCCTAGTAAAGTGCACCAGGAGTGCCAGGGCTTGTAAATGCCAATACTGCTAGTGGGCCTGCAGCGCTGGTTGCGCCACCCACAGAAGCAGCCTTAAAATGTGTCTGGGGTCTGCCATTGCAGAACCTGCGTGCAGTCTGGTACTGTCATGCTGGCTGGGCAAGTGCACACACTTGCCAGCCCCTAAACCTTCCCTTAACTTCATATTAGTCACCCCTATGGTAGGCCTGAGGGCAGGGTGCATTGTAAGTGTAAGGTAGAACATGCCCTGATGTGTGTGGCATGTTCTAATAGTGAATTACTGCCAAATTCGTTTTTCACTATTGTAAGGCTACCAGTTCCCTTCTAGGCCAGTTGGGCTGCTGGAATTATTACACTCTATAATCCCAGCAGGCTCAGGGAACATGGTAGAAATTCATGTTTAGTATGCCTGAACTCAGAATAATAGAATACTTCTTTTAGTAAAGTTTATTTTAATATCCTGTGTTTGCAAATGCTACTTTAGAAAGTTAGCATTTGCTGGCCTAACCATTTCAGCCCGCCTCTGCTTGGATGTGGATCTGACTGTCTGGTGTGTGTGAGTGACAGGGCTGGGAGTTGACAGGTAGTGAATAGCCAGATGACACCTTAGTGGGTGGTGGGAGTTTCCCCTGAATGATGCATCAGGCTGTGCTCTGCCTCCACAATGCTGGCTCTGCCCTCCTGGGGAGCGACTGATGACTCAGCCTGCACCTGGCCCAGGAAGGACCGAAGCTTGTCAACAAAGTGCTCAAGCTGCCCCTGTCTTCACAATGCCGGCTCCGCCCCCCTGGGGAGCGGCTGATGTGTCTGCCCTCACACTGCATGCAGAAGCCAGAAGTACCCACAACAAGTGCTCAGAGACTGGAGCAGTTATGCAGAGGCCCCCCTGGCTTGCTAGAACAAAAGAAACTGGGTATAAAGGAAGGAGCCCTGCTCCTTGTAAATTAGATCCTGTTTGCGCTACAGAAGAAACTCTGCCCAAAGAGAAGGACCTGGAAGGACAAGGAGGAGTGCTGTCTCTGGCCTGTGTCTGGTGCCTTGCTGCCAAAGGAGAAGAAAGAAAAGACTACAAGAGACTTTTGCTTTATTGAAACTTTGTGCCAAACTCTGCTGAAAGATCTCCAAGGGCTTGCCTGTGAACTTGCCCCCTGACCAGCGCCCCAGGAACAGTGGGCGCTACCCCTCTGAAGAAAAGCTGCTGCTGGCGTGTGCTGTGTGTCTCTGCAGCGCCCAGGAAAAGAGAGTTGAGAGCGCTGTGCCTTCCGCCACGCTCTCTGACAATTGGTGCAGCTGTGGCCCTTCCCCGACCACCGTGACTGTGGCCTGTTCGTGTGCCAGCCGCAAAGTAAGGACCAGCCCCACGCTGGTTCGAGCGCCGTGACTGTCCGCGCTGAGCCGCCCTTGCAAAGGAAAGGGAGGACCTACCCGGTCTGAGCATCGCCGCCTGTGTGACCCCCGAGGTACAGGCTGCTCCGCAAAGACCGGCACTGCCAAGATTGTGCCCCTCGTGACTTGGGCGCTGAGACCCCCTGGCCCCCGCAGCTGGAAGTGACTCGCTGCTGAGCCGTGCCTGAATTGTGCCCCGCGCTCCGTGGAGTGCACCCCCCTCAGCCCCGCCTGCCTGCAGCTTCCCCCTTCAGTGTGAGCGAACCTGACCCCGGAGAATCCGGCCCCGCATCTGCACCGTCATCCCGGGTGCCCTGTGACCTGCGCTGAGACTCGCAGGCCGCCGCACCCTCCAGGAAGACAACGCGACGTGGGACAGCTCCACGGACAGCCGTCCGCTCCAAGATCTGCGAGAAATCCAAGGTACTGTGTTCTTTGCCCTTGCGGTGCGAGCGTCCTACGACCTGAGCTCGCACCGCGCTGCCTGCTTCACAGCGCGAGCCGCCCCTGAAACCGAGGCTCGCACTGCTCCGGGTCCGCGAGGCCCACGCGGGAAGCGTGAGCTCTGGCCGGCCGGGCCCGATCTCCTCTCTGAAGCGAGCGGAGACAGCGGAACGCGCATTTAGGCGCTACAAAACACTGAACCTTGTTCAAACCCAGGGCAGAAGGCCCACAAGACTGCATTTATTCAAGAACTGTGCCTTTTTATAAAGAGTAACTGGAACCTGCATTTAAAGTGAACCAAGACTGTATTTACAAGCCTGCTTGAAATTTATATAAAGAGAATATATTTTTACAAAATACAGTTTGGTGTCATTGTGTGGTGGGTTGGTGGTGATGGTGTAATATTGCAAATGTTTAACCCTATGTGCCCCAGAGATTAGCCTAAGACTGCTTAAGCCACACTACCTAGAGGGTAAGCAGAGGTTGTCTTGAAGGTAACCCTCAGCCCTGACGGGGAAGAGAGAGTCCCTGCTTGTCGCCAGTGCTGCACTGCGCCAACTAGAGACTCCCCCTTCCTACATTGGACGCAGCGGTGAGGATAGCGAATTTACATTTTGCAGTGTTTTACCTTAGCTACTGACCATTGCACAGTGATTACAGTCCAGTATCTTAGCCACAGACTTTTTGGTTCTTAATTTTGCTAAAGAAGAAGATCCCTAGTGTTGCAAGCATGCCTGGCACAAACAGCATTGATGGAGGAGAGTCCATAGCCTCTGGTGCGCAGGAGCTAGAATGGGATGCATCAAAGCTGGATGACTACACAAAGAAGCAACTGAGTTTTTTTGCAGGAAACTCAAGGTTCCACACGCAGGGTGCAAGAACAAACCTGAGTTCTACAAAGCCCTGAAGGCCTGGATGGAATCTAGGAAGGCACCTGAGGATCAGGGTGCACCTGTGGATCCTGTGAGTCTGGAAAAACCAGACAGCGTCATTAGCTTTGGCAGAGGCCTGTCGCCAGAGGAGCTGGCAGACAGACAGGCAACCAGGGATCATGAGATAAAGCTGGCAGAATTGAATTTAAAGGGCCAAATGGAGCTTGAAAGCAAAAGAATGGCTCTGGAAGAGCGAAAACTCCAATTGGAGTATGATGTGAAAATGAGGGAGATGAGTCTAAAAGAGAAAACCTTGGATCATCCTCCCTCTGGTGGCAGCGCAACGCCGGTGCAGGTAGAGTCAAGAGTGCACATCCCCAAAGATGTAGTTAAGGAGTTCTTTAAGGGGGATGACATAGGACAGTGGTTTAGGGCATATGAGGTAGCCATGTTTTCCCACCGGGTCCCTGAGAAGGATTGGGGAGCGGGGTTATGGGGAAGGTTCCTTAGCGAAGGGCTGGACACCCTGCTAGATTTGCCCACTGAAGACCAGAGATCCTATCCCCATATGAAAGAAGCTTTAATGACCAGGTATGGGCTTACCCCTGAAATGTATAGGCAAAAGTTTAGGGGGTGTAATAAGCGGCCTGGGAATACATATGTGGAGTTTGTGACTTTTTTTTGCAGAGCACTGGATGGTTGGGTGAAGGGTAACAAAGTGAATGATTTTCAAGGTCTCTTTGATTTAATTGCATGGGAGCACTTGTCTGATCAATGTTTTCCTGAGTTACGCCAGCACCTGATTGATAGCAAGCTGTCCAACCCGAGGAAGCTTGCTGAGGAGGCGGACCGCTGGCTCAGCACCAGGGTCCACAAGGGTCCAGTGGGAGACTCCGCCAAGGGTGGGCAGGGTCCCCAGCAGAAGAGTGGGGGGGACAAGGGAAAACAGAAAGGGTTCCAAAAAGGCCCCCAAAGTAATCCCCAAGGGGACCAGCAGAAAGGTTCTCAGCCTCCCCCACCCCCAAAGCAGAATGGGGCCCTGACAGGTAGACCTGTTCCAAAGAGGCCCTTCAATTGTTTCAAATGTGGTGACCCGGGGCACATAGCCAGTGACCCCAAGTGTCGCCTGTTTGGAAAACCAGCACCCACTGGTGCTCCGCCCCGACAAGTGACCAGTGTTCACTTAGGAGAAGAAGTGATGGTCCCGGGGGGTGGAGATCCTGTTCAGATGACCCTAGTCTCACTAGGAGACAGTGAGATGGTCCCTACAAACTACCTACCCTCTAACACTAAAAAATATGGGCAGGTGGTTACCATCAATGGTAGGAAAGCTGAGGCTCTTAGGGACACAGGAGCCAGTGTGACTGCAGTGAGCCATCACCTGGTGTCTCAAGAGCAGGTTGTACCCCATGCCTATTGTAGGGTTGTCAATGCTGACAACTCAGAGAGCCAATGTCCAATGGCTCAAGTTCCCTTCGAGTGGGGGGGGGGTCTCTGGTACTCTGCAGGTCTGTGTGAGGAAAGCCATGCCTGTTGACTGTTTGCTAGGGAATGACTTGGAGGACTCCCCTTGGGAAAAGGTGGAGAAAACGACTCACCTGAAGATGGTGGGTCTACCTGACTGGGCGTGCGTGACCACCCGGTCAATGGCAGCCAGTAGGGGTGATCAAGAGGTCCTGGGGCCTGACGGAGAGGCCCAGGAACCGGCCTTAGGGAGAAGGCGCAGGGTGCGCGGGAAACCGGACCCTGAAGTTCCCATGGTCCAGGAGGAAGCAGACCTTGAGGGGGATGCCCTGGAGCCTACTGGGGAACAGATTGCCGAACTGGGGGACCTGCCTGAGCTGACCCATTGGCAGCAAGACGGAGGCCCCTCCAGGGAGGAATTCTGCAGGGAGCAGAAAGAGTGCCCTTCTCTCGTGGGTATGCGGCAGCAGGCTGCAGACCAGGCCAATGGTGTTCAGGCCAAAACACACTATGTGTACTGGGAGAATGACCTCCTGTATTCAGAGCCTAAGGCTGCTGAACCTGGGTCAGCCCGTGTGCTGGTGGTACCCCAGAAGTTCAGAGCCTTCCTACTGGGACTGGCTCATGATGTGCCTTTAGCAGGACATTTGGGGATGGACAAGACCTATGACAGGCTTGTCACCCACTTCTACTGGCCCCAAATGCACAAGAGCTCAGATGCTCATTGTAGGACCTGTCCAACTTGCCAGGCAAGTGGGAAGAGCGGAGGGAAGAACAAGGCTCCCCTCCAACCCTTCCCTGTGGTCAGTACTCCATTCCAACGAGTGGGTATTGACATTGTTGGGCCTCTGGACCCCAAGACAGCCATGGGCAACAGGTTCATCCTGGTCTTGGTGGATCATGCCACCCGGTACCCTGAAGCCATCCCTCTGAGGACAGTGACGGCCCCCGTGGTGGGGCGTGCGCTGATGGGAATTTTCTCCAGAGTGGGATTCCCTCTAGAGGTGGTGAGCGACAGGGGGACCAACTTTATATCCAAGTATATGAAGTCCCTTTGGCAAGAGTGTGGTGTAACCTACAAGTTCACCACACCTTACCATCCCCAAGGAAATGGGTTGGTTGAAAGATTCAACCGAACCCTGAAGGGCATGATCATGGGCCTGGAAGGTCCAATGAGGCGTAAGTGGGACGTCCTCTTACCATGCCTGCTCTTTGCATACCGCGAGGTGCCACAGAAGTCCCTAGGGTTCAGCCCCTTTGAACTGCTGTATGGTCACCCCGTGAGAGGACCACTGAGTTTGGTAAAGGAAGGCTGGGAGCAATCTCCCAGGAAACCTCCCCAGAATGTATATAGCTACATGCTGGCCTTCAGAAACCAAACCAGGCGCTTCAGACAACTTGCTGAGGCAAATCTGGAAGCTAGCCAGGGAGAGATGAAGCGGTGGTACGACCAGAATGCCACTCTGGTAGAGCTTCTGCCTGGACAGGAGGTGTATGTCTTGGCCCCAGTGGAACCCTGTGCACTTCAGGATAAGTGGACAGGCCCATTTGAGGTTGTGGAGCGCAAGAGCTCAGTGACATACTTGGTGGACATGAAGACGCCCAGGAATCCTTTACGGGTCCTACATGTTAACCGCCTCAAGCCCCACTTGAAAAGGTCCGAAGTGGGCATGCTGTTGGCCACTGATGATGGAATGGAAGAGGAGTCTGAGCCTCTTCCTGACCTCTTAGTGGCCTGTGAGAAAGATGGGTCAGTGGATGGAGTTAACCTCTCACCCACCCTGACCCCTGAACAACAGGAAGACTGCCGCCAATTGCTGGGGCAGTTTCCAGATCTGTTCTCCCTGGTTCCTAGTGTCACAGATTGGTGCGCCCATGATGTGGACACAGGAGACAGCTTACCTGTGAAGCATAAGGCTTACAGGGTAACTGACAGGGTCAGGGCCTGCATCAAGGAGGAGGTCTCCAAGATGCTTGCTCTTAGGGTGGTTGAGTCTTCCAGCAGTCCTTGGTCCAGCCCCGTGGTCTTGGTCCCAAAGGCTGCTGCGCCGGGAGCCACACCTGAACTCCGGTTCTGTGTGGACTACAGAGGACTCAATTCAGTCACCAAGACTGACGCGCACCCTATCCCCAGAGCTGATGAGCTCATTGATCGGCTAGGGGCTGCCCGGTTCCTCAGCACGTTTGATTTAACGTCTGGGTACTGGCAGATCGCCTTGACCGATGGGGCAAAGGAGAGGTCCGCATTCTCCACACCAGATGGGCATTTCCAGTTCCGGGTTATGCCATTTGGAATGAAGAATGCCCCTGCCACCTTTCAGAGGTTGGTCAACCAGGTGTTGGTTGGGCTGGATGAGTTCAGTGCCGCCTACCTGGATGACATCGCAGTGTTCACTGGTACCTGGCCAGAACACCTGCGGCACCTCTGGGAAGTGTTGATGGCGCTGCGCAAGGCAGGCCTCACAATCAAGGCAAGCAAGTGCCAGATTGGGCAGGGTTCAGTGGTGTACTTGGGACACCAAGTGGGGAGTGGCAAGGTGGCACCCTTGCAACCCAAAATTGCAACCATCCTGGCTTGGGAACCCCCCAAGACCCAGACTGCAGTGAGAGCCTTCCTGGGGCTCACTGGGTATTACAGGAGGTTTGTCAAGGGCTATGGCACTATTGTGACCCCCTTGACAGAGCTGACTTCTAAGAAGCAGCCCAGGAATGTGATTTGGACTGACACCTGTCAGAAGGCTTTTGACACCCTGAAGACTGCCATGTGCACGGCGCCCGTGCTCCTGGCTCCTGATTTCTCCAAGGAATTCATAGTGCAAACAGACGCTTCAGAGCATGGTGTAGGGGCTGTTCTCTCACAGATGACTGAGGAGGGCTGGGACCAACCCGTAGCCTTCATCAGTAGGAGGTTACTTCCACGGGAAAGTAGGTGGAGTGCAATAGAGCGAGAAGCATTTGCTGTGGTCTGGGCGCTGAAGAAGCTAAGACCCTACTTGTTTGGGTCTCACTTCCGGGTTCAGACAGACCACAGGCCCCTCAGATGGTTGATGCAAATGAGGGGTGAGAACCCAAAACTGTTGAGGTGGTCCATCTCCCTACAGGGTATGGACTTCACGGTGGAACACCGCCCTGGCACAGATCACGCCAATGCTGATGGTCTGTCCAGATTTTTCCGCCTTAGTGATGTGGAACTCCCTGGGGAAGGGTAGTTCCCCCCACATTTCAGCTGGAGGGGACACGTGTTAGACCTGGCACCTTGGCGTGAGTTTCCCTTCCACTTTTTGCTGTTGTGCCTCAAATGTTTTGCTGGTGTCTGCTACTCAGGGCACTGCGCCACGGCCAACCCGTGCCGCAGTGCAAGTGCTCCCTACTGTAAAGTGTACCTGTGATTGATGTCCATGATTGGTTCATTGGATTTACTGTTAGTCCCTAGTAAAGTGCACCAGGAGTGCCAGGGCTTGTAAATGCCAATACTGCTAGTGGGCCTGCAGCGCTGGTTGCGCCACCCACAGAAGCAGCCTTAAAATGTGTCTGGGGTCTGCCATTGCAGAACCTGCGTGCAGTCTGGTACTGTCATGCTGGCTGGGCAAGTGCACACACTTGCCAGCCCCTAAACCTTCCCTTAACTTCATATTAGTCACCCCTATGGTAGGCCTGAGGGCAGGGTGCATTGTAAGTGTAAGGTATAACATGCCCTGATGTGTGTGGCATGTTCTAATAGTGAATTACTGCCAAATTCGTTTTTCACTATTGTAAGGCTACCAGTTCCCTTCTAGGCCAGTTGGGCTGCTGGAATTATTACACTCTATAATCCCAGCAGGCTCAGGGAACATGGTAGAAATTCATGTTTAGTATGCCTGAACTCAGAATAATAGAATACTTCTTTTAGTAAAGTTTATTTTAATATCCTGTGTTTGCAAATGCTACTTTTAGAAAGTTAGCATTTGCTGGCCTAACCATTTCAGCCCGCCTCTGCTTGGATGTGGATCTGACTGTCTGGTGTGTGTGAGTGACAGGGCTGGGAGTTGACAGGTAGTGAATAGCCAGATGACACCTTAGTGGGTGGTGGGAGTTTCCCCTGAATGATGCATCAGGCTGTGCTCTGCCTCCACAATGCTGGCTCTGCCCTCCTGGGGAGCGACTGATGACTCAGCCTGCACCTGGCCCAGGAAGGACCGAAGCTTGTCAACAAAGTGCTCAAGCTGCCCCTGTCTTCACAATGCCGGCTCCGCCCCCCTGGGGAGCGGCTGATGTGTCTGCCCTCACACTGCATGCAGAAGCCAGAAGTACCCACAACAAGTGCTCAGAGACTGGAGCAGTTATGCAGAGGCCCCCCTGGCTTGCTAGAACAAAAGAAACTGGGTATAAAGGAAGGAGCCCTGCTCCTTGTAAATTAGATCCTGTTTGTGCTACAGAAGAAACTCTGCCCAAAGAGAAGGACCTGGAAGGACAAGGAGGAGTGCTGTCTCTGGCCTGTGTCTGGTGCCTTGCTGCCAAAGGAGAAGAAAGAAAATACTACAAGAGACTTTTGCTTTATTGAAACTTTGTGCCAAACTCTGCTGAAAGATCTCCAAGGGCTTGCCTGTGAACTTGCCCCCTGACCAGCGCCCCAGGAACAGTGGGCGCTACCCCTCTGAAGAAAAGCTGCTGCTGGCGTGTGCTGTGTGTCTCTACAGCGCCCAGGAAAAGAGAGTTGAGAGCGCTGTGCCTTCCGCCACGCTCTCTGACAATTGGTGCAGCTGTGGCCCTTCCCCGACCACCGTGACTGTGGCCTGTTCGTGTGCCAGCCGCAAAGTAAGGACCAGCCCCACGCTGGTTCGAGCGCCGTGACTGTCCGCGCTGAGCCGCCCTTGCAAAGGAAAGGGAGGACCTACCCAGTCTGAGCATCGCCGCCTGTGTGACCCCCGAGGTACAGGCTGCTCCGCAAAGACCGGCACTGCCAAGATTGTGCCCCTCGTGACTTGGGCGCTGAGACCCCCTGGCCCCCGCAGCTGGAAGTGACTCGCTGCTGAGCCGTGCCTGAATTGTGCCCCGCGCTCCGTGGAGTGCACCCCCCTCAGCCCCGCCTGCCTGCAGCTTCCCCCTTCAGTGTGAGCGAAACTGACCCCGGAGAATCCGGCCCCGCATCTGCACCGTCATCCCGGGTGCCCTGTGACCTGCGCTGAGACTCGCAGGCCGCCGCACCCTCCAGGAAGACAACGCGACGTGGGACAGCTCCACGGACAGCCGTCCGCTCCAAGATCTGCGAGAAATCCAAGGTACTGTGTTCTTTGCCCTTGCGGTGCGAGCGTCCTACGACCTGAGCTCGCACCGCGCTGCCTGCTTCACAGCGCGAGCCGCCCCTGAAACCGAGGCTCGCACTGCTCCGGGTCCGCGAGGCCCACGCGGGAAGCGTGAGCTCTGGCCGGCCGGGCCCGATCTCCTCTCTGAAGCGAGCGGAGACAGCGGAACGTGCATTTAGGCGCTACAAAACACTGAACCTTGTTCAAACCCAGGGCAGAAGGCCCACAAGACTGCATTTAGTCAAGAACTGTGCCTTTTTATAAAGAGTAACTGGAACCTGCATTTAAAGTGAACCAAGACTGTATTTAGCCTGCTTGAAATTTATATAAAGAGAATATATTTTTACAAAATACAGTTTGGTGTCATTGTGTGGTGGGTTGGTGGTGATGGTGTAATATTGCAAATGTTTAACCCTATGTGCCCCAGAGATTAGCCTAAGACTGCTTAAGCCACACTACCTAGAGGGTAAGCAGAGGTTGTCTTGAAGGTAACCCTCAGCCCTGACGGGGAAGAGAGAGTCCCTGCTTGTCGCCAGTGCTGCACTGCGCCAACTAGAGACTCCCCCTTCCTACAGTATCTCTACAATAGGTCAAGTCCTCCAGCCAGTTTTTTACCCTTGGCTTCAGTCTACTATTCCAGTGTATGGATACTCTCCTCTTAGCCATTAGTAATGCAATCACGCACAGTTTCCGTCGTCGCGCTCTCAATTGTGGCACCAACCCCAATAGGCAGATTTTCGCTGTACAGTGTAGTGTGGCCCCCAAGATGGTGTTGATGGTCTGTATTACTTGATCCCAGTATTGTGCCACGGCATCACAGTGCCATGCTAGATGCATGAAATCTGTGTGTTCCTGCCCACACCTAGTACAGTCGGAGTTATCCCTTAAACCATACCGATGCAGTCTTTCAGGTGTATGATACATGCGATGCAAGTATTTATAATGGATGAGTCTAAGATTTCCGTTCGGTGTCAGCATCCCCGTTAACATGCAGGAGGCCTCCCATTCCTCTTCTGTGAGGGTATCTGCTAGTGTTGTGCTCCATTTCTCCCTGGCTCTTACAGTGTCGCCCCCCATGCTAGTTTGTGCGCTGTGGTATAGTCTGGACACCAAGTGAGCCGCCGATGAGGCGGTGAGTACTAGCTGCAAAGGGGCAAGTGCGGTTCTGCCGGGAATGTCGGATAATGCTCCTTTACTGCCCTTTGCAATCTGTAATAATTAAATCTGAACAGCAGGGATGGATTCTGGATATATGTTAGTTTGTCTAGTGTTACAAATTGCCCGTCTCTATACAAATCGCCCAGGGTGTCTATACCAGCGTGCTTAAGAAGATCCATTCCGACCCGTTCCTGTGTGACGGACAAGGCCGGATGGTGGGCTAACGGAAGTGCTGGAGCGTAAAGTGGTGTGCTCTGCGCCATCTGACTCAGTTTCCTCCATGCCTCGATCGTGGTGTTCACTGGATTAATGTCATGGTTATGTAACCTGGGACGTTTATGTGTCAGAATACTCGTCAGTGGGATGGGATCAGCATCCCCCTTCTCTACTGCAACGTGTGTCAGAATGGGATCTCATGGAACCAATAATGCGCGAATTGTGCCTGGGCACATAGATAATATAAGTAAACGTCTGGTACCTGGAAACCTCCACTAGCGTACGGTAGCGTCAGTGTCTGTAGATCTAGCCGAGCTTGTTTCCCCGCCCAGATCAAGGACAGCATGAGAGATTTTATGTTGCGGAACACCTCCGCTGGGGGCTTGATAGGTAGATTATTAAATAAATATAAGAATTTAGGCAGGAGTACCATTTTCACTATAGCGAGTCTATCTGCCAGTGACAGTGGTAACCCAATCCATCTCCTAACCTTATCCTCTAGCGTCGATATGGTTCTCCCATAGTTGGAGCGGATGACCAGTTCCGGGTCCCTATGGAACCAGATGCCCAAGTATCTCGTCGGCTCATCTTGCCATTCCAGAGGATAATCCAGCACAAAGGGCCGGGTACCATCCGTCAATGGAAGCACAAGGGATTTGTTCCAGTTAATATGGAGTCCAGAGTATTGGCCGAATTTAATGTACTCCCGCAGCAGTGGGTTGAGATGCTGCTCTGGATTCTTCACGTAAAGGACCATGTCGTCAGCGTATAAGGCTATGTGTATGGGTCGTGTGGGGAGCTCAATGGCTGAATAGTGGTGGTGTTGTCGTATTTTACATGCCAGTGGTTCCAATATGAGGGCAAACAACATTGGTGATAGCGGGCATCCCTGCCTGGTGCCGCGCCCGATGTCTATCGGGGCCGAAAGATGTTTGTTTATCCTTATGCGTGCTGTCAGGCCCGAGTACAGCATCGTTATCCATCCAATGAACAGCGGAGGAAACCCCATCCGGATTAGGACTGCAAGGAGAAAGGGCCAGTCGATCGTATCGAACGCCTTGGCCGCGTCCAGTAGGACGGCCACCGCTTTTATATGCGGGGCCAGATAGTGTGCCAGGGCAAATAGTGTGCGAGTGTTGTGGGTGGTCGACCTGTCTGGTATGAAACCTGCTTGATCAGGTCTGATTAGCAGCGGCATGAGTGGTTTCAGTCGGTCAGCTAGTATGCTCGCTAGGATTTTAGTGTCAACGTTTATTAGGGAGAGAGGGCGGTAAGAGTTGCAATTCTCCTCATCCTTGCCCGGTTTTAGTAAGGCGATGATCAGCGCCTCTCTCATTGATGGCGGTAGCGTTTGCGCTTCGTGGGCGGTTTCATAGAGGTTTACTAGGTGTGGTGCTAGTAGGTCTGCAAACGCCTTGTAAAATTCTATTACAAAACCATCTGGCCCCGGAGCTTTGCCGTTAGGGAGTCTCCTAATGGTATCCACAACTTCTTGTGTCGTGATAGGTCGTGCTAAATATTCTCTGTGCCCATCCGCCAGCCAGGCAATCTCCACGTCGGCCATGTACGCCAACAGTTCTTCCTGTGGTATGTGCGTTCTTGCCTCATAAAGTGTCCCATATGTATCCCTGAATTCCCCCATTATCGTCTTAATGTCGTGCGTGCGTGTGCCATCCCTAGTTTTTACTATCGCTATGTGCTGCGGTGCTCTGCCCGAACAAATCTTTTCCGCTAATGCCCTACCTGGCCGGCCCCCCTCCCCATACCGTCTAGCTGTAGTCCTTTTAAAGATGTATTTTAATTCATCCTCAGCAAATGTATTGTACTCTGACAGTAATACCTGAATTTCGCCCAATAGCGCCGTGTCCCCAGAGCATGTGTAACGCTGTTCCAGCCCCTGTATCATCTCCTCCCTCCTTTTTAACTGGTGACGTATGTCCTTTAATATGCCTGAGGTGGTGCTGATGCATACGCCCCGTATTGTCGCTTTGAAGGCTTCCCACAGAAGGCACGGGTCCTCCGTTGTGGGGGAATTCAGCTCGAAGTAGTCCTTGATCGCTGTCGTGATGGTGTCGACATAGAGCGGATCTCGCAAAGCCTGCGCATTGAACCGCCAGACATATGGCGGTGGGACATAGTGTGGGATTCTCAACTGCAGGAGAACTGGGCCGTGATCTGATAGTGTCCTCGGGAGGTGTGTGATCCCCTCTACCCATGTAATAATATCCTGCGTGCCCAACCAATAGTCCAACCTGGACCAGCTCCTATTGGCCGCATTAATGTGTGTGGCCACCTGTTCCCCTGGGTGTGATATTCTCCACATGTCGCTTATATGTAAATCTGAAATGGCATCGAGCAGCATCTCCCTCGCCTTTATATGTTGTTCGGTTGTGTGTGAAGCTCTGTCGAGTCTGTCTTGAAGTGTGACATTAAAATCACCCCCCCAGATGACGTTGTCCGCCCGTATGTCCGCTATTTTGTGCCACATCCTTTCGAAGAACGTCGCATCATCTACGTTAGGGCCATAGACATTCACTAGTGCCATTCTCTGCTGTCTCACCTCTCCCACCACAATGACGTAACGTCCCCCCGCATCTGTGTATGTGTCCGTGATCTTAAAGTGGGTCCCTTTCTTTATCAGAATACTTACACCCCGTGAGTATGTCGAGTAGTGTGAGCCAGTGGTGGATTCCGCCCATTTGCTCCCCAACCTGGACGCGCTAGTGGGTGGCAAGTGTGTTTCTTGTAGAAACGCCACATCTACCTTCAACCGGTCGAAGTATGCAAACATTTGCCTTATCTTTTTTGGAGTCCCCAGTCCCCTGACATTCCAAGTTAGAAAGTTTAGTGTGTCAGAGCGTGCCATTACCGTGTGGTTTGTGGAAGCTTCCCTGCGGCTGCGCTCTTGTCGCAGCCCGATTACAGGCCAACAGCCCCATGTTGCGTGTGCGTCGTGGTCTTCTGCCAAATAGAGCAAGCTGATCAATGTCATTACAGGCAACAAAAGAGGTCGCAATGTTTCTCAGACACAGTGCATACTTTGGAACCATTCTCAACTCCCCTTCCCTCCCTCCACCCACTTCAGCACCCAAACTTTGCCAAAGCCATCCCCCCCTTAACTTCAAAACTCTAGTAGAACTTAACTTGGGGTACACCCGCGTGGGGGTGTCGCCCGAAGCACACATCTCCATCCACATAGTGGATGTGGACAGGTGCGTTTTTCCACAATGTCAATGTTGGATTCTTCCCCTTCCCCTCACAACACCCCATACGTGACCAATATGTTCCTTTCTTCTCTTGGTACCGCTCGGAGTTTTAAACGCTGTCAGGTGGGATGCCTCCCCGCTCCCGTCTCAACCCACCTCCGTCGACATTGTCCCAGTTCCACCTAGTGGCAGCGTACTCCGCTCAATCTGTTGTCCAATCACCAAATGTACTCACTGCGTTACCGCCAAGTTCGACCTCCTAGTAATGTTCATGTTTGGCAACATCCATACTCCTGCATAGCGCTATACGCAGGTTTGCGCCAAATGTAGCGTCCGCAGCCCACAGTCATCTTTGTAATGGAATTCTCGCAGGTCTTGTGGGACTGCCCTCAGAGTCAATCGTTGTCGCTCATTCTTCCCGCATGTTCCCGGTCTTTTCGGCGTTTGCAAAGTTTTTTGACGTAGTCTTGGGCAGCTTGCACCGTCGTGAGAATCACCGGCTTACCGTCCGTTAGAATTTTGAGTTTCGCTGGGTAGAGCATCGCATACCCGATTTCCAGTTCTCGAAGTTTCTTTTTGACAGCAGCAAACTCCTTCCGTGCTAGCTGCACCGCCATGGTGTGGTCAGGGTAGAACGTGTTGCCCTGATAGTTGATTGCACCTTTTTCCCTTGCAAGCCGGAGTATAGTGTCTCTGTCTCTGTAATTTAGTACTCGGGCAATGATCATCCGAGGCGTAGCCCCCGGTTTCGGGGTGGGGGCCAGGGAGCGGTGCGCACGTTCGATCAGGAAAACTTCTGAGAAGCTCCTAGCTCCAAATATGTCCTTCAACATAGTTTCCACATACGTTTCCATTTTGCCAGTATTGGTGGACTCCGGCAGGCCCGAAATACGCACGTTGTTTCGGCGGGACCTCGCTTCTTGGTCCTCCACCTTTGCTTTCAGGGTTTCAAGGGTCTTTTCGATGGCACCGCATGCATTAGTGGTTCCCCTGGATTGATCTTCCACCGCGGAGATCCTCTGTTCTGCTTCCACCAGTCTCTCCTCGTGATTTTCCAATTTTGCCGTCAGAGTATCCACCCTCGCCACGACACTGTCCATCTTGCTATTCATATCCTGCAGACTTTGCTGGATAGCACGTAGCACCGTCTCCATGCCGGCGCCGTCCCCCAGTACCTGCTCCCCGTCAGCTTCTATAGCAGATCCAGGTTTCGTCGCCTGCTTCTTGGTCTCGAAGGGCAGTTTCGTCTGCTGTTTGTCGGGTTTCCCCATTTCACCAGGAGACGCAGTTGGGCTACTGATCTGTGGGCTCGAGAGGGCCGCCGGCTTGACCGCCGTCCTGGTGCGTCGCTGTTGGGCGCCAACCGACCCCAGTGTTGCAGGTCTATTCATCTGGGCCTCCACCCAACCACATACTCGCCCAGTACAATGTCCGGTGTGGGTGTGCTGGGAGTTGTCGTCGCTGTTAAAGGAGCACTGAGGCAGCCCCGTGCGTCGGGTGTGGAGCAGCGAGGCCCAATATAAATGCGACCTCGCTACTTCGTGAATAGCGCACCGTTGTAAATCAGCACCTTGTGGCCGCCCGCTGTTCACTCTCTGTACCCGCCGTCAACATGGGGGTTTGTGCTGGTATTTCCGGCATGGACGCTGTACCTCAGGGTCGCCGCCGGTCTTCTGAAGTGGTGGGGTCTCGTTGGCCTGCTAGCGCCCCAGTGGCGGGGAGACGTTGGGACTGGTCCGCGCTTCACTGAGTGGTGTGCAGCAGTACCCTCGTGCCTCATTCAGCGCTCTGGTCATTGGCCGTCCTCCATCTGTGTGGCTCCCTCCACCATCTCTGTCTGTCCGCTAGGCTGTCTATGCCCAGGCCCCACGCGGTATCAATTGAATTGTAGTACTGGCAGCCTCAGTTGCGGGTCCGCTGATCGTGCGTTTCACCGCCGCCGCCATTTTGTCTGCCCTGGAACGCATCCGCTTCTCCTCAATCTCGCCGCATATAGCAAGTATCCCGTACCTGTCCCTCGCCGGCGCTTGAGCTCCGTTGTTGGTGGGGTGGGGTCAGCACAGGCATGCAGGCGTTAGGGGCCACCAGTGTTCAATTTCGCCCTTCGTCGCCGGAGTCGGCCGCCGCCATTTTGGACAGCCTCGCACCTTCTCCCGGTAATTCTCCGATTTCTTCGTCACGGCTTACACTGCATAGCTGATACTGCCGCCGCACAGAGTCAGAATTTTCCGACGTCCAAGCAGCTGTTTTGTTCGGCTATTGGGGCGAGTCAGGGGCTATGGGGAATGGTTTTCTTGCACCCGTCTGGCGGAGCTGACTCAGATGCCAGCCATCCCGCAGTGCGCCCTCTAGCGCCCCCAGCTACGCAGGAGGTTTTTAATGCATGAAGGGGCTCTCGGCGTCAGATGGGCTTGTGGGAGGGAAGTTGATGGAGTGGATGTCATTGTGGCGTACTAAAGCAGGTGGCTCAACTGTAGGGTTTTTGGAAATGGGACATGATTGGGATTTCCACTCTGAGGGATGTGATGTGGGGTACTGTATAAATATCGTTTCAAGGGCTGCACACTGATTACCAACTGCATGATAGCCAATTCCACCAGAACCTACAGTTCCATCATGCCCTCACTCCTTACCTTACAGACCTCACAAACCTTCCAGAACTTTGCCCATTGGAGGGTATGCTACCCCTTGGGAACTTGGTCTACTAAATTGCAAAGGTTTACCAGACACTATTGACGAATAGCTCCAACACACTACCCCCACTCAGGGCGACATGGGAGGCAGACATTGGAGCACTAAACAAAGACA
The DNA here is from genome assembly GCF_964261635.1 of Lissotriton helveticus. Taxonomy (NCBI): domain Eukaryota; kingdom Metazoa; phylum Chordata; class Amphibia; order Caudata; family Salamandridae; genus Lissotriton; species Lissotriton helveticus. The sequence continues at coordinate 398,283,730 of NC_136059.1, read as the reverse complement.
ACTGGACAGACGCATTGGGGTGCTCGGGGAGGTGGCAATTTTGACCCTCCTCCGACTGATGCTGCTCAAATACCTTCATAGAACCTACTATATGAGGCATCATTTGTGGCGTATAGGAGTGATTGGCTCCTCAACTTGTCTCTGATGCAGAATGGCAGAGGATACTTTCCTTCATACTATGTGGAGCTGCACGGCATTGGACAGGTTCTGGCTGGTATGAAATCCTGCCTGGGAGAGGTCCTTTCTTTGACCGTCCCCCTGGACCCAAAACTGATTTTCTTCAGCACTACGGAAGGCATGGGGGCCAGATACAAACGGTTGCTCCTTTTCCTGGGCCTAACCCTAGCGAAAAGGGACATAGCCAGGGAGTGGAAGGTGGTATCCCCACTGTCTCTTGCAGTATGGAAGAAGGGGTTGGACTGTTGTATGGGGATAGAGGTTGCGGTTTGCCAGGCAGGGGCTGTCCCAGAAGCACCCCAAGGTCTGGCAAAAATGGGCTGACTACAGGCCATTTGCTTTGGCACCCATTAGCACAGTACGCTTATCACTTGAGGCAGAAATCTGGGGGCATGGGGCCGATGAACAGGGGAATGCTACACATGACTAATGTCGGATTTATCAGACATTTACATTGTCATTGTGTTTGAGGGGTCACCACCCTACCTCCTATAATGACAAGAGCCCAATGCGACCGTCTTGCCTGCTTTTTCAACAAGCATTGGCATAGCCAATAGGTCTCGCCTTTGGGACCTTATAAGTATTTAGTTATACAACACAATATCCTTGGTGCAACAACATCAACTGTTACATGGCTACACAATTTGTTGTGCCGAGGTGAGGGCAAGGGGGCGCTAGCCGAACCAAATCAAACGAAACCGTAAACATCACCGGAAGACACTTTGTTACAACACCTGAAGCGCACACAATAACAAAAGATAATTTATATTATTTGATTTCATTTTAAAGCAAGTCAATTAAGATAGAGTAAGTAAGGCACCTGTTCCTGAGATGTGAAATCAGCCTGCTGGTTAGGCTCTGACTTTTTCGAACACACAATTCTATTTCACATGTATTTGACGGTGGCCTTAGACACACACATCACACATCTTGTGGGTGTTTCTTAAATACGCACTAAGGTCGCACCCCATTTACAGCTCCTTCTCCCTTTTTCATGCTGCTTAAAGCGCTTTACACATGCTGTCAGTGCAGTTCCTCCTGCCAACACCTGGTGTGATCTGCGGCCAAACATTTGAATCCCGGGATTGGGGCAGTCTGATGTCAATACATTGAGTGCCAATAGATTGTGCAATGATATTAGTTTGGCATTTCCAAGGCTTACCAACGACGTAACAAGGCGCTCCATAAATATGAATTGTTACCAAGTTCGATGACGTTGGCAATGGCTGACCAGGGCCGCTGCTACCATTGGTGCAGCAGGTGCAGTGGCACTGTCCGAGAGCCCTGAGGGGGGCGCTGAACCCTGCTATTTGCTGTATTTTACTGCTCCCTCAGCAGTTAAAGGGGCCATTTTCCTTTCTTGCACCAGGGCCCCCTGGTATCCTTGCTGTGCCATTGTGCCCGGCGTGGCCGCTTATTCTCAATACATTTGATCTGAGGCAAACATGGTTCGCCGGAGCTGTATAGCCGAGGGCCCCTCAGCAGCTTTTATTCCAATGCGGTTGTGATTTAATTTTCTGTGTGCTCTGTCCGCCTCCCTCAGACTGGTGCGCTGACAGACAGCACGCTGCAGCTAGAGGCAGAAGACCAAGGGGCGCCTTTGAAGCCCACAGTCCTCACCAGGGGCAAGAGATTGGGGGGGGTACGGATGATGCCTGGCACCTGAGGAGCAGTGGGAGGGGCGCATCCTGTGGTCCACAGGTCAGCGGCCGTAAGAGAAGTCACACACGGGAAGTCTGTGTTCCAGGCGCTCCGCCCCCGCACCTTTATCCCTCCGAGACTGGTATAAGCAAACACCGCAGACCCCTCTCTGAGAGGGAACATATTTCTGCTTAATGTGACTGCCTTTGTGTGATGAAGCAATTAGCTTTCAAGTAGAGGAGGTGGGAGTTATTAGCTGGGGATGGGGGGTCCTGTGAAGAGAACCGACAGGGGCACGGGGGGCCCTGTGAGGTGAACCGACAGATGGGAAGTTCGAGAGACAGGTCTGAAATAACTGTAAAAAAGCCCCAGCTCTATATCACAGAGCTGTGGTAAGCTTAGTGGTTTCGGTGCCTCCTAATGAGATTTGTGTGTTGCCACTAGAAATTTGAGCAGTTAATGCAGCCAACCGCAGCGGGTGTTTTAAACTGGGGGTGCAGCGCTTGAAGGGCAGTTCAAAGGATGAGTGTCTATACCTTGAGAGTCCCTGCAAATGGCGTAACTGAGTTTCCTTAAATGAGGCAGGCTGTGGAACTTTGATAGGAGCATGGCCTAATGCGTCACTCACTATTGCCGACTCTGGCTAAAGTTTGTGAGAAAATCGCCTTCCGCCAGCTAGACCATTTTATTGAGTCATCTCGGGTGCTGCATCCGGCCCAGTCAGGGTTCAGGGCCGCCTATAGCACCGAAACGGCCCTGGTTGAGATGTCCGAGGCGATTCGGGAGTGCCTAGAAGGAGGTGGCAGAGCGGTTCTGATTTTACTAGACCTCTCTGCCGCCTTCGACACGGTGCCCCATAGCCTACTTCTCACCAGGTTGGCGGCAGTAGCATTTCCGGATTGGTACTTGACTGGGTAACATCATTCCTGGACAATAGGACACAACAGGTCTGGATGCCTCCTCACGCTTCTATGCCTAGGAACCTCACCACCGGTGTCCCACAGGGGTCTACTCTTAGCCCCCTACTTTTTAATGTTTATCTGACGCCTTTGATTTACCTGGCAGAACAGTTGGGGGCTAAAATAATGTCCTACGCCGATGATACCCAACTTCTGTTTACTTGGCCTAAGGACAATTTGGATACATCGGCAGTTAGACTTTGCCTCTCATCTGTCTTTCGCTGGTTAGCACTTGCCCAGCTCAAGTGCAATGAAGACAAGTCCGAGGTTCTTCTCTTTGGTTCCTTTCCCGAAAACTTTGGTGTCCTCCTATGGCCACCTGACCTGCCTCGTCCCAATTCTATGGGGGGCCCAGCTAAAAACCTGGGGGTCTGGTTTGGGAGCAATCTGAAATTTGAGGACCACATCAGGAAACTCACCGGCACATGCTTTGGCACTCTCAAAACCTTACGCAGGTTCCTCCCACTTCTTCCGAGAAAGCCCAAAGAGACTGTCGCGCGCCTTAATCCTCTCCAGGCTTGACTATGCGAATGCCCTGTTTATTTTTTTACCTGCCTACCTGATCCAATGACTTCAGGTGATCCAAAATGCGGCTGTTCGCCTCTTGTTAACATTGCCTAGGAGGGCTAGCGTCCGCTCTCATCTTCGTAGCCTCCACTGGCTTCCGGTGGCCCACCGGATTATGTTTAAATCGCTGGTCCTCTCCTTCCGAGCTATCCATCAGCTCGGGCCGGTGTACCTGAGGAAACAGTTTAGTTTCTATGTTCCGAATCGTTGCCTCCGATCGGCCAATCAATCTCAAATGGTGGTGCCTAGATTTAGGTACTCTAGACTGGGAGGCCAGTCCATTTCTGTCAGGGCCGCCAGGGCCTGGAATTCTCTTCCTCTGTGTCTCAGGGATGTTCAGTCCATTACTGCTTTTAAAAAAGGACTGAAAACCCATCTGTTTAATAAGCCCATGTAAATGCTCCGTCTCCTTTCCCTAATGCTACCCCATTTTGCTTGCCACTTCCCTTTCCGCGCCAGGATACTAGTTTAGTAATAGAGCGCGTTATAAAAGCCTTTATAACATAACATAACATAACATAACTCGAGTATTATTATTAATTGGCACGCATATTGAGTTTAACCAATTTATAACAAAGCCTTCCTTCAACAAGCGCTCGTAGCCGCTTGTTTATCTTTGCATCGCGCTTTAGGGGACTTTGAATAACCAGAGGTTCAAATTTTATGCCGTGGGTTTAGACCCTTCAGATGTTCTCAGGCTGTTATTTTTCTGTCAACTACAGCTTTGAAAAGTTATTTTTCTCCCCTTCAAAAATAGGCGGCATCGTTGCGACTGTTTCAGTAGGGGCAAAACTAGATTATGGAAATGGTCTTTATTCAGAGCAAGAGACATGCGTTTCAGGTCCCTCTAGCATGTGTTTGTTTGTATGCCAACCTGGGAAGTAGGAACAAAATGGCAAATGAGAGTAGTCAACGGTTTCGTTTAAAAAAAAAAAAAAAATCCATTCCAGAAGTGTTAATCAATTCCTATTTGTGTTGGGTTACACATGTTTACAAAGTCGATCGTTAACACTGTGATGTCTGCTGTACTGGTTTATGGTGCCGCATTGGTTTTCTTATGGAGGTCAAGAGTGTTTACCGATGACGGTTGGTGTCTGATGGCGCATGGGCATCCCCCATCCCTTTTTTTAATTGATTCATTTAAGATGCAGAGCACAGAGTTTTTGTACTCCACGTTTCTTTGCAGCATCGTTGATGTATTTGCTGAAGGAAGCAGTCATATTGAGCAGCTGGCCCCAGCCTAAACATGAGGTCCGGCAAAGTAAAAAAAGCCCCTGGCGAGAAATCAACACTTAAGGGTACAGCTAAACGGAGAAGACTTGAAAAAACAACTGCAAACAAGGCTAACAACACCTTAAAAAAAAACCTTAATTTCACCAATTGCTACTCTTTTTGAAAAGTCAATAGTGAATAAAAATTCCTTACAGGACTTACGATTTCACTTCCGAGAAAGATCCGGGCTCAGCACTGTTTTCCTCAACCGCAGATGTTGCGGGATTATTAACTCCACTGGATCCAGCAAAAAGAACCTGAAGCTAACAACCAGACGGTAGGCGAAGGGTGCCTCCCTCCGCCTGCGAATCTACTTGCTCAAGTTAGCGAAGACTGCCTTGCCACTAAAGTTCAAGATCACCTATTAAACGCGCGCTCACAAAAAAAATCCGCTAACAGAAAAACAAGTTTAACCCATCAGCATTAATACACACTTCTCCGCAAGGAAGACCTAGAT